>NC_134656.1:3631250-4300000 GCF_030463565.1 Pelecanus crispus
TTTCTCGGCTGAGAAGCATTTTGAGCAAATCCCCAACAGGTATAAACTGTGGCACCACAGGTATGTGAACTGACCTCAGCAGAGCAATACCAGTTTTTCCAAGCTGATAATCCATCTTGCAGTGGGCCCTGAGTACACTAAACACCGTGCCACCCATGTGCAAAGGACTGGGACCAGGCCACAGTGCCTAAAATTTCAACACACTTCTAATGCTTAGAGATGGGAAGAGGCACCAACCCAACCTTTTGCTGCAATCCTCCTTTCTTAGCATGTCTCCAGCCACAGCTGCTTGCCACCCAGCTCAGGGAAGACTTCTTAGGAAATTATTAAGGTTATTAGAAAAAGCTTATGAATGCTTAGTCATTAGCATCTCTGATGCTCATCACCATTTTAAGACCTCACTGTCCTGCACAGATTAGGCTCTCCTCCCTTTGGGGGAAGGCAAGGCTCACACAGCCATGGCACAGAGTGTCTGATTTGAGTCATGCAACAATGAACCCTTCCGGCTGCTGAAGATGTAAGGATATTGGTCTGAAGGATATTGGAAGGCTATGGTTCTCGACTTCAAAAAAACCTCGGATGGCCAAAACTCATCAAGGATGGCCAGGAGAAAAGATAAAAATGAAGAGGATATGCGGGACCCCAAGAGGTCCTGGTGAATCCTCATTCCCTGGCTACACAAGGCCGCACTGAGGTCTGGGCAGACTTAGGATCTGCTCAGGGTAGAGCTCAGCACCAGGCAGGAACCACCCAGTCCCAGCATGGGCAGCCCTCACAATTTCTTCTCTCTTTAGCTTCTTTTTCAGCCTCCCCTCCCTATTGCTTCTGATTTTTCATCTTTGGCCTCACGCTCTGCTTTGGGCCTAGGATAAAATATTTGGAGCTGCTACAATCAGAGTTCCGGGGAAGGTCCTGCGGGGTTGGAGGACACAGGTGGGAGCCTGTGACGTGCCCAGGGAAGCCTGGCCAGGGACACTTCTCCCCATGTCCTCTCCCAGATGTCTCCTGGTGGCATCAACACACAATGACATAACACAATGACATAAATAAGCCAGATAGTGCTGTCATGACTTGCACTTTCCCTCTTCATGCTTGTTGAGCAACTCTTGCTGTTTTGATGGATCTCTCTCTGCAGGGAGTATCAAATATTTTCATTCTCCAGGTATCATCTGGGCTGAGATTAGTCATTCTTGACACAGGCATTTTCCAGCTAACAGATTAAGTTTCTCCTACTGGGCACAAAATATTTGGATGTTGTCTTGCAAGATTTAATGAATTGTTTGAAGTCTGCTGTGCACTGAGGCTCCTTTACTCCTGCAAGGAAGGGCTGTTGGTGCAGCTCAGAAGAGATGGAAGGAAAGCTAACTGGGAATTGCCGGTGTTGGTGAGCTGCTGCCCTCCTGCCAGTCCCTCTCCTGAGGTGGAAGATGGAGCTAGATCCAAAACAGGAGAAAAGTGGCAAATGTGAGCACAGCATTAACGCCCAAAGGCTCACACAGCCACTGGGAACTGCTGGGGCCAAGGGTTTATGCAGCAGTCCTCATGCTTTGAAAAATGATTTCCTCCCCTTCCTTTTGGCCAGAGCAGTGATTGCTGTTCGTTGGTTTAGACAGTGAAAGAGTGGGATATTTTGGAAAGAAAGAAAATAATAATAATATCTGGGAACATTTCCATTTCCCTCAAATCTTGCTTAACTTGATTTAAGGTTTTATTAAGGACACGGAATTGTTGACAATAAAATTATTTCTCTGTGCTGGGAGAGGTAAAGCAGATTGTTACACACAAAGAGAAGGGAGCTGACTGCTCTCATAAATAAGTCAATGTGTTACTCTTGCTAGACTGGAAATGGAATGACAGCTCTTCCAGATGCTGATGCTCTACTTCTCTGTGACCTTCGGTAAACTTAAATTTGCTAAAAATACCCTACAAAAGCACACGTGCTTCAGGGCTACAGAGACAGCTGGAGCAGGGGAGATTTTAAATGATCAGATTCCAGCTCCCCACCTCAAAACCCAGCCACGTTGAGTATTGCACCTCTGCTCCCTTTTAACATGCCCAGATCTCCACTGATCATCTCCGCCGTGCCCGATGTGCTTTGTGTCCAGGGAGCGGGGAAGGGCAATGGAGCCTGAGGCTGCTGAGCCCCCCAAGGTTGCTGTGGGTGTGTGCCTGCTGCATGCTGGCTGTTTGAGGAGCAAATCATGGCATATGAAGGGAGAAAAGGGCCGCTGAGCCTGCTGCATTATTTAGGGAGAAGATTATTTCAGATTATGTTTCTAATAGGGTTGTCTGCATACACACCCCGTCTCACTCTCCTCCCTCCCCTGCCTTGACACACCAAAGGGGCAGGCGCATGGCCGTGATAAAACTTGCAATGAAAATTAAAGGGAACAGGAGATGGAAGCATATTAAATTCCAAAGCAGAGCTTCGTTTTGGGATGAAAGTTCCCTCATTCCTCAAAATGCAGCTCATGTGCTGCCAGCAACTACCCCAGCAGCCAGCAAGGGCATGTCACCATCCCCCCTGAGACCCAACGGAGGAAACAAATCAAGTGTCATCAAGACCCAGGCTTTTTCTCCCCTTTATTTGCAATTTGATGTCTGAGATGCGCAAGGAAAGAGAAAACATCAATATGACAGGGTGATTAATGCTTATCTTTACTCACACAGAGAATAAGTCACCAATCAGCCACTCTGTCCCTATCTCCTTATTTAAAATGCAAACTAACATGAATGAAACAATAACATTTTAATTAGATGGAAATAGAAAAGCTACAGGAGAATAATATTGTTGCAGCAGTCTGAGGTTCCCAAGCCACATGTGATTACTTTGACAGATAACACCACTAAAGGAGAGTTAAACAGCACAGTTTCCACAACACTTTTTGTACCGCTCCGTGTCTCTTCCCATTTAAGGTGTTAGAAACCCGGGACAACTAGGGTGGGAAAACTTGCCTTCCAGCACAGCAAGGACAGCCTTCTGGGGAGCGGACCCAGCCCACACTCCAACCCTTCCTGCCACATTACCTGTCTTGCATTAAAACAGAAGAAAAATAAACCCCACAGCTCTAAACCAGGCGATGCCCACAAAGTGTTACAGGACATGAACCATGATGCAAACCTGGCTGTGCAGGAACACGGCCTGACATGGAGCCGTGGTGGTGGAAAGAGGAGCTGGGTCACATTGCCAGGGTGGCTTGTGTCCCTGACCAGGGCATGGTGAGGAAGAGAGAGAGCAGCAGCGGCTACCCATGGCTTGGAGGTGGTCACCCCAATCAATGAAGTTTCTGCATATATGAAGCTGGCATTAAAAAAAAAAAAAGAAAGAAAAAAAAGAAAAAAAAAAAAAAGAAAGGAAAAACTGCAAGTGACGTGACCCATGAACCTTTTCACAAATATAAGGAATATAAGGATGCACTCTAACTAAAAAAGGTAACGAAAGACTGCCCTAGTCAGCTCTGATGCTAACTTGCACTCTGGCGTGGTCCAGGGATCAATCCCTCTGCAGCTCGTTCCACCAGGGTCACTACAGCTGCAAGCCCAAATTTTGGAGAGAGGCACAGCCCGGACCACACAGCGTATCGCGGCTTTCGAGACGAGGCTCCTTGCCAACACAAAATGTGTCACCGTGAATCATCCACGCACCGGCTTCAAAGTACAAAACTGTTCCCTGAATCATGGTAAAAAGCACAAATGTTCTGCTCTGAAAAAGGAAATTCACTGACTCCTTCTTGAGCCAAAAATAGGGGGAAAGGTTATATAATTCAGTTACTTTGAATAATAAGCATTTCAAAATTATCTAAACAGCACTAATTACAGGAAAATCTCTGTTTATTTAATCGGTCCGTTTTTGCTATGGGATTGATGCTGGTGCTCCAGGCAAGCTTGTCTCATTCCCCTTAAAACAATTTAAACACAAAACTTCACCCAACACCTGGGAGAGGCTGGCAGGGCAGCAGCCTCACTTCATATCCACGTTACTGCCTTAACCACGTGCTCCTAAAAAACATCCCGGTTTTGTTGAAGGCTACGTTGTCAGGAGGAGAAGCTGGAAGCATTTTGTGATTAATTCTTGGAACAAGCTGGTTCCTTAGGGGTGACCAACTCCCATTTCGTTGCTGATTTGCCCCGTTTCCAGTCCAATCAGCTTGGCTGGAGCCAGATTCCTGACAAGTTGCAGCTAGAATTATAAATGAAAAAGCCATGCTTATTTTCAGCTGAATTTCTTGTCTCCTTGGATAACAACTCTGCTTTCCTCAGCAGTCTTTGCAATTCATTCTTTGTGACTGGACACAAAAGCCGTGTTTTCTATGAGATCGCTTATCTCCAGCAAAGCTTCAATGGAATATCGAACAAGGGTATGAAAACTCTCTTAAAACGACCGCTGTCCCTGCCTGGAATTCATTTTTCATGGCTTCTTCCTTGATGTTTGCTGGTAATAATTTTCATCAGGTTCATTCCCAGAAAGGGTGGGGGATTTTCTGCCCATCAGCCTCCCAAGACGCTGGGCACAGCCCTTCACCACCAGTGAAGAGGTCTTTGATTGCCAACCCCATTATTGGGGGATTCCCAGGAATCTCCCTGTCAATTCACCGCGGGTCCATGATTTGTGCCAATAGATATGTTGGTGTAACACACATGCACAATAAAAGCAGCCTTGGCAAGCCGATACGGGGTTGATGCTGGAGGCATCGGGCTCACCCATCTCCAAGGAAGGAAACCAACTTCGCCCTGCTGCGACACCAACCCTGCGTTTGGGACCCGTGTCTGTTTAGAAGTGAAAGCAGCCAGGCAGAAAGACCCATTCTCCACCTGAGTGGTTTCTCCACTTCTGAGACACTGACCTAAAGGCCCCAGACATGGGCTAGCTCTTGGTAGAAGAGCAGCACGGCTCCTAAGGGGATGCTGGGTCTGAAGAGGAGTAGCCAGTCGGTCATGCAGTACAAGCGGGTTTTGCAAACGTGCTTGTGTGAGATTTGTAGGATGGAAATAGAGGGAAATCTGCTAACTATTAAGGTTTTCCTTTAATGTAAGGGCACTGGGGTGTGGACCAGCTGCCCAGTGAGGAAAGAAGCCCGTTGCTGAAAAGGAATTAATGCCTAGAAGATTTTCAGCTGCGCTTCAATTTTGTATTAACAGTACCCACAGGCCACAAGTCAAAGTAATCTCTACAGCTGGATCGATACGCATGGCCTTAAAAACAAGCTGCTCTCTGTTGTCATGAGGATGGCTCAGGAAAGGCGTTAGTACAAATCCGCATGGAAAATCAGGGATTGCACCCTGTCAGACACAGCCCCAGCAAAAGCCACCCATCACAGCCACGCTGCTCCAGCCCCGTAAAACTGGGAAATAGGAAAAGTCATGCAAATCACCCAGACCAGCTCCTTCTCCTGAAAAATCACCTGGTTTTTTTTTTTTTTTTCACTGAGTTTGAAGGCATGGCTCTGATTTACAGCACCAAGGGAGAGCGGTCCCTGTCTCTTCCAAAAAGAGCTGAATTCAGCTTGGAGGCAGGGCAGGGGCACCGGCTGAGCGAGGGCGAGCAGATGCAAGGAAGTCGGTCTGTTCGCTGGCGTACGGCTTCTGTGCAAAGCTACAGCTGCAGTTGTAGAGTTTGAGTCAACAGTTGCTTTAACAGAAAACCAGTTTTGTTTTGCAGACACAAAGGTCTCTTCTATCACTACCCAGCAGGAGGTACATAAAAGTCTCATTTCTTGCCCTGTTTCTGCCCTTGTCTCTTTGCTTCAACTTTTTACAGACTGCCAGTGGGTTCTTTATTGCTTTAGGGTTTTTTTGCTTTAATTGAAATTGAGTAAATTACGTTTTTCCCTAAATAATTGATGAGTTTAACAAAGTTTTCCATTATTTCACAGAGAAGAAACCAGCAACCTTCAAAGCAGAAAACAGAAACATTATTTGTACTTCTTTTGTGCAAGGGCAAAGAGACATAACCTCACAATGAGGGGGGCAGCCCTTGAGGGCCCTTAAAAGCAACTTTTGCCTGGGCAGTATTTAAGGGATGGAATTTAGCACAGCGCTACATAATGCGAGAAAACGTCTAGAGTATGCCCTGCAATTTTCCTTTTCCCAAACACACTTGTTTCAAAGGAATGAAGACACAAGCCAGCTTTATTTCTGGCTCTAACATCACAATATATGTGGTAGTCTTTCCTGAAACATCTCGATTGATAAAAGGGGGGAAAGAGGGAAAAGAGAAGCGTTCATGGAAGTGGAAGACCTTCTGCATCATCTCCCTGCAATACAGCCATTCCCTGCAGATCACATCTCTCTAACCCTTTTTAGAGGAACTCAGGCTAGACAGGGAGTGACAGGGGTTGGAGACCTCATTTGCTGGAAGAGACAGAGCTGGCAAGCAGTAATGCGCACTTGGCATCTCATTCTTGAAATAAATAGCTCCTGCCATGCTTCATCTTCCTTCTCTTTTCCTAGAGGACCCCTAGCATTAATATCACTAGTGAACCAGATGCCTGTGCCTTCTAAAAGGAGCAGAGTAGCTCCCTGTGATACAGCTCAGCTACTCTATCCTAAAGCCATATCAATGCTTGTAACCCGAAATACTCCTCTTGCTTCCAGCACCTCCTTTAGCCCCCAACCGTTCCCTAACGCAGTGGGGAGCCATCCTAGAGAGGGTGAATTTAAAGAGGGGGTTGCTAAGGGATTGCACCAAGCTGAAACCTTGGTGAAACGGGGCAAGACTCTGGGAAGGACTGGTAGGACCTGATCGGATTTGGGAGGAGCAGGGAGGGGGCAGGTAATTGGGGTGGGTTTGTGTTTGGGAGCTGAGCTTGGGCAGCTGGGTGCTGGGAGCTGCTGCCTCTTTGAGTTTTGTTATTATTACCAACTCTCTGCTCTAGCCCCTTTTAAAAGTCCATTTCTTTGGATAACGGTGGTTTTGTTTTCACTGGAAGCACTGCCCTGAAACACGTTGTCAGTGAGACACTTGTGCTCTGGCTTGGTGACAAACCGAGGGAAAATGCATCCATAATGGAGCTCTTGTCGGAAATTCTCTGAGCTTTTTGCTGCTCCCGAGCAGACCGTGTTTAGCAGTGAGCTAGAAGGTCTAATAGGCTTCTGCCATTTTCTTTGACTCTCAGAAAAAATGGCTATTGTAGTTGCTAGTGCCCTATCTTCAAACGAAACCCCTTTCTCACTAGACACTAAAGAATAAATTATTTGCTTGGCTCCAGGATGCTCTTGGAAAACAACCAGCAGATCAGGCAGTGTTTTTGGACTTGCTGCCATTGCATTGACCTGTCTCCAGTTAAAGCTAGGCTGCTTCTTCCTTTCCAATACCCCAACGCCGCCCTCAAGCAATAGCTGCCCTTAGGAGGTCTCACAGCGGCATGACTCCCTCTTAGAGAAAAGCGGGGAGAGGTTTTCCTTCCCCTTTGCAACAAGAGGCAATCTCTTAGCAAGCAACAAGTATGCCAGTGACAGAGTATCAGTACAATGCCACAGGGAATGAGTAGCATCACTCCGGTGATTATTTACACTGTGAGCTCTTTGGCACATAGAATCATAGGACCATTTAGGTTGGAAAAGACCCTTAAGATCATTGAGTCCAACCGTTAACCCAGATTGCCAAGTCCACCACTAAAACCATGTCCCTAAGCACCACATCTACATGTCTTTTTAATACATCCATGCATCATCCTTCAATGTTGTTTGTGCAAGACCGAGTGTATGAGGTCCAGGGGCTCGGGGTCCCAATATACACAGCAGTGGCTGTTTAGCTGCAATAGCCAAGGAGCAGGTTAGACTCTGAGTTTTGTGTCTTTCCTTTATGCATCTCAGAACTGCACCTTGATGGCAACCTACAGAGCAGATGCCAAAACAAGTCTCAACACAAGTCGCAGAGTCAACGTACTGCAAAAGGCCCTTTGCATTATTCAGTGTGGTGGAGCCCAAAGCAGCTTCTTTGCAGAGCTGGCGTGTGAGCCTGATCCATGGTGAAAAGCAAAACAAAGCTGATTCCTGTCCTGATGACTAATGGGTTTGGCCACATTTCACAATGTGATGTTGGTCGCATTTCTCCTCCATGAAAAGTGAACTTGGAGAGTGGCCTGGGCAGGGCATTCAGTTCTCCAGAGGATGGGAGGGACAGAGAAGGACCCAGACAGAAGATCAGACACAAGCCTATTAATGAAGTCCATAATGAGGCGCTGAGCCCACGGCATTACACCTGACAAATTCATCACATGAAGATACAAAGGAATAAACCAGTTCCAGATAATTGCAGGGCATGAGAATATGTTCAGTGTTATCTTAAACTTGGTGAGATTAATTTTCCTGACAGCTTGTTTAAAAGGAAAGTGGGCTATATAATTAAAAGAAACAAAACCCTCACAGATGGCCTCTTGCATGACCAGCCAAGGTTACTTTTCGAGGTTCTTGCCTATCTGAATGTCAGCATTTCCCAGAGTTTTTCATGCCTCCAGCACTTTCCTTTGGCCGTGGAGCCACGAGCAGGCTTTCACGCACTGATTTTTGCAAAATGGCAGTCCTAGATGTAGATTTCTTGATTCAAACATTCTTAACACTTGCCTATAAAGCACCAAGCACAAATCAGCACCATATAAAACAGAGTAATAGAAAAGCCAGGCTGTTAATCTTCATAATGTGCCTCTCAGCGGGGATTTCACTTGAATGTTATTTGCATTAAATATGAAACTGAGTGCTGGATATGAGTTATAAATAAATTAAAGGCCATATTTAAGTCAAACAGTGTCCCACTGTTGACTGCAGACTCAAGCGTGAGAGCTGTTAACAGTGGACCGTACAGATTTTGTCAGCTGCCTGACTTGCTGGAGGAAATGGTGGTGGCAAGTTCCATCATTGGCACCCTGAAAAACTCATTTTAGGGGGCAATTAACCCCCTTAGTGGGGTTTGTAGTGTCAGCCCAAACTCTAGTAGCACTGGCCGTATTGTGGACACTTTGGCTTGGGCAGAACAGAATAACGTTTACTGGAGCTGATGTTTAGCAAAATACCTCAAGTGCATCAGTCTTTTTATTTGGTGTATAGATATCTTAATTATAGCAACATAGTCAGCTTTGATCTTCTGGCAATAAGGAAAAAAAGTTTGTGCTAAACTGCACTGAGATTAATTCATCATCAGTATTTTAGGCAAATAACTGAAGAAAACTGCTCCTGGCCTCAGAGCATATGAAGTGATAGGTGGGTTCAACTGCATAAAAGTCAAAGAGCTGAAGCTTTTGATGATGAAAATTAAAATCCCTGGAGTAAACACAGGGTGTTCCAGCGGCAGGACCGTGGCTCCTGTGACACAAGCCCTTCGGGGAAGAGCTTTGAGGCTGAGCTCTCCTCCCTCTCCCTGGTACCTCTTGCCTGCGGCTGAGCTCAGAGGAGCAGCGAGGGTGCGAGCACAGCTGGTGGCATGGGCACAGGGGCTCAGCTCATGCAACACAGACTGTACCTGCTTTCTACCTGACCCCTCAGCATTCAGTGGCCTGAATTCAGGGGGAGATTTGGGCAGTGGGAGTTGGGGTTTTGGTCCTGGGAAACACTTACCCATCACCCTGAGAAATATTGTGCTCCCTGCAAACCTTGCTGCGGCAGCACAGCTGCCAGCACTGTGATTTTTATAGTCAGGCAGTTTGCAAACTATTAAGAAATGGGAGTTGTGCTGGCCCCCTTGCTCCGTGGTATTGGAAGATATTGCCTGATTTGGACCCTGGGCTGGAGCAAGGCAAGGTGGGAATGACCATCTAGAACTGAGTGCAGGAGAGAAGGGTTTGGGGTTATTCTGATTTGCTTCAAACTTGGTAATAACCACCAGGAATAGCTGTGGAGCTATTCCACCAGAGAACAGTGCGGCAGCATGGATGTGAAACATCCCTCCACACAAGGACACAAATTAGACCACAAATATTTGGAGGAAGGTACGCAATCAATGCAACATCACACCACATTTCTGTCCCCTCCTGACTGCCTGGTGCTTCCCAGCCCACTAATCCATTTCTAACCCCCTGAGTAGCTTTCAGACCCTGCTAGCTTATTTTTAACCAACCTGCTACAAAACCACAAACCCCCATCCCTTTGCTTTCCTCTCCCTCTCCCCGCACTCTGCTTATTGATTTTCTTCACGATGACCGTGCAGGCATGAGGCTGTACCTGTACCTCCTCTGGTACTGCTGAGGACAGGACCAAAGAAAATTCAATTAGACTTTCAGGGGAGAAAAAAGAACGTATCCTAAAGGGGCAGTGAACTTATCAGTTACTTTATTGCTGCTTTTCCCCAACGTCTTTCTCTGCCGCAGCTCCTTCTGCCTCTTGGTGCCTCAGGTACTACAGGATTTGTTTCCTGGCACAGCTTGGTCTCCAAGCTGGACTAGGACTGCCAGGCTGGCCGTGTGCCCTGCTCTGCTGGGCTGCTGCACTGTGATATGCTTTCTGACCAAATTCCTGCATAACTTTTTGCCTTTTTGAAGGATTTTCCATCCCGCAACTCTCCTGCACTGGCTGGGAAGCACCTGTGAGCTGCCAAAGCGGTGTGAAGGAGACCAAGCTTGGGGCAGAGTTTGTCCCTTGGGTTAGCGACTACAGTCTATTAAGTGTTTGGGGCACACACATCACCCCATCATTGTATCTTCAGGGCAAATATCTATTTACTAGTCTGAACCCGTGTTTTCCCTTTCTCCTACAGTGTTTTATCACACTTCACATACTTGGAGTTAAGGAACAAGTATGACAATGTCATAAGCCCATGACTGACAGTGATAAAAAAACCGAAATGTGGGCTTTGGGGAGGGAAACTCATTCCTGTGAGTTTCTCTTTTGAATGAAACGAGTACATTAAAATGTATAAATTGTCCCCGTGAGGATAAAATGTAAGGTCTTTGCAGGAGGAATCAATAGAGTGATGCGAGCAATGAGCTAAACTTTCCCAGTGACTGTGTGAGTTGCATTTTTATAAGATGGTTTTGAAAAAATTGTAGAGTAAGAGGAAAAAGCAGGTTAATTTGGTATTGAACATACTCATATAGTTATGGACTTATTAAAGTTCTCCAAGGGAACAAGGTGATATGACAGTCCTACCAAGTACTGAGACCACATTTATTTGGTTCAGCGCTGCAGACCTGCATTGTTCTTCATTACGTTACAATTAATAGGATGTGGCATTGCAATGACTGTATTAACTAGCTCCTTGGAGTCCTGATCAAAAACAGGGGTCTGCTGAGCTAAATGCCATCCTGCATCAAAGTGTTCATAGCTGATAAGCAGCACATCTTTGCTCCACAGGTCTGGGTGAAGCTGGTAAGTTGGTAGACCCCTTTCTTCAAGGTTAAAAGAGGAAGGAAATGAGATGGTTAAGGGATGAGATTGCTTCTCCTGCAGCTAGACATCACACAAAGCCTTGAGCAGCAGAGCTGAGGCAGCAGGTGAGCATCTGTAAGCTGAGCCTGCAAGGGCAGGAGAGGACCCATCAGCAGGGCTGAGTTGCCCAGGAAGAGAAGGCAACCAGCACATCCATTGCATGGCAGAAACCAGAGCAAACAGACTGCAGCTTTCTCCTGGAGTCCCACTGCCTGCTCAGAAAAAAGAGGTCCGTGCATTGGCTCTGTAAGCCAGTGTCTATCAGAGAAGACAACTTTGTGGTAGCCCTTTCTCTGGCAGTGGAAACCATCCTGCAGGCTCCAAAAGTCAGGCAAGTGCTCCAGGCAAAGGGACAGCAGGTTTTCATTGGCCCCAAAGAAAAAGTACCTGGACAACTTCTGATATTTTAGCATATGACAGTTCCAAACACACCTGGTGTCAGTGGGAAGCAGGGCTTGTTGGCACATCCAGAGTGTTGCACTGAAGCGTGATCTCTCCTGGCGTCATTCAGCAAGCGGGAACGCATGGAAAGATTAAACCAGATCCACCCTGAGTCCCTGAAATGACGGTCCTCAGACAGCTTCCAGGATCCCAGAAGTCTCCTGGTGGGCATACCACATGCTAAGGGACTGTTTGCTAATCTCCTTCATTTCCTCTGGAGGAGGAACAAATCTCTTGAAGCAAGGTAAGCCATTCGCTTCAAGAGTGCAAGTTGGCTGTAACAGAATTGGCCCTAAATTTATTCTGTATTATCTAGAGGGAGTAATAATTGGCAGGAAAGTCCCAGAAGGTATTTTCAAAGAGAAGGGAAAATGCTGAAATCAGGCTACATACCCAGAACTGACTAGGCTGCCTGTTCCTCTTTTATATATTTAGGAATTCGCTTGGCAAAGAGACACCTGGAAGGTTTTATACAGGGAGATTTACTGCACAGGGTTCAGCATCTGGGAAGATGTATATCCACAGGTTGGGTGTAAATCATGGGGGGGAGCTGGCGGGCAGGGATGCTGCCTGCGAGGATGGCGGGAGCTGCTCTGCCCGAGCCACGCGGCCACGAGCAATGCCACCAAACCCAGGGCACGTCCTCCACTTAGCTTGTCACTCTCTGTGTGCCTTTATAGTTCAGACGTACTCCCGGGTTTTTCATGAGCACTTTGCATAAAAGCAATGCTTTTTACTCCCTTTCAGATACTGAAGACTTTGTGAAAGTTTATGTTTTTTCCTTTTTTTCCTTTTTCCATTTCGACTAGGAAAATCTCATCTCTTTGATTTCTGTCCTCAACCGACAATTGTCTCTAGTCCCTAAGAACTTAAAAGCTTCAGAGAAACCTCGCTGAACTTTCTCTCAAAAAAACCCAGTTCAGTTAAAAAGACCTTGTTCATTCTTTTTTTTTTTTTTTTCCCCAGGAGAAAAAGAGCCCCCATGAAGCCATGCCTGGCAGTACACTTTCTGCGCTGAGAATTATTGAAGTGAAAAAGTCACAGGAGACAAGAAGCAAATCTCACATGCTTGATCCATCTGTGGGTGCCCGGCTCCTCCAGCCCATCAGATGTACCTTCTCCAAAGATCAAGGATGAGAGCAGCACTCCCGGGTGAGGTCCAGCCCTGCCCCACAGCATCCTCTGGCCCGGCAGGAGCAGGGAGGAGCCACAGGTTTCTGGTAGCCCAGGGAGGGAGGAGGAGGGTGGACTTCAATACACAGGTGTGCCAGGAGGGCACTTGGGCATAGGGATATAAAATTGTCTCACCGCTATTTCCCTCCCATCCATGGAAAACTTATCAACAGATACTTTGAATGCAGGAAAACACTGGGAATGAACCAGCAGCTCAGAAATTTCTGCTACCCAGACAGGGTTAGTTCTCCATCACCTTTTCTAAACCAGCCCCAAGCACTTGTTTCCTGAATAACTCATCAGCTCAACTGATTTATCACCTGCTTTTTTTTTTAATCCCACACCTAAGATGTTTTGAAATTGAATAGAAGAAATGGCATCCATGGGAGGCAAAATGTGGGGGCTGATGTTATTGGAGCATGATGAGTTAGCTGGCCCTCTCCCCCGAGAGCTTCATTTAAGGGAAAAAAACCCCAAACCCTTCCAAGTGATCACACCCTCACACAAAATGACAGAACGGAGCTATTCAGCCCAGCCTGGGCAGGGGATGGCACGGGCGCTTGGTGCCCACAGCCAGGCAGAGGAGCAGCGCGTGGCCCCGTGCCCATGTCTCACTCAGTTCCCTTTCCGTGGCAGGGCTCATGCAAGCGCGGTTGTTCTGTCCCTTGCCCTCCAAGGCACGTCCTGCCCTGCTCCAGGCTGCAGCCCTGCAGGGTTCACTCCTCATTCACTGCCAAGGAGCAGCCCTTGCGCTTGGTGCCATCTGCACCCCAGGAAGCGAGGCAGAAGCGATGCCCAGCCGTGCTTGAGGAGCTCCATGCTCCCTCCACCATCGTCAGGAGGGGAGCTGACGGGAGCTGCGGGGCCACCGGCCGTCGTGATGCCAGACTGGCATTAACGCTGATGCAAAGCGCTCTTGGCTTGCATTGCAAAGAGGTCTGGGACTAGTGAGGATGCCATTTTGTAAATTAATTTTAAAAATATCAATTCAAATTCCATAATAAAGGCAGCAAAATTTGTCACCTGGGGAAGGGCAGCTCTTCATGAAACCAGGAGACCAGCTCACCCAGGTCCCCTGCTTGGACGTTTTCTTGCAGAGGGTGATGGAAGCCAGGAGCTGAGACTGGACTGCTCTCAGATGGTCACACCAGACAAGCAACCGCAGGGTGCTCATGTGGGCATAGAAGTAGGGAAAAGGCTGGGAAAGCTCAGAATTTATAATCTGCTTTTCTCTACCATGCCAGACTGAGGGTGCTGACACCCCTGTGAGAGGGACACAGGGTACGGAGATATAGGGAGGACGGGTGTTGGAAGCATCTCCAGCTTCACATGGTGCACGTGGCTTATACTGGAGAGTAACCAGACTGACTGGGAATATAATAACTCATCTTCATCTGCTTAATGCGGGGGAAAGATGGGATGTCAGCACTGCAGCTGTTGGGTTTGGCATCTGATGATACCTGCTTTAGGGCTGGGTGGCCACAACACTCAGACTTTCCCACCTTCTCAGCTCTGGATCCCACCACACTCCCCAGCCTCTCCAGACACCTTTGCTCACCCGCTGCCCCATGCCCCTCAGCAAGGGGGAATTTCCCCATAGGGAAAATGTGGTGGTGACACTGTCAAAGCCCAAATCCCATTGTGTGGCCCATGCATCCTGTGGTGGGATGCTGCCCATCACGCGCGCCTCGGGCAGGACACAGAAGCATTTCTAAATGTCGGGAAGCAAAAGTGCCATCTGTGCGTCTCAAGCAGATGCTGCACAGAGAAGATAGTAAAAGCCTTTAAGGGAAAGGAGGGGGGAAGTAAGGAGAAGACAATTAAATAGCTGTTTTAAATGATCTGGAAGAAGATTAAAGGCAGCTGCAGGTTTGTTTGTTTTTTTTTTTTTCTCTAGGAAGAGGAACGACTAGATTACATTTGTCTCTTCTGCCTTTACAAACTGCTGTTAAGAGGAAAACCTAAGAGCTAAATTGATCAGCCACATTTCCTTGTTCTTTTATTATCCCTCCAGCTGACATCTTGGGAAGGGGGAGGGAAAAAGAAATCAAGTGAATTTAAATCAATTGGGGAAGAAAAGAGAAGAAATTATGTAAGAACTGGCAAAACCCAGCAGGCCAAGTGGTTATATTAAGCAATGAACACAAGAACTTATTTAATTTAGATCTAGCTGCAAGACGGACCACAGTGTAAGCAGGCTGGGATTAGGCAAGCTGGGCTGTCATTGTGCGTATGCTGAATTAAAGCCCTGGGTTCTCTGCATAGTCTGTGGCAAAAAGGCAGCTTTTTAGGGATGCTTATGCCACCACGGATGGGCTACCCTGCTGGGGCAGGTGTCTCTCTCCATCACTCTGGGGACTGATCCAGACACACCTAAACACCAACATCTTCATTTTCTTGCCTACCCAAGGGGCTGGCAGCACCGTGACCTGATGGGACACCTTTGGTGGGACACAGTTCTCCCACAGAGGTGCCAATCTCTTGTGCCGCCGGAGGGGTTAGCGGCACCCGGGCGTGGGCTTCTCTGGTGGGCAGAGATCCTCTGTGTGTGTGTAGCCAAAATAGTTTTATGAGCAGGCACAATGGGTGGGTTTATCGCTGCATGGAACTGTAGTGAGTGATTTAAAACAGTACTGTTATTAAAAGCCATAGTAGGAATTTGGCTGTGCCCTAAGGAAAAGAAACCAACTTCAATTCCCCCAGTCAACATGAGTATAAACGCAGGATTCCTGAACTGAAGCCATTGACTAATCCTGGATATGATTTGCTAGCAATCCTGGAGAAAATTCAGCCATTTGGTTTTATGGGTTGCTATTTTCATGTACAAGGAGAGATGCTTGTCCTGTTTATTTACACGGCACCACAGATCTGCTGGTGAGCAGAGCCCTGCCGTCCACAGCACTGACCATTTGCCATCGCAGCAGAAAGCTCATCGCACCATGCCGCCAAGGTGCTCCTCACCAGAAGAAAGTGTAAGGGAGGGTTTGCAACATCATGCATGGAATTAATAACTTTGTTGGTCTCTCAGACAAATGGGAATTGAATAGATGTCCTTGGAAGAGTGTGCAGAGAGCGTAGTAAAGGATGCCAAGAGGCCAGGCTGCACCTTGTGTCTCCCAGCTCCGATGCCTGGTCCTTCCTTCAGACCTGAGGCTCTTCGGCACATTCCTTCGAAGGCATCACAAGAAGAAATGTAGGAAGAAATAAAGCAGAGGACTTCCTTGGGCAAGCGGTTGTTTCATGTGCAGAGTTATTTACTATAAAGTCATCTAACTATGAGCAGACCTCATAAAACATAATGAGCAAGGGATCTGGAGGGATAGGCGAGCTGCAGCCACGCAAGGGTGGGCTGATGCAGAGCAGAACTGGAGCAGCTGTCCACCCAAACCCGTGAGGAGGTCCAGAGAAGTTCCCAGTTGCGCTTCCCAGGAAGTTGCCCTATCAAATGAGCAACTTGGAGCTGATGGAGCTGTGACAGTTTATGGAGGCTCAGGGCCTGCTGCCATGTGTTTTAATAAATGGGTTCACACCAGCTGTCCATGCAAATAAAACATTAGCATGTGTCAGACACTATCTACCCAAGCACTTGCCATAACTTAGGGGACATTTTGCACTAGAGCCATCCAAGCACAGACTGTGCCATGCCAGCGGGACAGCACGCTGCTCTCTCTCCCGTGTTACAGGGTGGCAGAGAGCTGCCCACATGTGCCCAATCCAGGCTCAATTAAAATCCTGAGATTTTAGGTCGAGGAGTTGCCTGACTCTGTGTGCTGGGACTGATGGTGCACCGGGATTGTAGGGATTTCTTTCAACTTCCCCTCTTTCCCCAGGTCTACTAAGGACCTCTCCAGAAAAGAGGTACAAAGGTAAGAAAGTAAGAAGCAATAAAGGAAAATTTATTTGCACAGCCATCTGGCCGTTAAAATTAAGATGGTTTTGAAAGACAGGGCTGAGAGTGTACGGTGCTAATGGCATGCAGGGCAGCGCCTGGTGGGATGAGAGTCTCAGCGGGGTCCGGTTTTGGGGGAGCTGGCCCCAGAGCCAACAGCAAGGCTGTGAAGTAGCCAGAGCCACAGGTGCCAACCCGCAAGTGAACAGAGGAAGCACTTCATTCTGCCTCGGAGCTCTCTTATCTGTTGCTGCCACAATGAGTAGCTTTTAAACCTCCTCCAGCTGAAGTGGCATGAAAACATTAATTTACTTGTATTGGGATGGCTTTAAGAGGTGTTTAATTTATGTGGAAAAAACCCTAAAATTGGCTGCAGTGTGTTTTAGAGGATGTCTGCCAGTTAAAGTGCAAACTAGACCTAAATGATGTGGCTATAATGGACCTTTTCCTGCTACCAGATCCCAGGCTGATGCCAATATTCAAACCAGACGTCCCCGACTAACAGAAGTAACAGGCAAGCTTGGCGATGAAGGATATATAACAAACCAGATTCACAGGCTGATTTAAGCAGCTGCAAGGATAGCGATAAACAAAGCTGGGAAATGGTACTGCTCTCCAGGACTAAGTATCAGAGGCCGCACAGAGCTTACGTCTCAGCGGCACGAGGCGAGATGTGCGGTGCCCGGCGTGCTGATCATGGTGACACGTGGTGACACCCTGCAGAACCTCTCACTTACTGCTCTTCCTGCTTATCAGTGCTGCGCTGAGCGATCGGTAATTACTAGAAGAATATCAGTAATTACTTCTTACAGTTGTTGTGGAGCTTGAGTGGTACAAGTTAAGTAATACGAGCAAGAATCAAATATGCCGGGTGCTGTTTGAATAGTTACTTTTTTTTTCTTATTATAGGGAAACCTGGTTGTTCACACACGGTCTAGTTTCACTCCAGAATGCCCATTTAAACTTAAATATTCAAAGCAAATAGAGAGGAACTTTTTCAAAATCAGAGATGTTAAATTAATACACTCAAATATTCATCCCGGGAAGCTTGTTCCCGTGCAGGGAGGAGCATTCTCCTGCAATGATCCCAGCAGAACCATAGCTCACACTGGGCTCTGAGTCTATAAATGGTTACAATTGCTCTGTTCTGGGACTGGCTTTCAACCAGTCAACAAATAAAACCTCTTGGGGAACTAATGGCTTCCAAAAAAAAAATCCCAATTTGCTTCAGACAGTTTGCCAGACAGGAAGAGGAGTGAGATATGCTGAGTGATTTATTACAAGTGATTTGCCAGCTCGAGCAAGTGCATCACTGCTCTGCTTAATTTAAAGACAAAAAATGAACGGAGAGAGATGCAAAGACCTGCTCGAAAGCAGCTTGAATCCACTGCGAAAGACCAGGGCTCCAGATTTCTGACGGGCAAGACCTTTGCGCGTCACTCTCCACATTACCGCTGCCTTTTTTTTTTTCCACGGGTCTTCCATTATTTGTCTTTTTTTAAACCTCTGCACAGCTTACGACGTGAGAATGCCCACTCACACGCTGTGCAATGGTTTCCATTAATGCACTTCAAACCTGACTTGCAGCTGCTTTGCTTATTCACTCTGGAGCCGTCCCCAGCCCAGGGCCCTGCATCACGTCGTGTGCTGCTTCCCAGTGCTCAGAGGAACGGAGCGAAGCCATTAAACAACCTTCCTGTCTTAGCAAATCTACTTTTGTAGCCAGATCCTCTGAGAAGGAACAGTATGGTGGGGTTTGTTTGGGTTTTTTTCCCCCACCAACAGCTGCCTCCTTTTTACTTTTAAATTAATTCACAAGTGAAATAAAAAAAAAAAATACGTGACGAAAAGCCCCCGGGTGAACTTCACATACTGTGCATTCATGTCTGCCTACTTCTTACTTGGGTAACAGGATCAGGTATAGCCTGAATAATAGCAAGACTGTAAAATCTGTTGAAAATTGTTTAAACTGTAATCTCCAAAGACACCGCGAGGAAATAATCCTCTCTTTTTAGCCCTATCACGGTAACAATGAGCACCAGTTTAATCCTAAGAGGAAGATGAGTGGAAATAACGCATTTCAGCCACATTGTTCTCGGATCAGGTGGCTCACGTCTCCTTAGAGAGCAGAGGATTTGGGTTAAGTACACCGGGCTGCCACTGACAAAATCTACAAAGCACCTACAGGAGAAATACAGCCCCCACCACGTCAAGATGAAGGTTAGGGATCAAGACAAAATGCAGAGGGAATCCAGTGCTTCTGTGAGGGGTGGATTTTCGTTTACTGCAGTGGTCCAGGGGGAAACTCGGAGAGACATGTCTAAACATCTACAGGCTCTGGGCTTAAATCTAACTGCATGTACCCTCGCCTGCTTTTAGCGGGAGGAATTATTCTGATTTGTTTCCATTTAAGTTCCCTCCCTTTAACTGTGGGAACATCTCAAAGGCTTTACCACACATGCGGTTTTAAATTCTAGTTGGTCGCTGATTAAACCCACCCGAAATTCATGTTCAAAATAAAAGATTGAGAAGCTATCGCATGTGAGCCTGGCAGCAAAGGGACGATGGAGATTGGTGTCTTGCTCTTTCTGTCTCTCCTTCCACGTCTCTTACATTTTTCAAGCCTGATGCTCCAGTAAACAAATGCCTCAGCCCCTCAGAGCACTGGAGCACAGCAAGTGTTGATGCTGAAATCCTTTCCACGCATGGGCATATTGGATTAAGCAGTATGTGGAGACCAGCAAAGCCTTTCTGAAGTCAGGAGGAGTCTACTAGTTAAACCAGCTACAGATTTCCCCCCAAACAGCAAAAAATACCAGCCTCTGGCTTTGAAGATGCAGTTCCTTTTCGGATGCCTGTGCTGTACCTTGTTCCCAAAACTTTCTGAAATTAGGGTCTGTCACTACGCAGAGGAAATGAGCTCCGGATCAACCCGAGAAACAGGGAGAGGGGGAGAGATGGTTTTATTTCCCTCGATCTTGCTGGCCGTTTTCCAGCAGAAGGAAAGGAGATGCCAAAGATGCAGAGAAAGGGTGGAGATTTGTGGGTTTTCTGGCGATGCGCTGCCACATTTAGGGAGGACCCGAGCATCCCCGGGCCAAGCTGGCGGCTGCACGGCAGAGCGGGGCCCGGCTGCCCCGGGGTCTGCGGCTCCCGGGGCTCCCGGCCTGGGACACCCTGAGCTCCGGGCACTGGCTGCACCGGGAGAGGAGCTCCGGGGGGCTCGCAGCGGCCCGGGGCTGGATTAACCACGGTGCAGGATTCACCCCGGTGCACGGGCTCAGCCCGGCGCTGTGGGGCAGGAGGGGGGGCGGGGTGGGGCACAACAAGCCGAGCCGAGACACCCCCCCACCCCAAATCCTGCCTGCCCGCACCCCAGGCTGGGCTGCCCCGTCAGGGCTGCCCAGGACCCCCCCTCTCCGAACCAGTCCCCCCCCTCCTGCCCCGCCCATCTCAGCAAAGTTTGGCCATCCGAGCCCGGGAGGGAGGCAGCTGCCCGGCCCCGGGGCCGCCGGGTTGCTCACAGGATGCTCACGGGATGCTCACGGGATGCTCACGGGATGCTCACCTGGATGACCGTCTTCAGCGTGGAGGCGTCCACGATGGTGGTGCAGATGAGGGAGTCGGGATTCTGGTCCTTGCCGTAGATCTCCCCCATCGTGAAGATCATGGGGATGGCGAGGAGGAAGGAGGCGATCCAGATGCAGCTGATGAACTTCTTGGTGCGGCTGCGGGACATGATGCTCTTGGCTTTGAAGGGGTGGCAGATGGCCATGTAGCGCTCCACGCTGAGGCTGGCGATGTTGAGCGCCGTGGCGTAGGTGCAGGCGTCCCGGAGGAAGTAGTAGCCCTTGCAGACAGCCCCCCCGAAAGCCCAGGGGTGATGGACCCAGATGAAGTTGTAGAGCTCGATGGGCATGCAGAGGAGGAAGATGAGGAGGTCAGAGAAGGCGAGGCTGGCCAGGTGGTAGTGCACGGTGCTCTGCAGGTTCTGCAGCGACTTCTTGCGCACCAGCGTGTACGCCGTGATGGAGTTGCCCACGGTGCCCACCAAGAAAAGAGCCAAGTAGATGACGGTCACCATCACCTTGGAGTAGATGTCTGTGTTGACGTCCAGGTCCTCCTCGTCGGGCCCTTTGGGGAGCAGGTCGGAGCGGTTGGAGGCATTGGCGTAGCCGCTGGGGGAGAGGTGGAGGGGCCCGCCCGGCACGGCCGTGGCCGTGGCCGTGGAGTTCGGGTGCATCCCCGGGGCCGGGCCGGCCCCGCCGGGGCCGCAGCACCGCCCGGCTCGGACCCGCCGCCGCGCCCCGACGTGCCGCTGCCCCCGGCGTGGAAACTTGGCTCGTTTTAATGCGGCGGGGAGGAGGCGCCTGCCGCTCCCGGGCTGCCGTGCGTGTGCGTGTGCGTGTGCGAGACACGCACCCCCCTCCCCCGTCCCCCGTCCCCCCCCCCAAACCCCGGAGCAGCCTCGGCTGTGAGCAGCCCGCAGCTCCGGCTCGCTCCTCCCTGCAGCTGCCCGGCGGCCAGATGTGCCCCGGCAGGGCAGGAGCCTCCCTGCACACACAGACACACGCACGCACACCCGCAGACCCGCACACACACCCGCAGACCCGCACACACACGCACACAGACCCGCAGACCCGCACACAGACCCGCACGCACACCCACACACAGACCCACACACCCACCCGCAGACCCGCACACACACCCGCACACACACCCACACACACACCCCCACACACGCAGGCAGACCCGCACACACGCAGGCACACCCGCAGACCCGCACACACACCCGCACACCCGCACACCCGCGCACACACCCGCACACCCGCCTGCCTCGCCGGGAGCCGCCGCTCCAGCCGCGACCGCGCACCCCGGCCGGCTCTGCCGGCGCTGGCGCTGCCTCCCCCGGCCCCGGGGGCGGCCCCTCGGGCGGCCCCCCCGCCCCGCTCCCCGCCGCCGAGGTGGGTTTTGCAACCCCAGCTCGGTCCCCAAACCGGGGTCCGGGGAGGAGACGGGGGGAGCACGTCCCGGGCGGGGCTGCAGAGCCCCTCCCGTTTGGGACCCCCAGCCCTTGCAGGGCCAGACGCAGAGGCACGGCTGTAAGCTGGGGGCTGGTAGGGTCCGAGCACAGCCACCCCCCACCTTCCCCCTTCGCCCGGGGAGAGGAGAGGCACCAGGGGTGCTCCATCACCCTTGGACATCCGTATGTCCCGCTAGTCCCTAAATACTCACCCACCCGCTGCTGCTGTGAGGAGAAACGCATGTAAAGGAGGGGAAAAAACCACCTAAAAATATCTACCTCTGCCCTGACCTGCCTGGGGCACCCTCAGCTCCACGGCGCAGCAAAGCGAGCTGCTTTGCTTTGGTCCCCATCAGTCCCTTTTCCCTTATCCCCATATCCGGGGGCTGTGGGCATGCCATGGTGATGCTGAAGGTGACAAGGGGATCCCCCGCAGGAAAGGGCCCCCCAAGGATGAGCAGGCTGTGTGGGGTTCCCCTTTCAGGCCCGGGGCACTGAGCCAGCCAGCTGCCCAGTAAAACTCCACTGAGCTGTTTGTCCACTCAGTTACGTTATGAAATTCCTGTTAGCCGAGAGGAGTTTGTCAGGGGTGGTGTTCCCAGCTGGTCTCACCCATTGTTCCTGGTTCTTGGACAGGTTCTTGGGATGGATCAAGAATATTTATCCCAAAGAAGGAAAGTGGAACGTGAAATAAGTGGTGAGTTGTACCGATGTCTGAAGGAGAGCCCCAGCGGGGATGCAAGCCTTCTCCTGGGTGCCCAGTGTCCCTGTTCCTCAAACCCCACGTTGTGGGGAGCTTATGGCCCCATGGTCCAAGGACAACCCATGCTCCTGGACTAAAGCACTTCTCCCACAGAGGCAGCAAGTGAGTTCCTTTGGGATCTTTGTCTATAATGAAGAGTTACTGTCTCTTCCTGGTCCTGTAACTTCATTTTGGTGTTTTGGAAAGCAATTGCTGTCCGCACAAGCAAGATACCCATCTACTGGTCTAATTTTACAGTGTGGATGTGTGCAGGCTTATGTC
This sequence comes from Pelecanus crispus, assembly GCF_030463565.1. NCBI lineage: Eukaryota > Metazoa > Chordata > Aves > Pelecaniformes > Pelecanidae > Pelecanus > Pelecanus crispus. The sequence continues at coordinate 3,654,159 of NC_134656.1, forward strand.
AATAGCTGTCTCTAGAAATGCTGTTTTGGGTTCTGTTGCCTCATGTTTCTGCACACAGGCCATGCACAAGCACGGCTGCTAACAAGGAGAGCATTGCATCTCCCTGCTCTGTCCCAGCAGCTGCTCCCGAGTCCTCCATGTGCTGCCTCCTCCACTTTCTCGCCACGCCAAATACTGGCAGGGAATATCAAGAGACATAGTTAAAAAATAATTCTAATTACACACTGAAATGTCAGCTATACCTGGAATCAATGTGGCTGCTGATTTACAGTCAACAATTTTAACAGGTTGGTGCAGCCTGTACCAGCCAAATCTCTCCTTTCATAAAAGTGCATCAGGAGAGTACCGATGGCCCAATGAACAGGTTGAGTGCTCCCATCATTAAAGGCCTCAGTGGCATATTTCTATGAGCTAATTTATTTAATAAATTCCATTAATTCCTTGGCAAGTTTGTCTCAGCCACACGTGAAGCATTCTCACCAGCATGGGTAGATAGCTCTGCCCTATTCTTTTTCTTATAGATCTGGGTTTGAGCAAAGGTCTTCTCTTCTGGGATGCAGCAGCCTCGCCATTCCCCATGCAGAAGTGCAGGTCATTTCTTCTAAAGGAGAAAGTAGAAGTCTTGCCTCTGTCCATAAGGAAAGAGGGGTCAACCTCTCCACTCTCTTTTTAGAAAGATTGTTGTCCAGGCAGGTTCTACCTTTTGTCCTCAGATTGCTTTTACAGAGCTGGACACCTACTGCTGGTCCAGAGCCAACCCTGACCTCGGAGCAGGCGGAGATTTGGCCCCGCAAAAGGAGGACATCGACCCCATTCCTGCCTCGTGGTGTAGCACGTCTCTCCAGCACCCCTTTACTCTCCCCATTGCTAACCCGTGGCCTGGGGGCACGTGTGAAGTCCTTTTCTTGGTATGGGATAGTGAAATGAATGACAAAAGTCTCTCTTCTTGCCTGCGCTTCTGCTCTCTGCAAGGTTTTAATCCATATTCCCCGTCAAGCAAAAGCAGAGCCGGAGATGCACCGCTCTCTTCTTGTGCGCCAAAGCTTCCAACTTAAATCCCCGCTGTTTGTTTCTGAACTAGCCGACCTTTTAGCTAAGCTGGGCTCGTTTTAATATATTTTGTATGTGTGTGTCTGTGGCTTAAAAAGGAAAAGAATCATGGAAACCAAGAGATGCCTTATCTCAAATGTTACAGCAAGGCATTTACTTAAAATCTTGCAGGAAAATGTCACCCAAAGTCCTCCTCTATTAAAAGTGCCTGGACTTTGAGCTGAGGGTCCCACAGTGCCCAAGATGCGAGGCCCATGGGTTGCCTCACTCCCTTTTGTGTTGACCCAAGTGTTTTTCATCTTTGCTTTTTCCAGTTGCAATTGAGGACCACTAGGAATTTTTCATATTAATCCTACTCCCATCTGATTCTGCCAGGTGGGATTTTTTCTGAAGGGCATGGAAAGCAACAGAGAAACCTCTGCAAGAGGTGGGTGCTAAGAGACGGCATCAACCTCTTTCTCGCTCAGGTCTGAGCACCCACCCCAAATACCTGTTAAAGCAGGTTCCCACGTCAGGTAACACTGGGCTGATTGAAGCCTTTAAAATCAGTTCCCAACGGACTCACTATAGACAGGCTCTCCCTAAGTCAGGGCTGTCTGAGGTGGGTTAGGAAGGTAAAATCCTGGGGTGTACAGGGCTTTTTTAAGGATGCTGTGCTTGAAAAACAGGGAAGTGAGGGAGAAAGGGTTGACAGAAAAAGGGACATATATCAGCTTTGTAGGTAACTATATTGACTGTATCATTACTTACAGGCATGGAATTGCATGCCCTCCTACACTCAACGTATTGCAAAGTCAAGTATTGCTAGTTCAGACAAGCAATAAAGGATTCCCAACAGCTGCATGTTATTTACTACCTTTGGCTGAATGGATTTCAGAAGAGTATTTTAAATCAAAACAGTTGATATATGGGATATTTATCGCCTCTGATTTTCGTAAGAGAGGAACCTGCTGAGCCTCCACAGTGTGAGCACATTGGTGTGTGGGTTGGCAAAGCGGACAGACCATACCCAGAGCAGAGCAATGATCACATACCCCAGCATTTGTGTCCCTGGGCAGGTTTAAAAAAAAAAAAAAAATAAAGGCAACCCAAAAAGCAGAACAAACTGGGTATGATGATATTGGTAAAAGAATTACCCTGAAGAAGGGTCAATCTCTGGAAAGGGACAGCTGGGAAACGTGGTCCCCAGACAGGTCCTATCTTCTGTGTGCTGCACGTTCAAATTCAGTCCTTTACTTTGGCAAAACTCCTTTAAAGCTAATGGATGTACTGGCTGACAGAGCCTGTAATATTTGTCTCAGAGACACTGATACATTAACTGGACACACATTGGAGATACCAACTGCTTTAGTTTAACTATAACAGTAGTTTTTGGGTCCCCCAAGTTGTTACTGCAACAAGCCCAAATCAGATTCCTCATGACAATAAAGGAACTTTTATTTTCATATATGCATTATAAGTGTCCAAGACATAGGCATTTGTGCTCGCACTGCACGCAGGGTTTCCCTTTGGAAATCCTCTGTTTTATTCCAGGAACAAATATGAAGAGAAGGGACAGAGGAGTCCAAAGGGAGAGTTTGCACTTGCTGCAGCTGGGAGCCTCCGCCGCAGCCCCAAGCACATTGCTGGCACCCTCAGAGCCCATGCAGACAGGCGGTTACTCTATTTCTAAAAGATTTAATCTGCTTTTGCAGCCCTGGCTCTCCGGAGCCGCAGCGGCTCTGCCAGCGGCCCTTCCAACAGCTCCGCTCAGCGGTGCCGGCTCGGAGCACAGCCCTCGCTGCCGGGGAACACTCCAGCTCCAGCTCCCAGCTCAGCACCATCCCTTCCCCCTGTACGCTGCACCAACATTTTCCAGAAAATCTCAGGAGGCACAGATTAACCTCATATTCTCATACCCCCAAATAATTTCTGTTGTTTTTCAAAACTTCAGTGTGCCTAGCAATTTTAAAATGCAAATGGAAAAGCTGCACAGTAAAAATCCCTGGCAGCCAAACACTCTTCACAGTCTTTTCCCAGTGACCTTCCCATAAGTTTGAAATGCTCCCAAATCCTTACTAAATGCCTTGGATTTCAGGAAACTCACAAAGCACCAGGCATGCTTTGTGCTCTTTCCTAGTGTGAGTGTTTTTATTAAATGCTGGAAATACCATGGGCTGGTAGGGCTTTCTCCTTGGCCATATGTCACCGAACATGACATTTGTTCGGACACTCCTCTGCCTTGGTCCCTTACACCCAGAAAGGCCCTTTCCTTACGCCGGGGAGACCAGGGCTGCAGGAGGCAGCAGGGTCAGCGCCAGAGAGGTTCCCAGTGGAAATTTTCCTGGGATGCCCCACATAAGCTTCAAGTCACTCTGTGCCACTTCAGCAGACTCAAAAACTCGGCACTTCATGTCTTCCAAAGCACACTGTGACCTGCTGTAAATACATATTATTTGTACTCTGCAATCTAGCTCGTTCCTGCTATTCTTCCCTTTAAGAGCCCACATCCTCCCATTTTTCAGAGCACCGGCACCCTGGATTTGCCTGAGCCTGGGCTCCTCCCGAGCCCACGCTGGCATCCCTCTCGCTGTGCGAGGAGAGGATGCTAACACTGGGCTGCAGCCTCTACGAGTGATGAGAAGGTTCCTCCAGATTATCACCAGGAGGGGGAATGAGAGGCTGCAGAGGACATTTAGTCCCTGAGCCCTATCCCTGCCGTTACAGGCAGGGGCGTCGCGCCTGGGCACAGCCTGACCTCAGCATCGAGGAGTCCCACCTCTGTCCTGCTGCTCCCTCGGTAACGTTCCTGCAGGACCTGCTGCTCCGATGGCGAATGTGAGCCTAAGAGGAAGGGTTTATTTGCAGCCCTGTGGGCCAGGGAGCTGTCAGGAATGCTTCTCTGTGGGCTCGCCTGGGGACATTTCTTTCCTAAGGCAGTTGCTGAGTTGTCCTGCAGACCCTAGCGTGGCTCACAGCCCCGTGCACGCTGGCCCAACCTAACATCCCTGAACCGCAATCTCACAGCACAAGCTTTGCTGGTTTTCTTCCTCCTCTTGGCCAGACTTACTCAGGTGATTTCTCAGTTAGAGCATCTTGGCCCAGAGATGACAAAAATAGGTTTAACCCTCTTAGAGTGGGCCGAGAATCCCTGGAGTGGGATTTTTCTTTTCCTTCTTCTGTTACTGCTCAGTGGTTGTTGCAACCACCCCAAGGGAAAGGGCTCCCATGCCGAGATGACACCCCCTGCCGCAGGCTGCAACGTAGAGCAGCCCTGGGACTGCTCTAAATTAAATTGTAAGAAAACAGCCAAAGGGGGCAGGAGATGAAAAAAGAAAAAAAAAATCTACAAAAAATGATCAGGGAGGCTAATTCAGTTCAGCCTGCAGTAGAGAGGGAGCTCATTCGGTGCTTTTCAGTGTGATACTGGGGCTTGATTGCAGTTGCATTCAGTGCCTGAGATTTTTTGTAAATCTGATCAGAGCTGTCTGGGGAACTGCAGGTACTGAAGAGATTTGAAAAAAAAAACCAAAACCCCACCAAACCAGCTTGTGTGAAATAAATCTTTGGTTGATTTAGTGGAAAGATGTTTACCGAGAAGGAGAACTCTCTGGAAAATAGCTATCTTTCTAAACTTTCTCATAAATCACAAACAAACTGTTCTGACTCCAAGAGCAAGTATTTCCAACTGTTTCATTGTTAAAAAAGATTTTTATTTTTTTTCATCTTCAGGAAACAAAGTCTGCCTTTGTAGCGTGTGCTCCTTTTTGCTTCTAGAGAGTCCCCCACTCTGCTTGTTCTGTCTAAACTGCAAATATCTTTTCAAAACCTAATGCCAAAGCAAAGGGGTGATCCTATGGTATCTTTGCTAGAATTGATCATTTGCTCCTCAGGGCATGCTGCTGTAGCTGTGAGACAGGGGAAGGCTTCTCTTGTGGAAGACTGTAGCCGATGGTACAAAGAAAACACGGTACAAGCTTTTTCTCAGGTTCTTCTAGAATACTTTCTAAAGAAAACAATCCACCTCTTGTCTTGAAATAAAGAGCCCTTCACTGGTGCAAAGGACATTTAAAATAACAGCTTGTTTCTAGCTTAGACTTTGCGGCATTTAAAGAGTCTTCAAGAGGAGCCTTATCCAACCGGCCGTCCCACGTCGCCCAATATCACTGCAAAGCCACAGGGAAGGATTAGGCTTAATGCAGTGCACAGGGTTGCTTGGGGAGGAGGGGAAGGGAAATTCATGAATGTATTTCATCCCAAAATGTACTCTGTTAACAGTAATTAATTACTGTGTTTACATTTCTCCAAAACATGGAAATGTGGAGATCTCATACACACTGGGAGAGATTTTAAAGGGGAGCATAGCGGAGCAGTATGGTTATAACGGAAGAAATCTTGAGTGCGTATTACAGCGAGACACCCAATCGATGTATATGCAAGGCATATTCCCACCTCATGTATCTATGCAAGAATACAGGCTGCATTTTTTTCTCTTTTGCTCACAAAGCCCATGTACGGATGTCGAAACCAAAATTGGTTCTTTTTTAGTGCAGTACATGACTTTAGAGCAAAACAAAAAAAGCTGCCCACCCAGCCTTGAATCCAGGGCTGAATGCTGGAGGAAAAAGTCTAGAAAATGACTTGGGAAGAAGGGTGCATTCATACAAGAAATTGCTAAACAGCAGCAAAGCCACACTGATGACAGGGATGCGAAATAGGTTAGAAAAATTAGATGGAGTCCTTCTTGCTCAGTAATGATCATTTCATCAAAGAAAGTCATATTTCACTATGTGGTGAACACAGAAGTAATAATGATGATAACTGCCACGAAAGTGGCTGCAAGATGAACTGGCAGAGAGCTGAACAGAGTTCAATTAACAAAAAGATTTCTTTATATGATTTGATTCTCCAGAATTTGCTCTGATTCTTCAGCCAATCCTTCAGCAAATTTTGCAGCCTGTAGTCAGCTTGGCACGGATGTTGTGCAAGGTGATGGTGCAGAAAGACACTTACACTCTTTGCCTTTTCAGGAGCTACACCGACAAGACAACCGGCTCGACCTCAATGAAAGGATAAATGTTCCTCTGCCAGCGAGGAGCAAGGAGAAACAGAACCTATGAAATTCAAGAATTAAAATCCAAACCCCATGCTGAACTCAGAGTGTCAGGTTCTGTCCCCATTTTGTTTGCACAAGTTATAATTTTAGAGGGCAGAAGTACACATGCAACACTTTCTTTCACCTCTACAATTTAACTTGTAAAGCAAGGCCAATGTTTGGAGATGCTTCTCCAGTGTTTGGGACATATAATAATATGTGGCAAAATGTGGGGTTTGTACCATAAATGTCAGGAGCTACTTACAAAGATTTTTAGGAGTTCTTCATCTGTTGTCTCCAAACAGCTTGTCTCCAGGGGTGTCTCATTTGGGTGTCTCGCTGGAGAAACAGAAGTACCTGAGATGTTTCAACAGTGGATCACAACTGAGAAAATAAACTAACAGCATTTTGTGAGCCTCTGAAACAACTGGCAAATGAGCTGAGCAAACAGGAAGTCCTAAGTGCATCTTTGTGAGGACTTATTTGGATGCATTAGGAAGCTATGCACTTCCCACTTGCTTGTATGTATGCCTTAACGGAGGTCTTCACCTTCCAGAAGCCCCTCCAAGTTGCTTAGAAATATGCCATTGCCGTCTCCTAGGCTGTCTGCTTTCCTTGATAAGAATGCAAACACATTTTATTATGAGCCTAATATACCAGATAGAATAAGAAATTGATAGTTTGCCATATAAAGAGATTTGAGAATATGCTTGAAATAGGGCAGACTTACGAGAAATAAAATACACATCCTGTTGCAATATGAGGAGACCGCTTTATCCATTCATCTTTTATTGGAATAAAAGGGCATTTGTAGGTATTGAGTTAGCCACATGACATGTTTCAGGCTGAGTTCTGAGCAGCATAAAAAGAAACTTTTCAAACAAATGCGTGCTTACTTCAAGATTTAAAAGGGATTATGTTAAGAGACAATTTTGCATATTTAAGCAGAACTGGTTTAGAACAGATTTAGGACAGCAGATAGAGACAGCAGGTGTGCAAATCCCACCCTCACCAACCAACTGTCCCTCCACAAAACCCAGCTGCAGGGGTCCTGTCACAGCTAGTCACTTCCCTCCCGCTGCCCATGGTGGGAACTGATCCAAGACATTTAGCACAAAACTCTGCTTTAGCTTCTGCAATGGCAGCTCACTGCTTTATCTTGGCTTTGTCCAACCTCTGAGAATGGTAGAAAGAGCTGAAGATGCGGAGCCCAGGTGGCCACTTTTGTTTGAGGGATGAATCCTAATCCTTTTCTGTGGCTTCTGAATTTAATCACAGAGGATTTGGGAGACAGTGATGCTCGTAATCCAGGAGAGGTCCAGTAGTCTCATGTTCAGTTACTGATGGGTTGAGTTTCTTCTTCTAGTGCTAGAAGTCAGCTAGAGAGGTTGGAGGAAGATTTCTCTACAGATTCTTAATTTGCCTAATTGCCAACTTCCTCACAAGTGTGGTGCTCATGGAGGACGCAGAAGGCAAGAAGCTATTTTCACTCTTCATTTAACTCTTCTAAGCCATTAGCAACTGAGAAATTGTGATTAGTGCTGCGATAACTGTAAAACAGTTATCCAGTGAATAATTCTTCACTGACAAGCCTCTGCCCACCTTCCCACCAGCCTCACCATGTGATAGCCTACTATCATAACTCCTCTGGGGACCATTTATTTCACAGAGACAGTCTTTTTCTTCCTCTCCTGCCTAGTAAGGAGCTGCTCTGCTCAGCTCCATGGCAAAGAGCAGCTGCTGATGGAGATGCCCCTTCCAGACCCAGGGTGTGTGTGCATCCAGGGTATGCTCACAGATGGGGCTTCTCCCACTCCCACATCAGAGAGCCATGGGGTATGTTCCTGCTGGCTCCAAGGAGCTAATAAAGCTGGAAACAAAGAAATGTGTCCCTAAATTCCTGGAGATCCACTGCCCAGGAGATGCGGGGTGATCCAAGTGGTGGTTCTGGGTTATGAAGGATGAAGTTTTCCCATGAGCAGAAGTGTCCTCGCTTGCCTTAGCCAGCTCCAGCTGAATCAGGGGGGCATTCCCCCCAAATGAGGACTTCCCTCCAGCATCTGGTGATCTGGACAAGCACTCTTGTCCTCCGCTCTCTGCCAAAATCGACGAACAGCAATGCAGAATCAATGCACTGCAATGTGCAGTGTTTCACCCATATTGTGTCTCATCAGGAGGAGACGGGAGGAGCAGATCCAGACCTGCTGCAACGCCTTGTCCTTGATCCCAGTGGATGGGCTGGCCTGGGCTCACCAGGAGCACAGTTGTCCAGAAGCACTGGTATTGAACATCGTTAGATTGTATTGGAGAGGAACTGCTAATGACGATAATAATCATCATCATTCTCGTTATCTTATTCTATCATGCAGACAGAGCCCCAAAATGCGCTGATAATAACAGGAACCGCCTGTAAGCATCTTTGATTTTCTCTTTGGGAAATCACAAGTTTTGCTGCTGTTCTTGAAAGACATCACACGAAACTCATTATGAGGCAAGTTAGGTTCAAATATTGCCAATTCATGGAAAGGGGATGGAGACAGCCTCATTGAGTGGCTTGTCTCCGTCGTGTCCAGGATCAGCGGCCAGGCTCCACAGGTGAGCCCTGTGCTTCCTCCCCGACTGCTCAGACCTGCTCCAGAAATCAGGAATTTCTGATTTTTGCCACCTCCCAGCTGATTCCGGGACCTAACTGACAGGCTGGATTTGGATATCACCACCAATGTGTTTCAACCTTCCCATGCCACCACCCAAATCAAAATGAGTGGAAAACCAGCAGGGCCAAAGTCCATCCCCTTCCTCTAACTCAATGTACATGTGTCTTACTATCTTAAGCTAATTATTACAGCTTGTGTTTACGTGTTTTTTGCCAACCTAGAAAATAGCAGCAAATCCTCATGCTCGGTTTTGGCTTTGAGCAAACACCTCAAACACAACCTCCCTTGAAACGATCCGGTTTCTGCAGCCCTTGGGTTTGCTGATATGATGGCAGTGATGCAGTGATGTTTGGTCCTGTATGGCTTAAATGGTGTTAAGTGATTTTATGACGGCTTTCCTGTGGCTCCAACAGCACCCCCCCATTCTGGAGTGCAATTTCTACCCTGGCATAGACGAGTGAAGTAATTTTTGTGTGATTATATGCAAGGAAATGCTCTTGCTTTGGAATAAAGCAAGGAGAGAGCTAGCAGCTCCGTTTGCAATAAACCTGCAGGTGACCTGCTATTATGGCTCCGAGCCACTGTTACTAGCATCAGGCTCAGCACCAGCAGTGCAATAAGGCATATAATTATGGATGGTATGAAAAATATATGTAAATACTATGCAAAATACAGTTTGGCCAACACATGTGAATTTGGGTCCATGAGAGGAGCCTTTACTTTCCCTCCCCATTTCCCTCCGCTGAAGATTTTCTTCTGCAAAAAGAAGATATAAATCCCTATGTTTATAATAGATTCTGAGCATGGGGTGAGAGGATGTTAATTGTTTAAATTAAACACAGTAACTTCTGCTATTCAGACAGGAACCCGCTCCCTTGAGATGCTCTTTCGTAGGTGTGTGTAGTCGGGACCATCTTTGTAGCAGCCAAAAGCAATGTTGAATCTGCTACGACACGACCACGGAGCTGGAGCTGAAGTTTGTTAGCTCACAGGTTTTGTTTTGGGGTCCCAGTTCAGCCTGTGGTGAGGTGATCTGTGTCCATTCCCAGAAACTCCAAGGCAGATTCATGGTACAGGGATTAAACTTTTCTGAAGTACTTTGCTATAATTACATGCTTCTTTTTAAAACAAGTGCCTGAATAATTCTAGAAATCGGCTTGAACTAGAAAAAACTTCACCTATAACTACAATTTGCTAGGAAAAAGGGAAAAAAAGGAAGAGCTCCAGCAAGAGCAACTAGTGTGAGCAAAAAGAGGGTTGGGAGAGAGGAATTAAGCGTGAATATTTATCACCAATAACTTACATTTACGTTACCCTCACAGAAGGGAGAATCCTGAAAATAAAATCCATTAACAAACGGGGATAAATATTAAACTTGCGTTTCTGTTCACTTTCACTTCGACTGTGCAAATAATTAAACACATTTAAAAAGATTTAGATTTTCTAGATACTTAAAAGTTTATGTAGGCACTGCTGGATTTGACTGAAGTTGATGAACAAGTTTGAATATTATGTACACATATGTATCTTAGTGAGCCTTGTGACCAGCCTAAAAAGCAAGACATTTTTGAACAGCAGACTAGAAATGGGATCCATACAATATTCTCATGTTTGCTCTGGAAATATGAGCAAAAAAAAGGTTTCCTGGGAACCGCAGGAAGGATTTGACCTAACCGATACATCTGACCAAGAAAGGAGCTGATGGCTGCAGCAACTCCATGTCCATGTGAGGAATTTTCTGTGGGACAGGAGCTTTGTTTCGGTGAAAAAAAAAAAAAAAAAAAAAAAGCCTGAAAATCTTCAGATAGGAGCAAACAAGACTTAAAATGAGGAGATACAGCCTCAGCCACAGATGCACAGATCTGGTGTAAATTGAAACAGAGGTGGAAACCCAAAGTATCTTTCTTTAACCTGGAAACATGACCTCTAAAATCACCATTTCTCTGTGTGTGTGTGTGTGCCTGTTGATTTACTCTCATTGGCCCCCACTAACAGCTGAACCATTGCAATAAACTCTCCTTTTGTGCATCTCAGATACGTAACCACAAAGTCGGGACAAAACATGCCATGTCCAGACCCACAGATCACTGAAACTTACTGCTAACATCTCAGGAAGATGCAGATAATGCAGTGAGGGCCCCTCCTTAGATGCTTCTAACATTATTAGGGCGTTTTTATAAAACCGATGAACAATAGTAAGACAGACTCATGGGCCTGTCCGTGCTGCACACACAGAAACAATCGGTAGGAAGGGAAAAAAAAAAAATCTGCATAACAGATGGTGTCCCTGTGCTTGCCATTTGTAAATGAATAAAAATACCCCCAGGCTCGCAAAATCTCTTGCTTTGCTGCTCTGTCTGCCGACTGACACTTATTTGAAGCTAACATGAAGATTTTATAATCAGCCTTGAAGAGGAGAACAGAGAGAAAGGCTGAGCGAGCGAAGGGGTCGGCTTGACAAATACCTGCAAAACACCTCCCTGTGCTTATTCCTGCCCTGGTCCAGACCCCATGCACAGCCAGAGATGGACCCAGCACCCAGGAAAACGGCACTGGGTTATCTTCTTGCTTCTGCGGCTCCCGGTGCTGGCAGAGCCTCTGGGATGCTTTAGCCTGTCTGCACGGCAGCCCAGAGGGCTGGGAACTGCGGGGTTGGGCACTGGTAGAAATGCAGCTACTGCAGCTTCACATTTGGGACCTCTGCAGCGCTGTTCCAGGATCTGCCCAGGCTTTCCCAGCTCTCCACTGCCCTCTCAGCTGTCCCTTGCTACTGGGCATTGCCTCCTGTATGTAGAGAAGGGCAGGAGGACAACAGCCCGTTTCCAAAGCAGAAGCTGAGTTTGCTGCGTGATGATGAGAAGCTGCATGGGAATGTGCAGGGGGTATAACCTGTGATGAAGCAGCAGTGGGAGAACACAGCCTTCCCCAGCAGACAAGACACATTTTCCTTGCAGAATGCTGGAGAAAAGGAGCCCAGGACCAGCCAGGCTGTTTCTGTTTAACCAAAGCCTTCGCTCCAATCTGACACATTTCTGTGTTGATTCGTTTGAGAATTCAAGTGCGACCTGGGGCTGGAGGCATGGCAGCTGCTAAAAGGCTTGTGAAGTTGTGACTGTCGAGCTGGAGGGTTTTGAGAGCCCATGGGGGTCTCCTGACCTGTGGGCTGCAACCCCCAGGGGCTGCTCAGCTTTGTCCCTGCCCTTCCCATGGCTGAAAGGAGATGAAACCATGGGGGGAGAGAGCCAGGGCAGGAGCAGGCGCTATCCCCAGCCTGGGGCAGATGTGTACGATAACTCCAAGAAAGCAAAGACGTGTTTGTGCTCTGATTTCAGTGACTCTGGCTCCCCAGCGCTGGCTGCCCCTGGGCCATGGTGGCAGTGCCATCACCCAGCTCAGGGACCTGGTGTCCACCTGAATACTCATCCTATGCAAAGAACTAATGGATCAGCTAGACCCAGTGCATGGCAGCAAGGACTGTTTGGAGCCATGCACTGCTTTTTATTTGGTGATTAGATGAATTTAACCCATCCATGGCATTGCACCATAAAAAGATGTCCTGGGGTGGCTGTGCAGTGCTGTGTGCTCAGGCAGACTCGGCACAGGGAAAGACACAGGTCCACTGAGGCTTTGTCCACCATTTCTGGAGATGGGAAGATGTGACAACATCAGGATTGACCACTGTGTTGATGCTATTTAATTTTCAGACTTGTTAAAGTGGTTACAAACTTGAAACTTTGTCTGACTCATGACTAAAAGCAACATATGATTACTATAGCATTTGAACCAAAGTATCAGTAAAAAAGAAAAGCAGCATATGAGACAACATATGGTAAATATGTATTTAGAAGCACAGAAAGTAGACAAACTCATTTGGGTCAAGATTTAATCAGATAATGTTTGGTTTAGACTCAGCACTAATGCTACTTAGGAAGCATATTACATTGGAATCAGCATTTAAAACTCTGTTAAAGGCAAATGAAAATAAAAGTGAAGAGAAAAAAGGAAAAGGGGCAAATTTATGGCATGGCAAATTTATATGTTTTTGGCAACCAGAAGATCAAGTCTAATTAATCTGTACACGCCCACTTTGTCCACATGGCTTGCAGAAAGGACTAGCCTGGGTATGTGTATGTATGTAATGCAGATAATAACTAATTTCCTTTTGATTTCTTCACCTTAATTCATTAGTTTCCAAATTGCAACTAGACCTACAAATATTATCTTAGACTCTGAAGAAGCTCCTGAAATGGAGAAGAAGGAAGGCTATGATAATACTGGAACCCCTTCATATTTTAATGAAAGTCCTTGTGGTTCAAGAGGTCCTGTGGGTTTTTAAGCATAATATTTTCCCCCAAAGCCAATGAATCACAAAGCACAATGAGTACTGTCATGGTTTGGGGTAGTGCTTTAAGAGCCCTGTGGCCCTGTAGATGTGATATCATCTGATGTTTCTCCAGTGCCAATTCCATCACCAATTTCCCAATTCCATCACTATGTGTCCTTTGACAGTCTCCATGAGCATACACATATTGTCGTTCCAGCATGCAAAACACATTGGCCACATTCAGATCTCTCTTACTCAGGTGAAGACAATGGAGCAACACCACTATCTGTAGGATGTGAACCAAATCAGGATCCATCCACAGTCTTTTCCTCAGTCAAATAGCTATAGCTTCAAGCCATGAATAATACAAGACATGTGGGATACAAACATGAGCATGCACGAGACTCGTGGTACGTATAAACTCGGCATCCTGATGGATGGGGTGATTCAGCTCTGTTCTCCACCACTTCTTTCCCCCAGGACCAGTGCATCACAGAAGGCCCACCGTGGTATCCAGAGCTGCAGCTCTAACTTGCCACAACATGAGTCCAGCCACCAGCAGAGCCTCTCATGCCTGCTTTCCACCACCTCCTGCTTGAAACAGTATATACTTCGTGAATTTTCATTATTCTTCCTTTTGACCTCAGCCAGGATGTGATGAAATATTCACAAAATCTCTCCCCCATTTAGTACAGGGTGCCCTGCCCAGCTTGCATTAACAGGTATGATTTCATTCATTTAGCAAGAACTGAAGTGAGAACAAAAGGACACGGTAAAGATCACAGGAGAGGGCATGGAGTGCACAGTAGTTAAAGCCTAGGACAAGTGATTTCTGAGCAGGTATGTCTGTCTTTGAGGGTCAGGTTTAAGTTAGGATCAGACATCTGATGGGGTCTCTGAATTTCCTACATATTCATGACTTTACACACGAGAAAAGTTGTCAGTTTTTATCCTTAGAAATGAAATGAGAACAGTTTGAGGTTTACTCCTCTTTTAACAAAGGCACCAGGTGGCTGGCAAAGAAGCTGTATTACTTAATTAGCAGAAAGCAGAGCAGAAGGCTGTCTGTGAACGAGCGCTAACGCAGCGGAGCTCTCGCTGAAGGAAGCCAAGCAGATGAAGCTGCGGGATGGAGCCCCTCCAAGTGCTGATAGGAGAAAGGAAGAGGGGCCAAGCCGGTGAGAAAACCCTGGCACCTCTTCCAGGCAGTCACAGAGACCTTAAACATTCCTTTCTTACAACTGTGAAACCATCTCCTGTCAAGACACATGCTTTGCCTCAGCCTCTATGTTATCTTTCCTAACAAGGGCTGCTGTCAATAGGACAGTGATTGTAGCAACCCCCGCAGGAACCATAACCCATTAAAACATATGGCTCTGCTCCTATACATCTGCTTGGATATGGTAGCATCAGTTCTCACACAAGATCCTCAGCAAAGATGGAGATGTGCAGTGGTGGTTCACAGGTACCTATGGCTTTGGAGGAAAAAATTCCACTCTCCTGGTTTTTGGACCATCTCTCCTAATTCCAACAGATTATGCCGTTAGTGAGGGTAGGAGAGGCAATAAGCTAATGCATTAGCCTTTCAGGCTTAGAGGGATTTACTACCCTCCTTTTCCTTATATCGCAGAGATGCAACATGGTTTGACATGGATATTGAGAACCAACCCTGGGTCTGTGTGCAAGAAGCTTTTCCTGAGTCCTGGGAGTAATGAGCGTGTCCCTCCATTTCAAAAAGACAAATGAAAAGAAAAGACTTCTGCGGGGCTTGGAACTTCTGTTCTCAAGATTACCAACAAGTATTAAAAAGTATATGGCTTTGCTGTCTGCCCAGGAGATCAGCCAAATGAGAAAGGAGCATCTCCAATTTTAACCAAAGAGAGGACTCAGATAAAGGATCACAAAGCTCTCAGACACCGCGTGTTGCCTCAGATAGTGCTGTGCATAGCCACAAGCCAATAAAACCATTTAGTAGAACATTTTCCCTCTCCTTCTTGGTGGGGATTCAGGTGAGTCCCGGCAGCACCAGTGATGACTTCCGTTTGCATCAATAGCATGGGAAGTTCGAACACAGTGCTCAGGGCTTCACTTTTGCTGAACACATCAGAAAGGACAAGCTTTTCCCAAGCAATTACAACCCCCATGAGCTCCGCGGGAGAGCCAGAAGCTGAAGTTATCCCACGATTTCTCCTATTTTTGCTCAAGTAAGGGTTGCAGCACGCAATGTCTAGCTGCAAAGCTTTCCCTTGCCGGGCAGGTTGGGTGTCTCCCTCCCTGCAGACCCCTTGGTGCTCTCTGCTCTCTGCTGCCAGCTTAGCAGCCATCTTCTGTTTATCCCCCTGCCTGTACGTCTGCTGTGCTCACCCTTCAGAGCTGGCACCTCAGATGGGGTAATCCTCTTTTGGTGCCTTTAATTAAAAGGTCACCTTTGAAACGCAAGTGAGAGGAGCCCGGTGGTCCTTTCTGCTTTTCTCACAAAATAAGTTAGACATGGAGTTACGACTGGGAAATTCAGCATCCCTCAGCAACAATGGTAATTAATCGTCATTTCACTTTAAAGGACTCTCTCATTCACCCATGACAGCAGCAGCGAGGAAAAGGCAAAAAAACGAGGAACTGTGAATGACGATCTTAATACAACAATGTTATTGTCAAGTCAATGAAGCCTTGAGAACAAGTTAACAGACTTGAAACACAAACAGAAAAAAAATGGAAAGAGAGGAAAGCTACATCTTCATGGCAGTCTGGTTCTGCTGCCAGTCTGAACTGGCATGGTCAAAAGGAGGAAAGACTGGGAATATTCTTCTTGCATTTTAAACCACGTAATGGTGTTTGGGGGCAGGTGACTTTGAAAGTCGCTCTCTTTTTAAATGTTCGAGGACCAGGTGAGCTGGCTTTGTAGGTGAACACAATGTAGACCATACATCCTTCAGCAAAAAGTCTCGGTTACTCTTCCCCTCCCCATGTGCCACCAACGACGAGGTCTCACCCGTGAAGTCGTGGCCCGAGGCACAGCAGGTCAGCAAGGAGCCTTTCCTGCTGCAACAGCGGGATGGCGGAGAACAGCGATGCTTACAGCCTCTGCTTAGCAGAAATAAAACAGGCAGAGCAGGACTGATAACGAATATGGCAAAATGAGTAGTTAATGCCAGAGGGACAATTTCATAATGCCTCTGGTAATTTGTTGCTGCTCGCTAGTTTTCCCTCACTGCTATTTCACAATGCCGGCTGATTAAATTTTGCTGTCTGGTATTGAGTCTAAATAATAATTAATAAGTTATGAGGAGGTCTTCTAATGAAGCACACTCTGTTCCTGTGATTCACTCAGTGCAAAGCGTTGGGATTACTGCCCACCATTTTCCAGAAATTCAGATAGCGGTTGGTGAGTGTCTGTAGCTGCCACCCCTGTGCCATTCGGCTGGCTTGGAGCTACTGAGGGCTGTGGGGGAGGGGACCCCAACCATCACTCCGGCTCCCGCAGCACCGGGGATCGCAGCCAGCTCAGGAGATGAGGTGACTGATGAAGTCCCCAGGGAGAATACAGAAATGAAAGCCCACCATCTGTGCTGGAAGCATTCAGCCTGTCCCACCTTACCCAGCTTTTCTTAGGTTTTCCTTTTCTGCTTAAGGCACAGCTCCAGCAGAATGAAGCACTGGGAAAGACAATTTGAAATATTTCAGGTCCTGGGGTGAGCTTTAGCTCTCCCGGCTCCCATGCCTGATGGAGGAAGACAGCAACTCTGCCCAGAAATGGTGCAAAAATGTACCTTGGTTTTGCCTGGTTGAGTCAGCGGGAACTCCACCGCACCTCGCTCCCCTCACACTCCGGGTAGGGGTGATGTTTAAAACAATTCACTTTGATACAAAGTGCGTAGCCAGTTCACAAAAGCAGCTCTGAATTCCCCAGACTGAAATGCACTCAAGCAACTTTTGTGCAACTTTAGCTCTGATGATCCATGATCAGACGGGTAATGCAAAGTGCCTGTTTCTCCTCCAGACTGGAAGGCAGCTATTTTCTCAGCTGAAGTGGCGTTTGTGTATCCAATATGCATGAAGAGCTGTTTAAGTATCAGCTGCCAGAGCCTGCCAAACAAGAAATAGATTTGCCTTCTACATTCAAGTGAATTTTTATTTTTGTCAGTCTCGCCTCTCTTATAACATGTCCCCCTGTGAAATGCATTGAACGGAGATAACCAGGCATAATGTATCCTTGGGGATTTGCAGTGGCAAGAAAACAATCTTGATACTCACAATGAAAAATGTCAAGTAGTTTTATGCTACTTATAGTATCAAATGATGATGGGTTTTATATTCTGGCTATGGAGAGTATGCTTTGGAAAAAGCTAGACTATGCAAATTTATGTACGTGTGTGTATATTAACTGCAACCACTGATCAGATCAAGAAAGCAATGAGAAATCACAAACAAGCCTCATCATTTTCCCTGCACACCCCAGGACTTCTTTTCTTTCTGTGGGTTTTTTTTCCCTTCTGATTACAGTGATGATACTACCCAAATTAGCAGCTGAGAACACAGCTCACACCACCATAGGCAAACACATAGGAAAACCTTTGCAGGATCAGGTGCGATGGCAGCGAGACAAGTGCCACCAAGAACTGGTAAGGTGCTGTCACAGCCAGGAGGACAGAACACATGGGATTTGGGGAATCTCCTCTGTTCCCTGCAGCTACAGGATTTCCTAAATATGTTATTCTTTGTTTCTTTTTTCTTTGTAGACCATAATCTGACCGCAGCTTGGAATTCAGAGCACCTCTGAAGAGCCCATGCATAGGGAGGACACAGTGAGAGGAAGGTTTACCCACCAAAGGGGATTAATTGGGAGAAAAGCAGTTGATGAACACTGGATCAATAGGAACTTAAGGGTATGAATGAGTAAGAATGAGACAACAGCATCTCTCTCTCAGCTCCTGGTTTCGCCATGTGTTTTCTGGTATCTGGCATCTTCTTCAGCAGGAATAGTGCTTAAAAAAACCCAGGTTAGTAAAATGAAGCCCATTTTCCAAATATGTATTACTGGCCTGGAGGAATGACTTGTGTTAACTCTGTCCCTCTCACGATAACTTTTTAAAAGACAAGGAAAACTTTTCAGTTCCCAGGAGATTTGCGCAGTCACTGCAATTTGGGGGTGGTGGTGTCAGAAATGGACCTGAGCAGTGAGCCCCAGACCCTGCAGAGCCCATACACGCCGGCAGGATTGAACTCAGCCAGATTGCTCAGGCAGCGAGCAATGAGATCTAAGATCTACCCCTGCTCGTGTTTTAATTCCGACCTAATGCTCCTAAAATTAAGCAAATGCACAAACGTTTGCATTATCTGATCTGAATTCAAAACTGAACCTGTCAAGGTTTGGCAGCATTTGGGTCTGATAGTTTGCACTTAATCTACCTAATCTTCATGTTACATTGAGTAAAAATTTAGCTTTGAACTCACTTTGATCTTTTCCAAGGCAACTTCCAGTCTGGGTCCATTTAATGTCATCGTCCAGTCTTTTAACACCTAGTTAGCCAGCGGGATAGCAAGAGGATGCAGTTTTAGGCTCTTCCTATTGTCGATGGCTCTACCAGGATGGGGCTGCGCGAGATGCATTTACCCACAGAGACACTTGCGACTGCACCGTCTGAACTTCATGCCTTTAGGTTTGTAAAGGAAAAGGCAGTGAGAAGGAGAACATTTGAGAGCAGAGAAAGGTAAGGAAAGCCCATAATGTTTCTGTTGTCAGAGCAGTGCACAGAGAAAAGGTTAACATGAATGATTTCTCTCTGGTGTCTTCTTAATTGCCTGCTTTCAGTTATACCCTTCGATCAGCTGCAGGTAGGAAAGGATATATTTTCACCACTTCTAACAGCTGTTTAGGAGTTTTAATTACATCTGGCACATTAAAAGAAGCCTAAATCAAATTTGGCGTGGGGGAGGTTAAATGTTGCTCTTTTAAAACTAGGTATTGTGTTTAGATTTGTCTCTATAAACAGGATATTACGGAAGCAAACGTGGCGCTGCTCGGTGAGCGCTTCCTGCTTAATCCGTTTCAGCATTTCCATGCTCTCAGTTGGTTTCTACACTGATTACATTTCCATTATCTTTAATTCATAACTTGATCTTTCATTTAAAGTGTTTCTTTCTTCCTCTATATGTGTGTATGTATATTCCTGCTCATGGTTCTTGCAATGCACAATGTAAAGCAGAAACCTAATGCCAGAGGGAAAGCAAGGCGGATTTTTGCAGCGTGAAGTTTCCGAAAGAGGCTGACATTTGAGGAAGGATTCAGGTGCCTGAACATACGACGTGTGCTGCTTTGGACCTCCCGCCCCATGGTATCTGAGATGTCCCCAGAAGGGCTGGAAGACATCACAGAACACCTGTGGGACACCCAAGCCCTCGTGGGGACTGTGACCCCCAAGGTTGGCTTAATAGAGCACACAGAAAATCACGTTGTCATGGCAATTATTCCTGCTGTTGAGAAAATCCAGGGGGTGATGAAAACCTCCCATCTGTCATTTCTTTCAGTGATTTCAGGAAGGTGAAGGCGAAAGCTAGCGGCCTCCTTTGTGCTGTGAGGGGCAGATGCTTGGGGAGGGTCATCCCCCACCGCAGGCTACAGGAGGGATGCTCTGCGCTCCGGGACCAGCGGCACTGGCCCCCCAGCCGGGGGGGTATAAGCTGCTCAGACCTGGTTTTAATCTACTGACAGGATTTGTATAAGAATTCCCTGAAAGCTGGTAACTAAAGCTCTCAAGAGGTATAGGATTTGCTGTGATCCTGGGCAGGATAAGCTAAGACGATGTTTCTTGAAAAACCAAAGCTGGCATAGATGCAGGCAGGAACCCTCAAATCCACAGAAGCCCTGTTTTAGGCTGAAAACACCCAAAAAGATGTGCTTTAAAAGAACTGAGCCTTCAGGTCTGGGATGTTGTGCTTTCTCCTGAGTTGCAGAGACATAAAGGGAATTTGTCTGGTTTAATACAGCATTGGGGATTGCTCCATTAAAGGTTGAGCCTTGCAGCTATGGAGAGGTGGCAGGAAGGGATGGGGATGGGGATGGGGATGGGAGAGACCCCCAGGGCAGCTGCTTGGAAGAAGAGGGTTAAAAAAGCACCTCCTAAAGCTGCTGCTTGAAACTCATCTGTCCCCATCTCCTAACTCACTAACTACGTTCCCTATCCACGTAGGAAAACCATTTTCCTAGCTTTGGGTTTCACTGTGGTGAGCTCCATCACTTTGGGAATGAGGAGCCAGAAAAAAGAAAGAATAAACTTTATAACATGCAGCTGCCTCCTGGCACCAGGCAGCGTTTGCAGCGGGATCTTTCTTGAACCTGTTGAGCCTTTGGTTTATTTCTCCCGCTAAAATGAAAAGTGTGGGCGATGCCAGGAAGGAAGGCGTTGAAGAGGAAATGTGCAAATTGAAAGGGGGGAAAAAAACCCCCCAACTGCCAAACTGAAATAGCAGCAGTCTGGAAAGTGGATCCATTGAGCCCTTTATCTGTGAGTCAGATCACAACGTACCCAGTCCTGGTGCCTTTCCTAGTGCTTCCCCTGAGAGCCCACAAATGCAAAAATAATTCTGTAAATACAAATATTTGCAAATGCTTCTTGGAAGTAACTTCCTCCCCCCCTCCGCCCTGCCAAAGAAACAGAAACGGAATTCAACAACTATTATGTAGGAAGTGAGCATAAAACTCAATCGGATGCATTAACCTCCTTTGCAATTGTTTTAATGCACATTCCTGAAGAATAAAACAATTTTTCACAACCTGAAGAGGAGCTAGCTGTGGGCAAAAGCTGAAGCGCACACAGCCTGTGCCGCTCATTTCTCACCGTCCTGGCGTGACCCAGATTCCCACATCCCACATTCCCAGGGATGAGACCGAACATGACCAGGAAAGGCAATGCCTGTGCCACGATTAGGGAGGGTTTTGTGTTGCTGGCCTCATTCTGGGCTTTTATTTGCCCTGACTGGGCTCAGATGGGCCACGTGTAACTCGTAGACTGTTTTCTGCTGCTGGAGAAAATGGACCAGGTAGGTACGGCTACAGCCCTCTGGGTAACAGGGCAAAGTGGTCAGAAAAAACAGCCTCTCAAGCTGCCTACCTGCAAGCTCAGACCCATCTAATATTAAGCTTATTTACAGGTAAATTCCCTAAGAAAGCCTGAAACTCTTCATATTTTTATAAAGGCCACTCTCATCCCACTGGTAGGATGAGGAAAAGGGAAAATGTGACCAGGATTTGCATTTTGTCGCTTGCAAAAGGAATAATTTGATGATCTAAATTTATTTATATTCCTACACTAATAGCAGCTGTTGAAGCCTGAGTAATTGCTCTGGCCGATGTGTGTGGGCTGTGGCAACGGCTTCACAGGATAGGACAAGGGGTAATGGTTTTAAATTAAAAGAAGGTAGATTCAGACTAGATATAAGGAAGAAATTTTTTATGCTGAGGGTGGTGAAGCACTGGCACAGGTTGCCCAGAGAGGTGGTAGATGCCCCATCCCTGGAGACATTCAAGGTCAGGCTGGGCACAGCTCTGAGCACCCTGATCTGGTTGAAGATGTCCCTGCTCACTGCAGGGGGGTTGGACTAGATGACATTTAAAGGTCTCTTCCAACCCAAACTGTTCCATGATTCTGTGATTCTGTAACGCAGCTCCGGGACAGGCAGGGCAGAGCCCGCTGGTGGTAGCAAGGAGCATTTGGGAAACCTGCTGCAAATTCTCCCATTGCCTGTGCGTTTGGCATCCATGAAAATGATGGTGGAAAAGACATCAAGGAAGAAAAGCTGAGGTTATTATCAAATAGCAATGGTATCAGTCTGATTAATCTGCTGCCTAATAACAGCCTGCCTGGCTAGAGGGGCTCAGCTGCGATTGGGGACAAGAAAATGTGCAAAACAGGGATGGCTGCGGCTGCTGCTTCTGCCAGCTGCCGGCACAGGCTCCATATAAACCATGGGATGGGATGGGGTGGAATGGGATAGCACCAGTGCTCTGCACTCCAGGGTAGAAAAGGCACCTGCCGGCACTGTGAAATGGCTTGGGTTATTTCACATCAGCATTAGATCTCTGCGATGTAGAAATCTGCATGTGAACCAGTCAGCTCCATAGTCAGTGAAAAAAAAAAGGGCATTCCTAGGATGCTGGTCATCTCATCCTATGGCAGAAATTCATTTTGATGCCAGGCTTTGCCTGAGACGAGTCATGCCCCGGGAATACCCACTGCTCTGCCGGCTCCGAGGAGGGCAGGCTGGCGCTGCAGGCACCCATGGCTTAGACTTCAGCAAGAGACATGAATCTGGTCACACTTAGCCTTCTATGAACTGCAAATTCCTGGTTTAGGCACAAAATAATTTTTCATTTAGATATTTATGAAACTGAGAAAAAAATGCAAAATGAAAATTTAGAAATCTTATTAATTTTGATGAAAATGAGTTGCATGTTTCCAGATTTTCAGCTCACTGAAGCCTGAAGATGAATATTTTTTTCCATGCAGAATGAAAAATCCTTACAATTGTTATGGGATAGGAAAAAAAAAAAAAATCTTGCTCCCTTTTACTGTTAATGAGGCATGAAAAATAACAAATCTTCACTTTCCAAGCCCCTCTGCTTATTCTGTACTTAGGGCTTTTCTCCTGTCTCCTGCTTCCCCTCATCACTAATAGTCATAAAAATGCTAAGTATTTTACAAAGGCAGAAATGAGACGCGCCTTCTAGATACTCAACATATTTGCAACTTCAGGCAAAGAGGCATTCGCAGATCCGAAGCTCCGCTAATGAGAGCAACCTTGTGCTTAGTGGGAATGTTAATCAATTAGACACGCAGAGCATTAATGATGTTTCTTTTGACTAATTAGATTAGCAAAACATGAGTACAGCCACTTTCCCGCCCCCCCTCCCCCCTTTCAGCTCTCCAGCTTGTGCCTCCCAAGGAGCATCACCCATCTGGCTCTGGGGTGCTCCGAAGGGAGGTATTTCCCCAGGCGGGGAGCAGCTGGGTCGTGCTCTACCCGCAGCCCCCCCTGCCCACCCTGGGGCTGGACAGGAGAGCATTGCAGGAGCGATGTGGGCAGATTTCTACTTCTCCCTATAACTTTTAAATTTTTGAGGCTGTGGGCAGAGGTTTAGCAGCTCGTCAGCCTGCTCTGGGCTGCAGAAGGGACTCCCCCGAGCCCCAGCACCCAGAGAGCTGGAGCACGTTGTTTAGATGAATCTCAGGGAGGACCAGATGCTCTCCCGCTTCTCGAGCATTCGCAGGACTCACAAGGAACGTAAAACCCAACTGGGCATTCCTGTGAGCCATCCCACGCGGAGCTGCTGAGATCTCAAACGATAATGATAATAACAGGGCTATGAAAAAATGAGATGAGGCTTATCTCTAAGAGCAGAGCATCGTTCGACTTAGAGCAAAACAAGAAGCAGGTAAGATGCCAGAAACGCTCATGAGTCCAGAATAATACTGACCTACAAGGTGTGGGATCCCTGAAAAACATTGATAAACCATCCTGATTCTTCATCAATTTTCTTCTTGGTTATCTGATTTACGCAGATGCAGGTAACATGCTGCTTAGTGCCCGGCTCCCCAGCGTAGAGAGAAAATGAAAGAAATATGCTGCAATGTTTTAATGAGGCAATACTCCTAGAGCAGATCCAAATGAAGTGTTAAAAGTATTGCACAAACCCCAAATAATCTTCCCAGCTTGCTGGCTGGCAATTGTGGATTACCATGTGTAAAAAGAGGAAAATAAAGTTTTAACATATTGTTAAAGAAGATTAACCACACATCAGAAAGCCCCTGGTTGGCTTCCTTTAGCAGCTTGGGCTGTTTTTTAGGAGAAGCTACTCTTCTGCAGAGGGAGCAGCAAGTCTTTAAAAAGCAAGTTAGATGGACAACCCCTAATTAATCCTGACTGATGTAAAAAGCACAAACTTAACGGTGCCCAACAACCTTTTGCCCCGAGTCTAAACGTTTCAGCGTAATTCACCGCATTTCCATGCAATGCCAGCTCTCCGCTAGCAATGGCAAAGGGGCACAATTTAACCTGACTCGACTGCTGCCTCAGCGAGCGGTGCAGCCGGCGAGTGCCACGACCTGCACTTGAGCTGCTACCGACCCACTGCTCAGTGAAGGAAGTTAATTGCCCACCCTAGAGAAGTTAATAATCCACTTTCTTTGGTGCATCGAGCTCGACCCTATTGCTGCTTTTTTTTTCCCCCCAGAGCAAAACAAAAATTACTGTCTGCATCTCCCAAGGCAAATCCACTGCCAATCCATCCTTAGGAATGAAGGCATGCAAAGATGATGGGTAATTTACTTTTCCTACTAAAAACGTTTTTCATAGCTATTGCTTAGGTGACAACCACTGGGCAGGTTTTATCTGCAATGCCATAAAGGCTCGGATACCTCATGATTTTTAATTCTTACCTCTGCTGAAGTGGAAGCCTTTACCTGTGATTTCATTGACTTTCAAAGCGTTGCTCCACTTGGAACAGTTTTGTATTTTTAAACCAGATTGCTAGAATAGTAAAAAAAAAAAAAAAAAAAATCACATTTTTCTTATTAGTTTGAACCAGGGCACATTAGTATGTCAAACATTCATGTCTAGAGCTACAGTTTCTATAGTTACTGGTGCATTAGTTTTTCACTGAACTACTGCAATATTAATTTTATAGTAGCTCTGCTTTCCCCTTACTAGAAGGGTAGGTCTGTAATGAGAGCTTTTGGTGGACTCATCCCGTTGTACATACTTCCAGGAGGTTTCTCAGGACCCTGTAGTAACTGACAGAGTGTTACTTGGTAATGAAGCAGGCAAGATGTAACGCAACTGAAATTCTGAATTTAACATGAGATTTAGTCTTCTATGTATCTCTAGGAAATTGGATGGAGGATCCCTGGCTGGAGAAGAAACACAGTGCCTCATTCGAAGCAGCAGAATGGTCTCACTTTCATCTTCTAAAATTGCTTTGTGCAGGTCAATATGAAAACTTGCAGGGAACACGAGAAAATTTTGGCATTTATTCTGCTACAGAGGAAATTACTTTGGCCCCAGAAAAATGCCAGCACATTCTGCTCCCTTGAATCCCCTCGAACTGTTCGCTAGAAATCCAGTGCCATTCCCACAGCGGAGCCACAGCCACCCCCCACAGCTCCTGGTCACCACCAGGCTGGTAAAACACGCATTTCCTTTGATCTGCCACTCTTCTTTATTGCTGTTTGGTTTTAAAGCAAGCCAGAGAAGTTATTAATTACGAGCCTGATCCAGAGCCCACTGGGCTCAGTGAAAGGTTTTCCACTGAGTTCAGCTGGACCAGAGCACCCTGGGGTTATTGCTGTGCTCCAAAACAAGCGTCCTTTGTAACCGCAGGAAAACGCAGGTAGGCTTTTCTGCACAGCCAAACCAAAGAGGAATCTCCTGTGGGGATGTAAAGGTTTCATCCTCCTGTAGTTCAATTATTTTTTCACTTCTGTCCCTCACTCTGTGTCGCTTAGCTGACTTCAGTCAATACAATTTCTATCCCAAGTAAGAGGAGAGTCAGACCCGAGAAGTCTAATACTGCATGGGCAGAATAACACCGCTTGGTCTTGGCTAACCAAGGAAAAATTTTGCTATGGGGAGAAGCAGCCAGGAAATCCCCCATGAATTCCTCTTTGCATCACTCAGACTGCTCTGCTGCTGCCACGTACCCCCTCTGCCAGCTTGTAGCAAGGCAGAGATGTCTTCACTGTTTCCCTGTCCCAGCCTTTACTCCCCTTCACGGTCAGTTATTAGCTCTTTGCAAGTCACGTTTTCCAAAAAGCCCAGCAGCTCCACAGCCCAAAGCTTTACCAGTGAAGGGGAAGGAGCTGCACAGCTCCAGCCTCTGACCCAGGGCATGCTCCAGCACTGGGGGGGGGGGGGCTGGCACACCCTTAGCTACCCCGTCGCCCCCCAAACCTTCACTTTTGACTTGAGCTTAGTGACAACACAGCAACAGTGGTGCGGGAAGGCAAAGGGGGATCTGCACGGGTTACCCTCCAAACGGTAGATCATCTTTTGGGGTTAAATGCAAAGGTGGGTCTGGATGGCTGAGCCATGCGCTGCCGAGAAGGGACGGTGCTGTTTTGGGAAGTGGAGTTGGGGGATTTATCTTCACCTCACTCAGAGCGAGGTGAAAGGCTCGGGCTAATAGCGACCGCAGTGAGCACATTCGGGGGGAAGAAGAAAATCAAGAAGGGAAAATAGAAAGAGAGAAACTGTCTTTTGACAACAGCTCAGAGCTCTCCATCCCTGCTTGGGAAGAGGAGACTTCAAATAAGAATTTATCAACTTTCATAAAAATAATACAGCTGGTCTGTTTGGACCCTCCCCTGCTGCATCACTTTCTGATTACAAATGGTACCTATTTTCCCTGGAAGGATCTGTTTCTAGATGCTAAAAGTGGATCTTATATATTTGCAGTTTTGCTGGTGCAAATCTGGAATCCAGTGCACAGCTCTGCCTTTCTCCTTTCTCTAAAGCACCAAGACCTTGCTCTCAACCAGCGCACATTGATGCTGGGCTGAGCCTCCGCCGGCGCTGAAGCAAGCCCCGCTCCACCGTCTCCATTGCCATCTAGCGGCACCGGGGCCACGGTCCCCACCCACACCCCACGCAAAATCCTGACTCACAGTGATGGGGAAAAGGGCCTGGGCCCCCCTGGGAAAAAAAAAACGGGGGGTTCTTTCTTTTGATGCAATCAAAACATGCCAAGCGGTTGTGGGTGTTTTTCCTTCCTGAATTATATTAATCGCAGTATAAAAAGTGAATTACTGGTATTTGCTCCTGTTCCCATCTATGGCAAGAACGAAGGAAGGGAGCAGGGGAAGCCGAGTGGGTGCCGCTGCCAGGACGGGGAGGCACCGGGGCTCTTTGCACACCCGGGTGTAGAAGAGAGGCCATGGCCAGGGTAAGACGCTCTGCAAAGCCGTCTGTGTATCACACTCAAAGCTTTTATTTACTGTCATTTTAAAACCTCCAGGAAGCTTCCAAACAAACTCTTCGCTAAAGAAAAATGGCACGTTGACAGCCTGGGTTTTTGTCTACAGTAAATAACATTCAGTTCTTCCTGCTTGGACTCCCTTCTGGGTGCTCATTTGTTTTACTTCCCTGTGGCTTTTCCTCAATACCAACCACTGTTTGTTCGTATTCTTTAACAGCATGAATCACCCCTTAAGCAAACCATAGGTGACACCGGACTTCGACCTCATCTACGTATTGTAGGTCTGTGAGAAACTCCATGGCTTTAACAGGGTTGGTCTGGGGAGAGGGCAGCAAAGGTGCCACCTCGCCCTCTTCATTCTTCTTCCCCAGCAACCAAAAACCTCATTTTGCCTTCAAAAGCAATTATCCTCCATCTCAGGAGGAGAGGGTAAGTCAGTAGGAGACACCACCCCACAGGGTCTCCATGTCACCTGCTGTCCCACCAGTCAGACAACGCTGCCTGCAGCTCCTGTGTCCACGAGGGGCTTTATTAACACTACGACTTAAGCACAAACCTAACTCCAAACTCTCCTCCTTGGAGATGCCACGGAGATGTGCGGTGAAGCCTGGACCCCCATGGGGTGGCCCTGACCCTGGTAGCGGGAGGCTCTGTGGCACGGGCTTCCCAGGCAGCGCGGATCCAGCCCACCCCTGCCGAGAACAGCAGCTGGGAAAGGGCGACAACTGATGAAAAACACGCACACAAGTACCTGTGAAATACTGATTATATTTCTATGCTTTTATAGCAACATAATACTTCATATGAGACTGGGAAACATACTTTCAAATATTTTAAGTAAGTTACCTGTACACCTACATAACCTCTTTATGGAACAGGAATGCCTTGGTGCTGCTTACTTAAGTCCATGACTTATCAGTCCCACAGCAACATAATAAATGCCCAGAATCCCACGAGCTTTTGCTCTGGAAACAACACACTCAGATAAAGCTCATTTTATAAACACTAGAATTGCATTGCAATATCCATATATATATATATATTTTAAGAAAAACTTCTACCTTTCATAAAGACATCATACATAAAATATGTCCCAAAATACATTCATGCATTTTCCCCATCTAAGATCCCTGCTTGTACCCAAAGTGTCTGTAAGCTGGGCAGGGCAATTGCTGGGCAACACCTGGAGACAGACTCATGTTTGCAGGTGGCTCCAAACCCAGGTGGAGGTTGCGAAGAAGCCTTTGGTGTTTGGGTTAGTTCCTGCGTCAGTGGGTCTAATCCTGCCTCCCTGGAAAACCAGGGCTCTCCTGCATGCTGTGCCCCATCAAAGCTGCGCCAGCTGCCCGTGTTCAAGCAGCCAAAAGCCACCCTCCATCTCACCCTTAGCACTTCTGATTTTTCCAGCAGTTACTGGAGATGCTCAAGTCTCTCCCAGCACTGGACACAGGCTGGGAAACAAGGGCTTTGGAAGTAGGAAGGTCACTACCTGGCTTTGGTGGAAGGGGATCTGTGAATGGAAGTAGCTGCTCTCTCGACTGCCATTGACCTGAAGATCGACCACGCTCCCAGCACCGCCATCCCTGTCTGCAACAGGAATGGCTTCGCCTCCACGCTGAGGGTCGGTCCTTTGTTAATGAAGGAAACAAATGTCCATCCCGTGTCCATTTATGAAAACATACACAAAATATACAAAAACATCTACAAAGTAATTCTAAGTAGCAGCCGGCACAAAAGAAGTGCCAGTTTTGCAGCTCAGTAATGTAGGTCCTGTTCCCGTGAACACGGTTTATACAGTGTAGGACGCCAGGGGCCGGCCACAGTCCTCCCCTGGAGCTGTACCTGGATCGTGTGGCTGTGCAAATACAGGCAGACTACGCACTAACCTTGCCTGATCTGGGTTGAGAGGGAAGCCAGACATACGCCCGTCCAAATTCCACTTTTCCCTCTCAGAAAGGTCCTGGTCAATATTGCAGGTGCACAGTCAAAGGTCATTTTGGGAATGCCACCCTCACTACTTGCAAGCAGGCCAGTTACAAGTCAGCACCCCCTTTCCACAAGGCAGTCTGTCTTTAGGGCATGCTATCCCTTAAGCTAGTGGTCTACAGCCAAACTAAATTCATTCTGACTTTTCTCATTTACCCAAACTCAATGTCTTCACAAAGCAACCCAAGAGAAGCATTGCATAGATCTGTATCTTATGTCTTCCCGCACCCAACAAACAGCGAGAAGGAAGTTCAAGTTTTGCACAGTACATTATAGAAGGCATCACCTTTAAATAACACAAGAAAAAAAAAAAATGAAGTGTCACCACGGTGTAAACCCTGCAATGAAATGAGGCAGTGAATGTACAGTGCTCGGCAGCTCTCAGGGATGGCTGCCTGTAGTGTACTGATGAATTTGCTAGACAAATCTCCTCTCAAACCTATGAATATGAACTTGCATAATTAGATAACCTGCTCCTGAACAAAAGGAGTGATGCTATGTGTCACAGGAAGGAGGACGACACTGTCGGGTCCGTCTGCTTTGCACACAGTAGTTTAAGGGCCAGTCATCCTCTTTGCAATGCAGACTGCAGAACAGCAGGACTCTTTTCAGGCTTCAGAAGTCTCAACAGAAGTTTTGCTACAGTTGGCTTTACAATTGAGATATTAGGGACCAGACCCTCTGGTGGTTTAAACCCCACATGCTCCATTGGAGTTACTGGTGCTTATTTCCACGAGTAGAGAACGTGGTCCTTGTTTGTCACAGACACAGAATAAAGCTATGGTAGCCCTTTCTTTAAATAAAATTAAATAACTGCATATGGCATCAGCGCACAATTTTAAATGTGCTTCTGCTGTTAAGAAAATAGCAAGCACACCAGTGGTTAATTAAATTATTTCTCTTGAACTAAAAAAGTGATAATGTTAATAGTAACTTAAAACCCCCTAGGGATCGCATAATGTCTTTTCATCGTATTTCTGAGACTGAGAAAGTCACTTCCTCGCGCACAGCGCTATATATCCTCTTGAGCCGTCAGGGAAGGTTTGTGTTCCTGGAGGTTACAGTTGCCATTTTCAGATGCATCCGAGTTGCCCGGAGCCAACTCTGGTGGTGGGGGTTTGTAGAGTAAATAGGCGACTATAAAGAAGGTCGTCCCAAGCACCTGCAGCCACAAAGACATCCCATTACTCTCTGCTCCCCCCAAAACCAGGCGCCTAGCCCTCATCTGGGATGAGATGTGCTGACCAAGCCTCGGGCAGGAGATGATGCTGAAGGCCAGCCTGGGCAGCAGACCACTGCACAGAGCCAGAGGGGGTAAAAATCTGGATTTAGCCAGCGCCACAGCAATGGGATAGTGAGAATTTGGAAAGCTGTTCAGCCCCACACCGGACACCTGGAGCACAGTGCTGTATGGACCAACACCGCCTGAGCCATTTGCTGGAAAGCTTTTGAAAGCCTCTTTATCACAGCAACTGCTAAACACCACCATCTAAGGCAAGTGCTTGTTTGGGAGCAGTTAAAATGATGGTTTTCAGCTAATAAATAAGAAACACACAGCTAACCTCTCATTTTCTAGCAGTGACCAGGAAATAGTTTACAGCCTGGCCACAATGCCATCCCTCACCCTCACCAACACACTGTAGTTATATATTTTACTCCACTTCTAGCAAAAAATCACATCAGTAACTGTTGGAAGAAGGAGAGATATTTCATATGGTGCAACAGAAGCTGTAAGCCTAGAAAGTAATGGGAATTTAAGAGAATGACGGTGCCTGGAGCACCATCACCTGGTGAGAAGCAAATGGAGCTTTTGCCTTCCCTGAGAACATTTCTTGTGCGAAGATCTAATTTGGGGGGGGGGGGGGGGGGAGCGGGGAGCATATCAGGACAACCCAATTTTACAAAATTCTCTCCCAGAGCAAAATGCTGTCTCCTAAAGAGCTACTTGCTTTATCAGAGAGTGAAGTTAACAGGCAGTATCACCTTGTAGACCAGTCCAGTGATGAGGGTGTATCGGCTCATGGCTGAGTTCTGGTAAACGTAGCAAGAACCTTGCTCGCCACACTGGTCCTGCCAGAGCAGGCAGGATTTATCAATCATGGACCCAAAGGCGATGGGGCCAGGGATGCTTCCTGTGAGAAGAGAGAGTGGACCTTCAGTTTAGGCAGCACCTACGCACCAGCCTTGCAAGACGCGAGGTGCTTGCAGAAAAGCATCGGAATCTGCTGCTACTGTGATTAAGCAAACTCATCCTGCAACATCTACAGCTGTGCCCAGAGCCACAAGGTACCCAAGATACACTGAATTTCAAGATCTGAGAGTCCAGTGGGTCTTTTGACCATCCTGACGTATATGTTGCACAAGAGCCAAGAGACAAACACAGGAGCTTCAATGCCTCTGCTCCTTTTTTCTTAAAATAAGGACACGTTGCCCAGACATGGCTCTTTGACTTCACCTGTGATGTGTTATAGAATCCTTCATTCAGTTTGCAAGCCATATGCGAAGGAATTAGATTCTTCTGAATGACAGCAAACAAGAGAAAACATCCTCCTTTCAACAGCCTGTGTCCTACCCCCTACTTTTCCAACCCAACGCGTTTTATTCTTAGGCAAGAGCTTGGCACACGCTCCACAAAGCCAATGGACCATATCGACGCCCAAATTCACTCTGTTCCATACCTAGCGTTCGTACTACAATCCACTGGATCCCGAGTGCGAATGACCTTTGCCTGTCGGAGACACACCTGGGGAACAAAAGAGTGTTTTAAACAAAAGATTGTTTAAAAATGCTGCCAGGCTGCATGGCACCTCCCCGCCCCACAATGCCACGCACTTGGGTCCGGCACGTTTGGGACCTCCATCCGCTCTGGAGATCAAGGTTCACCCCAGTGCAACGTCCCCCCACCACTGCAGCAAACTGGGACACACACATGCATGCCCCATGTCAGAGGATAGAGTTGCCAATGCTAAAGTTTTCTTTCCCAGCTAGACAGGGAAGGGAATTAATCCCGATGTCTCCGGGCTGCCAGTAACAAGGTGGTTCCCATCACACCTTCCCCGCGGCTTGAACCAGCAGGATAAAGCGGAGAGGCGGATTCTTGCAGCGCTGGTGGAGGACAAGGCGATCCTGTGCTTACCGCAGAGTGGCGGTCAGGGCAGGAACGCTGCTCAGGAAGGTGAAGAGGATCACCACGAACATGAAGCACAGGAGCAGGGACTTTCTCACACAAGAGGAGGTGCATTTCCCTGCCTCTGCGCTGCCAGGGCCGGGCAGGAGGGTTTTCTCGATGCAGCTACACTCACGATAGACCTGGGAAAGAAAGGCTGGTGGGCGCTTTGCCAAGGAGAGCACGTTGATTAGTCAAAGCTTTCAAAAGAAAGAAACTCAGGGAGGGCAGAAACCAGCTGGTTTTGCTCCCGGAGCAGAGCAAAGCAGAAATCAAGCTGCATTCTTGACACACCTCTGTTTCAAAACAGGTTATTAAATAAGAGAAATTAACTTTGCCAGGCAGTCCTTGAATGCTGAATGTCATCACTACCCTTCTTAAGCCTTTGCCTGTCTCCAGGAGCAACATGCTGGAAGGATGAGAAGGTGCACCATGTTCATTGAAGACCCAAAATAAGCATTGGGACAGGAATTAGGTGACTACCATGCTCCCTGCCTGCCTGGGTGATTTACCACAGATTTCAGCACAGTTTGACCCGGAATGAGGCAAAACCAGTTGGACACATTGAGAGAAGGAAAGCAGGGTGACCTCAGGGTACCTTCTGTCTTCATCCCAGGTGGTGCCTGAGAGCATCCATCCTGCACAGGGCTTTTATGCTCATTTGCAGCAAAACTCAAGCCTGTGGACACTTGTGCAGAGCCAGCTAAATCACTCCAAAGAAGATGGGCCACCACCTTGTTAATACACAGTGCTTTCAGACATACCTTCTTGCCATTCCTGAGGTTTTTAGCCACTTTTTTGCACCCGGCGTGGCAGGGAGAGTAATACATAATGTCATCGCTCCCACAGACAGGGCTGTAGGTCTCCTGCAGACAGCCACACTCAGCATTGCAGGCTGCTGTCAGGTTTAGGCGGCCACCAGGCAAAGCACTGAGGGAAACAGAGGAGCAGTCAGTTGGGGGGGACACTGAACAGCACTTTCCAGGAGGAAACGGTCAGAGCAAGAGGAGAGGAGGGGGCGGTAGGAGATGCAGTGGATCCCCAAGTAGCATAAAGTCAGGCTTAGGAAGGGTTTCATCCCACCCAATTTTAACCATGAACAGGAATCGTGTCCTGGAGCTGTCTCTCCCACAGCTACCAAGGGAGTTTAAGTGACCAGCTCATAGGGAGACACCTCCACTTGAAGAGGAGATTCCCACTTTTAGTCCAGTTTATCCCACTGGATAGAGATGGGGACCTTGTGAAGTAAACTGAAGAGTGGAGTAGCTCACACTCTGGTGCTGCTGAAATCCCTCCCTTGCTAAAGAGGGAGCCTCTTCCATAAAACTCCCAACTAGACACAAAAATTAGGACATCTATATTCCGGGTCTCAGTATCTGCCTGTAAGACTGACTGGACACCATCTTCCATCACCAACATATTCACAGATGGCTACCACCAGCACCATGTATTTGGGGTTATCATTCTACTCTGACCACGGCCATGCAGCACAAGACAGACAGGATGATTGTTATTACCTTCCCTCGTACATCTGGGTTACTCCTGCCATCGGCATGTTAGGGCAGTGAATAAAAAAAACGAATATAGCCAGCAGACTCGACACTGTGCAAAGTAAACACAATTTGATGATTCCTGAACAGCGGAGTTTAAATTTATTCACAAGGAAACCTCCCAGGAATGTGCCTACCCCTCCAGCTGGCACGACCAGGTAACCTGAAAAAAAGGGAAAAAACCCCACGAGCAAGTTTAGAAATGTCAGCAACGAGTTTTCGTGTCTGAATACATTAACTGCAGAGTGTTTGCATGAGAATAACCCCTTAGTTGCTGTGTGGCTTCTTGGTGGGAGTTCAGTGGACTTTCCTACAGTAGGTGGTCCTCCGTAACAGCTCAGATAACACGGCGTGAGCCTGGTAAGGCAGCTTTTCCTATCCAGAGATCTTAAAACAGACTCTTGAGGAGAGCATCATGAGTATTGATGCTTGTTGGACACCACTTCCCCGGTCTACAATACAGCAGCTAAGTGAGGACCTTCCCAGTTTTGGGATGCTGACAAAATATGTCCCTCAGCTCAGGCATCCCTTGTTAAAGGAAACATTTAGTTAATGTTTCCTGGTAATGCACTAGAAGAAACAGACTCCAATTATTTTGCCTTCCTCTAGAGGGTAACAGATGGCTACAGAAGTGACACATTTCTTCCTGATGCCAGTAGACACAGCTCTAAAACCACACTTGGTACAGATGTGCTGACGGGAAACAACCCTATCTAATAGCTGAAGACAATAACCGCTCTGTAAATGAACTCCAAAGTGTGTTTGTCTCCATTCTAAATGAGCTACAGTGCTCTTGTATTTGTAGGCAAAATAGGAAAACATTGCAAAAACCTGGTTTCCTTACCAAAAAAGGTAGCAGCTTCAGAGGCACTTAAACTAAACTGAGACTCCAGGAACTTGGGTCCAAACGTGGACATTCCAGCAATGAGGGTGGCTTCAGTCGCTCCCGCTAAGCAGAGGAAGATGAAGGTGGGGTTCTTCAGAAGCAGCAGTACTGATCTGGGAAGGACAAATATACTGGAATTGAATCACTGTAGCACATTTGCATTTCAGGTCTGTCCCCTATCTTCAAGTCAGAAGGACCACACATAAGACAAGGCAGCATCCCATCACAGAGTATCTCTTCAAAAGGAAAAAAAAAACCAAAAAAACCCCAGGGAGCTAGTTGGAGTTTGAAAGAGCAGTGAGCTTCTCCACTTACGACTGTCAAGTCCTACCAGCCAAGGAAGGATGCTGAGGATACCCTCACCTCTCCCTATGTACCTGCACAGAGTAGATGTTGCTGCTTTGTGGAGATAGTCTCCACTGCAGGTGGGGATCAACAAATTTGCCCTCAAACTCTGCCTTGTCTCTCATGTGCCAACCTGCTCTGGCTCTTGTTCCTACTGGGTGTTGTCCTGACTATCTTCAGGCGCCTAACAGACATGCTTACCCTGGCCATCTTTTACAGCTCCATTGGCTACAGCCAACCACCAAGGGAATCTGAGGAGCATCAACCAAACACCTAAAACAGGAGGGAATAATCTGGGATTCTTCTCTGTGGATCTCATGAGGGCACCAGATAGGTCTATTTATTTCATGTGCATGTTCAAAACGGGGACTGGATACCAGCAGTGTGTGTGTGTGATATAATTCACACTCGGGGTGCCCACAACTTCTATATGGATGACTTCAGTGGTAATTTTCCAACATTTAGGGTCAGGCTGAGTATTTTCCATTCCTAAATAGGGCAATACTGAGAGGACACTACTCCTCACCAAATCTCAGTCGTTTCAAGGTTTTATCAGTCCCTGATGGCAGTTATCTTGAGACCTCCAACTCAACCAAGAGCAAGGAACAAAGTTGTATTACATCCTCACATATGCACATGCTAATCATGTGCACCCATGTCCTCATAAGAATAACAATCTCTGATAACCATGGATGTTTTGCAGCTCAGGGGAAATACCAGGCAAGCCTTTCTATATGGAGGAAACACCTCCAAGACACCTTATATCCCACTGGAAAACAGAAAGCAATCTTTCTCCCACAATCTAAGCACAGTTTTACTTTAAGCTTAATGTATAAGTTGAGCAAATACATTTTATTTTCGACCCACCGGGATTTAGTAGGAGCCACAGATATGCCTGAAAAATTGCCATGTGTCATTTATATGCAGAAAGATGATCCGGCAACAATTCCATCTCCGAGACACAGAAACACCCTCGGGCACATGGGATGGTCTCAATTATCTCTCACTATCTCGGATATTGGACTAAGAGAGTTGACGCTGCTTTGCAGGGGGTGTTTTGTAATGAGCTTGAAATTCTGCCGCATGACTTTCCCCAAGCCTAGCCCAGACCAGTACCACAGATCACCCCATTTCTGAGAAAGGCACAAACCCATCATGCCGCAGCAATGGCAGTGACTGGGATGCCGTGGGATTCGCACTAAATTGAAAGGCACAGTCACCTACCACCTACTGCTTTGGAGGAAATGTGAAATCAGAGAAAACCTACTGTAGTACAACCGAGGGAGTGACGTGCTCAGGCTCAGCATCAGATTTATGCAACTTTACCCACATAAAGCAGAGAATTTCATTATACCAAAAGAACACAGAAGCAGCACACATTTTCACACCTTGATTACAGGGGGCTTTATACTAAGCACTGTCTAGCTGTTAGGATTAGTTTAATTTACTAATTTCCACGAATGATCTTTTTGACTGTGCTTTACTTGGAAGCACAAAGCCTAATCTCTTAGCGAGAAAACACTTGTGGACCTTGTGGCTGATGCAGAAAATGTACAAAGCCTTCAGCTTTTTACAGTTCAAGAGAAAAAAGAGGAGTTGTCCCCTGGCACTAGCGTGACTTCATGCCTGTTGGCTAAAAGTGACAGGTTAGACTTGCAGGTAGGAAAATGCCGAGGAGCTCCTTTCAGCGCTAAGAGTAAGGATTTACTCACGTAATTCAATCTGTTTGTAGACAGAAGATGTAGTTGTGAGGCGCTACGGCACATAAAACCTTACCAAAGTCAACACAGACCTTTTCGTTGCTATCAGTAGGACTTTAAACACACCCAGAAACCACCTAACTCTTGAATAGTCTTCACTGTCCTCAGTTCTTGCAGCCAAAGGAATTTCAGGAGGCTCAGCGCTGCTAAGAGAAGAATCCCACCATCTATTAAAGCCTGATCCTGCAAGTCTTCCCTGATATGGGCACATATAGGTACTCTTTCCTCATGTAATGGTCCTGCTGAGTAGGTTGGGACCACCTGTACAATCAGAGCCCGCTCCTCTGAGAAACACTTGCCTGCCCAGGACACCCCAGACTGTAACAGAGTACAGCCACAAGCTAATGAGTCATTAACCATAGATGGATATTTATGCAATCTTAGAGTGAATGGGGACTTTTCCAGCACAAAATGACACCTATTGTCACCACCACCAAGGGAACGGAGGACAGTATGTATGTCTTGCAGGAATGTAAACCAACCTCATTTACAACATACGGAAGCTGTAGTAAAGCCACGAGACAAACTGAAGCCCCACCCTGCCACCTAATCCAAGAGGGATGAGTGAAATATTGACCGTAGCTTCTCGTGTTGAAGATCAGGGCTTGACAGACCAGTGAGTGACCCTCACAAACTCTGTCCTGTAGCTCGCTAGGACAAAGCCTCCTCTCCTGGCACAGCTCTACCTGTCTTCCGTTTGAATCCCTCTGCACTGACAGCAGGGGTTATTTCATGAGAGCAATCATATGGAACCAGAGAAAGGAAAATGCTATTTTATCAGACTTTTGCAACCCAAGAATTAAGACAGAAGTCTCTTCAGGGCAGAGGATTAAGCTGTATGGGCTGCATTCCTGTAAGCTCCTGCTCTTAGGCAGCACTGTGAATACAGCAGTTCATTAAGCTCCTCTAGAAAGGACCTGATGGCATGGAATAGTATTTTATTTCATCAGTATTTCTGCTTATCTTTCTGAGACTCTTACTGTCCATACTGTGAGAAAATGTGTAGCATCTGATCCCTTACTAAACAAAAGCAACAGTGTCCCTTGGCCTCATTCTCCAGCCTGGTCCACATGTCCCCAAGAGTTGCATGCACAGATGTGATCTCCTCTTTAATGCAAGTTTCCAGAATAGCAACCCTTTAAGGCACTTCCCTTTTAATAATCAAAAGCAGGGAACACAAAAGTCTGTTGGGTTTTTGCTTTCAAACGAAAACCACACTAAGGTCTGGACTGATCTGAATTATTTGATACGAGTTGCCCACCTTCCCACCTTCGGGTATTTGTTCTTCAGGAACGAGGGGTGAAAGACAACAGTCCTGGAGGATGACTGCCTCCGCACCTGCTGTCAGACAGCCTTCCCTGAGAAACAGTGGGAGCTTTGCTCCAGATAAGCACAAAAAGCATCAACCACTGAATTTCATCCCTGTCTGCTACCCTGTTTGTGTTGGGTTTAATCATAACCTTATCATTATTTAAATGCAGGTTTTGAATTTAATTTCCGTGTGGAGAACAAAATGTGGCCTCGGAAAATGGCACCCAGTCAAGAATGCCATTTAATAACAGTATTGAAATCTGTTCAGCGTAATATTCTTCATAAAACTGCCTTAGCCCCTGGTAAACTTCCTATGAAGTCTCCAAGAATTTCAGACCAATGCGAGTAGTTGCATTGACGCAACACAGAGCGACTGCTGCTGAAAACTCCCGTGCTGAGCACCTGCTTCAATCCTCCTCTGCCAGCCCAAACACCACAACTAAAGTTCAGAATTGCTGGCAGCGGCACGGGGTTTGGCAACACTG
The DNA here is from genome assembly GCF_030463565.1 of Pelecanus crispus. Classification (NCBI taxonomy): domain Eukaryota; kingdom Metazoa; phylum Chordata; class Aves; order Pelecaniformes; family Pelecanidae; genus Pelecanus; species Pelecanus crispus. Next base: position 3,692,716 of record NC_134656.1, read on the forward strand.
AATGTTTGCCTTTGCATGGGGCAGCCATCGCGCATGGATGCAAACTCCTCCCTAAGAATGGTCCTGGGAGAAATACAAAAAAGAAAAATCCTGCCCTTATTGACTGCAAGCTCCGAAAGGAATTGATACCCAGATATCCCTGCAACATCCAGAGCTTGCACACCAGCTACACCCAAGCTGTAAGTAAAGCAGCACCTCTCCCCCTTCCCTCCATTTAAATACAACTCAACACACGCATACAAAAAAAATCAAAAAGATTTCAAAGATCCATAGCAAATGTTTCCAGGTTAAAAGACCACATTTCATTTTGGCCACTCGCTTGTTCCCACACAGGATCCCTTTAAACCGTTTCCTACCAAACCTCCTTTGGCGCGAGCGTGCTCGCCCACACTACGGAGCCAAGCAGCGGCCCTGTGATTAAGCACGCAGGGGTTAACGGAACGGAAAGCTACAGTGCAAGGTGTCTTGTTCCCTGGATTTGGAATGGAGCTATAAAAGTCGGGGGGTTTGTTTCCTCTCTTTTCTCATTAAAAGGACAAAACAGGGATCTAACACAAGCAAAAATAGAGGAAAGGAAGACAAGCCCCGAGGGGGCGGAGAGGAGACAATGTTGGACAACACCCAATTGGGCCAGGTGAGGCCAGACAGGAGCAGACAGGAAGAAATAATGCCGCTGGGGAGAGGGAATGAGGTGGCAATGCCTGTGCACCTCCTGTCACCTACAGGCTGGCACGAAGCCACTCTCGGTGAAACTCAATACGTTGCATATGACTGCAGGTGGATTTTCATACGTGGATGTGAGCTTCTGAAAACCAGAGACAGGACCAGCCACGTGTCCCCTGCTCCACCATGCGACCCCCAGCACAATTTCCAGTTCAGCCCATTTGCCAAGAGCCCCCAGCTGCTGACGGGACCAGGCGCTTTGCAACCTCCTCTGTGAGGAAGTGCCATCGCTACGTTTGAAGATGGGCAAAACCTTTTAGCTAGCATCGCAGAAAGCAAGCTCAGTTTGGGGCCATTGCTCTCGCTTCTGGGGAGGACTCCCTGAACCGCAGGTGGGGGGTCGTTTTCTCACCGAGGCAGATCTTTAACTGTTTTCCCAAAGTCTGGATCCGACGCTTTTTTGTGGCTCCCATCCTTTAGCTGATGAGCCTCCGACACCCTCATAACGATATACCGCTGGGATCCTGAAAACGAGAGGCAAATGGGAACAAGGAGCATATGAGACATGGGATACAGATGCTACCAAAGCAGGATTTGCAGGGGGAAAACACAAGACAACCACCTCCCTCTGCCAGCGGCTGCAAGGGAGGAGCAGGTAAACAGGCAGCTGGGAAGCCACAGGGGTGAAATCCATGTAGGAATTACAATTTAAATACTGGAAGCTCTTCCTCTACCCCTGTGTCCCCAGCTACACGCGTGCATGAGGATGGAAGCCCCAAGGCAAGCGTGAGCACCGTGCAGTCCCACACCCAATTCCCTTGAGCCACGGCGGAGCCGCGTACCTGGGAGGCGCTGGGGGTACCCCAGGATGGGGATGGAGATGAGGAGGGAGGCTGCTCCGGCCCCGAGGAAGCCGATCCACCATGCCCCCACCCACAGCGTGTTCTCCGGGGTGATGCCGATCCTGTAAGAAACGAAGCCGAAAGGACACAAGGGAGAGAGGCGGCGGTTTGAAACGGAGCGGGAGAGCTCGGCATGCCTCTCGCTGGAGCTGGCAGGGTTGGGGGGCATAAGGGGGACGTCAGCAAAGGAAACCAAGCTCTGGCTTCTCCCACGGTGATCTGCTGGGGATGCCACGTCCACCATCCCTCCTGCCACACCAGCGCGCTGCCTGCCTTACCGGAGAGCACAACACTTAACCAGCCCCAGAAACGACATCATTTAATTGTCCTTTAATCTCTGGCTTGCACATTCACCTCTCCCCACTTCATTTGTGCTTTGGGGGTTGTTATGATCCTTGTTCCACCCGAGAGCCACCCCGTGCAAGAAAACTGGTGGAATTACCCCATTCTGTCCCCCAGAAACCTGCTCCCCCTTTTTTAACCCATTCGTCTGCCAAAGAGCCTGGAAGGAGATAAGAATAAATTACAAATACTAGGAAGCAAGGAGGGACTAAGCACCCTGGCTGGATTACCAGAAGGATGAACAGCACTGCCGCTAGCATTGCCTCATCAGGGAACTCATTCAAAAAATTCACCTGCTGCCTGTGGCCTCATTAGCGCAGGCAGCGCAGCGTGAGGAAGGATTTAAGCCGACAGGTTTGTCAGCAATTTTCTTCCAGTGACAGCATTAATGCGAGCCACCCTTCCAGCCTCAGCACCCCTGCAGAAACACCGCTGAACACCATGGGCACGTTTCCACCCAGCCACCAGGTCATTTCTCCAGATTATTATTATTATTATTTTTTACCCCAAAAGGAAAAATAGAGCATAAAGAAAAAGGAACAAGATTATTTTTTAGCCACTTACTCTCTGCCAATTTCAGTATAAATATTTAGAAACATTCCTCCTACCAGATAACCCGCTGCAGGCCCAAGGATTGCAGCAGTGTAGAAAACAGCTGAAAGGGAAAACAAGCTGTGTTAGACAAACAGCAGCGTTTCAGGCAGGGATGCTGCGGAGCACTGCCGGAGCGCAGCATCCCCCGCAGCCCCATCCCCTCCTGGATCCGGGACGCTCAGCCTCCGACCGCCTCGCACCCCACTCCCTAAGCCACCGAGAGGCAAAGGCAGTCTTGACAAGTCTTCATCTCACACTTATGTCCCAGGGAAACTTTTGCATCCAGCCTGGGAATTTTTATAGCATGGGGCAGGCAAAATTGGTTCAGTGGAAAACCGTATTTAGGTAGTACTGTTTTATTATTTAGCAGGGATGTAGCTGACCCCGCTGCCACACGGCGACTGCCGGCGCGATGAGCAGCGGCGTTGTCTCCCCGCTGGCAATACACAACGTCTGTGCTAAACGCGGCACCGCTGACACTTATTTCGGTCTGCTGCCACGGAAAGATCATCAACTTACTGACGATCTCCTTGCGATCTCCTTCTCTCCCTGCACAGCCTTCTGATACAGCAGCAGGGGCAGACTGCTAAATTTTGAACTTGCTAAAAGGTCAGCCCTTTCAGTGATTTTACCCAACAGGACTGCAAGTATTTGGCAATTGCTAAGTGATCAGCGATAACGGAGGAGAGGAGCGAGCTGAACCTCTTCCCTCGGTGAAGCTTGGCTGCGCTTTGCACCAGCAGTATCTGAGCAGCCCAGCGACTGTCCCTGCTGTGCTGTGGCACTAAAGAGGTGACGTCCCCTTGCACGGATGGGGTTGTTTGCCAGAGATGCTAATGCCACACATGCTCTGGGGCACGCTGGAGGGCTCTCCCCAGCTGGCCCCGTGCCGGGAGCAGAAGGCACCTCCTGATCTGCCAGGACATGCGTCGCAGGAGTGAAAATACCCAGCTGCACTTACAGTTCCTGCCTGTAAATAATCAAAACATCCCCAACAGCTGCCACTTCCCTCCAATTACCACCTCGCCCATTATCAGGAACAAAAGACCGGGAGCACCTCTCGTGAAATTGCTCAGGGCGGCCTGTTTTGTGCCAAGGCAGATGGACCAGCTCTCCCTCCCATCACCCAGCTCTTGGGTTCCAGCTGCCCCTCTGGCTTGACTCACCAATGTACACAGGGGAGTAGTTAGTCTTGACGTTTTCATCTAAATAGGTGACGCCGAGCGTGTAGAGTGGCGTGGCTCCCATCCCATGCAGGAACTGCCCCAGCATGAAGACGAACCTGTAGCTGGAGAGGCTGGAGGCAGCCTGGGTGCAGGGCAGGCTCTGGTTCCCCCCGCAGATGCCCACCTCCACTGCCGAACGCGCCTCATACCGTCCCGTGGTGAAGTGGGGCAAGGCGAAGATCAGGGAGCCCAAGCCCATGACCAGCACGCCCCACCCCAGCCATCGTGGTTTGTGGCCATTCCCCCCAAAATAGCTGACAAAGGTCAAGCAGACGCACGCCGCGATGTCGTAGGAGCTGGCGATCAGCCCGCTCTGGTAGCTGTGGAGGTCGAAGCGCCGCTCGATGGAGGTGATGACTGTGTTGATGAAGCCGTTCACTGTCATGCCTTGCAGGAAGGAGGCCACGCAGAGGAAGAACAAGACGCCCTTGGATGTGTTAAAGAGCTGTAAGCACCCAGGGGTGAACCCCCCCCAACCACACGCCAGTTCCTCCCCTTCGGCCGACACGTATTTAATCCCTTCATTGAGTTGGGTCTCCTCCTCTCCCGGGGTGGTGGAGCAGAGGGGTTCGGCGCACGAGTCGGAGGGGCTGGGCACGCCAGAAGATGCCATGCCGTTGCTCAGCAGGGTGCCGCACGGCTCCCGCCCGCTCGGGGGGCTGAAGGTCTGGCCGGCCTTGCTGGGAGGAGGAGATGGGTGGGAGAAGTCAAGCGTCTGAGTGAAACAAAAGCCATTCTCTCCAGTTGAATTCTGGGGCATTGCCATGAACGGGAACGCAGAGCCGAGCAGCAGGTCAAGGTGGGGCTGGTGGCCAGGGTGGCTTTGTGGGGCGGCGAGGACCTGCCTGTCCGGGAGATGCAATTTTCAACGCTTACACCAGCAGGGAGATGGTGAAGGTCTGAGCCAAGACCATTCTGATCTGTGAAGAGAGAATTTTTACACATGCCTTTATAAAAGGCTATGCTCAAACCCCTCAAATATTGTTCCTTTTTTTTTTTTTAATAAGTATTAGCATTTCACTGTGCAGTTCAGCTGGATGTGTGCCCTCCACCATGGTGGGTGTTGGTACCTCAGGTATTGGGGCACCATTAATATTACAGAAAAAACCCAAAACATTCAAGAGCATTAAAAAAAAAAAAAAGTGCACCTCCTAGTACAGCCTCTTATCCCTCCTCTTGACGAGACCCCGGTTAGACACCAGGCCCTCACTCCGCCAGCCGCAACCTCTGCCCCTCTCCTTCCCCCTGCAGAGAACGGTGAGCACCGCTACAAGTTTCCCACTGTTAAAAGTCCTTTGGTCTCTCTTTCACACTCTGCCAATAACAGTTTATAATTATCCTGAAAAGTTTCCACAGTCAGACTGATTTTATTCCAAGCCCTCAGATCTGTTTACAACTACTCAGTAAAATCCTTTCTATAACTAATTAGACTACATGCCATTTCAGAGCGAGCTGGAGGGCAGAGGCAGCTGACTCTAACCTGATTACCGATGCAGACTGCCGCCTTTCAACCGGTTCCTGTGCATCGCAGCACCTGATCCTGCTGGCAACCAAGAGTATTTTTTCAGCCTTGGCTGAACTATAAATATGAAAACAATAAGGTTCTCCCTTGAATGCTGGTCTTAAATATACAACATATGCTAGGCAAGAACTGTTTTATTAGAGAGCATCTTCAAAGCATCTTGTTTCCCAATATTTTTTGTCAATATCTGTTTGAGAGGTTCCTATAAAAACGTTCCTCTTGAGATCACAATAAGCCTCATCAGCAGGGAACGGGAAAAACAGGCATTTGTTTCCCCAGTAAAATGAACCATGTTCAGATTGCTGTAACCTGGGAATACTGCAGCCTTTGGTGAATAAATTAATATTCATCTGTGTGTTGCTGCAAAAACTTCATGACATTTCTTGCTAGATAATGGCGTGCACGAGCACCGACGTGCTTCCCTGTACCGGCAGTTCTTGCAGGCACTGGGGCAGGAGGACTTGGCAGAACGTGATGCTTCGAGCAGCATCAAGGTCCTGCTCCCACCCCAGAAGGACAGAGGACAGACCACTTAGTGCAAGAAAACTTTCAACATCCAGGTCAGTCATGCTACAGCAGGTCTGGTCCTCAAGGTAAGTTAAACAAATGAGATCCACCTTTCATTTGCAAATAATTCTATCTTAATTACGCTGTCTGGGGAGCAGAGTACACAGAATATTTCAGGGTCCAGCATTCAGTAGGAATTTGATGACAGTGCAGGGCAGGGCGTGCTTGGCAGCCAGGAGGGCGCTGCTTTTCAGGTCCACACTAGACTCCTCCAGGTAACTTCTACTTTAGCTGGCTGGGTACAGTGCAGGATAACTTTGATGTGTAACATGTAAATGCAAAACCTAAGTGCAGGTGTTGAAATTTTGCTGCAGAGACAGACTGTTGTAATGCGCTGGCACAAAAAGATAATGCCTTGGATGTACGACTATGTGTTTTCACTTTTTCCTCCCTCCAATGCCCTTATGACTTACAGCTCTAAATATATTTTCTCATCTTTGGATGCAATAATGGAAACAATAAATAAGCATGCTTTAGCACTCTAATTATTAAAGTCAGAAGTGATTATTAGGTACCAGATCAGGCTCCAAGGGTCAGAACTGGTCATATTACCCCGGTGTAAATCAAAAGTACCTCCTGCATGGCAGCCAGCTGACGTCAGCTGCACGTTTCCTATATCAAACATAAATCTGACGTTACATTTACTGCACTTGTGAAGAAGGTTGCTTGGCTAGGGACTGATTTCGCTGTCACTCATTTCAGTAGATTAAAAAAGCCCATCTCTGTTAGTTAGCTGATGCAACCAAGAGCTCCCAAACTGGCACACCTTCACCCTGGAGGAAACGCTCCTACTGCCTCTTTACCAGCACTGGGGTATCTCCTTTGATACATCATGAATATATATTGGTATTTCCATATTTCATAAGTCAGGAAAGTGATTACAGCTTATCATTCAAGTTTCTTCTCCTTGAAGTAGCAGGAGTCCGGGCCACTGGACCCAGGTGACCGCATCATCCTCCCCTTTGACTTTGGTTACCCTTCGTCCTACTCAGCAGTGAACATTTCCAAGAAAGCAACCAGTCTTTCCTCCAAGCAGCAGATGTTTCTGCACACACAGAAGCCTTCTCTGCTCCCAAAGCCACGTCCTGGCCATCTCCTGATGGACCTGGACGAACAACTTGCACTCAGGAGCTGTGCGCAGGAACCCTGCTCCTGCTCAGCTGTCCACTGAGCTGCTTTTTCTCTCTCAAAGTATTTATAAACTGGCAGTGACACATTCACTGGGAATATTAGCTTTCATAGGAGCCATATGCCACTTTAAAGGACAAAATACGATCTTTAGGGAAAAAACCCCAACCAACTTCACGCACTTCCTAATCATTCTTATTCATCTGAGCCATCCATTTATCGCTTCCCATTCATCTCTGTTTTTAATGACTCAGCTGGTGATTTCTTGCTTACATTGAATCAGTCCCAATGCTATTATCTCCCAGCTATAGAATTACTCATTTTGCTGCAAGATTTTAACTCAAATTTTTTCAGCTGTACAGCTGGTTGCAGACTGCCTACATTACCAAGTCAACACAAGAAAAGTAGCAAGGCAACGAAAGCATACGATTTGTATTTCGTGATGAAATTTGTAAAGACTCCCCCCTAATATTTAGCATTAAATCAATAGTAGAACTTACAAGCTTTTCACCAGGTGATCATTTAAAAAGTCACAGGACCAATTAAAAACATTTTGCATCTCTGCCAAAGACTGCGATTAGATTAATGTTACAAATTAACTCAAACTGACATGCAAAATAATCCCATTTGCTGAAGCATGCCCAATAATAGTTAATCTTCCCTTTCACTCTATGGTTTTTGACTTTTATAGGGTATTATTGTGGCAAGTAACATCTATTCATAACTTCTGCTTTCCACAGCTGAGCACAGTTTATGGTTTATGGCCAGACTTAATCATTTTTTCAATTCTACGGCATACATCGAGATATTTGCTAAGGAACAGGAATGGGGAATTAAAAAAGGTCAGAAAATGTATTGCAAACTAGGGAGGAGCAGCCCCAGGCGATGCTCGGTGGCTGCGCAAGGCAGTCTCAGTTATTCTCCCTGACGTGCGAGTGAGCCTGGCTTTACTAAACAGATACTTTGACTTTGGGAAAGTTCACATCCAAGTACCAAGCTCATGTTACTCCAGAAGGGCCAAATTCATCTGGGTTTGTACATTTAATTTCTCTTGGTAACACATACTGAATTTCTCTCAGATAGCTTGGCTTCAGAGGATTATCAGTATTACTTCTGTTGTAGTTGATGAACACCATATGGATCAAGTGTAATCCACTCGAGGGTTTAGGAACGGGGAAACCTCGCAGAAATGAGACAAATCCACATCCTGGTCCTGTGAATGGGGCTTCTCCTCAGGGCACCGATTCAGTTAAAAGAAAGTGCAGGGTGATCGGGTTGTTCATGTGCAACATTGAATTTTTTTTCTGGCAGCTGAGGAACTTTCTCAGCTTACACAAAGTGTGACCCTTGCATTTTTCAGCATGCTTTTAGAAAGCATCACTTTGGTTCAGCAATACAGAGGATGTGCTATTGCTGGGAGCAGCACGGGGACCAGCCTGGAGCCTTTTGTAAGCAATTCCTACAGGAACAGCATCATCCTGCACACATGGGAACGTTTCAGGAATGAGAAACGCACCTGAAGAGCAGCCAGCGGACCATATATCCAACACTGTGCTCACCGTCAGCGCTGCAGGGACAGCTGAAGTGCAGGGGAGGAGGTATCTAGAAGAGAGGGCGATAAGAATACCCTGGCCCACCCCTCCTATCAGACACGTGTTTTTACATGATTAGTCCCACCAGAGTCTGAAGCATGGATGACAGCAGTAGAAGCTGGCTTTAAATTATCATATGAGCAAGGACACATTTATAATTAAATAAATTCCAAATAGTAAAGCTTAGCACTCTCAAATCCTTTGTACGTTTTCCAAGCACTTTCCACTCACTGGCAAATTAATGCAATAATATGCGAGAAATCAGGAAGGTGGCTTGGATAATTTTCAATTAGCTGCTTGAAAATGCTTTGAAGATAAATCTAGCCAGATTTTCTGAGCTTACTTATTTGTTCCAGCTTATCTGTGCAGATACAATTGGCTGCAGCTGCCTTAGACCATCTTTAAAAACTTGCAGTGCCAATGCACAAAGCAGATTTAACCGTGCCACTATATTCTGCCACGGCAAAGATTAGCCAGACAAAAGGTTCTTTTATGCTAGAATACCTAACTCCCTCTCCTTAATGTCACTCTTGCTTTAATATCTTTCTCCTGCCCACAAGTCTGATCAATGACGAGAAGGTTTTCACGCTGGCGCCGTACTGTGCTCTCCAGCCACCGTTATTGCCCATGGAGCCGGATGTCTCCGTGGCTCTTCCAATGCAGATACACCACCAGCATTTTCCCAATATCAAGCTCTGCCCACAGCATGGCATTCTTTTCCATCATTCAGATTCTTACAACCCATTTAAGGATGTTTAATATTCAGGATAAAGTTTCTGCATGAGCCATTAGCTTTTCCCAATGATTACCGGTTAGTTCCTATAGATATCCCCTCTTTGTTTCCATGCAGATGATGCAGATTCAGGCAAACCCTCTATAAGAAGTGAAACAAAAAGGGCAAAACCCAAATGAAGAATGTGAGACACAATTCTTTGCTGCTTCTAAAGATAGAAGCAATAAAAATGCAAAAAATGCAACATCCTATGTTACACAATGCAAGGATGCTGAGTACAGGATAAATAGAATAGAATAATGATGACATCTACCATGGTTTGCAGGAACTTACTCTTTTTCATTCTCCTGGTTTGATTAGTATGAAAAAGGCCAAGCCAGAGGAAACGATACCATGAAACTTTGTGGAAGCCATACCACAAAAAGAAGGATTTGGCACAAATAATACGAGGCCCTTCTGTTGTAGGTGGCATGTTAGTATTATACAGAATTGCTGCATCCTCCTCATAAAGAGGACAATGGTCATTGCTGGAGTAGCAAAGCCTCCAAAAGGCTTTCCACAGGCTCTTCTCTTACATCGCTGCTGGGTAACAGCCTTTTCATTGAGATATCTCCTTCCTCTGGCTTTTTCTTCCCCCTCTCTGAATGATCCATTCATGTATTGCACCAGGCTGCACTCCTCTTGCAGAACATCAGGAATCTATTTTTGGCTTGATCATAAGAGCAAAAGCAGAAACACAATCGGGCTTGGAGCCAGAACGACTTATACCCTAACTCAGGCCACGACCCCCCTTTTTACTGTCCCCATTCAAAAAACCTAGATAAATTTGCACATTTCCACAATTGTTTTTTCCCTTAAAACACCCACCATGCCTGTGCTACTGCAGACTGGGAGCAAGTTGCTGCCAGAAGTGGGTTTCACATGAACCCTCGCTGTTGAAGAACCATCCCTTCATGGTGTCTTAATGCCTTTTTCCCTTTCAAATGGATCAAATAGATCAAAACCTGGAGATTAAATGCAAATCATAAATCCCCAATTTCTGCTGCAGCATGGGAAGAAATCACTGTGAAATCCTGAGGCATTACGCAGTGCTGTAAAGGGCGAGAAGATCTGGCATGGGACATAGGCTCCATGCCGGCTCTTTTACACGCTGTGGACAAAGGGGGTTGGAGGTCAACATCCAAATCACCTGGTACTTCACTTTTTCCTGAGACAAGCTACCTTCCAACCCCTATTCTCCAGAGTAAGTGGACTTTTGGGGAAAAATCATGTACCAAGAGGTCATATTGCTCTACTGGACAGTCTTCAGCTTGACTTTTCTATGACAAGTTCTCGAGCTCAGTCCTGCGTTGGTGGGCTAGATGCCCACCCATTCCTCTCTCAAACCAGAAAACACAGAGATGAAGAGAGCACATTAGAAGAGCTAAATGCATCATGGAAGAAGAAATATGCTGATCACCAGCATCCCCTGTAACATCCATCGTCCTCAGTGAGCACAAGAGCACACGAGTCCGTGAGATGGGCAGAGGGTGGAAACGCTGCGCCAAGTGGGAGCACGAGACGAACAGAAATTACAGGAAAGATTCAGCTGAGGGAAGAGTATTTCCCACACAAGCCCACTTTTTTTTCCAGATCAGCAAGTAACAGCTTCCCGAAACAGCCCCCGGAGCACAAGCTCACTGGTGCACACCGCTTATCCTGGATCTTGTTTAACGTTCAGCGATGCTCTCTAATCCTCTTAGGTATTAGTCTTGAGATTCCTGCCAAGCACGGGAACAGCACAGCCTCCCAGACAGCACTTAAATGAACTCACTGCTTGAAATGGGCCATTTTGCAAAATACAGCAGAACTCCAGCTGTTCATTTTTTGCTTAACCTCAGATTAGCACCTAGGAAGTCACTACGGCATGCAAAATGCAAAGTTAAATAACCCCAATTTCTATGTCTCAGGTGACTCCCTAGGCAGTCATTCTGCATTCAGACTGGGATTCCTCTCTCTTAATTACTTGTTTAAAGTTAAGTACCTAATTTCAGTTAGACTTTCCTATTGTCTCTCTGTTGTCCACTGCAAGGAGGTCATCATATGCAGGTTATCCAGAACCCTCAAGCCATGTCTCCACAATCACTATTTTGTGTGTTACTACATCACCCATTACTGCAGATATGATCTGGAGCAGGAACGGGCACATAATCATATTTCTGTTGGATTAGCCAAGCATATTACCCTGAGCTTATTCTGACCTCATGTTGGCTACCACAACACAAACAATATTTGATCTAGCACAAAGCCAGATGGTGAAAAATTAACCCTTTCAGCACAAATCTGACACAGCACAAGGGAGTTTAGACAAGATCAGTGTGTAGGCTCACGTAGCTGTAGGACTTCCCACTTGGCATTTGCAGCCTCTAAGTTTCCTGACACGAAGCGCTCCCTATCCACCCTCCAAAGATAAGCTAAACAAAAGCATCATACTTCATCGTATATCATCCACTTAGAATAAACACAATGTCACCTTGCAGTTAATTTGCATTCCATCATGCAACACCCTAGATCTTGACACACTGTGGTGATTTCTTTGGAGAGGGCACATCCCTATTGTGTAATTGAAAGGAAATGATGATCACTTTCAAAGGAATGACTTCTCTTCATTCTCTCACTCAAAATCCCAAACCAATACCATAACCACAAACTACAGCTACAAACAACTACGAGATAAGGGGTAGGAATCCAGACCCAAAGGGGAATGGGACAGAGCACAAGATCAGCACGCTGGGAATGTGCAGGGCTGCTGACCACTGCCACCAAGGGTGGGCAGAAGAAGCCAACCTGAAATGACACCTTCCTTAGAAACCTCAGAGCTGTCTCAATGGTGAGTCCTCGTGCTGCAAATTCCTACAGTGCCCACAGCAAATATCTAATGTAGAAAGCACTGAAAATCTCAAGGATGGCCATAAAGCACAACAGGTTGCGAACGGGCAGATATACCTTGGCTATGCTGTCCTCAGCTGCCTGCTGCTTCCATGGCTGGCTGCATCTAAATAAAAAATCCCTGCTGATCAGACGAGGTGAGACTCCACTGATTCCTTTGAGAGGTGCTGGTGGAAAAATGCTGAGCAATACCTTTCTGCACTAACGGGCCTCTCTGAGAAACCCAGCACAGTATTAAAGAGCAATCCCATACAAACACACACCAATATACATACTCACGTATAGAGGAAAGGTGCGTACGCACTCCCTGCAAGCACCACGTGGTCTGCAAGTTGCCCCTCTTGCAGGCTGGCACATCTTTCATCTGACAACGCTCAATCAGGTCAGTAATTCATTCTTACTGCCAGGGAGCAAATTGTTGCCAAATGGTGTTTCTTCCTGAGATAAAGGAATAAACAGGCATATAATGTTCCCATTGTCAACCCAAAACATCTGCTGGAATTCAGAGGGGTTTGCTGTCCATGCGCAATGTGGAGACGGCTTCTACTTTGTACCCTCCCTTTTTCTCACGCACGAGGAATTGCAGCCTGAGACAGCAGCTGTTGGATTTACTCGGAAATCTGAAAATTGCCTTCAAGGGATTCCTGCTTCCACACAGCAGCGTAGTGGGGTTTTCATTTCTGACTCAGGAACTTTTTAATTTTCCTTGCTTAAGGACCTGCTTGCATCCTACAGCCCCCACCAAGGTGCTACGAGAAATGGGCACAGCAGGATAACCCAGATCTTGGTTATCAGCTTGAACGACGTCACCGTGGACTGATGTTCATCAGTGTTCCCCAAGACATGATGGGCCTGATCCTGCCATTGCTGCTTACCCGTGAGCAGTGTCTGCTCACACAAGGCATTCAAGCAGGGTTCCCAAGGTCTCTCGCAGACAGTAAGAGGTAATTCAAGGGAATAAAAATTGGCTGGTTTGCGGTGGTAGGCAAGGAAGTTTGTTATTGCCTCTTGAAAAAAGGCAGTATTTTAAGTTTTAAATTATTTTAAAACAAGAATATTGAATACAGATAATCAGCATACCACAGGCTGGGTACCTACTTTTCACTCCTTTTAATTCAGTTTCTTTGGTGTCTTAAAATACTCTTTTCAAGGTTTTCTGCCAAATAAGAGGAAAATAGGCAACACTAAAGGGATCACAGGTTGATCAGGGTTATAGGAGGACTCCAGAAAAGGCTGATTCTGTTGTAACCAAGACCCACATCTAGCTTGAAGGGTCTAAAACATCCGTGAGATTGAATCCGCTCCAGCAGTACAAAGACGACCATAAAGCTGCTTTGAAAGCGCTGTGAGGAAATCCCTTTTTTTGGGGAATTCTTATGCTAACATAAAGCTCCATGGCATCTGCCCTGTCCCCGATTATGCCGAAGCGCCGCAGGATCAGATCGGTCACGGAGGGAAGGCGTAAGCAAGCCCTGCCAGCTAAGGCAAAGTAGAGCAGCCTTGCAGCTGCTCCGACTTGCGGCCAGAACAAGGGCTGAGCTTCTGTTTTCTATGGCGTGTTCAAAGCCAAAGAAATCTTGAACTAGACGTGAAAATCTGATTTATCTGGAGTATGTTAAGTTAAAAAGATGGATGCAGTTTTCCAAGAAGAGGCTATGAGGGAACAGAAGACCTAACAGAGCCCATGTCCTTCAAATGTTTTGGAGACTTTTTATTTCTGTGCCATGGATTGGTATAATTTATCAGAATTCTAGAATCAAAATGTATTTTTTTACCTCTTAATGACATCTAGAAAAATAAACTCCCATCTCACAGCATACCCAAAGCACTTCAATTCACAGATATGAAACCACAGCTATAAAATGCCAAAAAGTACTTTTTCTTGGATTTTTTTCAGCCAGAACATTGCAAAATCAAAGTATTTTTTTGGGAAAAACAGTGCTTGGCCTTGCTTTCTCAACATGAAAATGACCCCTTCACTCCTTCAAACCACTGGATGACGGTTAAACAGAGCTTGTCAGCATTTCATTTTCTTTCTGGAAGCAACCAAGCCAAGCTCTGAGAATTCACATGACTGAAGATCATTGATGCCACCCAGCAACACACCTTCTCCATTAACAACAGCAACCAAATTCAGTTTTAGTGTAACTATACATGGCAGTGGAATACCACAAGAGAAGAAACAGGGCTAGTGCCTTTGCTGCTCCAGGAATTTAAAAAACTGCTGGAAAGGCTCAGCACTTGCTGAACAAGAATAGACAGAGTATTTCCCACCACTAACATATTCCCATTGCTCATAAACTCATTTACAATCTAGAAGTGCAATGACATCATTTTTTACACCAGCAATATAGTAATAGCCCAGAGTTAAGGGTACTTCTGCCTGAAGAGAGATTTAAGGTTAGAATAACATTACTTTGTTAATATTAAACACTTTACTACTTCACCTCACGCTCTCCACTGTACTAACGAGAGGTCTGACGCAAAATCTATTAAAGTTAGTGGCCCTCTCTAAGCACTCGTCTACAATCACTCATCACAGCTACTGAAGTAGGATGGATGCTTTTGTCCAGGATTCATAAACCAGATGAAGTCTTTGACCTCTTTCAGAGCATTTTTTTCCCAGAAGGTGTTTGCAGAAAATCTTTTGTTCCCAAATCCCCCAGTTCAGCATCACCACTCGTACGCCGGGAGGTCACTCAAGGCCAAGATGGAACAAAACTAATTACATAGCAGGGAGGCCTAGCGATAAATCGATTTTGAAAATGGAAAGGAGAGTGGCTCCAGGACGGGAGCAGCTCTTGCATCTAGAGATCCCCGAGCTGGAGAGGGCTGGGATAGCTGGGGAGCCTGCCAAAACGCAGGCGCAGGGAGAGCCGTGCTGCCACCGACCCTGTGGGCAAAGCCCCTGATGCTGCCTGTGATGTGGCCTGGGCTATTACTGCTCCCAAATTCTGCTCCTCTACACAAGGATCAGCCCCTCACTGGGCCAAGATAACGTGTTTTTAAATATAGTAGGAAAGCACAGCACATTTCAGGGTGCCCATCGAAATCAAGACCAGAACGTCAATGCATTTCAGGGAATCCCACATGCGAAGCACCCTGTGCATGGTTAACAACTCCCACACATTGCTTTAACTCGGCGACCTCGGTTTATTAAGCATAAAATCCAAAAGGGGAACCTTTCCCCTGAAATCGTATTCAGCGTCTCACTAACCCACCAGCAACAAGCCATCAGCTCTGCTAATTGTTTGCAGAGTCTTGCAAAGCATTTCCACCGTTCACCATTGCATTAATGGGATTCTGCGAGACACAAACGTCCCAGGCTCTGAATAATTAACTTACGGGCAGCAGCTCAAGGAACCAGGTGAGAAAAACAAGAAACCCAAACGGGAAAGCAGAATATTTGGCAATCTGGCATACAAGCAACCCTCACCTGGGGCTTGTGACCAACCCTGTAGGCAAAGCAGGTTTCTGGGCTCGGTAGACTCAATTAAGATTAAGGAAAGCAAACCAACTGCTTAGTGATGCTTTTTGGGGGTGAACTGAGCAAAAGAAGCAGCGTAAAGCAAGGCCGTAATTCACTTTTTGTGCTACCGCAGGGTGTAAAGCCCCAAATTGGAGAGCAGGATCCTCCCCAGCATGCTGCAAAGACACAAAAAAAAGATTAAAGCTGCCTCAAGGAGCCTGCAATCGGAAATCATGAGGCACTGAGCAGCTGGATGCTGATCTCCCTAAGCCAGTGGATATTTCTTTTGTTAGTGGCTGATCCCATCTTCCCCCTTGCCTGTAAATCTCTGCTCTCTCTAAAGATTTCAACCAAGTACTTGCTCAGGTAGTTCCTGGTTTAGCTGGCCAAGAATATCTAACCCTCGCAGGAATTGCTGCTTCCCAGCTCATTTGTCATCCCACAGTCACGCTTAATGTCTTTGCCGCTATCACTTGGTGGGTTGGATCCACACGTGCAGGGGAAATGAAGGCGGTATCAGCGGAGCGGCTATTTCACCCGGCTTCAGAAGACGCTGTCACGCCTGAGCACCCGCGTCGCACGCCAGCGCGGTTTCGGCCGAGCCACGGCAGGCAGGTGGCTGTAGTCTGTCCCTCCCAGCCTGGGGCTGCTGCTTCAGTTTCTCATCATTTTCGGTAGCCTGCAGGCTAGACCTCTTTGCATATAAATAGCTACCACTTTTTTTTTTTTTTCTCTTTTCATTATTTGACTAACCCTCCACATGTTTCATCCTTTTCTCACATTTACAACAGCTCAAAGCATACGTCTCCAAAGATCTCTTTTCTGTTCATTCCCCCTCAAATGCTATTTTAACGCGTGTTTTCACAACCAAGTGGCACTACAGAAAGTAGGAGCCCAGAAATCAAAAAAAAGGAGGTGCCAGACTGGGACAACTTCACGTTAGTGGCGTGTTGCCTGGCAAAACCAAACAGCCTATGAAATGGTAATAAAACATTAACGCAACACACTCATGTGATTAATGCCCACTCGCGCCTTTTGAGCTCTCGGAACTGAAAAACGGGGTTTTATTATAACAACGCTTTTGATTCCTGTCATCTGAACAAATAGGTTAGTAAAAGTAATGTAGGTCAGGCGACGAAAGTGCTCCGATTTCGGCTCAGCACGCTGCCTGTGACTTCCTTCGCTAACTTCAGCTACCACCCTCCTGCAACGAGGACCGCTTTATCGTTAACATACTTTTTATTGGTTGTAAGGATCATTTTGCCACGCCACCTCACTAGCTTTTCTGAGTTTCCACCTTTTCTCCGCAGCTTTTTCATTCCCCATCGAAAGGCGAGGTTTTGATAAAAGGAAAAAAAAAAGAACCCGAAACCCCGGTGAATCAGTTCCAACAAATTTCGGTTACCAGACGGTAAGCCCGGGGCTGAAGCATCACCGGAGATCACTCGCAAATGGAAAATCTCACCGAGTTTGGTTATTGCGGCGACTTTTTTTCCCCTGTGTTGCAACAAGCCGGGCTCTTCCCGAGGCGGACCGGGAGCTCCGGCCGTCCAAGCACCGATCCCACGCAAAAGCCGCACGCCGGGGCTGGAGCGCTGCCCGCCGCCGGGCCCCGTACTGCTCACCCCGGCCCCGGGGCCGCCGCCAGCCCCATCTCGGGGCTCTTCATCCCGCGGCGGGGAGCGGCGGATGACCCGCGCCCCTCCCCGCCTCGCCGGGGCTCCCCGCTCCGCTCCCGCCGACACCGGCGGCACCGCCCGGTAGGTGCTGGCGGCGCGGGGGGGTCCGCCCGGGCAGCCCCCACCCCGCGGGGCCCGGCCCGCGCCCCTCCATCCCTCCCGCGCCCCCCGCCCCGGCCCCGGTACCGGTACCGGTGCCCGCCGCCGCCGCTGCCCTCTCGCCGCCGCCCCCGCGCTCCCCGGCCCCCGCCACGGGAGGGCGGGCGCCTCGCCCTGACGGACGGGTGCTTCCTCCAATCGGCGGCGGCTGCCGGAGGCGACCCGGCCAATGGGGGGAAACTGAGGGCAAAGCGAAAGCGTGGGTGAGGCAGGCGGGGAGGGGGGAGGTGATGGGGATGGGGAGGGGCAGGGATGGGGAGGGGAGGGGAGGGGAGGGGAGGGGATGGGATGGGATGGTAGCGGGGAGAGGGACGGTGACAGATGGGAGCAGGGGAGGGGGAGAGGAAGGGCAGAAGGAGGATCCCACGTTGGGGGGCGGGGGGGGGGAAGGAAAGGGGGAGAGGGGCAGCAAGGGGAGAGGGATGGGGGAGCGCAAAGAAAGGAGGTAAGGAGAGGGCAGGGGTAGGAGCAGGTGCATCTTATGGAAAATGCCCAATTTCCCCTCCTGCTGCGCACCTGGGGCCTCGCAGCCGCCAGGCAGGGCTCGGGCTCCCCCCCACCCTCCCCGGGGTATCCCAGCCTCCCCAGGGTATCCCAGCGTGCCTGCACCCCCCGGAAGCTCAGGGAGAAATTCTGGGATACATCCATGCGCCTGACCGAGGGGAGAAACTGTGCTAAAAGAAACCACATCCGTGGCTGTGGTGGCAGAGAGCAAAGGCAGGATTTAATCTTTACCTCCACCTATTGCAATGAGCTGGCCTCATATAAAAAGAAGAAAAAAGTGCAAGAGCAGATGCATGGGTATTATTTTATCCGGGGCATAAACACAGCTATCGTGGCGTTATCTTTATTGGCGCAGTGTAGCGCCAGGCGCTATCAAGCTGGGCACGGCTGGGTTAATGATTGCGGAGGAAGTGAGACTCGCCTCCAGAGCTGAAGGAGCCGTGCAGGAAAGCTGTGGGAACACACCGAATCCCTTTGATTTGCATTAACACACTTGTTTGGGCCTTTTTCTCTGCTATTTGGGGACTTGCTGTCACAGTGGTTGGTTTATAAGCACAGAGGGAACCCCTGTGCGGTTACATGGATGACTCCCTGGACCAGCACTCACACCTGAGAACTCCACACCCTCCGGGACGTAAATCACCTGGGCAGGAAGAATCTCAGTAGATGTGACGTGTGCATGCGTGAGGGTCTAACCACGCAGCTCTTGCATACCTACCGGTGCAGCTTTTGCAGCCCCCTTTGCATTTCTTATAAGAGCCGTTTCACATCACTTGGGAATTTGGCCTGTTTCTGCATGTTCAAAGATAAATAATTCAGGCACTGTATATTTAGCTCGTTAAAGTGCAATCAGTTCTCCATTATCCAGAGTGCGTGGGATAACATGGGTAATGGAAAACCCCAGCTAACGCTGCGCAAGGCAGCGAGGAGGGCAGAGATGTGGCCAGAGGTCCAGGATGCAGCTGCCACGCTGAGCCCTGCGGTACCCATCTCTGCTCCGTGCAGAGGCAGCGGTGCTGCAGCTTCCCCACGGCTGCTGCCGGAGCTCAGGGACCCACAGGTAACTGAGAGCTGGGGCGGGAGCTGAAGCAGAAGCAGACCCTGGAGCTCACCAAGGCTCATCCCAGGCTGCTTGCATCACTGCCTTGTCATCGTCCTCTGAAGCAGTGGCTCCAGGATGGAGCAGGAAAGCGCTGCCTTTTTGTCCCATCCTTGCTGTGCCCCACTGAGTTGGAGGTGGATGGGCTTCTTGCAGGTTTTGCGTTCACTTACTGGGCTCAGGCTCAGTTGGGAGCTACTGAATAAGCTTTTAAAGAAAAATGAAATGTGGGAGAGCCTGCTGTTTGTGACACACTGTGGTCAGGAGAACCAGGAAGCGCTGGCTCCATGGACACATGCTGATGGTGCTTTATCATATATGAATCCTTTCCTGTGCGCTGAAGTTAGAGCATTGTTTTGGCTGGTGCTGTACAATCACTGATGAGTTAGGTCCTGTTTCAACCGTTTATATTTTAAATAAACAGAGTGGAAAGAACAACAGATGTGCAAAGGTGAAGCGGTGCGTCAAAAGCATCCGAGCTGGGGAAACCCCCCCGCCCAGTTTCCTGTTAAACCGTGCCAAACTGCGTTCGTTGCTGGCTCCAGTTTCAGGGTGATGCATCCCTGCTCCTCTTCTCTGCTCACTTCTCCACATACGTTTTGGTCTATCCTGCCTTTGTCCTCAGAGATGCAGAGTAATTCTTTTCCTTAATTTTTAGTGACTTTTTTTTTGTACAGCATCTCAAAATATGTTACCTCTTGGGTGAGGGACATGTAAAGATATGGAGCTTGTCCTATGGATTTGCATGAGCTAATAGTAACTGTGATAATGTGTCCGAGGGAGAAGGTATGGCAAGGAAGGACAGAAGTCATCTGGAAGAAATCTGACTCCTACAAAAATCTTTAAAAGGTGCTGGGCAGTGGCATGGCAAATCAGTCGTGCCATCTCTGCTGATTCACTTGTAAATGAAGAGGAGTCCATCCCAGGGGCAAGTGTGGTTTAACTCTGTTTCAAAGCCTGCAGGGCTCAGCGCGAGCCGATGCACACCTTGCTGCGTGAGTGGCAGAACGCTCCTCCAGAGCTCAGCATCTTCCCAGGACCGGGCTCATCCAAAACGATCTCTGTAGCTAGTTTAGGGGCTAGGAGAAGCTGGAATTAATTTGCCAGAGCTGTAGAAAGGCATGAAACATGTGTGATGCAATGAAAGCTGGGGGGTAGCGGGGAGTAGAAGGGATGGGCAGGGTTTGGGCAGAGCCTGGATGAGCACAGAGAGAGCCCTGGCCTGGCGGGGGGAGCACGGGCAGGGTGGCAGGGACCCCAGCGTGAGGGTGCTGGGGGCTTGGCATGAGCTCAGGTCGCGCCTCGCTCGGTTTCTCTCCTGGCTCTGCAAACCTGCGGAGGGGAAGGATGCAACGGGAGCGAAGGTAAAGATGTATTGCAGAAGAATTAGGAAAGTACTCGCCAGAGCATAGTCCTTGTGCTGCTGCGAGCCACGGACACCTCCGCCAAAAGGAGGTGGGGAAGGCGATGGGGAGGCGCAGCCCTGTTCCCCGCACTGCCTGGGACGCGCATCAGCTTTCCTTGACAGCATCTGGCCTAAATCCTCCTCACCTCTGCTGGCCTCTCATCTCCAGACCATCTCCTTTTACCTGTCAAGCTCAGCCAGACCGGATACAGAGCTCTGCCAGCGGCTGACGCTGCTGGTGGCTTTTCTTTTCAAATTGAAGGGGACAAGTTTTTATCCTTGGCCGGAGCTTGGTGGTGGGCACAGAGGTTTCTGAAAGGATGGAGCCATCCTTGCCCCTGTCCATCATTAGAGCTGGGAATTATCAGGACAGTGACGGTAATAAACAATAAAAAGGAGACTGGTAATCGTATTAGTTGTATTCTTACTAACATTATCATCATTTTATTATTGTTGTTATAGGGGTTACTATCTCCTCAGGTCTGGGAGGCTCTGATCAGTTTAGTTTGACTGAAACCCTGACTTTATGGGTCATGTTAACACTTGCAGATTTACCTGCAATGATTTTAATTCAATATTTCACAGCAGGATGGATTTATGATGAGTTGTACCTCTGTCAGAAGCTTTGGGAGTGTCAGGAGCTCTGGCCTGCCATTTTTTGTAAATCTGCATAAATCATTAAAACTCTGGTTTTAATGAATGCAAATTTAGTGCCACAGAAGGGAAGTCAGTTGGCTGGAGGCAGCCTGAGAGCTGGAATCGCTCCGTCACCCGTTTCTTCAAGTTCAGTCCTGTAAGCCACGTGGGACCTGAGATGACCATGACAATCTTTGGGCTAAATTTGTGCAGACATAAACCTTATTAATGCCTGTCAAATGAAACTATCCTCATTTTTCCAAGATCCACAGAGCTGACTAGGAAAGGAGGGGAGTTGTTGTATATTCATCGTACAAAGTCCGATTCTGGGAACATTTACATTTTTAATATAGTTAAGTGTGCATGTATTTACAAGATTACGTTAACATAGTAAAAAACAACTTATTTAAAGATGTAATGTCTAATACAGATTTCTAGTGCCTGAATGATCATTTCCTAATATTGCTGTTATAAATTCTTCCATGATTCACATCTCCTGTTGCAGAACAAGCAACAAATCTCCGGGAAGGAAGTACAGAACTGCATTTTTTTTTCTGAAATAAGGGGTTTTTAGAGTTTTATTATAACTCTGAAATGAGCCAGAAATTAATTCACAGGAAACATAAAATAAATAATGAATAAGGATGGGATTTTTCAAGAGTGGTGGCTAGTGTTGGCTTGCAGTGGGAAATGTACTTCTGAAAATCCCCCCTGGGATTTTTACCAGACTTTGTGTTATCCTACCTCTGTAAGACCCTGTTGGTTTTGCAAACTGGAGCATCAGAATCCATCCTGCTCAGCACTGCGAGCTGCGTTTATTCTGACGAGAGCAAAGGATCCTGTAAATGAAAGGATGAGGTAGGAGGTTTAAAGCAAACTCTTATACAGCTCCTGATTAAACGGTGGCAACCATTGCCAGAGGGCATTGCAAAGCCGAAAGTGTAACTGTGTTTGAGGGAGGATTAGGCAAATTCATGGGCGACACATGCTCTAGCGGCTGTTAAACCCAATAATCTCTGTACAAACCTCTATTTTGGGACATCCCCGAGGTGCTGATGGCCAGCAGCCAGGGGAACGTCGTGAGAGGCAGCGATCCCTCGCTGCTTGTCCTGCTCTCGCCCTCTTTATAAACCCGCCAGCAACAGCACTGCGATACTGTACCTCCGCGTTATTGTGAAACGATATTAGGAACTTTGGTGCTGGGCGTGCACAAAGTGGGATGTGTTCATTTTAAAAGAGATAAGCAACAGCTGTAGCTTCACTTCAAAAGATTTCTGAAGGGTCTGAGCTTTTATTTCCTCAGGTCTTTTCTATTAGGTGATGCGCAGACACCACGGTCTTTTTTCCCTATGATAGAAATAGAAGTGATTTCTTGCACTCCAATCAAGTTTTATTTGAATGAAATATGACGTTGCACTGGGAAGAATGATGGAAAAGTCCAAAGATGGCATCATCTGAAGAGCAAACACATGGAAGCTCAGCGCAGCAGCGGTAGGTATGTTCCCATAGGGTCTGACAGTACGTGGCACCCGGCAGCTCTGAGTTAGCATCAAGGTCATTTCAGGCTTAGGAGTTAAAAGGGAAATTTTGACTGCGATGACGATAAGCACAATATTTTTGTAACTGTTGCTTTTTGGCTGCAAGCAGCCCAGATTAACAAACCAAACTATGGGAGTGTATGTTCTGGGTGTGGGTGAGGCAGTGCTGTTGCCATAAATACCCCTGGCCACGCTCAGGTCCGGCTCCGCTGCTCCGGGCAGGCTGTCAGCAGCTCGAGGGGCTCCTTTCTCTGTGCTGATGTGCTGCACCATGCACAGCAGCTCCTGGCCTGGACGTGGCAGTGCTACAGAAATGCAAACAGTGTGTAATAATAACAATCATTACACTCCAGATCATTACATGGGTCATGCCCAGCTCCAAAATTTAAATTTGTTGAGCATAATTAACCTGCTAGGTTCTTACTTAGGAGGGACTATAAATCGTCGCCTGTCTCCTGAGATGAGGGACGGAACAAGGGACACTCTGCACCTTACCTTCATGGGTTGCTAGACACGAAGCTCTGCTCCAGGATGAGGATCAGCCACCTCGGAGAGCTGCAGGAATCCCCCGGCTTAGAAAGGGAGTGAGGGCAGAGATGTACCCCAGTCCCACTTTTTCTCTGCTCAGTTCACTGGGGGGATAAAAGCTATGAGGAATAATCAGGGAGAAACATATAAAGCAAGAGCAAATCTTTCGTGAGCACGTGACAGCTCAGAATCATCTCTTGGTTCTGCCAAGTAGCAATGCAAGAGGGAGCATGGGGAAAATCACCTGTACTGTGGGCTTTGCTTCTTATCCACTTGCTGTGCTTTTGGCACCATGTGCGATGGGAATATTTACTCTTCATTTAGCAACAGCACAAAATCCACCGTACCAAGGAGGAGCCAACTGGGCTCTCGCAGGGCACGCGTGAGCCGGCAGCGTCTCAAGTAAGATCCCAGCAACGCATGCAGTGCGTGGGAAGCGGTGCAGAACGTTGGCACAAGGGTTTGGGCTCTGGCTCCGATCGAGTTGCCATGGTCAACACAGCGTGTTTGTACAGCAAGAGGTGATCATATTCATCAGAGCAACACCCTTCCTCTTTATGTGTGTTTTTGAAGTGTAATCACCATTGAACTACCCATTTAACACCACTTCTCTCTTGCTAGGAGCCTAGAGAAAGAGGCTATTTTCAGTCACCAAAAAAAAAAAAAGACTGATGAAAAAACAGCATTATAACTGAAGTCTGAGGCCTGAACTTTTAATGACTTTGTTTCATAATCTTTTTGAAGTTTCCTGTTGAACTAACTGAGTCTTATCAACTCTTTTCATTGTTGGCTTAAAATGCTGGTACCAAATGTTGCTCCAGATCTCACGTACTGTGCTATTCGCTCTGCCTAATCCTCCCTGCAGATTTTGGTAAATGTTGCCATTGCAGTGTAATGAAGTACAGACACTTATTGACAGTGATATCATCTACCCATATGATCTGGGAGATAGTCATGAGCGTCACGTGTTTGTGAATAATATATTCCAGCATGATATGTAGCACACTTAGTTAGCTGTATTGGAAAGATTTCCAGATAGCTATTGATTTTCCAGTTTTGTAATTAGTTCAGAGATTACAAACATAGAAAATATTGCTCCAGAAATAGATTTTTTTTTAATTGTTCATAGCACCAAAACTATGTTGTGACTGAAGCACATCACTTGCTTTCTGCAGAGAAAGACTTTGAACTTTGGAAAAATATTGCCCTGTGAACATGGAGAAGAAATAATGCATCTAATTCTATTGCTATCTCAGATAAGGCCTGGATCCCACTCACTCTGGCTGATTTTGAAAATCCATCTCTTGCAGGATCAAGGTCTACAGGAGAGATCAGACTCTGCATCCGTGAGGCTGGGTTGCGTCCCGGACGGGAGCTGCCGATGCAGGTCAGGATCAGAGCAGGCGTCAGCAGTCTCCTGCGGTGCAGACCCCTCCATCTGGGGATGCCCCAGCGTGCTGGGGCTGATGTTCACCCACCTAACAGTTTTCACTTAATTCATGCTCTGCGCTTACCATCACGCAACTGCATGTTGCCCCTCCAAACTGATCACAGCCCTGTGGAGCACATCCCACGTACTTCACCAGCACACGCACCCCTCTGCGCTCAGCTGGGAGCTCAAAATGCCCCTGAGGAGGAGGGAGACTCCTTTGCCCCCTTTCCAAATTCATGGAGCTGCTCTTAATCACCATCACAAGGGTCCACATGGATGCCGTGAGTCAACTACCGAAGGGCTCTGGCTGCAATCTACATTGACACAACGCTACCAAGCAAGCCTGTGTTTTGCTAGTCTGCTGCTGCATCCTGGTCTCTGCACTGATGCTTCATAAGTTTAAACTTTACACTCTTTATATTGCTGCTGGAGCTGCCTACTAGTGCAGTAAATGCCATGCATGCACACGTGTTACACTGGACTCGCCCCGACCCTGGCAGGGTTCACGTTTGACAGGTAGCTGCGCTCTCCTGAAGCAAGTCCCATCGACCACAGCTTGGACCACGCTCACACCCTTTTTCCTATCCTCCCCCTGCAGCAGCAGGAATTCAAGTCTCGGTCTCACATACTGGGGAGAGCTACAGGATACAGCTTTAACTTGGTGACTGCCACATGTTTCTCATCTGAAGCAACAGCACTTGCACATGCCATTTCCTTGTTCTAATTAAAAAGAAACTTAATCAGCTCCACTTTGCCTTGATGAGGTAGGCCTGACTTTGCACTTGGCATGCTGAAAGCCATTAGGCAGTGACAATTCGCAGCGTCTCCTGCAGTCGGCAGAGGCCAGAAGCTGGTCTCTGTGGTGCCCTCATCCCTCTGGTCCTCCATCATCGCAAGGGTGCGCCATGCCACCAGTTGCTTTGTAGCTCCTCTCCCCAGTCAGTGCTTTTTCTGGTTTTTAATTCTCTTCTAGGATGGTGAGGGGGAGATAAGAGAGGAAAGGGATATAAAGACTGGGAGCATAGCAAAGCAGATCAGATTTAACTGCAGTGGTCCTGAGTATTTGAGATTCCCCCCCCCCAACTTGCTTACCCAACATTTGGCATCTGAGGATCTCAGGGAGCAGCATGCCGTTGGCCAAGGGCAGTAACTTCTCCCACAAGTATCCATGGCCAGAAGCAGACATATGATTAACCATCTGATAGAGATACCCTATGGCTGCCCTGACCTTCATCCCCGCATGTCCCAGATCCACCCACGGACAGAGAGGGGGGTGAACCCCAGCCCTGGCCCCAGCTGTGGCAGGGGATGCTCGCACCCCGGCTGTGCTGTTTGCTCCTGTCACCCCAGGCTCTCCCCAGCAGCTAGAAGCTGCATTTGCACAAGCAAACGTGCCCTGGACCTGCCAGGTCTGGAATTTCTATGTTCCTTATTGCTTCCAGGCAACATTTTTACGGCAACATCCGTAATTATCAGCTGAAGAAAGATGTCTTTTCTTCTCTTTGGAAGGGATTTTGGGGCCTCCCTGGGAAGGCGCACGAGCCGGTCCGTGCTTTGTGCAGGGTGACTCAGCAGCCTCATTGCACACACAGGGTGGAGTGGCTGTTGCTTATGGAAAATAGGAGTAGTTACATCTAGTAAAACCCCAATATTCCTCTTCCAAAGAAGGTGTTGTTTCTCTCTAACAGGATAATGATAGATATTTTCTGTGAAGGCAAAGACAGGAGATCCTGAGAGAGGCAACAAGGGCACTGCAATTAGGGAGGTTATTAAAGTTATTTCATTTCAGTGCTCAACTGTGCCAACCATTAAACAAATCAGCTGAGTCACTTCCCTAAAAAAATCTTGCAAATTAGGAAGGTTGGGCAGACAGCAAAAACCCCCCAAAAGATAATTTCCAAGTTATGGGATTATATAGTCTGCCGTAGTCACACAGGCAGTCAGAGAACTTGGCTACTATGAGATTTCTTCCAGAATCAGTGAAACCTCAGGAAGGAAGAAGAGATGTTCATTTTTAAAAACCCCAAACCTTGTAATAACAAAAATAGTCAGAGTGAGCAACTTTTGATTTGGTTGAGAAAATGCTTCTGCAACTACGTAATTCCCCAACACACCCAGTCCCAGCAGAAGCTCAGGAAACATCCCAGGAGATGGGAAGTGCTGCAGTGAAAGTAAATTTAGTAAGACATTAATGAACCAGGAGTCCTCCCCGCCCCTTGCCTGCAGCAGCTCCCGAGGCGAGCAGCATCAGACCAAGACAGGGAGTCTCCTCCTGCACGTGCAAACATTGCACCAGCCCATTTTTAATCTTTGCAGGAAAATGGTGTTGCTGGGAGTATCCTTACCCAAGAATCCTATAGGAGAATTGTGTAAAAGGAAAAGAGAAGAAGATGCTGCTTTATTCTTTACCTCCCAAAGCAATTATTGGGGTCATTTGGCTTCCTAGGAAGTAGGATTTGGGTTGTGGATGAGAGGAGTGCATTGCAAGTGCTTTCCCCACCTCCCTCTGCTCTAGTACAGGTGGATATATATAAAAAAAAGTAATATTTCACCCCAAGAATGTATCTAGTCTTTGGGTAAGTGATTCCTCCTTGCATGAGGGCAGAGGGGCTGCCACCGCTGGGATGCCGGTATTGAGGGAAAGCACCGGGCAAGCATTAGTACCCCCTAAGGGTGCACTTTTAGGGTTAGGCAATAACTATGCATTTTGGGGGTTACCCACTCCCTTGCCGAGGTGGGAGGACTTGCAGGATGACCTGTGGGCATTTCTCACTTCTCATCTCCCCTCGGGATTCCTACCGGGATGAGGACGGGAGCAGCTGAGTTAGCCCAGTCTCACTCTCCCATCTAGTGGTAAAACAAGGAAAGGTGGTCCAGACAGAAAGAATTTTTAGCTTTCTGAGGCTTCCGGAGGGGCTATCATTGTGGGTTCAATTAAATCCATCTTCCCCAGCATGCTGGGGGCCAGGAATGTCATGGACCTGATCCGGAGGGAAACACAGCAAAATGCAAAGGTGGCTCGGAGTCCTTCCCTGGGTCCAGCGAGGTTTGGGGGGCTCTGCTCCAGGGATAAGCCACGAAGAAGAGAGATCTGCACACTGGTGAATACACCCCAGGTAAAACACTAACAGTCTGGATCTAAAAGCATGCACTTCCTGAGCAAATAATGTCTTTTAAACCACTTGTGATGGGTGGGAGGCGGAAAGCTGTAGAGCAGCGCGAGAGCCGTGTCTTCCCACAAGTAACCTCTTACCTTCAAATAGCCCTCGCTGCTGCTCCGGCCCTGCTGCAGACACGGCTCTGCAGCTTCCACCCAGCCCCATGGCCACACCGCTGCCTTCCCGGAAAGACCTCCACGGTCCCCCGAAACAGCGAGGGGAGGTGCAACCTGCAAAGGCTGATTGTACAGACATGATTAGGCACCCACAGATGTCGTGATCAGGAAATACGCTGTTGGAAATGTGAGCCAGGGGCTGCGCTCGCTCAGCGTGGCATGCAGAGCCTGAAATTTCAGCAATGCAACAGCCTTTAAAACCCTCTCCCTGATTAGAGGAGGCTGAAGCAGGGCAAGGTGGGTTACTTCGAGCTGTAAAGCTGCATTTTATTTCAGTCAGACCCACAGAGCTGGATGGGAAGGGTTTCACCTCTCCCACAAAACTTTAAGATGCTCAAGGTGATTCAGACCCAGGAAATCCCAATTTTTCAATGAGGAACTGGTGCAAAACCAGCTCAGTCAGTGACTGTCACTCCCTGGGCTGGAGAGGTGCAGGGCTCAGGTCCTGCTGTCCCAGATTCAGGATGCTGCGATTCCCACTCCAGTGTCCAGAACCCTGTTCCAGAGACCCAAGAGCTTGACCAGAACAGATGCACTCTTACAGAAGATTTATGTTCTCACATCAGATCGAAGAATCATGGCATTTCCTGGAAGGTTAGATGATGTTTCATTTTCAGCAAATAAGGTCAAAGCACAAGGGGGAGGAAAAAAAAGTAATCTCTTAGATCAGCTGTTTACAAACCCCGGAGGTACAAGTGCTCATCTCACATTGCTATTCATACAAAAATGCTTTCCTGGAGCAGCACGCTGCTAAATTTGGCTCTCCCAGGGTGTCACCCATGTAGTCTGCAGCACAAATAGCCTCAGCTGGAAAAAGGTAACTCAGATGAGTATGATGCTCACTCTCATACTGTCAGATTATAAAAAAATTAAAGACAGAAACAAGAAAAAAAAGGTGCTGAGCAGGTTTGGTAGGGCAGGAATCAGCCAGATAAGATGGAAATCTTCTGCCAGAAGGAATGCAGTGCCTTGGGTGGTTTCCCAAGCAGCACCCACACACTGCTGGAGGGGGGGGATGCAGGTTGGACTTGGCATGGGCAGGAGACGGTGATGGGGCCAGGCCACCTCGGGGGATGTGTGAGGCTGTGTTGGTCTGTGCTCACCGGGACAGGACATCATTGGGCTGTGCTCGGTGCAGCTGGGACCAGGGTGGGTGCTGGCTGAGGGTGCTGCACCCCCAGCACTGCTAGGGCACAGCTGAGCCAGCACATCCCTCAGATACTCTGCATGTCTGGAGAGGGCAGCCTTCGCCATGGATGGATGCGGCCAGGGAGGGCGAGAGGCATCCGCAACCAACCGGCCCCAGCAGCCGGAGCTGTGGCTTTTAAGAAAAGCTTAAAAGAGAAAGTTTAGGTGATGCCCAGTGTGGAAAAGGGAGTTGTGCAGATGAAAAAGGCACCTTTCTCTTATGAAGACACTGCTAGGGGTTAAACACTGTCCCATCGAGGACACCCTCGAGGATGTCCCAGCACGTGATTCACGTGTCTGAGCTGATGGGGCAAAAAGATTCCCTGGAGCAATGCTGGCCACCACTTGCTGCTCCAAAATCCGCTCTCCAGCATACTTGTAGGTATATATCAGGTTTCCCTTCTTACTGCAAGCTCATCTACATGCAGCACAGACCACCAGGCACTGCATGTGCCACAGCCTGGGGACCTGGGTGGGACATCCTGGGCTTGGATCTCTGGTGATGGCCCTGAAAACCCTCCCTGGAAAGCATGTTCCCTGCTACAGCAATAAAAAAAAAAGGTTAATGAAAAGACCTGCTGGAAATGTGGAAGCACAGTTAATGCTACTGCTGTGATGCTTCATTTGAGCTGCGAAGAGAAGATAAAGTTCTGCCTCCCACTAGAGGTGTCACCAGGGAAAATTATTCCTTCCTTCTCTAAATGGCATCACATTGTTTCTTCTTTTCAGCTTGCTGCCAACTTGGTGTCACAGTCTATTTTTTTTCATTAAAATAGTCTGGTTACCTGGCAGTGGTGATACCCTCCATCCAACCTCCCACCCCCCAGGCAAGATCAGTACAAAAGATATTAAAAAATAGGTTTACCTAGGGAAGAAGACTAAAAAAGGACTGCTCTTAGCATGTGAATAGCTAATGAAGACCCACTTAGCAGTCTCAGCATATTCATCAGCTTCAGCGGATGATCATTGATTGTGTGTCTGCAGCTACTTTATTCTTCTTTGCTCATTATACCCAGGTCAAATGAAACACACACAAAACCGTGGCAGAGATGAGAAGAGCTGATGGAGATGGCCGTAGTGGTGACCCTTCCCAACTGGAAAATTACCAGTTAGGATTTTTTATAGCCCATTACATGGAGCTATTTCATCTAGCAGCAAGAGGTAGGTCACTTCTAATCACCAAGGGCAAGATCCAGCTCATCACACCGTCCCACATCTCTCATTAACAAGAAATGAATCTGAACAGTCCTGCCTGGGATACCCCTTGGAGAAGCACCAGGCATGCATTTTGGGGGCTGTTCAGGATTCACGGCTACGCTAATGTGCTGGTATTGCCCAAAGGATGCTGGGCTGCCTGCACCAACCTGGGTGCAAAGGCTGTGGGTGAGGTTTGAAGAGGGTGGCAGGTCTGCTCGGCACCCAGCTCCTGGGAGCAGCTCTGGCAACGACTGCCACCCTCGCTGGTTGCTGCACCACTCTCCTCTGCCCAGAAGGACTTCTCCCTGTTAGCAAGGGATTTTTCAAACAGCTGTTAGAGTCCTGTGAAACTTAGTGAATAACATAAATAAACACGCTATAAGCTATATAAATATAGGGAATCCTCTAACAGGATTTTCTTCTTAAGCACCTTAGGACATCAATTTCTTCCTTTCCTGAAACCAAACTGGAGGGCTCAGGGACTGCAAGGTGAATGAAGTTTTAATACTGTATTTATTAATAACCTGGGAAAGAAGAAAGGGAACAAAAAAGTAAAAAAGAGTGAGCCAGCCGGATCCTGCCTCACCACAAGTACCCATGTCTTGATTGGTTTGCCACTAAATTTGTGGCAATGGATGAAGACTGGAGCGGGGTGCTGTAACGTGAAGCGCTGCTGCCAGAGGACTCTGCTGCAATCTGGATTATGTTGCTGTAAAATCCGCTCTATTTCTGCTTCTCTGATCCAGCCCTGAGACCTCAGTGACGGTGATTACTCCCAGACCCTTTGGTCTCCGCTCCTCTGTTCCTAACCCAGTAAACCATCCTCTTCTCACCAGTCCTGGGTCAGAGGAAAGTGTTATTAGACTACCTCTACTTTATGGTCTTTTAATTATTTCCACCTCCGTGATTACACTAATTAGCTAACTGGTTTCTAAGGGCTGTACAGTAGCTCACATTACACTTTCATTAATCACAGCGTTAGCTAGTCTTGTTAAGAGTCCCTGATTTTTTTGCATTACGATTTGAAATTATTCAATGCAAAAGTAATCTGAAGGGGGAAAAGAAGTCAATAGGAATAGACACTGTCTTCACCAGCAGCTTGGCTGAGAGCCTCTCTGATATATTTAGAAATGTTATGATCTACAAGAGCCCGCCAACCATTTACTTAGTGTCTATAAAAAAAGGTAAGTTTGAAGTTTCCAAATCACAATTATTAAAGGCTCTTTCTCTGATTTGAGGTAGTTGACTGACATGTTCAAATGGGATCAAAAATAAAACAACTGACAACACATCTCCTTCATCCTGATAGCTGTAACCAAGTGCTTGCCGCAGCTACGCCATCTCTTCATCACGTGGCAAACCCAGGACAGAGCAGAAATAAAGATCTAAGAGGAGGTTAAGTTTTCACTGCTGGAAAAACATTACTCTGACAGCTCTCGAGACCTTCCTATAAATCCTCATCTACAGAGACTATTTAATGTGCTAAAGGAATCCTTATATATAATCAAAATTAAGAGCAAAGGGGTCCACGTTGGACAGCTTAAATACATGCACAGGGGAATATTTGCCACTGTGGTTATGATGGAAAATAACAATAACCACCTACTTAACAGGAGAAATTCAAATGCAAATCAGGGGATCCTGCCAGCCTGCTGTGTACTGGGCAGGGGAAGGATGGCGGGTGAGAGGACAACTGCCCAGAGCCCTGCAAAATTGCCAGCAGAGAAGGCCAAGCTGGAGTCACTTGCAGGCAGCGCTGCCCGTCCGCTCGAGCCCTGCCCAGACACGAGCAGTTTGCTTTGCTTCCCCTTCCAAGTGCGATCCCAGAGCTTCCCTTTTCCCCCCACTGCAGCCACCCTGAGACTCTCTGTACAACATCGCTGCCTGCACCACCACCATCACAGAAAGTCTTCCAAGGAGAGGTGTGTGGGAAGGCACAGCTCTGTCCATCGGAATGCACCCCCCTCCCAAACCATTTGCAAGGCAACAGAGACACAAATTACAAAGACACCAAAAGCAGACTCTTAAAACATCAGACCTATTTCAGCTTCCGAGAGCTGAAAATTGATCATGCTCTCTCCTGCTGGAGATGCTATAGATGCACGTAACCAGCAATTCTCACTCCCTTTCCCCATTTCTGGCAATCCTGCACATCAGCCCTTCCGCAGGAAAGCAATCTTCACCTGCACAGCATCCTGCAGCCTGTTCAAGTCACGGTCCTCGCTGGCGGAGCGCACGCTGGCGGGCATGGGGAGGGCTGTGGCACCAGTGGCAATGAACCAGCCTGGAAAAGCAGTTCCCAAAGGAAAGGGTGCAGGCAACAAGCCAGGGCAAACACAGGAGGCTACTGAAGCTTCTACAAGGGAACCCTGGTAAAATAACAGCACTTAAATGCTGTTCCCCAGGCAGAAATCAGCACTTTGCTCAGCTGTTTGTGACCTTCACCAGCACCTTCAGCACAGGTGCTGCTGATACCTTCAGTGAGCACCTCTTTACCCGCAGTTATCCTGTGCTGGCTTTTGGAACAGGACAAACTTGGACCATCCTGCTTGCTCACGGTGAGGGCAGGATAACAGCACTGCACGAGGATTAACTAAACCAGACCTTGAGCAGAAGCTGCAGCATCTTACCTACTGCAGGATGATAACCATTGGCTCCTGCAGATTTTTTTTTATAGCAGCAACCTTTCTATTTAGTTATTTTGCATCTCTTCAATCTCCAACCAGTAGTCTTCATCTGCTGCAAAGCTGAGCTCTAAAGAAGGATGTCTGGTCCAGCTGCAGCACATGGCCCTTCTCCCATGCCTGGGCATGCCAGTCCGGGCTCTGCGTGATGATGAAGAGGGTGGCCAAGCCCCAGTTCAACGAGGTGCTTCAGTGCAGTGTAATTTTAGTGAGGACTAAGTAAAACTTTTTTGGCAGAAGTGACAAGGGTGGTGCTGCTCTTGCCTGCCAGGGCTAGCTTTGACAAGGAGAGAGAAGGAGGGAGCCTTCATTTCCTGAAACTAAGAGGCTGAAGAGCCCCCATGACAAGCAAACCATTAAAAAGAAAAAGTAACAATAATACTGAGGAAAATATTGCTTCGGGGAAAAATTTCTGCTTGGTTTTAGCACAGATGTTGATATTGCACACTCAGAAATGGCTGTGCGGAAACACATTGGCAGCGTGCTACTAGATGGTGCAGGAAAGTAAAGAGCTGCACTTGCAAGGGAGAAATTAAAGCATTTAAAAATTAAAAGACATTTTTGAAAGTGCCTTCTGAAAGGCATCTTCTTCTCTGATAGAGAAGTTATGAGTAAAGAGACTGAGCTTCCCCAAATCACAGACCCTTAAAGCTGGAGTCTGTGACTACCTTGAAGCACTTGTCCAACCCTTCACTTTTCTGCTTCTGCAGACGGAGCTCTGGCAGGAACCAGCCCCCGCCCCTGCAAATCCCCGTGGGAGCTCCTCTGCTCCGGGCGAAGCTGCGCCAGGCTCACCCCTGCCAACCAGCCTCGGCTGGCGGCTCCTGCCCACAGCTCCCCGCATCACCTCGTTTGCAAATGTGCATTCATGTGCTCAGGAGCAAATCTGGAGTGGGGGGATCTGCACCGTGCCAAATTTCCTTAGGGCAAGCCCTTCCCACGCTGGGAGCAGACGCTCATCCTGCCTGATGCCTGCACCGCTGGAGATGCTCTGCATGTAAATTCAAAAGAAAGCTTATCCATACAGCACCCTTAGTACTTCCACATGAAGATCCCGCAAAGCATAAGGGGATGCTTTTCAAATTAATGGATGTCATCATTTCAAAACCTGAAGCCCTTGGGAGGCAGGAGTCCTGAGACCCGTGGGGTGAGGGAGTCGCAGGCTGAGGCTGAGCAGAATTTCGCAGGCATCGTGCACCTGAAGGTGGCACACAGCAAGGCTCATGCACAGAGGTGATTGCTCTGCACTTTGCATATTCCCTCTGTGCACCGGGCTGGGATTTTTTCATCCATAATTCATATCTTGCTGCGGTGATTCTACGGAGGCGGTACAGGACCTCAGCACTGGTGATAACAAGGAAAAGAGAGAGATGCTTTTTGTCGCCAGACAGCAAACTGTAGAGCTTGGGTCCAACCAGCACCTCCTCTTTATCCCAATTGCCCCGTAGGCAAAGATGTGCACAGACAGTGAAATAAGAGCTGCGGCTGCGTTCAGGGAAGGACGAGCTGCCAGTGCGTGTACAGCCTGTGGAGGGGTGCAAGCAAAGCCTCCACTTCGCGGCAGGGCCAGCCCGGCTCAGAGCTGTGCATCCTGACAGACCTTTGCTCCTGGCTCGCTGGCAGCAAGGCTGAAGATGGCTACTGCAAACCCCACAGGAGCCCACGTTCAAACCCCTGTCTTGGCTCTGTTCGTAGGCAGCCGTGACCGTGCATGGCAGCCAGCAGCACAGGGCTGCTTATTCCTCCAACCCCGACCTGTTTTACACATGCAAATGCCATGGCTAACCAAGCTCAGCGCTAGATGCCCATGCGCCCTTAGCTTTTGGGGCCAGGTTGCCTTTTTTTTTTTCATCTGGCCCCTGCAGTGCTGAGGAGTGACAGTCTTCGCTGTCACTGCGGATCGGGAGGTCACTGTGCCGCTCCGGCCATATCACGGATAACGCAACAGCCTGTGCTCGCTCCCGGGGCTATAAAGCTTTCTCCTGTAACCTCGCTGCCTTTCCATAACATGCAGACCAAAAAAAAACCCAGTTTGTCAGAAACTAAAGTGTTTTGTGAGATTAAAATGTAAATGTTGCACTCAGCTTTTCGGCGGGGGTTTGATATTTTACTTGTGACTCTGCGAGGAAATAGGTTTTTTGATAACTCTGCGGAAATGCTGCTGCCCAGCCGCTGCTGCAAACAGCCAAAACCTTAATAAATAAATCCTCTGTCAGCCAGCTCTGAAAACCAACTTGCTGGTGGTTTGGAGAAATAGTGGGAATTTCAAAGCAGCCTTGCACAGGGGGACCCGTAATTACAGCAGCCTCTCCTATGCTGCCCGGCTTCCCCTGGGTGTGAGAGGAGAGGACTGCAGAATGTCCTGTTTGACACTGCTGGCAATAAACACTATCTATTAACTTTTTACTGTGTTTATTGACTTGAAAATTTGGGGAGAGGGCCGTATCAGGTGTCATGCTTTGTACTAAGTGTCACCCATGAATAGCAGACTGGGATATTGAAAAGGAGTGTGAAAATAATTCACATGAAATTCCTTCCTGGCTTGGCTCCGGGTTGCAGCCTCATCTCCGTAGGACACCTGCAAAAAGGTCTGGCTGAACCCAAAACTAGGTCCGTCCCAGGGCAATGCTTTTTCTTATCTTTCCATGATGGATCCAGGTCTCTTTTCCTCTGGACTCTGACCCTGCAGAAGCTTGCACCACACTCAGCACGCACCACCACGCATGGCTTTGGCTACGTGCTAACCAGTACGTGGCACCACGGTTTGTGAATTATTGGCACCTTGTTGATCCAGACTGCTATAAACACTCATGAACTTAAGGAAAAAAATAATCAGGAGGAGTTTGCTGACCTTCTGCTGGTGACCAAAGCGCTCAGCTACCCAGCAGTGTGGTCAGAAGTGAGTTGCCGGGATCTCTGCATCCCCGGTTAGCGCACGTTTAAATGGTTGAACCTTGGTATAAGAAGCTCTTGACTCACAGCTCTCAGCTGAAACTATGACCAACATAAATACTCACAGCTTTATTACCAAAAAGC
Organism: Pelecanus crispus; assembly: GCF_030463565.1. Taxonomy (NCBI): domain Eukaryota; kingdom Metazoa; phylum Chordata; class Aves; order Pelecaniformes; family Pelecanidae; genus Pelecanus; species Pelecanus crispus. The sequence continues at coordinate 3,728,801 of NC_134656.1, forward strand.
CTCATGAGTTTAAATTAACTTTTCTTGCATAATACGTGTAATAACTTGAATACGACCGCTGCACAACTCGACCAGCAGCACTCAGAAATTATCAGTAAGTCAAGAATCACTCATAGGATTAATTTGGAAAATAATTTCAAACAATTGAGATCTATATGAAAATGAACAGACCACACGTTAATAGAGCTTGAGCCTGATCTGTAAACTTAGCTACTCACTTTTTATCCCTTAAGTAAACTGGGAAGAGTAATGTATTTATAGCCTCTTGATGTAAGTAGCCTTGCTGAAATATTGTATGTAATAAATATTCTGCTGTCTCCGAAAGCCTATAGGACAAAGCAGTACCAAGGTACTGCAAAGGCAAACTCTACGTGGCTAATGAGTGCTGGTGAGCTGCCAGCCAGCTGCAAACATTGTAAATGATAGAAAGCAATGAAAATATAGACTTACTGTTAATGTAGGATAGAGTTTTATTGACAGAACCACAATGCAAGGTCACTGGATAAGGTCTTTCAGCCTTTCAGCTTTGCATGGCACCTTTAAAAATCCCTTCCCACCATCACCTTGGGGTTTGGTCAGCTTTATCCCAGTGTTTCTTGTTTGTCAACTATTTTCTCCACTGTTTTTTTTTTTTCCGTTTCTGATGTAAAGATCATAAGGTCTTGGCCCTTTTTCCCTGACCCGTGCTGCCAGCATTGCTTTTTATGGAACTACAAATTACACAGTGCATCCGCATTAAAACAAAATGTGTTCATCACCATTTTTAAATAAGGATGTCATTTGTAAATGTTTTATTCATAATTAATGGAATTATTACTGGGTGCAGCCACATTCTTCATCCATGTACTGTAAGATATGTTGTAAAGTGCATTAGTAAAAAGCTTTATAGATGAGGATATGACAACCCGACTGTGAAGCGCATTATGTGATGTACTGTAGCTATTGTAACAATCTTTATGCAAGATTTTAAGCTATCAGTCAGCCAGGGGCTGATTGATAGTGTAAATGTTAATAATTAATAATAGGATAATGTTGATAACTAATTAATAGTAAATGATGAGTATGGATTTTTTTAGTTAGTATTATGCTAATATGCATTATTCACTGAATCATAAAATCATGTTAGAGATGAGAAAGTCTCTCTAGCTTTCTCTGCCTGTATCACTCAAGAGTCAATGCTGCTCTTGCCTAGCATTTCCGAAGCAGGTCTTTTCACCTGGTTTCCTCCACGAAATCTGTGGGCTAAGAAGTATATTTGAAAACAAATTCAGAGCTCTGAATACGTGCTTACCAGAGTGGTGTGTAAAGTCGTGGCCTTTGGGACACGAGTTCAACAAGCCTGCCTGCTGTAGGCACGGGAGACCCAGCATCTGAGGGACTCTCTGCTACTTTTACAAGGAAATAGGTTCAAATGAAGGAATTGCCACTGCAGATTTCTTTCACTTATGTGTGGCATCCTCCAGCAATTTAAAACCATCAGGTACGCTTACCTTTCACGTGGGTACGGGAAGGTCCTTGGGCTGATGAGCAACCGGTAATGCAGGTGGGGTGTAAAGATGGAGAAAGAGAACGTTCAGTGTAGAGCTGTAAAGGTGGCTCAATGGTGGTGTGATTTTTTTTCAGCTGCCATTATCTTTTTTTATATAAGCTAGACAGGATGAAAACGGGCATTACCTCATGCTGGGTGAAGTGAATGTCTGTTTGCCGCCAGGCACAGACTGCTCAGAGGACATGAAATGCCAATAGCAGCCTCAAAAATCAGGATTTAGAAATGGATACGGTGTAATGGCCCCTGGGACGCACTGGATTCAAATGTTCCCAGCAGGGAAATGTCCCCTTCTCCACCCCAGCAGCGGCTGTCTCCATCGCCCGTCTCACGGCTGCCCTCGCAGGACCAGATATATAATTTTGCCTTCTCCGGTTTCAAAGACTAAGATGCAGGAGAGCTCTTTCCTGGTACTAAGCTGTTTTGTAGATAACCTAAGCCAAAGGCATCAAATATACCGAGCTCGCTGGCATTTTCCTGTTGGCATGGTCTCCGACGAGGAGGGGTGCACTCCATGTACCCCTCGTAATGACATTTTGATTCCTTAAACCATGCTAATACCCACCCAGCTTTCTGGCAATGCATGAACACGGCTTATTGACTAGTGAGAGAGCAATGTTTAGGGAGAGCTAAAAAGTGCTAGTTAGTGCAGGAGTTCTCTTGTTAAGGAAATTAATATCTTGAGCTTTTTCTTAGAGACATGAGAGTCCTCGGAGCTGATCCACAGATTATCTTTTTTATCCCTCCTCCCTTCCCCACCTCCTGGATTTTCTGTTTGGCTTTTCAACGTTTTTATTTCAGATAAATCCGCAAGCACATTTTCGGGTGGATGTCACCAGGATCCACTTCCTCCTGGCCCACAGACAGTCTGTCTCTTATCTCACTTACATTAGTATCAATTATTTACAGCAGGAATGCTAAATCATGAAAATGAAGTTGCAGCAAAGCTCTGCCTTGGCTAAGTACCCCACATTGGTTGCAGCTTCCCGAGCCCCTGTGCTATTTGTCGTTGGACTTGCAGTGCAACAGCCATGAATTTATTGCACCTTTCACAGCCGCAGGTAAGAGCAGTGGCCAAGCACTCACAGCCCACGTTCTTCATAGGGGTAAAAATCATGCATGGAGTGCAATGGGCAACATGTCTACAGGGAAAGCTTTTCCACGGTGACTAGATTTTGGAGCAGCACAGCTCCTTTGTATGCTTGCCAGAAGGTTTCCTTTGCTTCTCTTTTCCCCCCCTTTGCACAGAGGCTTGCTGGCACCGCAAAGTGATCTTAGGAGGAAGGAGACCATCTGCCTGTCCATGCAGCCTGCAGGTGATGGAGCTGACACCCCAAAGCAGGGTGCAGCCAGCCTGCCTGGGGGCTTGCCGCTGTTTTGCTGCACCGCACCAGCATTGTTGCCATTTCCCTCCTCCTCCTTCCCACCAGTATAATCTCTCTTCCAGGAGACCATAATTTTAGAGGAAGAAGCTCCTCCCCACTCGTGGCAGCGAGTGCTGTGAGATTTGAACGGAGCTCTCACGCTGGCACGCAATCACTGATGAGCTCCTTAAATGACCGAGTGCATAAGGGATTTTTTGTTGATGAGTAGTATTTAAACATGAATAATTAAAATCTCAGTTAAATGGGGATGTTATACAGCTTAGGACAGTATAAATACAAGTGTCTAGGCTCTGTTCATATCTTTACTCTTTGGATCCAGAACAGCAGAAATACTTTACCTCTGTTGGTAAGTGCACCACTAAGTGAGGTGATGCTTACACCCTTGACCTTGGAACAGTGCCTACATTTAAATTTCCAGTAATTTTCAGTATTTTTCAGGTAAATCCCTGCTTGCACCAAAGAAGCTGCCTTTTCCTAGTTTTGGTTTGACTGCTTACCCAGCACATTCCCACTCTGCTAGATACAATTCAGGAAAGTGAAAAGAAAGCCTGAGAAAATAAAAAGAACAAATAAACCTTTGGAAACCTGGGTGTGGAGACTATTCAGAGAGTGAGGAGACCCCCTGAGTGCAGACCAGAGCCTGCAGATGCTGAGCAAGCTGGTCTTGACCCACCATGGGGTAGCAAGGATGTTACCTTGCGAGACCCGAGCTAGCCCTTACCTTGAAAAGCTCCAAGCCTACAACACAGCTCCTTAAAGGAAGCCTCCAACCACCAGTGACTAATTCAGCCCTGGGGGGGTGATTTTGGGCACCCTTTGAGCTTCTCTGGCAGTGTGCAGCGGCTGTGGTCCATGCTGTGGTCATGGCAAGGAGCTGAAGGGCAGGGTTTGCCTTGGCTGGAGGTTTCCGTCACTCAGTAGATGCTGCTGGAGATGGAAACCTTCAGTCAAGGCAAGTCCTGCCCCCAGCCCCGAATGAACTGGCTCAACCCTTAGTGCTTTGCTGTTGCCCATGCGTGTGATTTTGGGCAGATACGGGTGTCATTCGTGGGGAGAAGTGTGCAAGGGAGGATGGAGAAAAGGAAGGGTGCTTTAATTTGAACCTCCTGTGAGTGACTTCATTAGCCCTGACCCTGTTTGACCCTTTTACTGTTATATCAGCCTAACTGTTTATTTTCCTCATAAAACTAAAACTAGATCGATTGCCTTTGTCTCAAAGCCCTTTATGTGTCTTGGCGCCCAGGAACAGCCCTGCCGTTAGTAACACGCCTAATGCAAATTGAATCTTTGGGAAACAGGGACGGTTTGAAACAGACACCAAGCCGACCTCCCCATCTTCCTCCTTTTTCCTGCTTAACCTTCATCTATTCCGTTTAAAAAAGAAACTATATCTATTTATTTTCAATATAAATGTACAGTGCTATCTATATATATGTTCATGGTGTGTCTCTGTTGTATACGCATCTATACAATCAATAACTGTGTCTTGCTGAGGATTTAAATATTAGTCTTCAAAATCCAGGTCTAGAGCACCAGATTTATTTGTATGAAAATATACCCTTTCTTGCATAAGGAAGCATATTAATTGTAGATGCAAACCCATAAATCTTCTGGCTTAAGGTGAGATATTTGCTGGATTATAAATATGAATTGGAGATGAGGGTCCTGCTCTTCCTATTATTGCTATTATTATTACTTACTGGTTATTATTTTCTATATGATCAGTATCTTCAGGCGGGTCAAACATTACTGGGGAACGGGGAGCCAAGCCTTCAAAGGGTGCACACATGTTGAATTCATTAAAAGGTTTTCTATCCCAGCCTTGCTCTCCGCTGCATTTCACAGTCCGGTGAGTCATTAAGCACCCTGTTCAGGTCTCTTCCCCTCCTCTCCATCCTGCTTTTGGTGCCTCATTTCATTGTACTGCTTTTGCCAGATTGTATCAAGCTCCCTAATGTTTATTAATGATGTCCTGTGCATCCTATTGACAATGCACTATTGTTTCCGAGGTTCTACTTCAACACCAGTCTTGGAAAGCGGCCAAACCAGGAGCCACTGGGGACCCCAATATCACCCAGGGCTTTGTCACAGGTGACAATTTTCTTCTCTGCCATTTATTATGGCAGATCTGGGAACATCAGTAATAAGCCACAAGGGCTTGATCGTCCATGGAGCTGAGCACCCAGAATACCAATTGGAGGATTTGCTTCAGGCAGGATGTGACAACTTTGATGTGACAGCTGTGGACAGTCCTGACGCTGCTCAGCATCTCCCAGGGCAGGGCTGGTGGAGCCTCACCATACATCACCCAGAACTGAAGAAGTGAGTGTAACTAGTTGATTCAATGCAAACCGAGACAGGAGTACATTGCAGTGGATCTCCCAGACTTTACCAAGTGCTCCAGAGCCAGGAATGCCAATTAATGAGAGTTAAATTGAAGACTTTATTGACGACCTCAGGGCTTGCTGCATTTGCCGCTGTTTCCCTGCTGATTTCTGCTGCTCTGGCTGTGCCGGTTGCTCTGTGGTCCATCAAGGACCAAATGAAGCCAAATGCCAAATGCCAAATGCAAAGAGCTGGATGCTCACAAACATTAGTAGAAGCAAAAGTCAGGAAGCTGGGCTGGTGTGCAAGAGGAGTGATCCCTACATGCAGATCCGGAAGATGCAGCAAGGCAGCAGGCTGCTGACCAAAGGAAAGCACATAATGGGATCTGAAACTAAATTCATATAGCACCCTACCCTGAAATTAATAGGACCTTGTATGCCAGGACTGTAAAGTTAGGGCACTGTGCAAGGTCTGCTTTTTCGAATTAGACTCCTGTGTTTAAATAAATTAAGTGAGCTGTCAGTGTATTAAATGATTTAATGCCTTCTTCGGTTTTGCAGTGGAATCCTAATGAAAATACTCTTCAATATAAAATGCTGAATAAATTAAATGGTGAAGTGTTTTAATAAACGGTCTGTTGTTACGGTGAACCACATTAATGTAATGTTTGTCTCTATGGTAATGACGTTGCCCTGGCTTTAAAAGAGCTTCTGCTGGTTCAGGCTTTTTCTGACAAAACATAAGCATTGTGCTTAAGTTGTTCAGTTCAAAAGCATCTGCATGGTTCCTGGGCCAAAACCTGAAATCAATGGAAATCTTGTTGGCTGGCTAACATGGAGCTGGATTAAATGGCATTTCGAGCAGAGGGCTCTTGCAGACCAAATTGGAGCTGCTGAAGAAGTTGCTGCCTGATGCCCTCTGCCCTGAGCAGGAGATACAGAAGTGTGGGGGGTTAGCTACTGCAGTCAGCAGCTTCCTACAGTGCTGCCTCCTCCCCACTAATTAATAATCTGGATTATCAACTGCGGCTCTTGGGTGCTGGTCACAGCACCAAAGAAGTGGCAGGCCGTGGGGACAGCAGTGATGGCTTGAACCATGCCAGAGCTAAATCCAGCGCAGCTCAGGACCCAGAGTCCTTCGTGGTGCTCAGCATGGGCAGCTAGCCCCATGGTAGCAGGGATGAGATAAAGTTCCAGCCTCCCAGCTTCAAGGATGAGGCCCTAAACTTACAGCTGGATAGATTTTGCTATTGAAGAACCACAGCAAAATCACTAATAAGCTGTGGAGGGGCTTAAAAGTCTTTCTTTGTTGATCGCATTACAAGTTAAGATAATAAATTACATCCCTTTTATATCCTTATATAGGGTAAAGACCTGCTTTTAAAGGTAAAGACCTCACCAGAAGATAAAGTCCCTTATATATAAATCAATTACGAAACAACTTTAGCTGTCCCGCTTCTGGATACCAGTTCTTATCTAACCACCTCCACCCATCACAGTTTTTGTTTAGAAGGAAATTTCTTTCCTGACAATGTTTTCAGAGCTTGAAAACCCAGAAATAATGTCCCAGTACCCAAAGAAACAAAAAAATTAAATTTTATATATATATACCTGTTTGGTCCCCAGTGCATCTGGATGCACGGTAAGATGTCAGCTGGGGCTTGCAGACCAGTCCCAGGAGAAGTCAATGGGTGGCTCCTGGAGCTGCCTGAGTGAGGGGTCTGCAGCCAGGGCTCCTGCTGAAGAATTCCCATGAAAGAAGAAATTTTAGCAGCCCCCAAACCAGAGAGCAGAGACGTGGGGAAGCTCCTGCAGAAAGCCCCGCTGTGCGAGATCGTGGAGCGCTCTCATTCTGCGATTTCCTGGGCATAGATGAGTGTGTTATCAAACTACGCATTTTCACTCACAGTTTTAGCAACTTCTAAGGAATATAGATGTGTCACTTCCCTAAAAAGTCTATCAAACTAAAGCCGCAGATGGGGGTCAGCAGGATTTAACTGGACCACTGGAACGCAGGTCCTTCATGTACTTGCTTTGAGCTGCTCTGTTTGGGACTGCATTTGGGTTTTTTTTTTATAGCAGAGGGATGTAGGCTGGGTTTGTTTTATTCGGTTTTATAGTACTTTTCCAGCCTTTCCACTGGCAAAGATGAAGTACTAATAACACTGCGTGAGTCTCCACCAAGGCCAGACCAGTAACTCTGAGAAAAGGGAATGGTCCCACTCAGTGTTCGGGAATGGTGACTTAAACACTCATTATTAGGAACATTATAAAACCAAAGAAGAGCCACCCCATCCATGCTGTGTGGGTGTCTGTATGTCGATTCACAGTGATCTTTGGTGGATCCAGGATATGGCTTAAAACAAAAAAAAACATAGCATGATTTTGAAATGACCAGTAGTGATGAAACTGCCTGTTGGGAAGTTGTTTTGATGTTATTTCTCCCAATTTAAAAAGCACACCCTTCCCAGTCTGAATTTAACAGTGTCAGCTTCCAGTCACCAGCTCTTTTTATAGCTCTGTCTATTAGATTGAAGAGCTCTCCCTTTCTGCATTTCTGTACCCTGTCTGAATACATCTGGATTGTCATTAAGCCATCCCTTAACCTTCTCTTTGTTAAGCTAGGCGTATTGGGGTCCTTGAATCTGTCACTATAAGGCATGTTTTGCAACGCTTCAGTCATTCTCATGTGCCCTCTCCCATTCATCACCATCCTCCTTGAGTCGCAGACACCAGAAATAGCTGCAGTGTCCCACTAGATGTTACACTGGAGATATTTCACTCCGCTGTTTTTTCAACTTTCCAGCACTGTGTAATAGGATGCCTCCTCCCCCCAGTGCAATCCTGGTTCCTAGAAGTGTGGCTTCATGTGTGCCCATGTTAAACTGGCTGCTGCTTGCTTATATCTCATTCACGAAAGATGCAGGTCTGAGGAAGAGACCAATCCACATACCAACCGTGGTCCTGCTCCAAGGCTCATCAGCAAACTTTGATTGTAATGAGTTTTGATTTTCTACCATTTGCTGAAAATGATGAACTGAAACACAACCACTTGGGATGATTCTCTGGTATGTTTAAACATATCAGCGGGGTTTTCATCCGTTTAGCACATGCCGTGTTGATTTTACATTGTTTTAGCTTCCTAATAAATGAGATAACATTAAGTCAAATGCCTCGTAGAAGTCAAACATAACAGTGTTGATGAAATGTACTAAATCAATCAAATCTATAATCACATTCTTGAAAAATTATATCAATTTCATTTAATAAGATCTATTTTCCATTAACTCATGTTGATTGTAATGAATTATTCTCCTTAAATTGTTATTAATCAAGTCCCTTATCAGCTCTTCCAGTATTTTTCACAAAATCAACATCAGACAATCAGATTTATAATTACGCGAGTCATCCTCCTCGTCGATGTTTATGCATTGGCACAAAGACAAAGACAACGCTGCTTTGGTCTTCTGGAAACTCCTCTCCTCGCAGGCGCTGCCGGCCCGCAGCGCTCTTGGGACAGATTTTAAAACTCTCAGGCACTGAATATTGAGGGCTGCTGATCAAAAAAATCCTCTAGCTGTAGTAGCAGCTGTTTAACATTGTGAGTTGGAACTGAAGATATTTCACATCATCATATTACATTGCTACTTCACTTAGCTTTTTTCCCCCAAAATAGAGAAATTAAATATTTAGTGTCTGCCTTTTATGCATTCTTTTTTTAATGTCTGCTATTCTGTCTAGACAACTACTTTTAGTCTCTTATATCTAAAGACCACTTAGCTATTGCCCTCAGCTCTGCTAGCCATAGGTTTGACCTAACAGCCTTCTGCTTGGGGCTGGTTTACGTTCCTCATTACCCACTTTCTCTTCCTTCTTTTGAGTTAATTTAGACCTACTGTCACTCCCCTTTGAGATTCTTTTTTTAACCAGAATAAATTCCTGTTTCTCAACGCTGAGACTTTACTAGGTTCCCTAGGAGCTGGAGTGCTTTTGAACAAAGACTTACCAAATATCATTCACATCTTCTGTTTAAAATCCTCCAGGTGACCTGGCTTACAACTCTGAAAAGCAAAGAGGCCTACAGTTGGCTCAGGATTTCTTCTGTCCATGCCCAGCATGTACAATCGAAATGGGGTCACCTCTGTGCTGGCTGTAACCAGTTTTTGGATCTGTGATCAGTTTGCCAGCTGTCAAGGTGATCCTGTAGAGGATCCTCCTGGTTTTGATTAGGAAATGCTCTTCTACAGTACTTAGAAATTCCAAAAACCAGCAGCATGAGCCCTCCGGCTCACATCATTCAAGTTGAGGTTCCCCAGGACAGCATAGGGAAATTTTCTTAAATATTGTATAGATCTGTGACTAAGGAGTCAGTGAGATCTGATGGTCTGAAGACGCATATTCTTTTGGCTTTTATTTGTATTTGAGGTCACTTTCTCTTAAGTTTCTAGTGGTGCTTAGAATGCAATGTCGTTTCTGATATTGATTGTCCCTCCTGCACCCTCTTTGCCCACTCAGTTCTTTCTAAATAGGTCACAGCCATTGATTTTAATATTCCAAGCACATGGATTTTCTCCCCACATTTAAGTCATGCTCTCCAGATAGAATTTGTACTCATAAATTAGTTGTTCCCACTTTTTTATTGCTCAGACTCACCGCACTGCTGTACAGGCAATTAATGTCCTTCTCCTCACTTCCCTCGGTGTGTCTCTTCTCAGCATCTTCATTTTCTTCCTTGGGCCGGGGATGGGGATGGATGCTGAAAGATTTCTGTGTTTCTTCATGCTCTCCATGATGGGCCTGTTCCTGCCCATCCAGTCCAAGCGTCAATTCTTCCAGAAAGGCCACCAGCCCAAAGAGCTGGCAGGAGAAACACAGCAGAAGGGAAAACCTTGGCCCAACCACCGCCAGTTGCGGCGCAGATGAGTTTCAGGGTCATCAAGGCAGTGGATGCAGAATGATTCAAAAACCTGCCGTACGTCTGCTTCAGAGGGTCTCCAACCTCCTGATTTCTTCTGGCAGCCACTTCCCATATTCAGCTCGACCTGCTGTGGCTGTTCCCCAAGCACATGCAAGTGCTTTTACTGGGCTGCCACGAAAACATCACATTTGGGGAATAATCTCACTTGCCTTTTGGTCCCCAGGGGATTTCCAGCGATTTTTGCAAAGCCCAGTGATGGGGAGCTAAGCCAAGAGAGAGGGAGCACTGTGCTTAGGGCACCTGCACGTGTGGCTTGAGATCTGAAGGTTTCCTCTCACCTGGTCATCTCCTGCCTTTGGCATGTGCTTCAAGGTTGTGTTGGCTTGAATCCAGCTCAGGCCAAGCTGTGCTGACTGCGTAGCACGCTTGTGCTCATTTTAACTGGCTCTGTTGGAAAGCAAGAAAAAAACAAACAACCCTTTTCTTGCAGGTCCTAAACATTTTGCAGCCAAGGGCTGGAACGGAGACTTCTGATGGTTTTGAAAAGTCTCCCGTCTGGGTGATTTTATTTACAGCTGGTGCATGTTAATGCATTACAGTTAGAGAATTGCCGTTTCAGAGCAAAACCAAATCACGGCAACTCTCCAGATTGGCCCTTGCTGGGCTCAGTGACTGGGGATGTGCCTGTCCCTGCTCTTCAAAATAACCCCCTCCATCTTCTTTAATCCAGCAGAGTATGTAGGGGCAAATCTGTGAGCAGAGAAGTGGAGAAGTACGAGAGAAGAGAGCAGAAAGTCTGTAAAATAAACAAGCTACAAAATGCCTCCAGGTTGCTCTAAATCATGCATCCTTACTGCTGGGAGATGTTCAAGGTTGTCTGTTTCTTTGAACAGCTCTCCTCCTTAGATACTCACCTTCATTTTCTGGGACACCTCTGCTGTGGGTTTATGCTTACTTTTTCTTCCCTTTTGCTGCTTTTTCAAACAATTTCTTTGCTACCTTTTAAAATTCAGAACATGATGAGTGAGGTTCCCCGTCGGCTGAGTAGTGCGGGAATGGGAAAGGGATAAATGGTCTCTAGCAAGAGGTCGGTGCCTGCTGCAGGGCAAGCATCATCACAAGCCCCTTGCAGTGGTTTCCCTCTGTTTGAGCCCAGGACAGACGGACGGCGCGGTGTCTGCAGGGACCCTGCACAGCCTCTGCTTGCTCAGAGCCCTGGTCCATCGCTTGCGCAGAGCCAGGACCTCTGGGACACTGGGACAAACTGGAGCTCCGTCTCTCTTGCCAAAAAACGTGGGGGCTGTTCTGAGAAAAAGCCTGAGCTGCTCATTTCTTTAATGTGATTGGCGCTCGGTTCGGTTATGAATTTCATTTTTAAATTGTAGCTTCTACTTTTTTTTTTTTTTTTTATTAAAACCTCTAAATTTCATTAGTTTGCACTTACAAAAATAAACCTGGCATCAACTAGTGAGCTCTCCTGTGATTGTGTCATCAATTTACCCTGCCACTGAAGCAGCCCCGTGTCACGCCTGGCACGGTGACAGCACCCAACTTCAATACTGCGGCTGCCTGCAGTCACCTGCCCTGCCTGGAAGCGAAGAGATACTTTCATAGACTTTTCAGATTACGAACTTTGGTTTCAAGGTTTCAGGAGGGGGAAAAAAAAAAAAAAAGGAAGTTGATTGTAAATTTAGTTCCTGCATCTTAGTCATTTCTGAACCATGGGTCATTAACCACACATTAGTACTGCTAGCCATTTTTCATAGGGGCTGCACGAGCGACACGGAGCACAGCTGCGGCAACCTGGAGCATCCTGCCTGCAACCCAACGGCATCTTGGGGGCGGGGGGGGCACCCACAGCCTGTGGGCTTGGCAGTTTTTTACCAGGCAAATCCCTGGGGAGAGCCAGAGCGGAGGCAGTCCTGAGGGCGAGTGTGGCTGGTAGCATGTAAACATCCTGGGAGTGGGGACTTCTCCATATTTTACATTAAAACATCTCCTTGTTTTATAAAATATCCTAGCTCCATTTCTTATCCTCTCCCCACTCTCTTTAGTTCATTTTTAACCCTTGCACCTAGGTAAAGGTTAAATACTTTCAGGGTTCGGGTGTGTGGTCAAGGACTCATCCAGCCCTAACGGAACAAGCGCTATTTGTTGGCAGCGTAAACTGAGGTTTCCTTTTAATGAAAAAGTCGCGTGTGTCTTGCAGCGTGAAAGATAAATCTGTGAGCATATGAACGACCCGTCCCGAGACGTGCTGCGCTGCCTGTGCTCAGCACCAGCCAGGGTCGCCTGAACACTTGCTATGTCAGTCTGTCCGCAGGCTTGACAAACAGCCCGAGGAAGCCGGCTCCTTTAATAGGCTTCGGGGTTTTATTTATAGCCCCTTTGAATAAGCGCAGCTGATACTTAAGATCGGCAGATTTAATGACAGCGAGCTGGCGAAAGGCCAGGTCTGCAAATAGTGCCACTAAAAGTCTTCTCCGCCATAAAATTTGTTTAATGTAAGAAATCATATCGTGCAGGGTTTTGCCTGCCATTTTTATAATTAGCGGGAGAAATCTCCATTTCACTCCTAAGAGCAGCCAGCACTTTATGGGACGCGGCTGTCTTTCGGTGGTGGTTTTGAAATTTATCTCCGCGTTCGGAAGAACTCACGTGCTCTGCATCCCGGGGGAAGGGAACCTTTCCCACCCCAGCTCTCCTCGCGGTTCCCCAGAGATGTGGGGAACAGAAAAGAGCAGCAGGACCTGTGCCAGGTCCATGTAGTGGCTGATCATGGAAGAGGAGGATCACACCCCATATGTGCCAACCCCCAGGACCAAATCCTTGCCAAGGAGCTGCCAGCCCGTGCAGCGACGTCCCTCTGAGGTTTGACCAAAACCCCATCAAACTAAACAGAAAGGCAGCTCCTGGGCTGGGCAGACAGGAGCTGGGCAGTTTGCGATCTGTAGACATGCACAATGCATTGAAACCACTACACTTTGTTCTCACTTTGTCAACATTTGATAACTTTGTGATACTTTTCTCTAAAGGACCATGTTAGATTTTTGCAACTATTCCCACTGTTTACAGACCTCTCGATCATATACAAAATCCATGGCAAATTACCTTGAAATGAGTTATTTTATTCCCTTTATTCCCTTCCTGTAATAGAACAGAAACGAGCTTGGGTGGTTTTGCTTACTAACCACAACACCTGACTAACAACGCATAGAGCAGAGTACTGCACGTTATGGCCTGGCGTCGTCCCTGGCAGCATCGCTGCCGATGGCAGCGTGTCCCTGGGAACAGCCTGTGCAGGTGAGAATCTGCCCTGGGGCTTGCAGAGGGACCCCAGGCTGTGCTTGGGGAAGAAGGGAGATCTCCTCTTCCAGTCCAACCCACAGCCCACTCCGCTTCACAAAAGGCTTTTTGTTTGGTGTTGCACAAGTTTGCCTGCTCTGAGGGACCAGTGCCTTAAAAACCTATGTATTCAGGATAATAAAAAGCAAGCAAAATCCTAGCAAAAATCAAAAGGTTGGAAATCCCATTAGGTTTTGCATCTAGATGTACAGACGCATTTCAGGATCTCTCTGTCTGTGATCTAGATACAGTGCAATAGCAAGTTGGTCGCTCACTTTCTCTTCACTGTGGTCACCCATGCAGCCTCCTCCATCAGCAGAAGAGCTGAAAAATAGGTCTTAGTTCATCTTATTTTCTGAAGGACCCCCTCAAGATGTGTCCTCTACTTGCACACCTCCGGAGTGGCTGTCACCGCTCGCCCATGTCCCACATCACCCCTGTCCCATGGTGGCCCATGGGGCTGCGACAGAGTCTGGTGGAGATGGGATTATTCTGGGAATCTTGATGGGAACAGCTTTCCTTAGTGTTTGCACTGTATATATCCACCTCCTGCCGTCTCAGCTATACATAGATTTTGGTCCAGCTCCCTCCCATTATAAAGATTAATCATGGGTGAGCCCTGGCCAGCTCCGTGATTTAGATTATCCATTTCTGTAATGGACCTAGCACTTGCCTGGCTGCGAGATGGGCTGATATTTATAGATACACTCCGGATCCCAGATAAAATGCTGTATCTTTAGTTTTAGATGCAAGAGATGATTAGTGTCCTTTCCATGGGATATGGTGTAAAGTTGAGGTACTTCAGGAGTACCTTAATGCCTTGCTGACCTGGGACCTACATACAGAGGGAGCTTTAAAATTAGAAAAGGCAGGGGAAGGAAAATAATTGGGTGGATTGTGCTGAAAAAGGTGCTAGGTACAGCTGTTCACTCAGTCTTTTTTTAATTTTTAGGCTTTTCCTATCACATTTTCCCTCCAGGAGGATGAAAAATTGAAAGAGCTGGGCAGACAGTATCTCCTCTTCAGATACAAGCACGAAGTACACACGCGGACATTTATTTACTGGGAGGAGGAGAACTCCATCACACGGAGAAGTGAACGTGTCTGCTTCAATTACCTCTGTGCACACGGGACCCAGGAAGTCACAGGGGGAGCTGCCAGCGCTGGGGGCGGTCAAGCACGGGGAAAATGAAGCTCGTACCCTTACAAGAGATCACATGCCCTATTTCCAGGTAACAACCAGGTGTGAAAGAGGCACCTTGTTGGCTGTACGTGTGTTTAGACCTGAATTTTATGCTTTATTAGTCTTAGGGGTCCCTAGAGGGTCCTTCGTGCTGCCTGGGGGGATTTGACCTTCAGAGAGGCTTGCTGGTGCTGTGCAGGGCGGCTGCAGGCTGCGGCTCGCGACGTCTCCTGCAATGGCAGGGTCCATGCTGTGCCCACCGGGATGCTCCGCCCGGCTCTGCATCAGCCAGGGCACAGCTGTGAAATCCCCTTTGGGAGAGGTTAGTGCTGCTCAGGTGCAGCCGCTTTGCGGTGGCATCTAGGAGCGATGCTCCAGCACGTCTGATAAATGAACCCTCCCCTGATGCCGTGCGGTAAGTACGGCTGGGCAGCTTTGCTTTTCACCAAACACCTTCCTTCCAAATACATGAGAGGTGTTTGTAGTGATGTGATTAGCAGTGGAGGCTGGCAGCTGTATTTTGAGCCCCAAAAAGGTCTTTCAAGATTTTGAAATGGACTGCCAAAATCCTCCAAGAGACCTGACCCCCGAGCAACCAACATGTAGCAGCTTCAGCAACCCTTGTTTCAGGACACCTACTCTTTCTCCTGCTCTTAGTTAATGTTACAAATCCAGAGGCTTTTCCCCCAAAATGTATTAACTCAAGTGAGCTCCCTGTACAGTTCTCACCCATGATCCCAACCCAGCAATCAGGAACGTGCTCTTCCCACCCTGTGTACCCTGGGGCGGTGCGAACCCACCCACGATAGCTCTGGAAGGGAGTGGGAGCTCCCAAGAGGATTTCAGAAGCTTTCTGGGGTGCAAGGATGGATCCTGCACCCAAGGAGGACAATGGCCCCTGTTCCTCTGGGCTGTCCTGCAGCCAACGTGCACCCAGCAGAGATCTCCGGTGTTTGGTTACTCGGTCACTCTGCTACAGGCAGACTCGCAGGGTGGCTTCAGCAACTGGGTATTATACTGATGTATAAAAATGGAAATGATCTGTTTAATGGAGGGCAGAGGGAGCAATCCAACAGATTATTTGCAAAGACTCAAACCCAGTTGAATTTTGACAGAGCCCTGCTGTAGCCCCGTCTCCGCACACCCAAGCACTCGTGCTACGGGAACGAATACCATAAAAATGCATCTGCAGCACAAATATCAGAATGGGCATCTGAAATGAGCTCTGGTTGCATCACACTGCCCAGCAGAGGAGGAGAAGATTTGAACTCTGAGTTTCAGACACAGGTTTGAATATACCTGAGCTCCTCATCGGTACGTGTGCCCCGTGGCTTATCCCTTCGCAGACACCGGCACATCCCATGTCGCATGCAAGGCACCAACGCAGCCTGAGTGTTAGCAATAAATGGTCGCGTTGAAATAACACATTTACAAACCAAAAATGATTTTGCTACAAAATCTACAATTTCAAGCAGTGAAAGCACCTGATCAGAGCATGTTATGCTTTGCTAGTTTACAAATCACGAGCAGAAGAGGGTATTTCATTCAGTAAAGCTGCAAGCTTTGAAATAACCTGAATTTTCCTGGCCCAAATTACTAATTGCAAATTAGTAGAAATTCTGGTAGAATGTCCTGTTTTTGCTGAACTAAAACCAGCTGTGTAATACCCTCTTAGCCTACTGGGCTTATCTCCAGAGCTCAAAGCTGTTCAGCTTCCTTGTGTCTCTTCTCCCTCTCTTTTATTTTCCATATGATAAATAATAAAAAAAGGATTTTTTAAAACAGAATAGCAGAGAAGTTTTCTTTTTTAGTGCATGGTTTGCTGGGATATGGGGGGAAGGCTGGAGAACCTGAACTATTATCAAGAATGCCATTCAACTTACAATATAATTGTCTGAAAAAAAAAATTCTGGCAGCTAATTCTGATTGCAGTGCACATTTCTGTGCCTGTGACAAATGATTTCTAAAGTTAGACTCAAGGACACCAAGCTTCCAAGAGGTCACTCATCTACGGTGTTTATTTTATTTGCCATACCAAAAGAAATTTTAAAACAGTTAAATTAAGAGGAGGGCGGGGAAAAAAAGGTAGGAAAAGCATGGATGATCTGAAAAAGATGGAAGTGTTTTGTTTTAAAAGGACTGATGCTTGGAGCCATAAAGTATGAAATACAGGAGGGAAAGCAGATTTGGGGCTAACCTACAATATCACATTAGACTTTAAAGCTGTTCCAACAGACTAAGCATTTGAGAAAGAATCGGAGCTGTTTGTGATAAGTTGCTCCTCCTATCGGCAAACTGTCATCTGTCTTGAGTGAGAACATTTTGTCCACCCTACCAAAACAAGTCAGAAAAATTGGATAAAAACAAAAATATAAATCAGAACGGTAGCTAGGAGCAGAACTGAAATGATGGCAATTTCCTGGCAAGGATCGCTCTACAGCTAAATGTCAGACGTGGCAGAAAGAATTATACTTTCGGCTTGAGGTCAGGAATTATGTGCGAGCATGTGGTGACCAGACCCCCAGCCAGCGCAGCCAGCGCGGGACCCGCGTGGCCTCCGGTGACTGCCACAGCGGCTCTGTGGGCAGCGGTGCTGGTGCGTGTCCTGGCTGCAAACTGGCCAAGAGCACCACAGCCCTCTCCCATCGCTGTCCCGCTGGAGGCTTTGCTCCTTCCCTGCCCAGCTCCACAGCACAAACCTCCCTTTGATTTCGGAAGGGGCCACGCTGCTGGATCAGACCCTTTCTGCTCACAGCCAGAAGCAGAAGGTCATGGTGCTTGCAGCTTGCTGAGGGTCTCAAGGCAATCTTTCCAACAGGAGCTAAGTGCTGCCGGAGCCGCCCTGCCCCGTGCCTGGCTCCCTGCAGATGCCTTTCCATGGGATAAGTGGCTTGCAGATAATCACGAATTAAGTGCTTCCCAGGCTGTTTCTAAATGTAATCATTTCACTGCATTCCCAAAGCACCCCTGGAGCTACAGCAGCGGATGGAGGAAGGAGATGCTCCCTCTCCCCGGGTATGTGCACATGTGAGGGGTCGTGGGGACCAACTGCACCCAAAGTGCTGGGTTCCTCCTCTCCTCCAGGTCCCCTCAGTTCTTAGCACTTCATGTCCTCAGGCCAAGGGGACAGTGCATGGTGATACCACACCAGAAAAATATCTAGGGACGTGAGCACAATATCATGGCAGCACCTTGGCATTTGAGCCGGAGGCAAAGCAGGGTGTCCATAACACCACCGGGGATAAGCCATGTTCATCGTCTCCCAGGCAGAAGCTCAGCAGCCCAGGAGAGCAGACATTGCTTTGTGCTCGAGGCATGCACCAAATTTAGACAGGGAGCAGCAGGAGGCCCAGGGACCTCGATGTCCAGGGCAGCACGGGTGGAGGGGAGCCATGGTGCAGCCCGCCAACCCCTTCTCCGCGCCGCACCTGACGTTCCCGAGTGTTTTTCTCCTTCACTTCAACACATTTAACACTGTGTTCCTACTGCAGCAGCCAAGCTGATATCACTGGAGGCAAGACCTGAATCCAATCTTGAAAAAATCAGCTATGTAGATGCACCGGAGCTGCTGCACTCTTGGCGGCAAGTTAAACCACAAGACACCCAATTGCAATTTGGAAACAGAGGTACAATGAGGAGAATTTGGAGACACCCTTTTACGAAAACACCGAACGGGAAAAGACAGATGCTGAGCAGAAATGAGGCGTGCGATCTGTCAGTCTGTGAGTGGTAAAGATGTGCAATGTCAAAGGCTTGAGCAGCCTGGGCGGGGAGCAGCACCTCCGAAAGCGGGAGAGGGAGACCCTTCTCTACCCCTAATAAATGAGCAGCTGAAGGGGAACCACTGGAAAGCTCCCCCAAACCCTTTGCAGGTGGGAAGGGGGAGCTGGAGTTGCTACAAGGTCTCACAACCCCCAGCACCAACTCCCTGCCCAACCTGCCCCAAGGTCACTGCACCCCAGCACCCAGAAAACCCCTCCCTGGCCCCCACAGCGAGAGTCGAGCATCTGATAGAGCAGGGTTGTTGGGGCTCTGTTATGGTGAAGTGCTCTGCTTTAATCTGGATTTGATCTTTTTTTTTTTTAATATTATTCCTTTTGCAACAGTTTGGTGCTCAGGGCACTGCAAGTGCTTGTGTAAATCCAGATGAATGAGCAATATCTGAGCCTTTGCTTCGACCCAACTGGGAGCAAAACGTCCTAACTCACGAAGGCTGGATTGCTGGGTACTGCAAAGCCCTGGTACAAGTGCCAGAAGCAAGCACCCATCTCAGAAAGACTAAGCGGTTTGTAACAGGGGACTGGGATAAGGGACAACAATTTATTCCCTTTTGGAAATATCCCAATAGCAAGGACATCAGAGCTGCCCTTTAAGCAGAAGCTGCTGAGAGACTGGTGCAAACTCATCTTGTAAGAGTATTATTTAATGCACATTTTGTTGCAAGATGAAGGGTGACTCAGGCAAGGGTTAACCAAGGCTGTGCTCTGCACCTAGCGCATATACACCATATTTGCAGCAGTGTGGGTGCACATATATATATACGTATATCTCGCATAAACAGGTATTTAGTTATCTATGGCATGTGGGCTGGGGAGCAGACAGGCTCTCCTCTCACCACGGTGGGGTGTGGGATGCCACACAAATTCTCTCCTTCGCTTCTCTGGAAATCCTGGCAAGCCTGGGGGAGCCTGCAGTTAATCAGTACTGTGTCGCTGCGCACCGCTGCGGGCAGCAGGACTTCACTGCGGCGTTTCGGGAAGCCCTGGAGCAGCCATAGTCCAGAAGACCACATTCCCCCTGGCACCCCAGGGACGGGCTGAGCACTCAGCCCCTCGTGGGCTCTGTCTGTGGGGTCCTGGGCTTGCTGATGAGACCTTCCAGCCCCATTTAGAAGAACTTTATTGTCTTTTTTTTTTTTTTTTTTTTTTCATTGTAATGCCCTAACGTCATGGTTGGTACAAAAGAGCTAGAAGATCAACCAGGTCACGGCCAGTCCCTCTCTGCTGTCAGACACACAGCAGAGCTCAACTTCTGCTTTGGTTGCTTTTGGTTGTGCTGTATGTTTGTTTGCAAGGATTATCATATTCCCTGCCCGTATTGCACCACTGACAATAAATCCAAAGCAACCAGAGCCCGAATTTTTGAAGAGTTTTCCCAAAGGGAATGTCAATTACCTTTCCCTTCCAGCATGGCTGACATCCTCTGGCACCTACAAAACCCGTTTTTATTTTGAGAAATGCAGCCGCTTGCTCTAATTATTCAGCCTGCACTGTAAGGCAAGCAAAAAAAAAAAAAAAAAATTTAGTAGGTAAACTTGAAAAGGCAAGGGGTGCTTTAAATTGGTACAGCTCTGTGACTCCAGGCATGAAGAAGTACAAAGACAAACAAAGACAAACAAAGACAGTCTGTGTGTATGCAATGGTTTGTGTGTGAAAGTGTGGAAGGGGTGGGAGAACACAGTAGGCTAACTCATGAGGTCTCATTTTGGGTGAAATCCCCATCTGAGGCAGCTGGGATAGCTTTTGCTGCCAGGGATTTGGTTAGAGTGCCATGATCTGGATCAGTATTTCTCTCTCTGCCCAGCACAGTTACTATATTCGAGCCCACGAGTGCTTTCCTGCACTGATGGAAGTGGCAGCATCAGCTTTGGAAGGGGAAACTCAAGAGTTTGGGTCCAAAAGAGGATGGAGGAGAGACTTCCTTCCCCTGATCTGCCATAACCACAGGGACCAAGGGGTCCTCCTCGTGCTGGTATGGAAAGGCAGGGAATTCCCTGGGGAGGAACTGCCCTCCTCTGCCCTTGGGTGACGTGTTCCCCTCTCAGCACTTGTCCTCCAGGTGCTTCGTCTCACTCCATCCCCACCCCTTCCCCAGCTCTCTCTTCATGGGCTGCCAGACTCCTTCCACATTTAGATGCCAGTCTGTCCTTGCTCATTGCTATTCCCCACCCATCCCCTTAGCTCAGCCTAGTTTCAAATGCGGATGCTTTGTCAAGGTGCCAGGATCCCCCAGCGGAGGTGAAGGTTGGTAGATGAATGCTTCCCAGAGCATGAGCATCTCCGCACATCTTGTGCCTGGAGAGAGGGACCAGCCCCGGGGCTTGGAGGTGCTGAGGACCCTCCCTGCAGCAGCTCTTGCAGATTTGCAGCCCCACCTCAGCTGCCAGGTTTTCTCCAGTACTTGGCTTTTCCCTGAGCTCACCAACCCCACTCTGAGCACTGTGGTATTTGGGAACCAGCAGCCTTAATTATCTTTTAAATCTTGTTATCCTCTTTCCTATGATCCCCTCTTTGTCCCTCCCTGCAATTCCTTGTAGCACCTCCCCATTCACAGACAACTTGCAAACAAGTCACATGGGTTTTTCATCTAAATCACCCCAAAAGCAAGGACAAAATCCAAGGTTCATCGCTCCTGAATCACAACCAGACCACAGGCAGTGGCACCACCTCAAGAAGATGCAAATGCTTTTGCAGAAATGTCTCTGCCAAGAACACGTCCCATTGCTGACAGAGGGGTTCAAGGGCTTCCTAGGGATTTCCAGCCTGGTCCCACAGGAGAAAGAAGTGCTATCATCTTGAGACACAGAGTCTGGCTTTTGTGGTTTGTATTATTTGTAAGGAAAATAACCCTGTTTGTCTCAGACCAGCTTGTTCTGAAATCTCAGAAATTAGGTGTCATTGCTAGGTGTCATTACTCTGTGGGCGTAAAGTTGTACCTAGCCAGCAATCCAACTATCTGCAGATAGATGAGGAGGAGAATTTAATTCCATCTTTGGAAATATCAGACTTTATGGGTGAATAAAATACCTTCCATTTTCTTCTTTATCAATATTGGGTGAAAACATACTAGAAATTTCTTATAAATGGGTGGTGTCAAGAGAGAGGCAATCTATTTGTTACCCCTAGCATATGCCCAGCACTGCTGTGGCAGCTACAGACACCTCTGCATAGGGTGTAAGAACTGAATAAAGGAACAAAACAAGGCACAGGTGGGAGAAAGAGTAACTCCTGATACGTCTCCAATTACAGCTATTGCTGTACAAGTAGGTCCAGGTCCTGCAGTCAATAATCCTGGTCACACAAAATAAGGCGGTCTCAAAGCCACCGCAAATTCTTGGTTTTGAAGGGAAATTTGAAGAAGCTTGCAAGGATGTGCTCACCTGAGCTCTGAGCCCAAGGCAAAGCAGAGATCTGAGGTGGACTAAGAGGAGCCCCATGCCCTGCAGAGCAGTAGAGCCCCAGATCAGTCGCCTGTGGCCAGAGCAGGACGGGGCAGATGGGGCTGGTCCGATGAAATGCTGGTTGTTCTTGTGCTTGAATTGCCAAGCCCAAGCCAGGTCAAAATCTGGGCACACAGAAAGGATGCAGCCCCTGACAGCACGGTAATGGTAAAGGGAGAGATTTCAGGAAGGAGAATAGAATAGCGGTGAGTGAACTTTTCAGATAAATTATAGCTAAAGAGGAATGAAACATTATAGTTTCAATTACCGCTGTGCCCAGCCACGCAGGTAGTAATTCAAACAAGAAACAATTGGTGGATTGTCACCCTCAAATCAGACACATACCATTTAACTCCATTTACTGAGGGTTCACTGACTGTATTTTGAATCAAATACAGCCATTAATGTGCAAAGATCTGAGAAATGCATGTGTCCCTTTTACAAATGTGACAGTGAGACGCTAATTCCTGTAAAACCCTTTTTCTTCAGGTTGGGCTGTTCCTACTGCCTTTAGTTATGCAGATATTACTTATTAAAAGTTTCAGTATGCCAAGCTAGTTCTTTTGAAATGGCTTGTGCCTTTTTGTTCAGGGCACACGAAAAGCACAGCCAAATCCAGTCTTATATTCCATCATCCAAACTTAGCAAATTGATTCGAATGCAGAAAAAGCTGCTTTCATTAAAACAATTAAATCCTTACTATTATTGCAGTATCTGGCTATTACAGCACAAAGATAAATCATCATTTACAGGAGCTAAAAGCTTTCAGATAGAATTTCTTTAACATCTGCCCCACGCAATGGGCAGAGGAAGGATGATGTGCACTGGGCTTCTTAGTAGGCAATACTGCTGCCTAAATAAAAATCTGTCATGTTCATAGAGCAAATATCATTGTGCTGCCCTGTTTTGCTCCAGCAGAAAAGCAATGTGTGCCTATGGGCAGAGTGAGTGGGAGGAACGGTGCTTGGGATGAGAAGAGCTGGCGCCTTCCCAGGTGATGCCTCCTCCCCTGCACGGCCGTCATGGGGCGTGTGTGACCCTGGCTGGGTTTTGCATCATTTGAACCGTGCAGTGGCACCATGCAAAGCTAAATCTATGCCCTCCCTCATCCAAGAAACAGTTTCATGGGTGAAAATGTCCTGTTCAGTGTGATATGGTGGAACGTTTTTTGCACAAAGACTTTGGGGATCGTCTGCAGAGCGCTTTTGCTTTCCTTTTTAAAAGAATACCTGCATGTATCCCATGTGTGTGCACCATCACATGCTCTCCATGGGGCCACGAAGTTTGTTGCCTAATAAAACCAGACATTTCCATGAAACTGCACTTGCCCTTCTGATCTGGTTGAGATTGCATCAAGGGGCAGATTGTTTAAATATAATTTCACTGGTTATTGTGTGGGACATCAGAACAGGGTATGAAATCTCAATGGCTTTTCTCCTCCTGCTCTTCACATCTTTCCAGGTCACACTTCCCTACAGGTGCTCCCTGTTGACTCAAGGACACTTCCAGGCAGCAGGATATCAAAGGAGCAGGGATGGACAGGCCAGCTTACCCTACACGATTTAAATTTCTTAAAAAGACGCAGAAGTCTTTTTGCAAAGAGGGTCTGTGGCAGGGGCTGGAATCAGTGCTCAGCATGTGGCTTAGGCAAACAGAGTGGTCATTAGCGACTGTTGTCATTGTCACACCAGCGTAGACTGTTAATTCAGCACAGGAGTCATTAAAAACAAGCCTCAGTGGAGAGAGGGTGTTTTGTGAATGCTAGATGACTTGGCAAAAAATGAAGATGACCCTCAATATCCTACGTTGCTCTGCTTGTAAATTCAGAACAAAAACTCCCAGGAATTTGCTGGGGACAGGATTAGGCACTAATTATTTTCTTATGCTGAAAACTTAAAATCCAGCCCTGCTTTTCCTCACCCCATAACCAAGCTAAGCTCCCCAGTTGCTCAAGATGTCCCTTTCTTCCTGGAGGATGTCACCACTTCCAAAGCTTTCACCCCGACTTTGCTTCTGGGTTGAGAAGGTGACATTGCTGTCCCCAGTGCTTCTGCCAACCTGTGCCATCAGCTCAGGGGGACATTTGGCAAAGGACTCAGTCTGGTCCCACTCCTGCTCCGGCCCGAGCCCCAGGGCTTTAATTGCCTCTGAGCCCGCAATTAAAGAGCAGCATCCGCTATGCTGCATGGGTGCCCCTCCGTTAGAGTTCCTCCTACCAGGTGCTTTTAATTTATTTGTATTTCCAGGAGTGATAATTGAGTTATCAATTTTGTACTCTTTTGGGCCAGAAGCAAAAGGATCAGAGAGGTATTTTATACACCTAATTATAGATTATTTCCCAAACTTGTTGTGAGATGCTCCGTGTCCTATTTGTCTCTACTGACTTCTCCCTATTGCTCCCTTAGACTCCAGGCTGAACTTCCTCCAGACAAAACAGTTGTCAAAAGCAAGGGATACCTATTTCCCCACAGGACAAAAATCTCTCCCCACTCCAGCAGAGCTGCTTAAAAATCAAATTCAACTTCTAGTTAAACCATCTGTTTAAGCCTTTAGCACCACGTAGAGTCAGGCTGAGATTTATTCCATTTCTGTGCAGTTTGGCTGTAATTTGGCTCATAACAGTGCCCTGGGGTCCTGCCAAGGAGTGAAAAATCTGGTTTTCTTTCCCACTTCTGTTTTTTGGGGGCTTACATTTGGTGTGGCCCTTCTTGCCCCCCCTTAGCTCCCTACTCCCCCGGTCCGGCTGTGGTGCTGCAGAGCCTCCCTCCACCCCATCTGGATCCGAGCTGCCTTCAGCATCCGCAGATCAGCCAGAGCTGCCTGGAGCACACTGCAGTGCAGAGCAAGTGCTAAAGTCCAGCAGATCCTATTTTTATATTTACGGAAAGAGATGGGAATCGTCTGTGTGTTGGTATTACGTTTCTGGTGGTGACATGAAGAGGCCATCCAAGATGTATGACCTAGCAAATGTACTGTAATACACACATCACATTTGTTCTCCGAGTAAATAGATATTGTCTAGGGTACATTACATCTGTGCTTTCATGTTTAATTTAATGTAAGTGAACTGCCTTAATTTCTCTAAATTGTAGTAATAAACATAATGCTAACAGTGATATTGCTAATAATTTATTTTGCAAGTGATTAATCAACAATGAACTATTTTAATTACCTGTTCTGAAATGCCAAACTCTAAGTTAATTATGTGTCATTATATGAATTCATATGTGTGTGTATATATACACACACATATATATGAATTCCAAGGCTAATTAAAATGAATAAACCATCGGACTTGGTGAATGCGTAGTGCTGAGGCGGGATCTGTTCTCCCCTGCTTTTCTGCCTTTTTGCATTTCAACCTCAGCACAAAGAGAATTAGATTCCAGTGCTTTAAGCAAGTCATTTGTGCTCCTGAAAAATATATTACCCGGAGAAAGTAGCAAAATCCCTGGGTCCCACGCTGCAAACAGAAGTGCTGCTGCATGGCGTGGGCAGGGCAGTGGCTGGTGGGAGCAGGGGTGGGAAGCGTGGGCTGCGGTGCTTCTGCCAGGGGGAAACGCAGAGTGGGACCCTTTTGAGTGGTCTCTGTGCCGGACTTCGGAGCTCCCCAGAAATAAAACCAAATGGGAACTTGAATGGGGGAGAAGGAAATGATGCAGATTCCACGTCCCCAGTTGTTATCATTTTGCAATATCAAAATTGTTATCAAATTGCAAGAATGTCTGGAGGAAAAAATGGGGATGAAATTAACAGATTTGGGGCACAACCAAAGAGTTTTCCTTTTTTGCCTGGGACTGGAGCTGCATCTAGAGATGCTACAAGGCACAAGGCTGACAGCATTGGGGTATTTAGCAGCAGGAGCATCCCCAGGTTCCCGGACAAGGCTGGGCAGAAAGGGGACACCATCTCTTTGCATTAAGACTCAAGTCTCACAGCCGAGGCTCACATTAAGGCTCACAGCCAAGAGGCCACCTGGCACTGGCCGGAGCAGCAGCAGTGGTCCCCAGCACGCCGGTGCACCCGTGGCATGCGCAGCACGGAGGGGGCAGGGGAACTGCAGGTGAAGGAAGGAGGTGGGGAGCGAGACAGTCCTAACGGCTTGTAGCACCGGCTTGAAGAACAGGATGATTAATGAGAGCAATGGCACGAAGGAACCAGAAACTAAGTAATGAGACCTTTATTTGATACATAATACCACTGGGACCTTCTATAAAGAGAATACCAGGAGTAGGGCTAAGTTTTGCTGGTTTGGGAATGCATCAGGAAGGGGGAAAGTATTGCTGACTTTGCAGTCAAACGCCTGGGCTGTACACAACCGGGGCTGCAATATTGTTCAAAGTAAGCCTGGGACAGGTTAATTTGGTCATATATTTTCAGATGGCGGCAAGACACCCTGACTTTTGATTTACTGTGCTGCGTGGATCTATGCAATGTTGTGGGTTTAAAGCGCAGTGTCCGGAGCCTGATTCAGTCACCTGATCGTTGAATTCCAGCTGGGAGATGAAGAAGCCATTATACACATAACAAGAGCTTCCAGCCAAAAATTACTTATGGTTTCAATTGAAGGAGAAGAAGTTGCCGATAGTTTAGGTATGGATGTCAGAAACACAGCAGTTAACAGCAGAGATGAATGAGAGATTGGGAGGTGATAACTTAGATAAATTGGTGTCTCATCCACATTAGGGAGACAGCTCATCCTTGGTTGCTGCCAGATGACATGAACAGTGGAGCATATATGGATACTAAAATACATTGGTCTTAAAGTTAAATCCCCATGAACCATCAGAAATAAGTCTCAGAAGCCAAAGTGAGATCTGATGCACACTGCAAAAATATGCAGTCTGTCAGAGCACACTGCTCTCTTCATATAACTTCCACCATTTGTGGGACAATTATAGAGAAAACGATACTGTGATCTGTAAAGCAGTTCCTGCAGTGGTTTTATTCACTAACTCAATGCTATGCATAATCATTGCCAGCAACATCTCCAGAGGTGTGTGCATAATAGAGAGACATCAAGTCAATGAGTCAAAACATCAGAAAATAAAATTCAGATGAACATCACATTCAAAAATTATATCATCTGTCATTTAACACTGTCTGAAGACCTCCTTGTTGAAATAATACATCTAAACCAAAAGTTACCCCAGGCAGTAATACCATATTGCGCTGTGTTTAGGATCTACCAGGAACCGGGGTTTCTGCAACTTGAGCTGGTTGCCAAAGCAGGCGAGCAAGGGTTATAATCCCTATAGCGATCTTCAAACTGAAGCACCCAAAAGACTTACAGAGGGGAAACGGAGGGCATTGGGAGGGTCTGTTCCTCTTGTGTACCTTCTTCAAAACCTGCCAAGGTCAGTAGTGACCCCCCAGCACCACCCATTTCCTTTGTTGTACAGATAAGTATAATTATTTTTCTCTTAAGACCCAAATTAGCCTCTAAAAAAAGCATTGTATCCAAATGCAAAATTAATTTGCCCAAGCTGACATTACACTTCATTGGATTAGATCCTTTGTTCCTCCCGTTCCAAAACACCCATTGAGATAAGAAGTTTCCCTTTTTGAAAATGCAGGTCTGGAACACCTTTAAATCCCCTAACTAAATTCTTATCATGCCATTTTCCCAAAGCACCATGTATAGCATCGTCTCTGCGCTACCGCTTGAGAGGAACAATTCCCTGCAGATGCATGCATATGAGGCTAGGAATATCTGCTCCAGGATGCTTTGGCAGGGATATCACAGCATGTGCCATAAGGCAAGTGTGTATATAAATATATTTTTATGTGTGTACATATATACGCATATTTTTTTCTGATATATATACACACACATGTATTCCTTAAAAAACAAGGCTTTTATTCCGGGCTTGATTTTCTCTTAAACCATATGAAATCATAACCTATCCTGTTGTACTAAAGGATAAGAACAAATTGCCAAGTTGGTTATAATCTCCCACAAGTTCCTAGCTGTAGGTACAGGGAAAATGATAGTTTTGCTCCCTGCTTTTTGCTAGCTGCCTGCATCTCTGTACCAGCAGCGAGCGCAGGTCCCCACTGCGGCGGTGGTGGTCCCACCCCGTGTGCAGGCAAGTGTGGGTGGGAAGAGTGAGCGCTGTGTAATGAGTCCAAGTTGCTCCAGGGTGTGGGAATGAGCAATGAGCATCTCTGCTGGAAGCAAAATCAGGAACTTGGGTGAGCTTCGCCACTTAGACAACAAATCACTGGGTGTGCTTGAGGGTTCATTTTTCATTGGAAAACACCAGTGAAACGAGTACTTTGCTGCTTATCTCTTTATTGCTCATCAGTGCTTCTTTGCGCTTCATTTCTTGGAAAAGGAACGGTGCTTAAAAGGGTTGAAGGGTGGGCTCTGTGGAAGAACTAAGCCACCTCTTTAATCCCAAAGGCTTCCTAAAGGGTTCGTTTTGCTCTCCGGGAAAATCTCTGTCTTCCCAGTTCACTCGCCTCCCTCTCTCCCCCACCCATCCAGGTAGCCTTGTCTGTATCTGAAGGCATGCTTGCCATCCTTTGAAGAGGTAGTGTCCTCTAAAAAATCAATAGTTAACATTGTCGTTAAATAGTCTGACATTTACCTTTACTGCAGTTTTCATTTCTTTCTGGGATTGCTCAGACATTTGTATTAGCCATGTACATTCCTTATTTCTCTGCCTGTAGCCACCGGCCAGGAGCTTTGAGAGGATGGCAATCCTGGTGGTGTAGCTCACGGCCACAAATAAGAAGACTTTAGCAAGATAATTGAGAGGACTAGAACTCACTAATAGAAGCATCTTTAATTTATGGAAGACATCAAGTGAGAATAATTACAAGCAAAAGGGTAGTGTAAATCCCTGAAGAAAATATATCCTGAATGCAGTTTTCCCAACAAGCAAATCTGAATGCTGGCCCAAAGGTCAAAAATAAAAGACTGTGAGCTTCAACCTCCAGAGCCATCCACCTTCCCTTTCCCCTCTTGTCAAGAAATTGTCTAGGGGTTCATTTAGAAAGCTGCTTGTTCAGAGTAGGGCCGTTTGCAATCTGGGAAAGTTAAGCAAATTAGCAGAATTATTAGGTAAGAGGCAATTCTCCACAGCCTGCAAAGCAACCGCTTGTTAAATTAGCTCACACGAGAGAGTTGCACTGATCGAATGATGGTTGCAGTGTTTGCAGAGACAAGGCTGTGCAGGCATTTTCTTTGAAATAACACTGCTGTACTCCAGCTAAAAAATAAAAAAGGGGTTTGTGCAGCTACTCCGGCAGGCTGGGACAAGCTCCTTGCATAAATGTACTGGAAGATGCCTTTGTCTTTTACACACATTCCTGCTACCCAGTTCCTTCTGCAATAATAATAAAAAAAACTAATGAAGAAAAACACTAAACCTTCAAACCAGCTACTTCTAAAAATAGGGATGGCTGCAGGAGAGCCGATGCCACAAGACCCCTGGACACAAGTGGCTCACTGCACCCGCTCCCCTCTGGGACTTGCAAGGACACCTGGGGTTTTGCAGCCTCACCATCCTGGGGCGACTTTGGGAATGGATCTTTCGGCAGCAGAAACAGAAATTGGAGTCCTACAAGAAGCCAACGAGAGGGTGGCTCACACATGGTTTCTGATCACTCAGTCTCATTTTTATATACTCTGGCTATTGATTTGATATTTTTATACCTTATGTAGTGCACTTAGTACAGAAAAAAATGGATTAACCAAGTAAATGTGCTTTATTAGCAGGTCTCTGTTGGAAAATTATGTCAGTTTTCCATTTAAAAGATGCATCAGATTAATCCACTCATGAATCAATTTGTCCATGCTTGAAATCCTAACTCCTTACATAAAAATTTCCAGTGTCAAACTGCATGCTGGATATACTAATCAAAGTTTTAAAATGAAGAAAAGGTATTATTGGGAAGTCTTTAGCACTTCCACCACAGCTGAGAATGAAATACTCATCTCCAAAGTGAAGTGAGGGTGTTACACCGGGCTTC
This sequence comes from Pelecanus crispus, assembly GCF_030463565.1. Lineage (NCBI taxonomy): Eukaryota > Metazoa > Chordata > Aves > Pelecaniformes > Pelecanidae > Pelecanus > Pelecanus crispus. Next base: position 3,758,704 of record NC_134656.1, read on the forward strand.
AGTCCAGCTTCACTCGCAGGAGATGAAGTTGCCTTAGTAAAGTCATGGATTCACATCCATCAACATCAGCGCAAGCAGCAAACCGCTGGGCATTTCCAGCCTCACCCTGCATATTCCGAAGTGCAAAAAGCACCCACAGCTGCAAGCAGAAGAGCTCTGGTGACCAACAGTGTCTAAAAGAAGGGCCAAGACTCCTGCCAGCTCCTTCCTAACTGCACCACGTAGTCTGACAACCCGTTAGGAGCCCAGCAGTGCACACTGGCCGGACCCTGCAATAACTCTGCCGGCAGATCGATGGGGAGGCTTCAGCGAGCACCGGCTTCTCCGCAGCCCTGACGCAGGCGAGGCTCCCACGGACGTCAAGGGGGGCATTTGCCCACGGGGAATCTGCAAAGTCAGGCTGGGCGTATTTACCAGATAAATCCTCTGCAGTTGCTGGTGATGGACCTGAGCCACAATGCAGAAGCTCAGGATCCAGATTCAATTTTTCTCCAGGTTTCAGAAGTATGGGGTTTGGAGTTGGTTTAAGTCTCTGTCCAGCTGTTAGTTAATAGCTACTTTCTGGCTGTTCCCTGGTTTCCTAAAATCCCCTTTTATTTATTGACTGCTTCACACTGCATAGTCTGCTTTAACATGAAGATGGGTACAACTCTTAAGTCTCTACAAATGGTAGTTTTTGGGGTCAGGATCATTGGACTTGGGAACTGATGGCTGTTGTTTATGCTGATGGCATAAATGGTGCAGTTATTCTTTTTTTTTCTTTACCTGTTTCTTTCTCTGACTGACTGATGTCCCAGCTCAAAGGGTTGTCCCAGGTTTTGTCCTTCCCAGGCTTTTTTGGTTCATTGGGCCGTGCTCCTCACCATGGAAAGATAGATTATGCCTTTACTTTCCAAGTGATTCACTTTTCCCCCTAAATACTTAACAACCAACATGTTCTTCCCACTCTTTTCTTTGTGTAAAAACCTCAAACTCTCTTGCAAAGATAGCTGGGGCAAACTAGCTGTGATTACTGTCCATCGGGGAATAATGCTGCCATGGTATTAGACAGAAGTCTACTTATATTTCATTGCTGTGTTTCATTACTAAAGTGTGGAGCATGCTGGAATTTCACAAAAGAGGAGTTTTAGCACAGGAAGGGAGAAGAGGGCGCAGGGTTGGAAATTCCCCTTAAATTCAGCGGCAGTCACTGTAATGGAAAGTTACTTCATTTGACATTTGCCAGCCATCGGCACTTGGAGCCAAAGCGATGAGCACACCTCGCTGCAGCAAACGGGCCGATCAGCTCGGCACAGGGCACAACCAGCCGCATAAACCACCTCATGAGGGCACACGGCTCTTTTTCCTGCTCTTTGAATAAAACTACGATGGCACAAAATCAGGAGCTTTGGTAGCCAATGTGGGCAGCAAAAGAGATTGAAAGGAGGGCTCTCATCTTTAGAGCGGGTGTTTAGGGAAACACAGACCTGTTTCCATCCATGGCCATGGGCATGAGCAGCCAGTATGAGATAGTTGTCCTATAGTAAATTGTCCAGCCACCAAGTGTCCCCCTTAGCAAGGGGGTGGCAGAGGCTAGGGGAAGAGGAAGAGGAGCCCAGGAGCAGGAGAATGAGCTGCCTTATGAAAGGGGGGATAGAAATTAATTCCTTGCACAACACTGAGGAGGGACTGCAGGAGAATTATTTGTTCCTGAGCTAGAGCAGCACGGGGCCACCTCTTACCCTTGGCAGGATATCAGCTGATGGCCAAACACTTGCATATTTGGGAAACAGTTTTGAATCTCTCCCTCTCTCTCTCACTCTGACTCTTTTTCCCGCCCTGTAGTGGTAAAAGGAGAAAGCAGAAGCTATCTGTCATGCACAGCACAAAATGATTTATAAGGAGGGGGAGGACAGAAATAGCTGGAGGCAAATGTTATCCGAGGGAGGTGCTAAGTGATGTGAAATACCTGTCCCACATGGAGGTGGAAAAGAAGTCCCTGGTGTTCAGTCTCTTGTACCTTCAAGAGAAAGACTGGCCCTGCTCTGCTTCCAGCACTCAGTTATTCAGCCCGTTGTAGCCCACCTGTAGGCACAGCAGCTCAGATGGTACTTCTGTGCTCAGCCCCAGCTCTGTGGTGCAACCCTACCTTGCAGCCCTGGGACTAAATGGAACATCGCAGTATTTATTTTTGGTGTTGTACAATAAAAGACAACTACCTATGGCCCACTGAGATGCCTGGGCATACATTAATATCACAAGCATAAGATAAGAGCAGATGAACATTAAAATAGGGAGTCTGTCCAATCCAGGCAGACCAATTGCGTAAGAAAATAATTTGCGTGGGACATTGACAAGCTATTTTCTGTTGTAATTCTGTTTGCTGAATACCCCAAAATGAAGGATTTTATTTCTTGGGAGAAAAAGAAGGACTTTTCCACACCCCAGGCTGGGGTGTTACTACAGCTCAGCACTGCCACAGTAACTGAGGTAATGCATGAACCCGCCAAGCTGCTACGACCGGCCACGCGCATGCTGTCTGTCCACGTCAAACATGAGGTAAAGGACGATTGCTAAACCTCAGCCAAAGAAGTACACATGGGCGCGTTTTATCTCACAGTTGCAAATAGCTCAGGCTGTGCAGGCAGTCGCCGTTGCGCAGTTCACTGGTGCTGGGCGGCAGAGGAGCAGCCCGTGCGTAGGAGCCGAGTCATCCTTCTTTTGTTCTTGCTTGGATGTACAGAAGATATCATCATCCAGCCCTTTATTCCTTTGGAAAACACGTGCAGCACATCTTGCTGTTTATGTTTAATCTAAACTAATGTCCTACGGCTATCATATGCATGATTATGGCAGTCATTTTTAATTAGGGATTGCGTCAATAGTATTGACATTTTCATTGCTTTTGGGGGAAGTAGAGAATATTTTCCTGCAGGTGAAGTCCCCTCTTTGCAGTTCTCTATCCCTCCAGCTGCACTCACTGTATGAAAGGGCTGTGCAGCTTATTCAGAAAATACAAGACTATTAAGCCCATTCTCTGTGCAAGGAAATTACAGCGACTTACGCAACACCAAACTCAAAGAATGCAGATATACAAGTTCCCTCCATCCTATGGCAAGATTTACAATCTTATTCTGAGTGCAATATTTATTATTAACAGAAACCCTGGCAGGACCTGGGAAATGCTGGTGGCCCTGCAACGATGAGGATGCATTCAATAGCTTGCTGGGAAGTGGAGTCAGACATGAACGGCTCAAGCCAGTCATCGGACTCAGTGATAAACACCTTGCAGGAGCTATCATTCACCCAGAAAGAAAGGGGAAGGCAGACCATTACATTTATTGGTCATAGTTTTTCGAGAGTCAATAAAGACCCACTAGAAAAGGCATCGTTAGTAGCAGGATTATATATATTTTTCATCTATCTCAAAAATACCTTTGGCTCAACAGCTATACATAACACCAGTAGAAGGTTTGTCTTCCACCCAATACGTCAGGATGAATCTTCCTCCTAGACAACGGTCCTGGTGTAGATGGTGCTCACATTGTACAGTTTTTAATGTCTTTAACCATCTTTAGCTTTGTATCCTGATAGCCCCTTCAGGCTATATGTCAATGCCATCTGGGAGGAAGATACTTCTGCTCAAGCGGTAATGTAGATCTCGACTAAAATTGTGCTTCCTTCACTTGACAAACTGTCAGCATAGAACAATTATCTGCCTGTTCATTTGCTTGTCCCTTCTTTTCTCTCCTCTCAGAAAAAACAAACAGATGAAGGAAAAGGATGCACATAACAAAACTCCATGGACAGAATCCAGCTGATCTGATTGCTCCACCCAGAGTTGCACTTGCAGACGTATCAAAGGTAAAAGTGGGTCCCTTCTTTACCACCTCTTTTGCCACCTTCTTTTCCTACACTTGATTGATGAATGATCTCAGATCTTTGGGACAGCTAATGTGTCTGGTTTTATCTGTCTTAAGTCCTGTATAAATATGGTGGATATTAGAGTATTAGTGTATTTAGGCTGATCTGTTTAGCAGATCTAGATTATGAATTGCTCCTCAAAATAACGTTTGCATTTGCCGACAAAGGTCTTTATTACAGAATAGGGTCAAGCAAAAAAGGATTATTCCTGCTAATTATTCACTGTTATTTAATATTTGCACAAAAGGTTTGCAGGACTGACTCCTCAGGATTGCCTTGTTTGAGAAGCTAATAGGGTTTCCAGGAAAGCAGCAGTGTCTGGTGAGCCATCAGAACAGCCTCTTAGTGGACATGGAGGACAATTAGATTTGATGTAGTTAAGGGTGGCTGGCTAAAGGTTTATGATGACTTAGCCAGGACCTGATCCTGGGGTTTTCAAAGCCAGTGGTAAAATGTCCACTCAGAGGGTAAAATGTCCACTCAGAGCTCTGTTTTATGGGGAACCAACTGAAGCAGCTCCAATTTTCAGACCATGGGCAGGTTCACAACCTGGGCAGCTCCTGGCTGAAATGGGCAGCTGTGAGCCAGCTCCATTTGCTCTGAAACGCCACTGTTGCATCAGAAGGGATTGGGGAGTGAACAGGGCTGAAACACAAACTGTTGGGAGGGATATTTCTAATCTTTGGCCCATGCCTTAGGTTTGTCCCTATATATTAGCAGTCCCTGGAGAGTTCCCCTGAAGTCTACCAGCTACCTTCTGCTTGGGCCTCGTATTTCCTCAATTAGGCCACAATAGGCTGTATTGTTATAGAAATTCCTTGCTAAGTGAATTGAATTTCTCATTCCATGAAGATATAATTAGGCAATTAAAATACTGGCAGAAATCTTCAGGCATGGGTGCTTGAAGGTGGGGTCCACGTTTAAGCATCTAAATGCATGGCCAAACTTTTGTAGCCCCTGTGTATTACATCTTCTCTAGCTTCAAGAGAACTGGAAGCTTTCCTGCTATTCAAGGCTCAGGTAGCTTTGGGGGTACCTAAATATGGACCATGCTTCTTTACAGAGAAAACATTTTCATTTACATTCCATGGTTTTGTTCAAGTCACAATGCCTCCAGCTTCCCCGTTTGACATTTTTTAGTAACTTAATTATCATTACTAAGGAAGAATTTTAATAATGGTGTTGTTTACATTGGATGCAGCCCTGGGGAATGAGAGAGAATAACCCAGATTGAGGGAGCGGGAGGGAGAAGCGTGGTATTTTAGAAACCCAGGCCACAGCCTGCTGGAAGCATCTGTTTCTACTTAACCTTTTCCTCTAGAGTCCCAATATCATTCACAGCCCAGACTGCCAGCAGTTAGGGACTTGTGCTGAGGATTCCCTTTCCCTTGTGCTTTTGGCCCCGTCCTTCCTTGTTTATGAATCTCAGGACTGACAGCGACAGTGTTAGGGTGATGTTTGCTCAGCGACTGCTACTCGTGCAGTCATTCCTGTCTCAGTGGATGCCTTCGCTTGATGCTTCTGAGATGGAAATTAGGAGGTGGGATTGGGTAGTGCTCAGAAACTGGTACTGCTAATTGCAAAGCAAATAATTGGCAGGGAAAGAGCGTGCCGAGACATGTGCCGATGGCTTGCAGCTACAGAGGTGGTGGCCACTTGACTATTTTGCCAAGGGCAGAGCTGTGCCGTGTGGCTGCAGCTGGAAAGCTACGAGCATCCTTACTACCCATGGCTGCAAACTGGCTCCGTGCTAATGCGGGGATTTTTTGGAGCTGCTCATTTTCCTCTGTTTGCAGGCACCAATCTCAGTAAATGCACATTGCAGCATCTTTTCTTAGGCCAGGTCAAAGCCCTTTTGGATGCATTGTTGGGTGTTTGGAAAGATGTTGCATTTGTGAAAAATAAATTATTTTTAAAATGGTAATTTCTTTCACATGTTTCCAAGAAATCAGCCGGTGGCATGAAGGAAAACCTCCTTCTCCAAGAGTTCATCTGTTGCTTCCCACTTTTGCATTTAAAAAGAAAAAAAAAAGCAGGAAATATTTCTGATCCATTCTGATGAAACTGCTCCTCCTTGCTGGTGTATTTACACTTCAGTGCTGATGAACCACAGAAAGGGAAGAAAGTAGCAGAGCAACTTAGTACCTACATCTTCTCGGCAGCTCCCTGGAAACGTATCTGTCATCACTGTTGTACAGATGCGGGCTCTAGCAAAAGGGGGTTTCACCACGGAAGATGGTCTCACTGCATGGCAGCTATAGAGGCGTTAGTCACATTTAGTGAAGTTTTGATATCTTAGCAGTCTTTTCAGTATGAGAATTGATCACTGCTTCCTGAAAGAGAGAGCTGGAGACCTGAGCTCTCAGCTCCACATGTGCTCTTTAATCTGAACTTGTTCTCAGGCAGAAATACCAGGTACGTTCCTGGTCTAATTGAAGTATGTGGAAAAAACCCACCCATGTAGACTTCAGTAGGATTTCAGCATGGATGTTTAGGCACTGTTAAAGTGCAGAAAAATAAGCTAGCAGAAGTGGGTAAGCACCGTTTTCCTTTTAGCTGAAGAATGATACTCCTGCAGTAACATTGCTCCTGATGTCTTTGCCTTTTAAATACCCAGTGACATAAATATTAGATGCATGTTAAGCCTCAGATCCAGCAAATATCTCCTTATCTTAAAGCACATGAATACTTTTGGCCCTAGTAAGAACATTTAAATGGTACCTAAAGGACCAGAGACGTGGAATCAAGTGAACCAGATTTGTGGTGTGTGAAGAGAGACAAATCTCTGCATTCTCTCATGCCAGGGGTTAACTTGGGCCAGGTGCCATTAAGAAGTAAGGGCATGAATAATCTCACATCAGACTTTTGCATCCAAATGGCTCATTATACCGGCAATATTCATAGCTTGTGATAGTCCTATAGATTTACGATAGTTAGGAAAAGATGACACCCAGCTTACTTTCCCACCAATCATTATTACATGGGAAAGTGAGCAATTTTCTTTAAGTCCATTAGCATAATGTTAGTGCTTATAAGGACCAGACTGGGGTAGACACTTTGCAAGTCTTTTAGGTCAACAAAGTCAAACTGGGGACCCTTTTGAGGAGCATAGCTTTTACCTCCCAAACAAAAAAACCACACTTTGTTGGCTAGTACAGGCTGTGGATATTTGCAATTTGGGGCAATTAGGAAGCAGCTGGTATTCCCAACTCATTCGCAGTTCTGTAGCCCTGTAACAACCCATCTCTTCACTAGAGCCTATCGAACGAGCAGCTCGGCGCATGGTACAAAACACAAGGAGGGAACTTCAGATCAAAACGTTTATTCTTCGTTGCAGCAGATGAAACACTGGGGCACGGGGCTCCCGGGTGGGCATGAGTGAATACACATGAAAATGCACGGCATTTGCCATTGGAATACACAGTCCTGAATTACATCTGAGATCAATATAGGACGATAGAGATTATCAATCTTGAGTGGTCTCCGTTAGGCAGAATTGACTGGCAACCACATAATGACTCAGGCTCAGCCCACCAGTTTAGAGCCCGAGTGATAGATCTGCAGATGCCAGTCATCATAATTTCCTTATCGGCAGCATTCACGTGGCTGTTTGTCTTCTGCTACCTGAGTTGCCTTGGTCCGGTTCAAGTGTTTTATCCTCCAAGGTGCGTCTGAGAGATCAATGCACAGCTACAGCTGGTTGAAGGGGACCAAATCCATTGAACAGTTGATTTGGTTCCATTTTACCAGCTTTAGCAAAGCATTTGGCCTCATGGGCTGTGGCCAGCAAAGAGGGGAATTCCTCAGGGTCTTTTCTTTCCCAGCTGCCTGGACCTCTTCTGAACTTGCTGCCTGATGTTGCACTGGTTCAAATGGCTTCACTTCCAGGCAGTCGGGATTTATTTAAGCTTCTTAGCAGCCATGGCTGAAGAGCGGGTCTGAATTAAAGAGGCAAGTTTAATAGCAGTGGAATAGTCTGCAGCAGTAACCACCAGCCTGGAGCATTTTTAAACCTGATATTTGGCTCCGTTTGTTTTGAGAGCCGTGTCGCTATTACAGTGTGACATAAGTAAAGGCTATGGTTTTAATCCAGAAACTTTAATTGTCACCTCCTGCCTTCTTCCTTTCAGTGTTTTATGGTCTGCTGTCCTCTGTGCCCTGTGTTTTGGCGTCTGAAGTGCCACCTAACACACAGCAGCCGGTAAAGGAGAGAGATGTCCCTTGCTACCACCAACCCAGGCGAGTAACTCAGGGCTGCAGAGCTCTTCTCCCCTCAGGGCTCTCCTTGGCAAATGGGAAGGAAAAGGCTGAAATACCTGAAATCTTTTTTAGAGGTTAGCAATCTCTGCCTCCCTACCCTGCAGCTCTCCATGTTTTCTCATCTGGCATTAAAATCAATGGTTTCAGTGGTTTTAAGATCTGCTTGAGACAAGCAATCGTTGCATTTGCCATCACCAGAAACCAACAGGAAAGAGATGGAAAGGAAAAGAAAGAAGGGGGGGAAATGGAAAAAAATGGGTTTTTCTTTCTTGCAATCTCATAATCAGGCGATTTGCCTCCGAACGGCGTAAGCAAGCCCCTGCCAGGCCACCCTGCCACACCGCCGCTGCCCAAGCCACTCACACGATGGTTCGTGTTGCAGTGCTGGGGCGTTGATTTCTCCTGGAGAGCCCTGCAGCATGACCACCCCACTGCTAAAAATAACTCGGTAAATCAAATTTAAAAATCACAGCAGCTCCGATCATTTCTGCAGTGAGAGCCAATAAAGTCAGGCCTTTCCTTCTTAACCTAGAGCCACGCGCAGATATTGCACATTGCCATGTGCATAACCTATTTAAAGAATTTATATGCGTCATAAGGCAAAGGTGACTTTTCCCCCCTCTTCCTCACAGCCCACCATGCTGCAAGATGATACTAGGAAAAAGCACCTGCGCTTATAACCACTGCATATTGCAAGTGGGCCAGCATTATAGCTCCCCAAGAAATACAGGCTTTGCATTGTAACGGTAAGTACTGCAGATCACTTAACTGCCCAAACCCATTACTCTAAGCTGCCTATAAATAAATGGAGAGAGAGAGACACAGAGAGAGAGAATAGCTTTTTAAAAAGAGCTCTACAATTAATTTAATCGAGTTATCTCTAGGTACCTTTTCAAGAGACAATCCAGCCAAGGAACTCAATGGAAACTTAGACAGTGAAGACCTGGAAGTATTAAATTCATCCTTTGGTGAGTTACAGGAGGCAAAGGAAAGTAATTATTTACGGGTGATTGGGGGAAGGTGGAAGTGCCATTGGTGACTGATGCTGCACTGAGCCTGCAAGCTAAACCCTGATGGGTACATGGATTTTGGGTTAGCGTGCACCAAGGTGTCTGAGCATCGCCACCACGCACTTAAAACATGCCCTACTCCCCAGGTACGCTTGCTCTGTCCTGGTCCCATTGATCTGGGAAGAGTCATTTGAAAGCGGCACTGTGGGGGAGCGGTGGGGGGGGTTACTCTGAGCATCTTCTGCTGGGGTCAAGTGTCCCCACTCCCTCTGGCTTTGCTTCGGGGAGTGCCTGGGAACACATTTGAAATCAATGCGAGTCAGCGTGGATGCTCTGTAACGTTTTGCTTAAATTCTCTGCAGTGAGTTATGGGTGAGGTTTTCCTTTTTAGAAAATTAGTTTTTCTCTTCTGGATGCCATTAATCAAAACTAATGATGTCTCTCTGGTGGTGAGGCTTTCCCAGCAGCTGAGAAAGAGCAGCCCACGTTATTGGCTGGAGAGGGCTGCAACACACGGGGGCTTGTAGCCTCCCGGCAGGGAGAGCACAGCTCTCCGCCAGCCCGGGTACCGCCAGGCTGGGCTCTGAGGCTGTACAAGCCATCCGAGCAAGATGAATTACAAAGGCTTCGCTCAGACGTGTTCAAAGGTCCGAGCTCTGTTGAAGTTCCTGAGCTCTCCTGCGAGGCAGTGCTCAGCCCCTCAATGCCTGTGGGCCCCCCTCTGTGTGAAACGAGGGGGTCTGGGGTTCAGTTCTGCCTGCTCAGCGCTGCCAGGCTCAGCAGGCAGGATCCGGCAGGAGAGCTTTGCCTAGCCCTAACAGCCAGGCAGGGGTTTGGTGTCACTCTCCTTTCCTGCCTATGCTGATGATGCGAGTGCGGTCTGCGACAGCACCATGTCCCGGGTTCAAAACCCCGCCACCCGCCACCACCAAATCTAGGTTTGCTGCCCAAAGTGAATCCAGGTCCAGTCATTTCCTCGTGAAATTGGGTCTCAGATTGGAAAGGTCCTTTCTGGCTGCTCTGTCCCTCAGGGTCAGTACCGGGTGCTGGTGCGACACTTCCCAGGACGCTCTTCCAAGCCCTGCCTGCCCATTGCACCGGCACATCCCCGAGCTGGGCAAAGTCCACACATGCTGCAGGATACCATTGGAGAGCCATGGGCACACTGAGCAAGCAACACTTGTTAGAGGCAAATCAAAGCCAAAATAACAAAATAAACCTGTGCATCGCTTTTCTCTCTCTGCCGACCATTGCGTAGTGTCTCTGTTTTGCTTTTGGCCCGGTTGTCAGCTCCGCTGTTAATCATTACAGGCATGAGAATGGACAAAATCCCTGCATTACCAAACCACTGCCATGCCAAGTAGGATCAGTAGTAGGCAATGTAAGAGGATCCGATCTATTGAAGACCTTTCCACTTTAGCCTCAATATTCTAATAAAGATGTGTTATAGACAGTACAGAAAAGCCAAAGAATTTATCAGCATTTGTCGATATTCCTAATGAAGCAGAAGATTCAACATGCAATAGAATTAGCCTACAACGAACCCTTGCATAGGGCCCATCCTTCTGAGTCCAGAAATCTCCTGCCTATTCCAGTCTGATACCCTTTTGAGAAATGAGCATCCCTCGAAGCCATTATCATTATAAGCTAAAAGGCCAAATGAGACAAAGTACTGTTGCTCTTCATGTGAATAAACAAATCATTTTTAGATCAAATGCATTAACAATTTATCATCCTAAAATCCAATCAAAAGGAAAAAACAACAATACAGAACATTGATTTCCTACAGCTTTATCTTAATGAAGTGCACATTCCTTTCGTAATTAGCTTTGGAAGGTTTTTCCCCTTTCCTCAAGCTAATGTGTTATTTGATTTTCATCCAAACATTACTAAATTGGAGGAAATTTCCCCAAAATGAAGTGGCTTTTGATAATACAGGAAAATGCCTACTCTCACACTTTGCTATTTCTTTCCACCCAACAGCCATACTTGTACTGCAGATGAGTCAACTTTATTGCACGGTGTCTCTGCGAGGATGTTTAAATCAATGCCACAGTTGCTGTATTCTGCACAATGTGCCATTTGTAAACCAGAAAATACAGCCTCGCTGCTTTTATCCTTTTCCTTACAGACATCAAATATTAATTTAACTTATATTATTACAGGGGAAAAGTGGACTGTGTTTTATTAACATTTCTAAAAGTATAGATATTCAACCCAAAAAGTAGACTCCAGACAAGGCTTGGGAGTCTTCCGCCTGGATTTTATTTGACTTAATTAAAAAGCACTCAGTTCCTTTGTGCACTAAAGTAGTTGCTGACATTGCAGTAGCCACTCAGTCTTTCAAACCAAAACTATTACCTGAACTTAATAAAGTGTCTACTTAATTTATACACCTCTGTGAACTCACCTGTCTCCCGCAGATACAACGCGGTTCTTGCTAATGGCTAGCAAAGGCAACATACTGATGGCAAACTCACCCGCACTCCGGGGTAACTCAGCTGCCCCATAACATAATTTCCATCACCTTTTATCTGCCTTCTCTGCCGTTAATACCATTATCCAATATCCATGATCCAACAATCCACCGCGCGTTGCTGGAAACGCTTTTTGCCAGGCCACCTCTCCATTCCTCCCCTAAATCTCTCTTTTAAATCTTTTCCTCTTTAAATGATGCTGAACAGAGGACTATTGCTTTCATCCTGCTTCACTGAGTATTTGCTGAAATGCAATGGCTAATTTGATAGTCCGGTTTTATTTGGATGTATCGCCGAGGTACATGGCAATATCTATGACAGAGAATAAAGCCCCAAACCCTACAATCATCACCTTATTCCTTAGTTATAGAGAATGCCAAAAGTGACCTTACCAAAATCTTGGCTCTCAACAGGAGAATCTCTGTCTTAATCCAAATTTTGGTCGTAGGCCTCTTTTAAAAAATAAAGGTCCTATTTCAAGCACAGACCTGATCTGTTCTGGCAATGCAGAGCATCAGTACCTGGCGGGAGCTGCAAATGCCCTGGCTCCATGCGGGACCGAGGCGGACCCTCCAAAGCTGTTTGCCTTTAACGCAAGGCTCTGAGCAGGTCTCTGGGAACAGCATCTCCTGAAACAGGCGGTGGAAATAGTTGTGGGGTTGGAATTTTTTTTTTTCCCAACTCACACACTCACAAGAGAACAAAGCTGTTCCCTAATACAGTTTGTGCATTTTATGGACCAAACAATTAAATAGGTTTTAAAACATCTGCTGACTGCATAATTCTATACAGGGGAGTGTACTCAGCATTTTTAAACAGCAACTGATACGAGATACCACTTAATAGTACAAAACACCAGCAGTCCCGTTAAAATCAATAGAAAATTAGATGCTATGAAAATGCAATATGTGTCCAATTAGTTATAATTGGAGCAAATGGTGATGCAGATAAACTCCTGGAGGAAGACGTATTTGTCCAGGACGCTCCCTGCCTGCTTTCGGCTTGGCACAGTTATCGGCAGTGGCGGGCTCTGCTGTATCCTATAGCATGAATGATGATCCATCTAATACACGTATGTTAACTGTTATCTAATTATGGAGTAGCTCGGAGCTTGCAGGACTGCTTTGGTGCACCACTGTGCGTGGTGAAAAATGATCCTCTGTCACACGGAAACCTCCCTGTTGGACTTGACAAATTATGCCAGCAAACCTGTTTAAGAACTAAAAAATCCTTGGACGTGGTGACAGGCAGAGAAAGATGCTGGTTGGCAACAGTTATTTATTTATTTATCCAGCAGAGTTTAAGAATTGCAGCTCAGTCCCAGGGATACTCACTTTTTTCCCTGCCTGTCTGTTATTATATCAGTTCAAACTCCTTCTCACCGATTATTTTGCAGGCTTCTTTCAACTCCTAAAAACTCAGCTGCACAGCAAAACGGGAACTAGGTTATGCGATTCTAACGCTTTATTTTTAACATCTTTGGTGCAACATATTGGCCTCCTCTTTGTTTCATCTTATGACTAAAGAAAAAGAGCAAAGAGCCCATACTGCAGCGGCACAAAAGGTACATCCCCAAGCAAGCATCGCTCCAAACCCTTCATTCCCTTGCAGTCACATCACTTGTGCTACAACAAACATTATTAATTTGGGGGGCATTTTTTCATATAAACACCATAAAGTATCAGTTATTTTACCAAAACTATTGGCTCAGAGCTAAGAAGCAATAACTTTCTTCCAGGGTTCGTATTTTATTCCTGTTTTTAGTTAATAATTCGAATTATTAAAGACTTAGGGCCCCCAAAAAGCTCGTGTTTACCTAGACTTGAAACCTTTTTGCACTATTGGACACTCCGTTACTTACACTGTTAAGGGAACTGTCTCTCGAGAAAGGGAAAAAAATGAAGTGGCAGCTTTTATTTCTTAAGCTGACTCAGCCAAACGGTGGAACAAGAAACGTTAAGACCCAATCCATAACTTTTGTGGCTGCTCAAAGGACGTATTCTTCCTCGACACTGATAAAAGTTTAATATGTAGTTGCCCCGGTTTTTAATAAACTTGTCAACAAAAGAGCAAGGCAAATTGATGGGGACCTTCCCAGGAATAAATTCAGCTTCAAATAGGCCAAATGAGCGTGGAGGACAGGGAGGGGACGGCACATGAGCAACTTTTGCTGGTCTTTGCAAAAAAGGCACAATAGATTTTAGCGGGTGTGGGTGCGTCTTATTGTCTCAAAGACAAGGCTTTAGGACAAAGCTGGCTTAATTTAAAGAAAGCAAGGTGGTGCAGTGCTCTGTGCATCAGAGCTCTGACACCGGCGAGGAGGGAATGGACAAAGCCGGGACGTAAATACCCTTCCCGCCCTGCCTGCCCGCAAATCCCGGTCCCCATCCCGCAGCAGACTCGCTCAGACAAGCTGCAGCATCGCTCCCTGCTTTTTATCCCTGATTCTCCATTGCACATATTTCAGGACATCCCCTCCGGGTACTGCCTGCACAGCCATATCCCCCGCTCAAGCCATCCCTGTTCCCCGCTCCATCTTTTCCCTTCGCATACTCAAGGCTGAGCTTAATTCAAGCAAAACCCAGTCCTTTTCCACTGCCATTATGGGAGCTGGATCAGGCTCCTGCAGCCTTTAGCTACACGTACCCCCCGCGTATAGGGACCAGCTACATTGCATCCATGTGGACATAAGCTACACACGCTGGCCACCTTCTGCAAGGTTAGGGGTTGAAATCATTGCATGAGATTCATTATTTTCTACTACCCTCAAACAAGTTGGTGCCTTAAATTATTAAGACTTGGGGGGGGTTGTTAATTTGTTTACCCGCAGTAAACACAAATATTAAACCAGAGCTTCCCATAATCTCACTGCCAGCAAATTAACCCACTGCATCCCAGAAGGGGACACCAGTCTCTTCATCTCAGCAACTCCTTGCAACACTTTGATTCCTGTGTCGCTGGCTCCCTCCCGCCGCCTTCCTTCACTTGCACCAAACAGCTTCAGCAGCCGAAGGCCAAGTCCTGCCTCCGACATTGGGTCACTTCCCAGATTGGAAGCGCTGCCCCGGCTGTCGCGATGAACTTTATTCTTGATTGCGCTTAGGTCACTGGATTCCTGCTCCTGTAGCTTTATCCAACTCCCAAAATGCCAGGGTTGACCTGCCTATGTAAGGGCTTTGCAGGGATGGCTCCCGTCCTTACAGCTGCCGGGTGACTTGGGCGGTCGGTGGTCACGAGTCCCGCACCTCTTGGCTGCCCAGATGCCACCTAATCCAGTCCCACCAGAAGGGCAGCTGAGAATGAGCACTATTTATAGCAGCTGTTTCCCAGTCCCCCCAGGCTCATCGGTCTGCCCAAGGCTTTTTTAGATAGCGGCACAGGTCCCAGTGCAGGCCATATCTGGGCATGGCGAGGCATTTACACGCATGGCCCTGTGCTTCATGAAAAAAAAAAAAGAAGAAAAAAAAGAGGGAAAAAAAAAAGGAACCCCCTGCATCTGTCTGAGATGTCCGCCCCTTGCTTGCCTCCTGAGCACTACCAGCAACTGCTCCAACCACTAAAACCTTTGGCTATTAAATTCTGCCTTTTCAAGACATACCTGTGTCTGAAAGCCTTCCACTTGTACACAAGGATATCCGCCATCAGCCTCTGCTCCTCCCGACAGATGGCTTTGCAAAAATGCAAACTAAACCAGGGATGCATACTCATACTGGTTACACAGTGCAAGCAAAAATGCCTTCAGAGCATCACGGGGCGCAGCAGTTGGTCAGGAGGAGGCAGCCCACAGGCATGCTGCTCTGCCTGCACATGCAGGTACCCACCGATGCAACCACGGTCAGGCAAGCCTGGGGGCTGTGCGGGAATTGCCCAACTTCCCCGGCACCGGCAGAGCCACCCAGCGATGCAGCGCTGTGCAGTGTTGTGCCCAGAATGGCCACCAGCACCCGTGAGGCGGCGAGCGGCCCCGTGGTGCTGGAGCATCTCATAGACCACATCGCCCAGCTCCTCAGTGAGGCAACGGGGCCCTTTCTCACTCCTACTCCAATACACCCCAGGCAGCCACGGCCCCGCGGGATCCTGGTTGAGGTCCAGAGTCAGCACCTCAGACCCTGCACCCACTGAGAGATGCTGGGAGTCCAGATAGGTCTTTGCATTTCAGCATGAGGGCAGAGGGGGCACAGTCCAGCCAGGCTGTGCTGTCTCCCCAAAACATATGCTGGGCATCACTGCACAAGCCAACACCAAAGCAGGGAAGTCCTCACAAACCCAGAACGAGCTCGTCCTTGGGTAGCTGCATCAACCCTCCTCGGCCTTCTCCAGCCTGAGTCCCATGGTGCAAGCAACAGCTTCAACAACTCTACGGTGCCTCTGGGGGAAACTGAGGCAGGGGAGCTGCACGACTCGTCTGCAAGCCCAGCGAGCCAACAGTGGAGCCCGTGCCCTTGGCTCCTATCCTTGGAGTGCTGGGCTGCTCTTGCCATGACCCCCCTGCATCCCAATGGGAAAGCATCTCACAGCATCGCTGCCCGCTTGGCTGAGGTCAAGACCAACTTCAGAGTCAAACATCAAATGTTAAACCTAGCATCTTCTCTGGGAGGGAATTGCAAGTGCTGTACTTAAATCAGCCCTGGGCTTTCAGGGGAGGGATCTGAGCCGAGGAGCGAGGATATTTCTCTTGCGAGGAACACACCACCCCCTCGCCCACAGTCACTGCTAAGTGCAAGATGTGGTGAAAGTCTTTAAAAATAGATATATTCCCAAGCAATTCATGCCGCTTGCATCTGGCAGGGCAAACCTAGCGTGGAAGCTCTTGCTTACTGACTAAAAAGGATCGTTAGCAGCTTGAGGCTCATGCAACCTTGACTCTCTCCTCCTCTCTTCAGGGCCTTCTCTTGCTCTTGGCCTAAACCAGTCCTGGGAAACACAAGGGAAGCCCTGCCCAGCTAGGCTGGTGTCAAAGGCAGGGAAAGATACTGCAGTGCAGTGCTGATCTCTTCTGCAATCGGACGTGCAGACTAGCCCGAATGCTGAGTCAGCACAATTTCTTTTTTGATTGGTTGATCTGAGTAACATACTTTCAATGTATGCTAAAGGGGCAGCAATTAATACGTTTTCCCTCTTTCCCCACCTTTCCAAACCACTTCGAATCGAATGCACAAATCTCACCCCCAAAGTCACTCTCTGGTCCTAAATATTCTGAGGCTCTTTCATTTTTAATTTAGGGCATTAAAAAAAAAAAATTTGCAATCTAAGCGATGCTCACTTTGATCGACTTGTGCTGCTGCAGCTAAAATATCTGTCCTGCAGGTCAATCTAATCATGCTTAATAGCAGTTTATTCTTCAACGCAACATTTTTCATGTTGGGTCGACAGTTTTAAATGAGATTGCTGATGCACCCCTTTACTAATGCTTTTACCAGGGCCAGCACATCCCTTGAAATACTTGTGCAATAAAATGCTTTATTGCGCTTGATGAATGCACTATTAAACTTGAATTGCAAACATGCCCCCCCCGCTTTTTTTTTTTTTCCAAAAGAGGGTGCTGGAATTTATGGGGCCACTTGTCTTCCAATATTAAGTAATAGTAACAACAGTAATAATAGATCATCAACATAACAAACACAGAAAACTAAAAAAAAAAAACAACCCGCTGGGGAAACCCACATGGCACAAATTTGTCCCTGTGCTCTCGTGTGAATGTGCAAAATATCCATCTTGTACCTGCCGGTAGTTCCACTTACATGCGGAGAATTCATCTCAAGAACGGCTGGATTTTGTGAGGCATAGAATAGAAAAATTTAACTAATTTGGTCCACTGGATTTATGGCTTTTACAATTCTCAAAGCTCCTGTTTCCACGCCCGGCACTGCACAGTCCTTGGTTTGCAGGATGGATGGGCGCACCTGAGCATCCCGGCGCTGCTGCGCGCAGCGGGTCCAGCACCGACGCTCCTCGCAGCGCTCCCGCGACGGCGCTCAAGGCTGGGAGATGCTCACCAGTTTAAAAAGAGCAAAAGAGACCTCGCTTAATTTTAGCTACCACATAGAGTGGACTTAGTGCAACGTAACGGTCACAGTTTTAATCCAAATAGGTAAAAAAGGGAAGAGGAGCTGCCAGAAAGCAAAAGAATGGCACAAACTGGTTGCTGAGGCCCGCAGCCATCATCTGCTTCCATCGACGCCAACAGCAAGGGGCTGCCGTGGCTCTGGGGGGTCCACACATAATCTGCCCATTTCTTTTTTAACTTCATCCAAGCCTGGGTGTCTCGGGACACGTGCCATGGCGAAGCCTCCCCTGCCACCTCCGCTCCCATGCTGCGAGACGGCGCTCAGAATTATAGCTTTGAAAATATTTACATAAAAAAATAAATCCGAGCACTTAGTGACTTCCTAAAGTTAGCAATTCCATGTGATTAACAAGCATATTAATTCAGAGATGGGGGGAAGGAGGTAAAAATTGCATTAGGAATGCAGGTATCTACTGTAAATCAGATCACAAGCACCTTCGCTAGAGCAACAGAGAGCAGCACAGGAGTTTTAGTAAAAACTGGGCTGAGGAAACAAAGAAAGGGAAGGAAGGAAAGAATGAGAGGAAGAACGAGAGGAAGAAAGCAAGCAAAAGAAAATGAAAAGCAAGTAAGCAAGAAAAAGACAAGGAAAGAAGGAAGGAGAAGGAAAGGAAGAAGAGGTGGGGCAAAGGGTCAGCAGGGAAAGGAGGGAATTTTGTGTTATATCCAGAATGGTGAGAGTTGTCCTCATTTTTCGTCCAGAGACTCAGGCTAACATCGCTGATTTACAAGGGAGCAAAACTGCAACCCTGCTCGGGCACCAAAGCTTTCCTGCTCGGGCTCAGCTCATTTCCCAGCTTCCAACGGCATTTTATTTAAATCTGACCCCAACATGGGGCTGGACCCCAGAAGCAGCTGGGGCCCATCCTGGTGAGGCCCCGGGGGCTGGGGCCCATCCCCACGCAGGGTGGCTGCTGGCGGGGCTGAGCCCCGGGGATGCTGCATCCCCGCTCAAGGCCCCGAGAGACCCTTCCACGGCCAGCCAGGAAAGCCCCAACTTTCCAGAGACCAGCATAACCAGAGCATCCCAAAATGCAAAAGGGATGATGTGCAGATCAGCCATCCTCCAGTGCACACCCAGCCTTCCCAAAGCCACCTGGCAAAGAAACGGCTCCTCCTCTGCTAGGAAGGGGCTCAGTGCTTCTCATGCCTCCATCAGCTACGGTATTTACTTTAAACAACAAAAAGAAGCTCTTAGTAAACCCCACCAAATCCTACACGCAGGAAATCTTGCCGATAGCCCAGCCTGCCTTTTCTAACCCGCTATTCATGAGCACCTGCTTACAGTTAAATCCACCTGGGTGTACGTGCAACAAGCGACGACGGCACGCACCGTGAAGAGAGACGGATAAAGACTCCACAAAATCCAGACTCCGGGTCTCACCCGCTCCCCGCGCCCCGGAGAGGATGCTGCGAGGGGTAAGCCTTGATTATCCTTGGAGCGGGATGCCAAGGCATCACACCTACCAAGCGATGCTCTAGGAGCCCGTTAGCCAAGCGAAGAGGGGTGTTGCGATTACAGGGAAATCACTCAAAAGCAAAACGTTGCCTGGTTCTCAGCTGCCCCGCGGAGATGGGAATGTAAGTTTGGATAGCTGGGGAGTGGCTTTCCAAGGAGTTCAGCTTTGCCCGTCATTACAGGCATCGCAGAATCCATGAGGATGTTCGGGGCTGAAAGCTTTACATCCTTGGACGCGACTCCCGCCTAGGCAGAACGTTAAACTTGTGTTTAAACAGCCTTTCTTTCATCTTGCCTCATTATTGTAGGATGCTGGAAAAATAGCCAACTATTTTACATTGGAAAAAGTTAGAAAGAAAAAGCAAAAGCCAGTGAAGGCTTCCAGAATTAAAGGAGCTAATTTTCTTATTTTCCTTTGGGAAAATAAGACACCTATACTCAGAGCACTCCTCTGGCTTTAGCTGTGATCTGCTGACTCCATGGCTCATCACACCAACGAGGAAGATCGCCTTGTCTCCAGTTTTAAGGACAAAAAGTTTTAACACGGGAAAGAGTCAAAAAGCGGAGTTTGCACATTAATTCAAAGCTAAAACACTGCACGCCTGGGTCACACGTGTTGTATCCTTTTTCTCTCTCATCTTCTCCCTGCCTCCACCTCCTTTTGTTTTTCCTAGATTTAAAGATCAGCCAGCTCTGTTTGCTACCTAGCCTTATTCTGGGGAAAAAAGGGTTGATGGGGAAGCGGGAAAAAGGAGCGCTCGGCCTGCATCCCCGTTAAAACCCAGGAGTGGACAGCCAGCTTTCCTCTGGCATCGCCTTTCAAAGCCCATGCCGCAGTCAGCATATTGAATATTTAATGTCCTGATGAGCATTTCCACCTGCTGACACAGGCAAAGTGACAGAACAATACACACGCTGGAACAAGATCATCAATTGACTCCCCAGTCGGTCTGCCAGGTCAGGCAGTTAAAAAAAAATAATAATATAAAATAATCTGTCTGTCTTTCTCCCCCGCTTTGCCTGGGGTCACACATTGCTCCTCTGAGAAGGGTTCCCACCTGAAATACATACTTCTTTACATTCCATAGCTTGCCAGGTTCATATGGGCATATAAAGAAGTATGTCTCTCAAGCAGGTAGTTTCAATATGCGCATTTATATGGTCACAGGAGGAAAAAATAACGCTGATTTACAATTTACATCCCGAGAGTGAGTTACGGCTCAGTTTAAACCAGCAGACTTTCCTCCTGCCCAGCCCATGTGCAGAGACACACACACCCCCCCCCAGCTCCCGCTCCTCGCCGGGGCTTTGCCCTCGGCAGGTGATGGGTTTTGGTCCCTGGGAAGAGGACCTGGATAATTCACCGGACACAAAGCGGCAGCGGTCCGGTGGCTGCCCTGGCAGGGGCTCTTTGTCACGTAAACGGCACAGAGTAAAAGGCAACCTGCCACTCCACCTAAAAAGTAGGTGTTTCATTTGAAATGGTAAACTTTCAGCAATTAAAAAGACCAAAAAGTGGTTTAGTGGAAGGGATTTGCTTTCTATGCCCATAGAAATAATTTTAGACAAAGCCATGCAGGGGAAAGTTAAATGTATATTATTTCCCAATTGCCTCCGTCCTGCAATTTGGAAACAAAAAGCCAATTTGTTTTCAGAAAGCCAAAAATCAAATGGCTGGCTACTGATTTACAGACCGATACCGGGAAGAACTGCTCCATTTGCCAGAGTAAGAAAACTCATCAGCTCCAGACAAGCAATTGCTTTCATCAGTAAGTAGAGATTAAAGCATAGGAAGAAGAAAGCATCTTACCTAGTGAATCCAATGATTTTTCCTCTGCTGGTCACTGTGAGTGAGACACTACCTCGCAGATAAGCAAACCCCAAAAGATAGCACACACCTTCTGGGGAGTTCAGGGTATTTAAAAAAAAAAAAAAAAATTAAAATTGCTTCTAATAAGTCATCCAGTTGAGCTCCACGCCAGCTAAGGCGTTTTGGGGAGACACCTGCAGATATACAACGTAAAAAGCAGCCAAAGCCAGGTGCCGGGAGCTCGGGCCAAAGTCTTTTTGAGTTATTCCCGCAGCCCCCGTGGGACGCGCGCCCGTGCACGCCGCCGTGCGCTTGGGCACCCGTGGGGCTCGGTCCCGCGTGCGGCCGCTGGCTCTCCCCCTCGCCCTTGCCTCCTCGCAGCCGCGCTGAGCTTTAAAGCTCCCCGAACAATGTGGGCCGAGTGGCAGGGCTGCAAACGCCGCCCGGGCTGAATAGGAGACTATTATGGGCAGGATTTAGGCAGGGAGCAACGGCGGAGGTCACGTCGGGTGCTGCCTGCTCGCTGCCTGCACGCTCAGCAGGGCGGGCAGGGCACGCTCACCTGCGCCTGCTGCCCCTCGCCCCGCTGCTGCCGATCGATACCAATTTACAGGCAAATGCAGAATGGCTGCCTTCGTGTTAATGAATTTTACCGTTTCTCACAGTCTTCTAATGAACCCTTTAAAGAGGGTTTAAGTAAACTTAGCAAGTGGCAAACTAAGCACTTTGGACTACCTAACTGTGTCAACGCTTTTCCACTGCTTTTTAAAATATCATTGCCAGCCGGGGAGTAAATATTTCCCCGCTCCCCATCGACTTCTAGCACCACCGAAAAGCAAAGGCCGCACGGAGCCGGGGTGTAAATCCGCTGTGCTCGGCCCCCAGCCCCCCAAATGGCTTTACACCCCTCCCGCAACACCAGCAAATGCCTCGGTCCTGGCCCTGCACAGCTCCCCTCCTTGCTCCCCTAGGTTTGTTGACCCTTTTAACCATCATTTTTTGTCTCATTTCAAGGCAAATTTCAACCTTTATTTTGGATTAAGGGGAAGAGAGATGGAGCTGTGGCACCATTGTAATGCATGACTGCAGTGAAATTAAAGCAAAGGGAGTGTGAGGGAAAGTCTGAGTGCTTAAGATTCAAAAAAAAAAAAACCCCAACAAAAATCAAAGTGCTGGTGGGGGGTTTTGCACAGCCAAGGCACTCCACGGTATTGAATTTCCTTCAGACCGACAACAGTAGTACAGCTACCGGACTTCTTGGGCCATTAAACATCTGCAACTCATACCCAATTTGCTTTCTTCAAATGCATTTGACATAGGCTGTGCTGAATGGTCCCCAGCTTCTGCAGATGAGCGGGACAGCGGCTGCCGGCCGCTAAAGAGAGCACTATGTCAGAGCTAAAAAAATGACGTTTTAAATCCTTACTAAAACGGAAGACAATGACACAACCGTGGCAGCAAAGTTCATCCTGGAGATTTAAATTTGCTTTGAGGCTCTGTGTGGAAGCTCACTCCTTCCAGGGTTGTGCCTTTTGGTGGAGGAGCAGATAAAAGGCGTGACGGTGCTTTTAATGGTGACGCCGGAGGCACCCTGTGGCTCCCGTCCTGCAGCTACCACCAAGAGCAGGTGGTGGTGGGCGAGCGTCATCCAACGTCCTCGACCCACCTAGGCTCGCTGAGCTCCTGGCCTTGCTCTTAGCAGAAAAACATGCGCAATAAAATCGTGGCTGTTCTGGGGAGAAAAATTAATGGAAGGCTGGATAGTGCAGAGGCCAAGGGGCAAATGAAAGGGAAGGGAAGAGCCTGAGATATTGCATGGAGGAGGAGGGAGGAGGAGGATGGTGGGAGGGGTGGAAAGCAAGGTGCTGTATATTATACCCCTGCTCTGCCCCAGGCTCAAGGTGCTGCTCAGGTCCAGGTGGCAAAGTCGAGCTGGAGCTGTGCAGCACAAAACTTTGGGGACTTTGGAGACAGCCCATATTTAGGTCTGGGTGCCAGAGAAAGGAGAGGCAAGCGGCGCTGAAGCAGAGGCAAGCGCTCGCCCCGGCGCAGCCCACGGCAGAGGGGCTGGGCTGGGCGCAGGGCTCGGTCCTTGGGAGACACAGACACAACCACCCGCTCGAGAGAAACCCAGCAATTAAACTGCCAGCACAAATCACAGATTTCTGCCTATACAATTACACACGATTGCTGAGTGTACGCTCTCTCCGGCACAGACGTATACATAGATCCATATTCTAAACACAGCCTGGAGATGGGTTGTATTTGGATGACATGTTACACCTGCTTATATATAGCATTTATATACCTATGTATAAAGATGTGTAAAATATACATATGCATGCTATAAAACATCCCTAAATTTGTGTGCGTGTGTGTATGTAGCACCGTATCCATCTCGCAATACTGATGTCTTTATATTTATGTGACTAGGTATCACCACTATCATATAAAATATAATGACCGTAGTCAACTCTAAGCTGCAGAAGCAATAACAGTCAATTGATGTATGAAGTGTAACCTGAATTCCAAACCCTTGCAGGGAAAACCTAACTTCTCCTCCTCCTCCTATTTCCTTCCTGATCGTCCACAAACCATGCGCCTGTAATTAATGCTCATTTCTCGGCATTTTAACAGTTAATCACCGCAGCATTGAGATCATTGCAAGTTAGGCTAAGTTTAACCACATTTCACCCTTTTGGTCCGGCTGGTATTAGCTCGTCGCACTAGTTTGTTGCAAATAAATAAATAAAGCCCCAATCCCCCCAGGTGTCATTAGACAGCCTGTGTCTGAATTAGGCATTTAAAGGCCGGTTTAACCTTGCAGAACGGTTGCATGTCAAAGTTCTAACATTTCAGTTCAGATTATTCTAGTGCACTGCTTGCTCTGCAGTTTGTTAGGGTTTTTTTTTTTTTTTTAAATGCGGAGTATGCCACAGCAGAACAAAAAAAAAAAAAAAAAAAGAGGGGGGGGAACGTCTCGTAACCCATCCACAGATTAAACACACACCCAGCACATCGCCGCACAGGCACACACACACGGCACACACACACACACACATTTGCCGGATGCAAAAGCCCACATTTAAGTCCCCGGGTAAGTTGGATGGGCACTCAGTCCTGCATTGGCCAGAAAAAGTGTTTAAAAACAAGCTGAGCTGGTAGCGGTTAAAGGCAAGGCAGGGAGCAGAAGAGGGGAAGGGGGAAAAAAAAAAAAAAAAAAAAAAAAAAAAGACATACCAGTTAGGAGCTTCTGTTGCAGCAGAGGACTCACCAGAGCACTAGCTGAAAGCTGAATCAGCTTTCGAGAGTTAGGGATGCATAGAGGAGGGTCATGGAATCACAAGGTAATAATGCGCTTCATGCTGCAGCCGTCAGCCTTCTCCTTATAGCCAATCTCTAATGCAGGAAGGGAAAAAGAGAGCAGGCCCAGGAATGGTATTAGTCCTCACTTGGAGGAAAAAAAAAAAAAAAAATTAAAAAAAAAAAATCCTCAGGCAAACCCTCCCCTCCCCATCCACCCTTACCTCACCCCCTCCACCCAGCACCACTACAACTCCATCCCCGCTGCTGCATCGCGGCTGGGCGGCGGGGGGGCAGGCGGGAGGCAGCGCGGTGCCGCGGGGGCTGAGCGGCGGAGCCGGGGGGAGCGGGGCTCCGGGCAGCGGGCTCCGGGCAGAGGGCTCCGGGCAGCGGGCTCCGGGCAGCGGGGCTCCGGGCAGAGGGCTCCGGGCAGCGGGCTCCGGGCAGCGGGGCTCCGGGCAGAGGGCTCCGGGCAGCGCTGCCGGCGGCCGGCGAGGCAGGGGTTAAAGAGAAGCAACCTTGCCCGCCCGGATTGCAGCACACCTTGATGCGAAAGGGCTGCGCCTGCAGAAGTGCCCGCGTCCCCGTCCCCCCCGGGGGGGTGGGGGGTGTCCCCCCCCCCCCGCTTCTCCTCCTCGCCCCCCCCACCCCCGGGGGGTCAGCCCGGGCTGGGGGTCAGGCTGCCAGGAGGGATGCACACACGCACACCCCGGGGAGGGGGGGCGGAGGGGAGGGGGAGAGCGCTGGTCAGAAAGCGAGTCCACCTTTCCAGTGCTTATATACCCAGCGAAGCATCCGAAACACGCACTCCCGGGCCGGTGGCCCCTTCTCCTGCTCTTCCCTCCCTGACCATATTTAGTCAACCACGGCAAAAAATAGCCTGTCAGCTGGAGGCTGCTGAGCAGTATTTGGAGTTCAAGCGCTCCTCGCAGCCCATTGACTACTGGTCCTGCAGGGTCCTGACTCTGCCTTTTTTTTCCCCTCTGCTATTTTTAGGTAGGCCAAATAAAGAGGGAGCTCATCTTACTACTCTCCGCTGGCCCGAGGTTTCGCGGGGCCCTGGCTATGTTTGGTAAGCGCTGGCGTTGGGAGAGGCGGAGTGGAGACCTTGTCCATGCCGGAAGACCTTTGGCTCCCTCCCGTATTTATTCTTTTCCTCTCCTTTTCTTTCTTTCATTTGTACTTCTTCCTCCACAGTAGAAAGGTATCCAGGTGAGAAGGCGGGGAAGAAGCTCAGGGGATCCTGATTTTCACCTTACAGAAGGAAGAACAGAGATTCAAAGACCTCATGCTGGGGACAAGACCCTCACCATGAGGTCCTGGGCGCCTTGTTGTCCGCCCACATCTGTTTTCCCGTGTCTCCAAAGGTGCTGAAGGCTGGGAAGGTGTTGGACCTTCTGCACTACATGGCGAGCACGGGGGAGACCCATCGCCAGCCAGGGAACCCCCCGCCGCCACGGTGGGTTAATGCGGGTCACCAACACAGCGGTGTCTCCTGGGCCTTGAGGTCATGGGAGCTTTCCAGCCTCCAAAGCTTCGCCCAGCAGTACACCAAGGAGGGGTAATTTTGGCAGCATAGGCACTGCCCTTGGCTTGCACCTGGAGAAGTGGGTGAACATCTCCAGAAACTCAAGTTAGACCCAGCTTCAAGTAAAGATGTCTGAAACAGCAGAGCCCTGGGGAGGTCACCTTGGGAGAGCGGATAAATGATGACAGACGTGGCATTGGCTGCATTCAGCCAACCTGTCCTGCTTGTTTGCAGCAGACCCCCACCCAGGAGCACCCTCTAAATCCAGTGGCCCCACCCTGCCCTGCCCACAGCAGGTCTCTACACCATGCCGCCTCGTCGAGGCTCACCCAGAAGGACCATGACACCTCCTCACACCCCAAGGGCACCTCATGGTGCTGACGGACCACTGCTGTGGGCAGGCTTTGGGGCATCAGGGCTGGAGGGACTGGTATCTGCCAATACATGCCTGGCGGTGGTAGCTGGATGTGGAGCCAGGGTCAGAAGTTTGCATGAACCCCAACAAGGTGCCCAACACCCCCTGCTCCCATCAGCAGTCAGTGAACATGGAGCAACATGTGATGGAGACGCCCGCCCACGGGGTCTGTGTGCTGCTGCACAGAGACCCGGCAGTGCCGATCCCAACGGATACCTCCACTTAGGACATCCATGTGAGACTGTCAGGCAACACTTGTCTGAGGTTGTTGCACTTGTTGGGAGCTGATAGCAAGTCATCTAAAGATGGGAAATGCCTGCAGGAACCACCCCATAGGGCCACGAGGTGGGAAGGGCTCCCAGGAGGTCCCAGCGGTGCTTCCCCATGCCCTGATGTCTGAGCTCCCCTGCTCCGAGGACGATGCCAGAAATAGCCACTACGGCTGACGCATCTGCTCGCTGTCCTGGGCTGCTTTGGCTCAGCCAACAGCTCTCCTGAACCCGTGCTGGGAACGTGGATTTCCCTCTGCCCCCCTGGTCCCAAGGACAGGCTGTTCCACGCTGTCACTGTTCAGATAGCCCAGGACAGGGTGTGTGGCAGCAAAACCATGAATTCTGGTGTCCCTGAGGTGCCAGAGCCATCTCTGCAGTGGCCACAACACAGAGCAGCCCTCAGGCAGCTCTATCTGACCCCAGGGACCAAACCTGCCGCCCCCCATGGGACTGGCAGTGTGGAAAGAAACTGGAGGAGTGCTTCTGCCCCCTCCCCACTCCTCTGCCCCAGCGTGGTCCTTGTGACCACCAATGTCCCCTTCACACCTTCAGCTCATTTCCCTGCAGAACAGCCAGGAATTTCCTGCAGTGGCGTAAGCCGTAACCATTGTTTTTTCCTCCTCTTTTCTATCATCACAGGGATGTCCAAGCTGCTCCCCCTTGGGCATCAGCCAGGACTTTCAATGCTTTCCCAGCCAATGCCCTTTCAATAACTGAAGCCATGGAAGCCCTTCTCCACCCTGGCTCACCCCAAGGCCACCCCAAATTCATCCAGGAAGGCCTTTACCCAAAATACCAGCCCAGCCAGCACATGGGGAGTTTGTTGCCTGTTACCCTCTTGGGAGTATCTTGGGGTTCTTGAGAAGCCAAGTGCCAAAAGTGACAGGTTCTCATGTTATTTTCAGCCCCATCCGAAATCACAAAGTCCCTGGGAGGAGCGGCTCCCTGTGCCCGGGTGGAAACCTGCACTGGCGGCAGGGGAGCTGTTAAGAGCCGCTCGCTATCGCAGGCGCAATCGTGCCCTTCTTTGGATTGAGTGAGTTGTTATCACATCCCTGACAGGTTCCCCGGGGTTGAGAATCCATCCCGACACTGAGATATGTTGGGAACAGGAGCAAACTATAAACAGAGATGAACCAAAAGCAAATCTCTGAGATGTGAATTAAGAGATTGTTTAAAACCCAAACCTGCTTTATGCACACAGATTTCTTCCCTTCACTAATTGGTTTACACCACACTCACCCTTGAGCTCGCAGGGACTAAAATATCTGCATTCCTCTCCAAAATGCATGGCATCTTTTTATCAGGACTTGGGCTGGATCTTGCTCCATGCGCCGATAACGCTGGGAGTTTGGCATGCAGAGAGTACCAGGAGAGATGGGTCCTGCATGTGCAACCACCACGGCCTGCTAGACTTTTTATATATGTATATGTTTGCATACACCGGTAAATATATACATATATGCATACATATGTGTGTATGTAACAATAATAATGCATGTGTGCATGTAATAATTCCGCATGAAAGCTCCTTTAATCAAAGAAGCCTGAGGAAGATGCACAGCAGACTAAAACTGAACCAGTTCAAAATGTTATGTGAGAGATTGCAACACTCCAAACAAAATGCAAGATGTTACTTTAAAAGAAGCAGGCTTGGGCTTTTGAATTTATGTAACCTAAACTGATTTTGTCTGTTTGAAATTGTTGTTGCGTGTTGGGAATCTCAAAGAAGCAAGGAGCAAAGCTGCAGACGTTTCCTTTGGAGTCCAAGATTACAAGCCCCTTTACTTCTCCTTGCAGCTCCAAAGCTGTTAATGGTTTGCTTCATTTTATTAACAGCAGACAAGAAAAAAAAAAATTCCTCCTCGGAGCATGTGTGAGGTGACAAGTTGGATAATAACAGCTCCTTTGGAAGCTTTTATAGTACATTAGGCAAACATAGTGGATGTTTATAGACTTTTAAAAATGCTGATTATATAAAAATGCATTTATAGCCTTCTAAAATACCAAGCTACTGTAATATAAATATTTCTAATAATAAAAACCTAAAAATGCAGATTATTGACCCAATTGGAGCATTTTTTTGTATTGATTTCTGGTGTTCTTTGGGCCAAAATCTGATCTTGAACCAAAAGACTGAACAGTGTCCTGTGATAAGAGCCAGGTCACTCAGGCTTTCACACCCTGGAGAATCTGAGGAGGCTGTTGGTCACCTAGTGGTTGGTCTTCCTCTGTTCTCCATAAGAACTTGAATGAATAACCAATTTTTTTATTGGCACAGAAGCTTGAATGTGGCTCTGTCCTGTGCCTAGCTGACAAGGTTAGTGGGGATGTGCCTTCTCTCTTTTTTGTCTCTTTTTCTTACTTTGACCCAAAATTCCATCAGTAGGTGGAATTAGCTTCTGCCAATGGCAGTTGTCTCAACACAGATAAGTTCTTTCCAAAAATTAAGGTCTTGACAAATTGGCACATCCCTACCACAAAGCAAACACCCCAAACACCTAGTAAAAAGATGAGTTATTCTTTATTTTATAACAGCAGACCTTTTCTTGGCTTTGTCTTTTACTGGTGACTGGGAAGGCCAACTCCGGGCTTTGGAGCTGCCTGCAAAGTCCCCTAAGTCAGTACAAGATCTGGCTCTCACATCACATGACTATAACACCTGATATATAGTTTGACCCAAAAGAAGAGTGTTTATTCCAATTTCATTTTCCTGAAGCTAATTTTCTTCCTTTTGGTAATTTAAGGTCATTATCTTAATAAGAAGCACCCTTTTTTGTGCAGAGTGCCACCTCTCCATTTACTGATCCCATTGCAAAATTTCACATTACTTGAGAAAACCTCAGCCCCACCAGCAAAGACAGACCGAGGGAAGCAGCTGCCTGCGACTCTCCCACCAGATGAAAGCAGCGATTGCATCACCATTTTGCAACGTAATTGTGCTTAAAACCACATGTCTACTAACTTCTCCCAGAGGCCAGCTCCAGCCTTTTCCAACATACATGGATATAACATGTCTGTGTTAGATACAGTTCATGTGGATATGATACAAAAGGTGCTTTCCTCCCCCCCAGCCTTTTTCCTTTCATTTGGTCTTTCTGGCAAGACAAAGGAAATAAAATTGTTTTCAAAACTAATGACCAACAGAAGCAGTGTTCATTGATAGCACACTACTAACACCCTTCCCTCTCAAAATCCTAATGTGGGAGACAGCAGTGCGATGCTCTCCCTTTTTTAATTGGGAAACTGAGGCAGGAGAAGGGCTTGCTTTGCCTGGGGAGCAAGGGCATGGCTGGGGGGTGCCGGGGCAGCCCGGGCTGCTTCCCCGCATCCTCCCGGTGAGCTCAGCCGCCTCCGGAGCTTATCAGCATCTCGCTGTTGGCAGATGAAACGGTGACATTAGAGATAACTTAGCCAATTACCCACCAGCTGACTTGAGTTCATTCACATGTTGCGGGCTTTTTTGTTCAGCAAGATGTAAGGGTTGGGTTTTTCTTCGACTTTTCAGAAGTTGTGAAATACAGCCGTCGGATGCTATCGTAATGATGAAATACGGCTGTTTCACTGGCTGGCTGGGAGATTTTCGGTATCTCTGTATGCCCATATATGCAAAACCAGCACGTTGTTTCTGCAGTTCGCGTGTGTAATATAATGCTCTTTGTTTTGGAAGATATTTCTCTGAAGACACTAACCACCTCACCTCCGAACACAAATGTTTTTCAATTATTAGAGGGTTTTTTCCTGCATTGTTGGAGCGATATTAACAACGGGCAAAAATGCAGCAGAACAAAAGATTTTCATAGCGGTCTATCTGTTTAAGTATTTATAAAGCACCAATCTCTCAGGTACCTGGCTCTTACTGTGGTTTTAAAAGATTATTATGCTATCATACCATAAAGGAAAGAACAAAGGACCACTCATAAATTTAACCAAAAACCTTGTATTTTCCAATCTGTGTGATCTCTCTGAAACCTGGGATCTTCTTTTGTGTCAGGGACATTTATGTCTTCTCCGATGTCCTTCCAACAGTAAGCATTCCAGCAACAGAGATCACATTATATACTGTGGTTTTGTTTGTGGCAGAACAAAATTAAATGACTACATAAATTACTCTGCTCCTGGAATAAAGAAACAAGCAAGAAAGCAGTTTTTTTAAAGTGGCTTTTTTTTCCGATAGGATGAGTTAGATTTCCTGAAACCATGTGCAAATTAAAAAGTTCACAGTTCGGGCTTATTGTGAAAGCTAAATCTCAGGCTCATTTTGAGAGGCGGCGTATTTAGGAAGACACATTTGGATTTCTATAAGAACTTGTAATTGGTTTCCCACATCTTCCTTGAGCGAGCACGCCTCCCGCTCCCTCCCAGATTAACATTGGCGGTGCTTAACTGCAAAAAGGACACTCGTGGCTTGGTGCACGCTACAGAAATATCTCCTGACGTTAATGGAGCACTGCAGCATTCCTCTGCGAAGACCCGCTACCTCAAATAACTCACACCCAAAACGCAGCCATGCTCTTTGCACCCCCAACTGCAGCCTGCTGCAGGGTACCACCCTCAGCAAGGTTTGAAGGAGCAAGAAGAGCATCTGTGGAGGGATGAGGGCTGGGGTAGGCACACCAGCGGAGATGGTCCAAGTCCCCTTGAGCGGCTCCACACCACCCCACTGAGCATGAACCTGCTCTCAGGTTTCTTATCAGGCTCTTCCACGGCAAATCTCATGCCAGGAGTCCCTGGGGTCACCGCTGGTGGCTGGCCAGAGCCAGGGTTGGACCAGACTGGTTTGGGAGCAGGAGAACTGGGGGAGGATGGGAGAGAAACGAGATCAGGAACTGACAAGAGAGAGGTGCAGACTGGTGGGAAAAACAAAGTGCTGGAAGGGCCCCGCGCTTTTTTGCCCAAACACATCTTTTCCGTGCATACAGGATAAAGTAACAAGATGCATGATTTACTCAGCACAGAGAAAGCAGCTGTTCGGAGGAAGTGTGGGAGTTTTTAGGCAATCATGTTCAGTTCCTGAGGAGTCCCATTTACAAATGCTCACTGCTTCATTTTGCCCCCTCCCTTCCTCTCGTTTCCCTATGGCTATTTCCCCATCAGGCTGTGCTGAGCAGATGCTTTAGGCTCTACTCAGTCTTTACTTCTGGCATCACTTCAATTCCCTGAAGTCATCAGGACTGCCTGGTTTTGAGGGTCACCCTACCACCTTTATCTAATCCGTGAAACAGTTTCTGAGTTTCTGACAAAGCCTGAGCCAAGGAAATCCTGCAACACTGTGCCGAGGGTGTTAAGAACGAGCAACCCACTGCAGCCAGGGGCATCGGTGAGGCTCCACTGCCTGCCCAGGAGCAGGCAAGACATTCTCCAAGGGACCTGTGCCAGCAGCTTTGTGCCTGATGCTCTGCTTAGCCAAGCCCTTGCTCAGATCAACCATTCTTTACAAGTTCACCTTTCCTACGGGGTCTGTGTTCAGCCCCCAAAATGCATTACATGGGACTTGTGCTACTGGATGGCAACAACCTCATCCATAAGGTTAATATCTCTTCCTCTTTTGTCCAGGGCTGGGAATGAAACCGCATCATTTCTAGGTACGGTGTCGGTGGTGCAGAGACCACCAGCTCACCGTGGCTTGAGGCTCAGGAATCACCCTGGGAAGCACAGCACTTACCCACAACCCTTCTGCAGAATTTCTAAGCAGTCTGAAATTAACTGTTCTCCTGCAAGTAACTCACTAATAGACGTGATTAGCAATTAAGAAAAACATTATTATCTGTCACATGGGATTGAGGAAATATTTATTGCAAGCCTGTGCATGACAGCAGTAGGAAAAGGGTCCAGGAAGACTAAGAAAATATGAGTAAGACAATGTCAAGGAGGTTATCATAGGCAAAGATGTAATGATGGGAGAGAAAGCCAACAAGATGATCCATGAAAGATGGTAATGAACAGCAGTGCCAGCCAGCAGAGTATGCCCCGTGTTGCATTTACAGGAGAAGGTAATTTATCATCAGATACGGCTAAAAGTTCTTCTGAAAGATCCAAGAATCCTTTGAAAAGTCAGGAAAAAAATCAATAAAAAAAACATAGGCAAAGCATTGAGCAAAAATAATTTAGCAAAACAACGTGCTCTGTACTCATCGTGATAGGCAGTTCAAAAATTTGCTGTTCTTCATCTCTGCCTTGTGAAAAGCCTTGCACACTGGTCTAAAATGTCTGAGGAGCTTTTAATGCAGTCCCTGCCCCTGCCAGACATTCAATGGCAATTAGGCACCAACCCACGCAGACAGATAGGTGCTTGGTAACATTTCCAAAAGCACAAGCAGTGAATTCGATGCTTACTTATGGCAAAGCACTTCTGAAATTCAGCTGAACTTCCTTCCACATCTTAAGAGACCTGCATAGCTTTGGAAATCTGCTCCTTCCAGGCACACTGCTGTGCCTCCAGCTAAGCACAACTTACCTGAACCAGTTGTGACCAAGCCAGTTCTGGAAGACCCATGTTTAGAGATGGTCAGATGGCATCTGGACCACTCCTAGACCCTGGTCAGATATCTCCAAGTGGAGCTTCCCCAGACTACTGGGACACAACAGCTTGATGGGAGCAATTTTGTGCTTGCTCCATTTCAGACTTATGGCCGCAGCCTTAGTTCCTTTTCCCTAAAAAATATGGAGCCAATATAAGGGAAAGTAAATGATATTTTTTCCTCAAGCTGCAAAAGTTAGGTTAGTTTTTCATGCTCAGACAGCATCAGGATGAAATATGGTCAAGAATAATTAATTTCCTCTTGGGATTGTTGGAATAATTGGAGCAAAGGCTGCTCTTTAGGAAGGACACAAGTAACTCTTCACTATGTTCTCAGTGAAAAGGATCATCTCAACTAAAATTGCAAAGACGTTCCCTTCTGGAACATATCTGGAAATGAAGGCTCTAATGCAAATCTTGTTGAACGAACTGGCATTGGAGCCAAACCTAAGTAGGCTGGTTTTTGTTAGGACGTACCCCTTGTAAGTCATGAGCTCACAGTGGCACCGACAGGCTTTTGCCCATTCCTTTCGGTCATGCTTCTCTATTTATTTAACATTAGGCAATTTATTCAAGTGTAAGTTAAGAACCAGTGAATTATAATAAATATTTATTGAAGTTTAACAAATCTGTAGGACCTGTATGTATATTAATCCTCATTATAAGTGCTGTCAGTTACCACTTAACCTACAGTAGCTGTCTTCCAAATTTATTATATTAAATACATATTTGAGATGACTAATTTATAGCATTAGCAGAATACATTTATGTCACATCCCATATTCCCTGCCTTTGCAGGCTCCTTACAGAGAATCTCTCAGGAACCAGCCAACATGCCCCAAACTTGGCAGTGGGATGAACGTTGTGAAAAGTCCACCAACCATCTTGTAAACCATGAGTCCTAAGAGAAGTAAACCCAAAACCAGTGGAGGATACTGCTAAAGCCAAAGGTCTCCTAGGAAACTGAAGCAGGGAACAGATGCTGCAGCATTCCCTTCCATGGGACCATCAGGAGTCCATGCCTTTGCCTCAGCCACATGTTTGGCTGCAGCCTGCTAGAAGTCAATGACCTTCTGTCTGCTACTCCTCCCATGAATGTGCATGAATTTGGCTTTCAGGTTCAAAACTTACTTAAATGCCCACAGATCATGAATGCCTAATATACCTTTCTTTAGGAATCCCTGTTAAGAAACCTGAGGGTCCTGACCCAAAACTCACTGTAGTCAATAAAAAGCTCATTTTAATGCCATTGACATAGACCCAGATTTTCTAACAAGTCCAGCCACTAACAGCACCTGCGGTTTTTGCACACATCTGACTTGGGGCTGCAATTTTGCAAGCAAGCACTGGATCTCTCCTTGTTTTTTGCGCTTGAATCGAGTATGCACCACAGCGCGTGTGCAATGAGGTGTGTGCCCATTTGAAGGCAGAGGTGAGGTGTGTTGTTCTGTAGTAATGGCATGGTAACTCCATTAGAAATAATGGTAATTATATTGTGACTCACCTTAACGCTACCACATTATATCCTAATGACTGTTCAGTTAATTCATTTTTATTGGCTGTGTCTTGGAATAGAGCTTTGGAATGTGCTGCTAATGCATTGGAAATTAAGAGTGTACACGGGCCCATGGGGTGATTTGTACCCAGCTGCGTATTGGTGCTCCTGCTTATAGCAAAGATTGTGAAATCAAAAGGGATTTATGCAAGGAGTAGGAAACGCAGCCCTACCATGGTCAGTAATGTCACCCTTGTTGAGAGGCAGCAGGAAATGCAAACAGGGCTCCCGCTGCAAAGAGCTCCCTGGAAAACTCAAGTAGGTGTCATTGGATGCAGGAAAAGTAGAGCAGCAAATGAATGGTTGCCTGTTTTGTAGGGGAAGGTGACTGGGAGACACGTTGGCAGCACGCACCAAGAGAAATTGCCTGGGTCTGCCCAAGCTGCAGCCCCAGTCTGCCTGCTAGGACCTGCTTTGTTAACCTTTGCACTAATGAGAGATAACGACCAGGCTCTTGCTTGAAGCTGGAGCTGGAGCCTCCCCTCCTGCTCCTTTGTTTACAAGGAAAGGGCTTCTTTTGTCTCTTGTCTTTGTGGTTCATTATGATCTTAATTTATTTGGGGACGGTGTTTTTGCAAGGTGCAAATTACCTCCTTCCAGGGAGGACCTGGCTTCCGAGCGGAGCCTCCTCTGTTCCAGTTTGCAGCTCTCCAGCCATCCAGACTGATCACCGCAGGTATTTTTAGAAGGTCATTCTGAAGCAGTAATTTCATCTAGTGATTTTATCTTCTGCCTTTTAGCAAATATTGTTATTTTTTCCCCCTGCTGTTTCAGATGGTGACAGGTTTTAATGTCAACATCAAATTACCCCATATTTCTCAGCCCAGTTCCTGAGCCAGGACCTCTGCTGACACATGGAGTCACGCTGGTTGTCATTCTCAGCAGAGGGACCAAGACCGTGTGAGCCTGGGCGAATAAATTTCTTTCTTCCCTGTAGAGGTGGTCCCTCGAGACCATTTTTTCAAGCAGAGGGATTTTCCACTCTGCAGGACAAACAGTGCCATTCATAGAAAAAATATGTTAATGGAAGGGAGCTTCATGCCAGAATATCTCTGCGTGTGTATCAGCCTCAGCAGCAATGACAGTGCAGCTCTGGCAACAGGCTGCTTCATCTAGCCAGGCTTGGAAGCTGCAAAAGGAGAAATGGCTGTGTTTCTATAGACCCTAACAAAATAAAGGGCACTTTTCTTTCTCTTTTGATCTGGATTTTTTGTTTTCATTTTGATTTAATTGCAGGCATCAAATTTACAAGGGCAGAGTGTCATTTTCCTCTTTAAAAAAAAAAAAAAAGAGATCGAGATTTCAGATA
Source organism: Pelecanus crispus (assembly GCF_030463565.1). Classification (NCBI taxonomy): domain Eukaryota; kingdom Metazoa; phylum Chordata; class Aves; order Pelecaniformes; family Pelecanidae; genus Pelecanus; species Pelecanus crispus. Next base: position 3,794,592 of record NC_134656.1, read on the forward strand.
ACTATCCCATTTAATAACAGCTATTTTAAGGTAGGTCAAACCTGTGGCCTGAAAGTCCTTGACAGTGTCCCTTTGATATATTCCATTAGCCAACAAAGGGTTTGATGTAAACTGACATACATCTTTTAAAAGAGCAAACTGGACTGTGACAGCTGATAATCTCATTTTGTTGAAGGACTTCTATCACGTTACCTTTAGCTCAAGGCTGGGGTCTCCAGCAGGAGTTGGAGACAGCAGCAGGTTGGCGAGGAGCCCTGCTCCAAGATGGGTTGAAGCATGGGGACAATGCCAAGCCCAGCAGCCACTCTCACAGGACAGCAAAGCATAGAAATGCTTTTGAAATCCCTGCAGAGTCAACAAGTCACCCAGCTAGGAGCTCATTTAACCAAATGTAGCTTAATTCTCCTCTTATTCTCATTTTGGTGAGAACAGCACCTGGAGACAGTCACAGGTGACCCAGGAAAGACTGAGTTAGTTTTCTCTGCAAGGTCAAAGAGAGCCAGGCAGGTGAGACACTGTTCCCCTGCACCACAACTCTATCCAGGCAGCATGAGAGGTGAACCAGCCCTGATGGGGTGGTGCAGACACTATTGGTAGCCAAGCGGTGATGTAGGCGGCCAAGTGGCAGCCCACGCCTGCCCAACCCTGCCACCCATCCCTCTTCCCAGTGCTGCTGTGAACAATGTGTCTTGGTGTTGCTTTCCCCATGCAGCAAGGTGCCCTGATGGAGGCAGGGAGGAGGACTGGAGGACATCGCTCAGCCTCCCAGAAGTCTTGAAGTCAACAGGTACCACTGTTGGCAGTGACAGCTCCTTACTCCACGAGGGGCCTTGTACCACCATCAAGTGGTTTTCATGCCACTAATGGGACATGTACCTTGGTCCTGGAGGCTTTTTCCAGTCCTTGGAACACTATTAACAAATAATTTTGTTCAACATGTCCTAAAGGTATTAGTTAATGTTCTGCCAAATAGCTGTTTCTTTCTGGTTTGGCACAGAGCACCTCATTCAGGAGGGAAGATAATTGTCTGGCTCAAGAGCTGATCTATTTTCTACCCAATTGATGGTTTCCCTTTTTGAAAATTGATGATTGATCAGTTACATTAAGGATCACCAGGTGTAATATGTTTACCACACATTATGTTTATTCCAGTGTGGGAGGAATGCATTAGGCTTTATATCATTCAAAGGGGATATTTCTGATGTAAAACTGTGCTGTATTAATGAGAATACCCATCAAAATGGTTGGGTCAAATTAAAATAGAACAAATTGCAGACTCCCGCTTAAAAGTCACACTGGAACCTCCAGCCTACATTATCTGTACAATGCAAACGGAGCCCATTTTTGGCTCAGGCATGTTTACATTCTTATTGGAATATATATTAAACTGTATTTAATGATAGTCATGTAAAAGGTTGTATATTCTTTTTGCTTGATGCCACCCAAGACAACTGAACCTTGAGCTCAGAGCTTTAAGATACTACTGTAATGCAAATCATGATATTATCTCTGCAAGCTAGGTATGGGCATGGAAGCAAAGCCTTTCTTCCTTTCCAAAAGAATCACAGTGATTTAGGAATAATTTCACCTCCTTTTGTTACATTTCAAGTTTTACATTATATTTTAATAAGTCTGTCATACTGTACAGACAAAAGGATGTTCAGCTTCTGTTGTAATTAAAGAAAATCACTGCAATGGATAACATCAACTCAGCAGATTTGAATGATCTTTCTTTCACTGCTCCAAAATCCGCCACTCCTTGCATACTGAACTAAAACAAAGCCAGTCTCCAGGCTGTTGTTCTCAGGAGGATTCATCTCCCCCAACTTCAGCTTCTAAAGACGGGCACTGAGTCAATCATTCAGAGTCTCACTGTAGGATAATTTGTCCCACGCTGGCTTAGATACCTGTGTCAAGACTATTAATTTCTTCTGCACTAGCTCTGGGAGCAAACTGGGCAGGAGGCAAGCAACATAGAATCATAGAATCATAGAATCGTTTAGGTTGGAAAAGACCTTTAAGATCATCCAGTCCAACCATTAACCTACACTACCAAGTCCACACTAAACCAATCAAGGGTAGACTAGACTAAACCATGTCCCCAACTGCCACATCTACCCGTTTTTTGAACACTTCCAGGGATGGTGACTCCACCACCTCTCTGGGCAGCCTGTTCCAATGCTTGACCACCCTTTCCGTAAAGAAATTTTTCCTAATTTCCAACCTAAACCTCCCCTGGCACAGCTTGAGCCCATTTCCTCTCATCCTATCGCTAACTACATGGGAGAAGAGCCCAACACCCACCTCACTACACCCTCCTTTCAGGTAGCTGTAGAGAGCGACAAGGTCTCCCCTCAGCCTCCTCTTCTCCAGGCTAAACAATCCCATGTCTCCAGCAATGTCTCCAGCAATGGAAGAACTATCACTTTGATGTATCCCAAGAAAATCTCACAGGAGAATTATGCTTTTGGTGCTCCCGTTAGCATCCCTGTCTGGCATCCAGAATTTCTCCCTGAATTTTGAGCTGCAATCAGCTTGTTAGACCAGACCCACTCCTGTCTACCACCACCATCGCCTGGTCAGAGCATCCCCCTGCAGATGTGGAGGAAATCTGTTCAGTGCTGTATTTCATAGATTTAAAGAGCCAGCAGAGCTCTCCTTTAAGATTTTATTTCTTCTTCTCCCTTAGACGAGTTAGCTGTGGAAAAAATCACCTACAGTTAAAGTTAGTCCATTGGAAACCATGAATATTATATTGTCCTTTGTGCAAGAAAGGAATTAAAGAAATGGATTTGGCCTTGATTTTTTCATTTGAACTTCTCTGCTTGATCTGCACTTTTCTATTACCTCTGTGACTCTGCCTTCGTTATGTTATTAAGAGAAAAGTAATTTATGATTGCCAGTCTTGCAGTCTCTAATTATTTCTGGCTGTGCATCACAATTATTAACTTGAGTATCCACCCTTTTTCCAACAGGATGAACCTCTTTTAGGTGAGTTACCTGTAGGTAGCCATGCATCTATCTTTGCAAGCCATTATGTCCGGTTAATAATGACACTTTTCCATTTTGATATGCTCTTTATACTTGTGCAAGCCAAACGTTGCATTTACAATGAAGATGAACCACAGTCACCAGTTACTCAAGGCTTGGGTTTAGTACCTGGATGTACTAAAGCATTTTGCACTGTTCATTGTCTCATTCAAGACCAGGCAATAAAGTACCACTCAGCATGAACTAGAATATCAACATATCACTGCTGTTCTCCTTTTTTTCCCTGGATTGCACTGGTTTTCCATTTACTTCTGGTGGGTAATGAAGACATCCGTTCTCATCCCGACAGCTCTCTGCAACTTGCTTTCTGAGAAATGGAATAGCACTGTTTCAGCGATTTTGATCAACGGAAAAAATACTGCCCTGTATTTATGGAGGTCAGGACAGTCATTATATTCTGGACATTTCTATGAAAAGTCCCAAGAAATGGATGATGAATGGGAAAATCAGATTTCTGAAGTGGGTTCAGGTACCCCGGAGATGTTTCACAGGTGGATCTCGGGTAAGAACTTCTCGAGCAGAAATGCCCTGGACAGGCGTAGTGCTTGTGAAAAGGAACAAAATTCAGAAAAAGCTGGGGAAACGCACATCTTTCACAGCAGAAACCCCAAAGGCCCTGGGGAAACTCATTTTGTGTCTGTGAGTATGCTTCCCCCAGCCCCTGCGGCCCCCCAGCCCCTCTGCTGACTCACACTGGAGTAAGAGCCTGGGATGTGCTCTGCTGAATTCCAGATTTCATCTGTATCAATCATTTCCCCATGTACCAGCACAAAAATATGCTACCTGGCCCAAATACAGCAATCAAAGTGCTCAATGCCAAACAACACATCTCTGTGAGTGAAGCCAGGCTGGACTGCTTTTTGGATCCAACCTCTCACTTTTCTGTTACAGGACCATTTGTCTACAAAACACACCTCTTTTTCATCATCTTTAAGATAGCCTTTATGGGAGGTGTAACTACATGCAAAGGAAGGAGGTGGGGACATCTTTAAGTATTTTGCATTTATAGTTATATGTAGCTTTATTGCATAGTCAGTAAAAATCACTGCTGATTATGTCATTGCTGAGGCAATCAGGTGCCAAAATTTTTTTTTTTTTATTTCATCTGAGCAATAATCATTTTCTGCCTGAACAGTAGACCCAGTTATTGTTTCTTCCCTTATGTTTTCATTAATTAGAAGGAAGTAGAGAGGTAACAAACGACTCCCTGGATGCTGAAGTGTACATTTTTCACTGTCAGGTTATAAGAGGCAATGGGCAAAGACAATATATCCTGTCAGATGTGAGAGTACTTATTGTCAGCATGGTTTGTAAAAATAGAAAGTGAGGTAGCTTTTCTGGATGGAGTTGAAGCTATCTATGGATGGAGTTTAATCTGACTAATTATAACGAAAAGCTTTGGCAAACAGCGTCATGTAGCTGTGAGAATACTGGATAGTGCTTTTTTTCTTATCAAGTCCGTGTGAATGTTAATGTGTGTAAGTGTAGAATCGACTTCTATTAAATCTTCTCAATTGCCATGCACTTCTTCACCCGCAATGCCTCTCTTCTTCATAAGTGCGCTCCGGAGTTACTGGTAAAAGTATTAAAACTCTTCGAAACAGTCATATATCTTCTGGTTTACAGGAAGTGCTTCAAGTGAAGAAAAAAAGAGAATAATTTCCGAGGAGCACTTCTCTGTTGCAGCAGAGCAGAGAGGAGAAGGGAGTTTCATCTACAGCTGAATTGCTGGCCAGGCTCCATTTTATCGAGCAGCTCCCTAAATCCCACTGCGATGAAGGCAGCCCTTCTGGAGATGTTGTTTCCTACTGGAGAGGCACCAAGGAGCAAACCCTGGGACTGATGCCTTGGCGTTGGAATTCAGGGAACTCAAGGAGCTTTATCTGACCCTCTCTTGCCAAGATGCAACCCCTAATACCAATACTGGGGGGTGCAGGAGCCCAAGACAGCCAAGGCTCCCCAGCCTGACCCCCAGCCATGCCAGCCAGGGACTGATGGGGAGCCTTTGCTCCCGGCCCCAGGCACCAGGTGAGACGTGGAGGTGAGCACTGCATGGAGATGAGCATTGCCCTTTGCATGCCGAGCATTGCCCCAGCCCCTGCGCCAGCTGCACTGCCTTCCCCAAGGTCCTCTCTAAGAGCTGGCAAGCTAATGCAGAATGTGAAAACAGGCAAGAAAAACCAAGCTGAAGTTTTTCTGGCATGCAAACAATAAGTTGAGCTCTGCTTTTTTTCTGCACTGGCAAATCTTATCTTAATTGCATCAGGCTGTTTGAGATTCCCAGATGCAGAGCGCTCTGTAGCCAGGCAATTTCTGTAACCGTAACCATTCCCACCTTCCTTAGCCCAAACACTTTGCTACAACCACCAGTCACCCTTTGCTTTGGAAAGGTCTGAGCAACCTGTACAAGCCAGGGACAAGCTCTTCTGCATGGTGCGAGCTGCCTCATGCACTTTTCAGGGCACTGTGCCAGGGACCCTCTCTAAGACCACCCCAGTGTTCAACACCCTGCAGCACAGCCCGCTTCCACAGAGGACTTCTTCTCTTGTGTACAGGCAGAGTAATGCAGGCATCTAGAAATCCAACAGGCAGAGCATCAGCAATGCAAAGCACCGTGCCACAAACCCAGCTCCAGGCCTGGGGAGAGGAGGCAAAAGAGGAAATCTGCCGTGCGTGACAGATGTGAGCTGCTCACTTAATGCACACCTGGTAAGGTGCACTTTCAAGGGTGGTGAAAGGGAAGGAAAGGGAAGGGAAGGGAAGGGAAGGGAAGGGAAGGGAAGGGAAGGGAAGGGAAGGGAAGGGAAGGGAAGGGAAGGGAAGGGAAGGGAAGGGAAGGGAAGGGAAGGGATCGTTATATGTAGTTATTGTGTATCAATCTGTGCTTTGCAGGTTAACAGCTTTACAGATGTGTGTCCCAGATATCCACTTTTAAGACATCCTATTTCCTGTTCTAAGAACTGCAGCCATGAAATCCATTCTGGATGTCCCAGGAAAAGGATGATGCTTAGGCAACTGAAAAAAAGTCAGTTTGTTTTATTCTGATGATTCACTTTGCCTGTCTGAGATGGTTCTGAGACCTTTTCTTAGTTTCGTAATTAATAGATAGTCACTGACTTAGCAGCAATGTTGCTATGCAGGAAACAGCAACCAAGTTACAGCTCAGATCCTCACTGGCTTAATTTGACTTTTCTTCACTGGCTTCTGTCAGGTTAGAGATTAACCCAGCCAAAATCTGGCCCAGCTCTCTTGGCAGTGTCTGTCCATAAATGCTATGGTAATATTTCCAGTGTAAAACTGTAGGTATTTCACAATTTCACATCCCAAAACAACTGTGATGACTGCTGAGAGCATTTGCTTGATGGCATTGCTGCTGCTTGGATGGCTCTTGGAGATATGTGTATTTAAAAGAAAAAAAAAAAAAGAAAGAAAGAAAAGAGAGAGGATGTAGTAAAAAGAAAATTAAAATTTATCTGAGTGGAATGAAGATTTTATCTTCCATTCTGCCTAAACCTAAATGTGAAAGGTCAGTAATGAGAGTGCGCTATGAAAGCGAAAAGGCTGTGTGGTTGATATAAAGGAGACTACCAGTAAAATGCAGCAGTTTTACATAAGACTGCGGCTCCAGCATGGGAGTTAGATGACGCCAAACTGAGGGGCAGAGTCATCGCCCACAATGTCTGGGGGAAGCCGGGGCTCTGGTCCCGGTGCATCCTGCGGCTGGGGACGGAGGCCGTCCCTCGGGTCCTCCCACATGGGGTACCACTTCCCACTTTGAGCATCTCCTCGCTGACGAAGCCTGGTATGACCAGAATATCTCTTCGTTCTCAATACTGTGCTAAAATTGGTGGGAGGGGCCTGTCCTTCTTGCTGTTATATTGTAAAACGCATCTATAAAATGAAGAAGGAAAAAAGAGAATAAAATGAGGAAAGTGGCATTGTGTGCAATCAAGCCTTTTGCCCGCCTGAGAAACAGTCTTTGGAGTTGCCTTTGCACCATATGTGATGGGTTTTGAAATGAAAGATGAGGGCTGAGCACACCGCGTGGCCATCGGAGCACTCTTCGCCCAAGGACATCCCTCCTCAAACCCACACATGCCGCTGGCAGCTGCCAATCACTGCAAAGAAGATATTTCACAGCGACAAAAATATGAAGTCTCTTGCAAAATTCTGCAGTTTTTATTTGCCCTCCCTGGTTCTTGGTGGCTGTGAAACACAGCGGACACTGAAGGCCTTTTTCCAGCGCATGCTCAGCGTTACAGCTCCCAGAGCCAGCACTGCCTGCAGTAATAAAAACTGATTGTTTCCAAAACTGAATATCCCCTTCATTTGGGCCATTCTTTTAATTGACTTCATAAATAAAGGAAAGGCCCTATTTAAACAGAACTTCATCTTCCTGGCAGAATATAAGCAGATGTCATAAAGAAAACAACATGCACTGTTTTTAACTCAAAACTTAAATACTAAATTGCATTAACTAATAACATAAAAACACCAACCATCTGGCTTTTTGGTGGGAGGACTCTAATTCCATTAGGACTTTAATAAATGTACTGCACTGTAGAGACATTTTACTTTGATAGCCTGGGCAAAAATGAGTAGCGTTTACAAGATTACTATACGCTCTGGCCCTGGGATCTCTCCCTTGGAACAGCTCTAGCTGGAGCCAAGGGGTCATCACTGAAGGACAGAGATGATGCAAAAGCTGCCGGCACTGGGGGATGGATTTGGTGCTTTCACGTGCCCTTGAGTGCCATGCCCTGGCATGTGGATGTGCTGCTGCCCAGGGAACGGGAAATAGCTGGTGGCTCTTGCACTATTGGGGAGTCCAGGCTTTTGGTGGAGTTGGCAGAAACAATGCAGGAAAGGAGTGGATTGCTCCAAACCCTGATATCTTTGTCTCTCTGGGGTGACCGTTGTCATTCCCAACACGAGGCCTTGGCCATGCCGTGATGGCTTTCTTGTGCCTGACTCTGCCTCCTGCCAGCCTTGTGTGTCTGCCGTCCTGATACCTCCCCCGAACCCTTCTGCCCTGAGCGGATCCCACCTTCTCTTTTGAGGCAGCCCATGCCAGCTGTCTGTCTGTCTGTCTATCCAAGCCCTTGCACCCACATTAGTTGCTGCTTCTTCTCTTTTAGGAACAGAAAGCACAGCATAAATGTCGTGCTATTGACTGCTACATCCATGCAAATGGCACACTGATTGCATGAAAGGTGGAGCCCAAAACGTACCCAGCCACAGTAAACTGAATTTTTGAACTGGTTGATCACTAGTAGCATTAATTTCCCCAGTGCACTGGCAGGACGAAGGATGCAGAGTCCCATTTTGCTCTTAGGATCTTATTAAGGTGAATTAATCTGCATGTGCTGTGAGACATAAGGGCAGTTCTGTGTCCTTCGGTAGGGTTGATCAACAAACCCTGACTAATGCAACGGGCTGATTTCTGGCACGCCAAGCTTCCCCGGATGAGTAACAAATGGAAATCGGTGAGAGGAAAACCTGACGGCATTATTTTTCACTGAGAATTAACATGCGACACAGAATTGTAGGTCTGTCTTTACGTCAGTTTTGTTTTCCCCGGCTCTATTTTCTTGCAACACACTCAGAGCAGATCCCCACCTTCCTATGCACCCTGACTCATCCCGTGGTGAGAAATAGTAAGCAAACAAGACAAAGAACATCCATGCATCTTATTATTAATATTTTTAACAGAATTTAATAATGATGGATATGTTTGGGTTATTTTGAGCAATATGTATTCCAAATTGGTCTTAACACCAGATGACCCTCATGATCACCTCGTCACAGTAATTACTGGACTTCTTTAAAAGGCATCCTGTCCCTAGGAATACTTGCGAGTGAAAGTGCATTTCCATGTAGGTATCTTTGGAAAACAAAGTCAATTTGCAAGGAGCTGCAGTGTCAGATGAAGCTTTTAAAAAGTTGGATGTCGTCCAGATTTTAATTTACATGATCATTAATACTGACTTATTCCAAATATATAAATCACTCTAAAAAACACCATGTCTGATTCCTGGTTCAGGAAAGAATCCTTTACCAGGTGAATGCTTAAGCTCTTGCTTAGCTTTAGGCAAGTGCTTAAGTCTTATTGAATGGCTCAGTGTTAAGCACATTTTCCACTGAGAGAGGGCTGGAATTAAGTTTTCAAAATGTAACATCCAGAGCTGGTTTGAGAACAGATTCCCTGGGAAACTCCTGCATGGGACATGGGTGATGCTTTGCACCCCACAGCCCCTGAAATCTGAGCCTGAGACACCCTGGAGCCAATGCAAGGATTTCCAACAGCCTGTTTGAGCTTGTGTTTAGACACATTGCTACAACCGAGCAGATGTAGCTCCTTCCATTAATGCTCCTTATTATCAGCTGAAATAATATTTCCTTCCGCTGCCAGCATTTGCACAGCACGGTGTTACCGTCAGCCGGGAAACCCCGCAATCCGTTTAACCTGGCAAAGGATGAACCTGGGTTTTTTTCAGACATGGAAAGCTATAATAAAGCCATCCAGAAAATGACAGGTTACAGGGCTCTGTGATTTGGAAACCGTTTCTATTAAGTTGCCTCCTTGTCTAGTGGCAGCGGGAGGGATGCTGATATGCTGGGACACAGCCGAGCCCTGGAGCACGCTGCTGCGAGAGCGGCTAATGCCCCATCTCTCGTGATCCTTGTACTTCTGGCTGTTAATGCCATTTGTCTGTAATACATTGTAAAATAAACACCCTTTGGGTTTTCTACCTAAATCCACAATACAAAAGGGGGGTTGACTTGAATTGCCCGGCTGAATCATTAGAAAATGAATGCTTTGGGGGAAAGAAAAAAAAAGAAAAGAATTACATTAGTGATCCCCCAGCTTGCCTTTGTGTCTTTTCTCTTTCAGAAATCTCTCATGTTGCTGCTCTCTGCATTTTTCTTACAGTATTGATACACGAAATAAAGCATAAATAACCTCCCTTTCTATTCTTAAGCCTTCGATCCCAGATCACTCTGAGCCTCTTGCCAATAAGACCATTTTGAGCGTCCGCTGGCCTGGAAGTAGCCAGCAATGGTCAATGAGCTTAGGAAAAGGGCTGAATATTTGCCCTGTCACCATCCGGGATGTGCTGTCATCCCATCAGGCATTTCTTTGGTCTTCTTCCAGGTGGACAGTGGGAATTCTTTTATCCAGAGATGAGCAGTCATGGGATGTGCTCAACATTTTGGGGGGTTTCAAGGGTATGGGCCATGCTGACACGCTGACAATGGGTTTCAACACCGGGGCTGCCTTGCTATTGCTGCTTGTACTCTGGTGATGGGCACATTTTGGTGAGCGGATGTAAATTACTGCATCCCAGAACTGCCCGCATAAATAGCTAGTTTTACATTAATTGTGCTTTCTTCTGCTCTTACACACAAAGGTTTCTATTTGCAGTAAGGTCGCTGGTAAGGGTGTAAAACTGATGATCTATAAAAGGGGAAAAGGGGGTTACTTGGCCCAAGCCCATCCCAATTTTACTGCTGTCCACCCTTTTTGGTGTTTATGTGGAGCTCCCAGAGATGCTGTTAGCCTTTCCAATGAGGCAATTGCAGAATGATTGCTTTTCAAGGTCAACAATTTAAGTTTTACCACTCTTTCTCAAAAAGAACAAAGCAGCAACAGTCAGGTAGGCAGAGAAGCATAGATTAAGCAACATGATCAGCTGTTATAGTCCTTTAGGAGGAGGAAGAAATGACTTAACCCTTCCCATCACCAGGAGAAGCTCCTTGTTAGGGGCAGAGTGAATTTTTCCTTTCCTCTTATTTCTGTGCGGCAAAGCCTCTTATTCCTCTGTAGTCCCCATCAAAGTGTCTTCTGTGCTCTGCTCCTCAGTTTTCATTAGAAGTTATCAGACAGAAACTTCATTTTTCCTCAACATTTCCTGACCAGTTCAGTGTGCAATCGGCTCTCCTCTTCCCTTTAATGATTGAACAGCAAACATTACAGATTGTATATAGATATACACACGCACATACATACATGGGGTGTGTGTACACATATATTTATAAAAAACACTGAATACAACTGGAGGAGCAAAAAGACACAGGCCCATTCAGAGTTCCTTCCAGCAACTCCCTTAATCAGATATAATATTTCTGTCCTATTTTTTTTCTCCCCGCTACTCCCTACATGGCACTGGAGGTTGCTTCTCAGAACCACTGAGACCTGGACCTTCAGCTCAGGAAGAAGAAATCCAGAGACCTGTAGCTTGGAGAAAATGGTGCAGCTTGCTTGGGTGAAGTATTGCAGATTTACAACAGCTGCCCAGTTGCCCTGACTTTCTCACAGACTGAATTCACTGCATTCTCTCTGGATGGACAGGTCACAGCTTCATTTTTGCATGGCTCTTGGGGCTTTTTTATCTGTTTTCCTTGCTGCTTTCTTTGGGTTGTTTTTTGATTCATGAAACAAGCCAGATCTCTTGCCTGGGTATTGGTAGCAGCCTGGAAACCAACCAAGAAGGAACAGTCCTAGACCCAATGGAGAGGACAGAGGAGGCTTAGAGTCTTGTTGGAATTAGGGCAGGTGAGTTATGGAGCAGGGAAGGATGGGGAGAGGGCCGGACTGCTCTTCTCCTACTCAAAGTCAACAAGGGAGATGCTGTAGCTGTTGGGAACAGGTGGTTTTCCCTTCTCCCTTTTGTTCTGCCTTTCATCCCCTGCACCTGGGGTCCTTCCATGAAAGGCGCCTGTTCCTGTGTGTAAGGGCAGCTTTCATGTGACAGACCGGCAGGATCAAGCAGCAGAGCAGGATGCATTTTATTGTCTCTGTAAAGCCCACAGGAAACTCATAGCACAGGCTGTGTACAATGGCGCTGAGAAACCATTTCAAACCACTGTGATTTATATGCTTGAGAAGACCACTGTGCTCTGGTTCAACTAGCATCGGGGCAGTAAATTAATTCTGCAAGGGTCCTGTCCAAACTTACATTGATTCTGATTTTGTTGAAAATCATCCATTAGCCAAGAATTACTACCAGTGTTAGTGGAAATGCTGTAGTGTCATTAATTGGAATTAATGGATGGGTAGTTTTTATAGGAGATTTGAATGAAGGCAATATTCCTTTCAAAAAACATTTTATTAGAAATTTGCTTGCCAGCTGTAAAAGGCAATGCCACAACAACCCATTCCACAATGCTTTATCCATGGCTTGGTGTGTTTTTAATTAAGGAAAAGCAAAGCACTTTGAAATGTTTTTATTAAAAAAAAATAGCCATATAACAGATAGCTATTTATTTGCTGCATAATGGGGAACTCAGACCAAGAGAGGCTGGGAAGGGTCACAGCAACACCATCCCTGTTTATTTATTGGACCCTGAATATTCTCTTTCTTCTGGGTATTTGAAAGGACTGCAGGTTATTTTTGGTGCCTTGTAAATTGTTCCATTCCCACACTTCTCGGGGGTGAAAAAGAAGAGGATAATCTGCTCTAGCTCTTTTCTAAGGACAGGTTATAACCCTTGAAGTTTAATACTGGAACTGCTGGAATAGCCCCAGTCCTGGCTGAACTGGTTCAATCCTAGCTGATAATGACCCATTTTCTGCCCTTTCCAAGGGGACATAAAACAGAAGAGACAAACTGATGATGCTCCACTGAAGTCAGAGGAGCTTTCCTGATCCATGATGTGTGAAGATGTTCTGCCCTGCCCTTCTCATCTCATGGGGATACAAGACGCTGTTTTATACGCTTCTTCCATGGCATTTGGACCCTTTAACCAAGGCAGGATTCTCCCTTTATGCTTGAGGAGGCAGAGGTAGAGGAGGTTAAAGGTCTTGCTCAAGACCACAGAGCAGGAGCTCACCAAGCTTACTGCAAAAAAATCACCCTCCCACCAAGAGAATATGTGAAGGTTCCCTATAGCATTTACTTTAGCTTTTAAACAAAACCAGATTTTTTTTTTTAACTGTTTCAATGTTACCACAGCTACTTGCTGTCTTCCCTTGCCTCTCTTTTCATCTGTGGCTTATTGATCTGCTGCATTTCCCATGAAAAAAGCTCCACTGGCACAGCATCAGCATCCTGTACCTGGCACTGGTGGCAGGAACACACATGTGCTTTGTATGACCTGTGTGCAAGGATGCTTTTTCTGTGTTTCTTTTAAATGTGGGAGGCTGTGTGTTTGAAATAGCAAAGACTGAAGTGAGTGCATCATGGTCTCACAAAAGTCATAGTAGCAGGGTTTAGGTAGAGGTAAGGACAGCCTGTATTAAGCCATGTGTATATAAATAGGGAAATTGCACTTTAAAGCAGTTAAAGATGGTAATTTGCTCATCATTTAGGTGGATGGCTCATGCAAACACAGTGCTCATACCTCAGGTCCCTGACCTGCCCGCTCCTGGAGCTCACCTGGAGCAGCGGTCCCCAGGCGCGTGCCTGCGGGGAACAGCTGCCGCACATCAGCGCGCTGTCAGAAACCCTTTGCAGTCATGGTCAAGGACACTCCACACAGCAGAGCCTACTTGGAAATAATCTCGTTCCCTTTCCTTTCCTGCATCACTCTAGTATTGCTCTCCGAACAATCTCATTTTCCCCTAAACCTATACACAACTGTACATTTTAGTTAACAGCGAGGTGCAAATAACAGCATGTCTAGTCTACCCTTAATTGGTTTAGTGTGGACTTGGTGATGTTATGTTAATGGTTGGACTGGATGATCTTAAAGGTCTTTTCCAACCTAAACAATACTATGATTCTATGATTCTATACCCCTTCAGCTGGTGGAAATCTCCCACTCAGTTGCTTGGCGTTAGGAATGGTGGCTGGGGCCAGGTTCTGCAAATGCAGAGCTGTGTATGGGCTTCACACGCAGAAGGGGCACAAAGGACAGGTCAGCTGTCCTTGGATGATGTTCTGGACGCAGGGTGTGCAGGACTTGGGCAGGCTTCCACAGGCAGGGGTGCCCCTGCCTGCTTCTCCACTGTGCCGCCAGCCGTGACCCTTTGCACAAGAGTTGGGCAGGTTTCAGAAAGCCAAGGGGAAGCACAACAGGAATGAAATGGGGTTGTATGATCAGAATCCTAATTAAGGAGAAAATATTGGAAATATGCCATATTAGAAACGCTATTACGATTAATAGTGACAATACCACCCTTGGGAAATAGGCAAATTTACACAGTAGCTATACATAAAATTTACTTTAGCATATTCCCCCCTCTACCTTGTTTGCACACTGTGATAACAAATTGCTTGTATATTGTATGATGGTATTCCTTTTATATTTAAATATTTGAGCCAGTGATTCATTTTGCGAGGAGAGAAAGGCATGCAGAGGTCTTCAAGCTACAGAGCAAAGTAAATGATGTGCTGTGATATATTTAGCAAGTGATAGTGAGAAAAACACAAAAAAACCCAAGTATATGTGGACAGGAAGGTAAACACGGTAAGGAAGAGCTTAGTTTGGGATTTCCCTAGCAAGAAAGAAGAGTGATCCTGCATGTAAGATGTGAATCTGTCAATCATGGTACCACGTTTGAAAGGTTATTTTATCCTTCAATTCTTCAGTTTCCCAATCAAAAAAAAAAGGGGGGGCGGGGGGGAGGTCAGTAAAGTCTTTGGATAGTATTCCCACATCTAGCAATGAAAAGTAATTTTTGGTGGCAAAAAATGACAAAATTATTTACTGTGGCTAGTTCTTTGTGCCATTTGACTGGATCGTCATTAGTATGGGATAGCTGTGGAGCTCTCTCCTTCCGTGGGTAATTAAAAGCTGCTCTCTGCTCTGAGCTGTAGGAGCCAGGAGAGGCTCTCATTTGCATGCAGTCCCACAACACCCGGTGAGCTGGAGGGCAGTGGGGAACCCTGCTGCATCCCACCCCGCATGGGGCTCCCGGGATGTGCTGGGAAGGATGTTCAGCCCCGCATTGGGCTGAGCTGCCAAGCTGGATTTGGTGCTGTGCTGCACCAGTAGCGAAGTGGGAGAAGATCCTTGGCAACAAGGGTTCTGCTCTGACTGGTGCTTGAATAACCAAATTTCTTCCAATTAGCAATATTGGCTGAAAAAGAAAAGAGAAAGAAAGGTTTCTCTCTGCACGGAGAACAGCTTTTTTAAAAAGCCCTTTAGAAAAAGAAGTCAAAGGAGTAAACAGCACACTGGAAGCTACACCATGGTGCAGGCAACAGGCAAATGGACTCCCAGGGCTTGCCCTCGGGATTAGCCGCAGGGTGAGGCTTTGTCCCATGTAACCGGCGTCATGGATGGAGCTGCTCTCACCTGGGAAGGTGAGAAGATGGACTCTAGACCTTTTGAAAGGATAAAAAGATTACCTCTTCCATCCCAAGGTCCTGGGGCAGTGCTGGCTCGCTGCTGGTACACGCCAGGGCTATTGCCCACGAACCCTTTCTCAGTCCCACGTGAGGAGCAGCCCGAGCAGGCACAGGGCCATCATGATGCTGCATTCACACACCAAGCAATTAGTCATGCAAAAATTGATTTTCCCTCTCTCTTGGATTATTAGGGGACATCCCCTTATCAAAATACAGCCAAAAATGCAGCTCCATATTAATCCTTATTGGAAATGCAGGACAGACCCCCAGCTGGTGTAAGCTGCCGGAGCTCCCTGAAGCCTACAGAGGTTTTATCATTTGGATCAACTATAGATTGCCCCAAAGGCTTTAAAACCAACAATTCGCAACACCAGTACAATGCCTATAACTGATCATTCTCAAGACACCCACCTTCTTATTTAATAAAGCCTTTCAAGTCTCTTTGTATTTTATTCATAGGAGCTGTAAAAAATCCAAGGACCCAGTATAAAGAATCATTTATTCTCTTCTACATAGCACTATAAATTTACACTGCATTTGCAAACTAAGAGCCCATATCTTAGGGCAAACCAGAGCTCCAAAGTGAGAGCAAGAATGGCTTTCAAAAGGCCAATATGTCCCAACTAGAGATTGTGTCGAGAGCTAAAATTTACAGCCACAAACCCTGAAAATGAGGAGAAATTAGATACAGGGTTTAGTTTCATTGTTAGACCTGGTCTGGCTTTTTTTTAAAAAAGCACCTTTTACTACTTTTCGAATGCAGAGATGTTTCTGCATTCATCCCTTTCATGCATAAATACACAGTGAGGGGAAATGGGGCTGGAAATGTGCTATATGGGGCAGTAACACTGAATGCCCAGGGCCATCAGGGTGAAACCCATGGCATGTTGCCTTGCATCCCATGCATAACGGTGACATGTAGATGTAGCTGGAGAAGTCGTGCTCTCCATGCTGTAAATACACTGGGGTGGCTTAAAACACTATTCACCCCTCTTCCTCGTGTCCTTGTCTCCCCCCACTTGAAATCACCAGAAAGTGTGACGCAGGAGCCATGTGCACCAGCACTGAGATCTGCAAAGAGAGGCACGTTCAGCACCCAGCCCTGCTCCACTCCCTTCTGTCTTCGGCTCCCGAATGGGCAACGGGGCTGTTTCCAGCTGACCTGACCAACAGAGCCACCAATTCCTCGTGCAGGTCCTGGCTGCCCTTTCTCTCCATTGGCAACCCCGCTACATCCGTGAAATTCGCCCAGTCTCTGCTGCTCCCGGCTCTCCCCTTCAGCTCATTCAAGTAAGCTGCAAAATGGCACAAATCCAATGTGATCAAATGCTTTCTTAGTGTCAGTCTTTTCTTTCAAAGGACAGAAAGGAAAGGGTACGCAGTGCTATATTTATGAGGCTGTCAAGCTCGCTGCTCTCACCAGAAAGTGCTCTCAGGTTTCTTTCCTCTCCGGGGAAGGGACAGAGCAAGCGCCGGGGAAGGGCAGCCGCGTTCGTGGGGGCTGACCTGTCGTCTGAAAGGCGTCTTCCCATTCGTAACGGGCATGGTGGCATCATGCAGTCACCCCCAGCTGCCAGCCTGACCCCAGCACTAGCAGGTTGCAGATGGGGGTATTTTTAGCAGAAAGGGTTTGGGGACACAGCAAGTACTGCTCCTACCCTACGTTCAACCACGGCATCCAAGCAGCTTTCTGCAGGGCGGAAGGAGACAGATCTGAATTTTGTCCTGGCACCTTCTTTTTCCCATTTCCCCAGAGGACAAGTGCACCATGAAACATTTCCTGTTTGCTTTCTTTTTTAATATAACCTGCCACATATACGTAAGGCAACATGAGCAGGGGACAGTGCTTCATGCTCTGGTGGGAAGGTGGTACAGTTTGCGTTGGGCTGTGTCTCCTAACTTGGTGAGTATACATGCCCTTGCTACAAACCAACATGCTTAAATCTGTTCAGAAGTGGGGAAAATACTGTTTGCTGCTTCTCATCTGCATGCCAATAGTTTGCCATGTTGCTTCCCTGCAGGAAAATGATTGAAGCAAATTATAAGTGGTGCCTCTAAAACCGAAGGCCAGAACCTCATTGGCTGCACATCAGCGCAATTCCTTTGACTTAAACATGCATTTACAACGCTAAGGAGCCTCCAAAATGAGAGGACTGTAATTACAGCTGTATTATAATGCCTCTTGCCACATGAAACAGAGGGCTATTGACAGCAAGCAAAGACCTGGGAAACACTGATAAGAATGAACTGCAAGTCCAGTCCTCCGATGCGATTCCCCACGATCCATGATTTATGAGCCCAAATTAGCTGCCTCATCTTCAAGAGGAATTGGCCGAGCGTGGCTTTTCGTGGAGCGCCATGCCAGGAGGGTGCCAATATCATATGTGTTTCTGAGTGGTATTTGACCCACCATTGATCTTTCAGGGTCGCAGATGTCCTCCGAAAGATTTCCTTTAGGCTCAAGGAGAGCAGCATAATTTGCTGTCGTGATGGTTGTTCTGCTTGCTCCTCATCTGAGGAAAAACAGCCACTCCTTTAGGGCCATTGCCAGGAGATGTCAGAGCCTCCCACTGACTCTTTTGACCCATCATCTACTTTCCATATCCTCAGGGAAGGTGGAAGGAGTGGTGTTTTGAGCAGTTCTGTTGGGTTTTTTGCCAAAGATCTTGTAAGTGTGCTGGATCTCTTGGCTGGCTATGGTCTCAGGTACATTGATCTGACATTTCACAGGGAGGAGATCAGGAGATCCCTCCTCTGGACCATGATGAGAGCTCACAGTTCCTCCTCTCAGGTTACCAGCAATGTTGAATCTCCTTGGTCAATTAAAGGGGCAGATGAGATCTTCTGAGACAATCAAATTAACGGTTCTCTAGTTTGAATGAATGATGGCAAGAAATTTGTGATGAGTGGTGATGTTGGACACTGAAATTTTCTTCTCTTTTCATCTAAAACCATCTGAAGTGCTTGCCCTCAGTCTACCCCTCAAGGTTTTTTCTTTTTCCCTCCATTTTTAAGAAAAAGGGCAGCCAAGCCTTAGTTCCTACAGGCCAGGGAAGTAATAGCTTGTCATTTGATAGAGGTTTATGAGCTAAGATTAGTGACCCTTTCTATATTGTACATGTGCTTAGGGGGAAAGGCAGGACTTCCTGCGATGGCAGTGAAAAGGCTCACATTCATTTCAACAGAGCTGGTACTGTGCTGTTAAGAGGGAAAAAACCCAAACAAATAAAAGAGACCCTAATCAGTTATTCAGCATGTGACCGTGCTGAGAAGACAGTCTCTCAGAAACACAAAGAGCAAAATTCCAAGATTTATTAATGCTATCATGCTTTCCCTAAAAGGATAATCAATGTACCCAAAGTCTCTGAATCAATATTTGTCCTTCTCAAGCTGGGTATGGTAAAGAAATATTCCCAAAAGCACTCACTTCTGAGATTTTGTTTTGTTGCATAACATTTCAGTCAACTGCAGAATGTCTCCAATAATGATGATAAATAAGTATAAAGCCTACAGTGGTCTATCATAGAGAGGAAGTAAAATAGACACCCTATGTGCTTGGTAACAAAAGCTCAGCCCCAAGTAGACTTGACCTCACGATCTTTTAAATGTATGGCAAAAACTTTATCCACTAGATTTAGGTTAACAGCTTTGGGAATTTGCAGGTGTTAAATTAACCACAAGAGACAGTTTCCTAAGTGCAGCAGAAACACACTGAGCATGATAAGGAATAATAATTAAAAGTTGAATTAAAGGGCTGTAGAGTTTAAGGAAAATTATGTGGCTTGGCTCATATAAAAGTGGCAAGGAAACAGGGCTGACGTTGTGTGGTACCCTGGGGCAGGAGTTCAGGTACAACCCATTCAGCTTCAGCAGAGACCTGGCCATGGCCCATCTGCCAAGGCAGAGACCTCTTTCACCCAATAGGTGTGAAATCTGGACACCCCGTAAGCCCCAGGGTCCCCCAGCCGCTGCCCTGGCGGTGGGCATCTCCCTTGGGAAGAGGACTGGGCTCTCCAAGCCATATGGGCTCCATCCCACAGAACAATTTTGCTGCAGTTCAGGCAGATCCAAAGCTTTAATTCCTGCCTCCTTCCTCAGAGTCCTCTTGCAGAGCAGAGCATACGCCCTGATGCCTCTTTAGCTGTTTGCTTGATGTCCCGTTGACCTGGTTTCTAGGTTCACTAAACATATGAGTAATCAAAAGCTGT
The DNA here is from genome assembly GCF_030463565.1 of Pelecanus crispus. Taxonomy (NCBI): domain Eukaryota; kingdom Metazoa; phylum Chordata; class Aves; order Pelecaniformes; family Pelecanidae; genus Pelecanus; species Pelecanus crispus. Next base: position 3,814,147 of record NC_134656.1, read on the forward strand.
TTCAGTCCAAGCACAAAACCTAAAGTATACGAACACCCCCCACACACCACACCACTCCCCCCCACCCCACCAATCATTACTCATTTCTTTTTCTCACCCATGCAGCCTTCTTGTTTTCCAGGTATGCCACTTCTGGCAAGCGTGTTCAGCATGAGAGATTAGACATTAATGAAAGTTTGGCCAAGATTTAGGCTTACAGATAGTGCCCAGTGCTATCCACTGAGCTGTAGCTCTACGTATGTAATAATTGCTTTAGCAGGGTGCTGAGTAAGGCTGGACAGAGATTTTCTTGCTTTTGGCTCCTTGCTCGCTTCCTTCAAAGCCATTGGACAAGGCACTCTCAGGAGGCTGAAGCCAGGGGCCAGGGTGCTTGTTAGCAACCCACGCTGTTGAGGAGTACAAGGCATAAATACAGCCAGGGTTACAGGGATGAAGTTCAGCATTTCTCCTCCTGACGGGCAGAACCATCTCCCAGGGTTGGTTATGGAAGACATCCTTTGAGGTGCTCGAAACTACAGTGGACAAAACTAGAAAATGAACTGGCGGGAATGGTGCTTGGAGCTGCCAGGTCAGTCTCCAGTGTCTGTGATTCACGCAGTCCCAGTACGTAACAGTGTCCTGTTCCTGGCAATCACTCAGTAACAATATTGGAAGTTGCCTGGCTGTTGAAGCCATAATTACTACAAAATTCGTAGCCATAAGATCTCATGATAACCCTCTCCCTAGCAGAGGGGAAAAAATAACGTGGTATTTTATTTACCCTGTCAACATGTGGAACTTGCCTTGCAGTGTAATTACATGGTCAGCAGTTACATGGCTCTCTGGTTGATGATGTCCTGTAAACAAATAAAGACCCACAAATTCCACCTGTGGGGATTCAGGCACTACATAAAACTGGCAAGGTTTTTAAAGCCTCCTCAGTGAGTGCAATACTGCACCCATGAAACTGCATGCCCAATTCTTGCCTTTTGCTCTTACATGTGCATGGAGCACTTGTGCCGTGCAAATAGCTTCTCCTTTCAACACCACCTAATCTACATGGTCTACACCTTGGGCATTCAGTTAGCATGACAGCGTCACCTTTGGGGCCCAAATTTAGCTCAGCATCCCTCTCTCTTAGACATCTATACCTATACTATGGAATCATAGAGTCATTTAGGTTGGAAAAGACCCTTAAGTTCATTGAGTCCAAAATTGTGTGTGTATTACACACACACAAATGAATTATTATTCATTTGCAGCCTCTGCCACAGCAAGTCAACAGTCTACCTAGTTTACCCAATTTACTGATGGAGAACAGAGTGGCTCCCTCATCACCCCCAGGAAACTTGTAGTGGAATTGGGATGAGGAGTTGAATTTCTAGAAGCCCAGTCTAACATCCTGACTCCCAAACCCAATCTTTTTCTCTACTGGCATACTGCTTTTGGTGACTCCACTCCCTGCTTTTGAAATCTGCTTCACTTCACACCCTGGGAATGTGCAGCGGGTGGCAGGGGGAGGGCTGAGATAAATATAAAGAGCTTTCTTGCTTTGTTTATTTATATGACCTTAAAGATGATGTCTGTGCATAACGTAGAACATGACGGAGAGAAGCTGACAGGGCAGTAAGTTCTGGCTACCGCAGAGCAAAAACAAAATTACATAAAAATATCAATTGTAAAATTACTCAAATCCATTAGCTTAATTAGCATCGTTAATCAAGGCAAAACATTTGATACATCATGTACTTTCACAAGAGATAAATGAGCCTTTGATGAAAACCCAGCAGGTTGCCCTGCTTTTGGATCTGCCAGTGGCTGCCTGGGCATGGAGGTGAGGCTCAGTGGGGCGCGGGGCATGCTGGCAGCTTGGTGCGAACGCCGTCCTCCGAGCAGGTTTCCAGCTCAGGGAGGGATTGGCACCATATTTGGCCAAATCTGGCCAGGGTTTAATATTGTCAGGTCCATCTGCAGGAGTGTAAAACTGCCTAATGGGCTACATTCTTGCAATATCGTCCCTGGTCTTGACTGGTTTTGAGACAAGGTTAGCAAGGATATAGCGAAGATATTAATAATTCTTGTAGTAATTACAATAATAAATTCAAAGACTGTGCTACATTGTCTTACTTGATGAAGGGAAGTTCACTGAGCTCTTGCTTTTGTTTCCTAGGGGAATCTCCGGGAAGAGCAATATTTCTCTAGCTGCAAACCCTTCCAAGGAGAAACACTAGAGAGATCTTGATAGCACATGATGGCACATCTGCAGGCAACCCATTCCCAAGATCACGTCTATCTTGGAGGGTACTTTAGGCTCTCATCTTTCTTTTTCTCTCTAGATTCACATTGCCATGGTCAATCAGGTCTCCAGTCTGCAGTTCAGGGAATCGGTGATTACTGCATGACTTTATTCCCTTTGTATCAGGACTCAGTTGTTGCTCATTCCCTCTCCCCGTGCCATGGCACATAATTGAATCTTCTCTTAGGCTTCTTGTAACAAGACCCAAAATGCTTTATTCCCAAGAAAAGCTTTAGAGATAAGATTCACCAGCTGTGGCAGCACAGTGAGGATCTTAGTAAGAGAAATAAATGTCCCTTCACCCCACGACTATCTTTCCAGCACTTTATCTGCAATGAGCCCAAATACAGTCCTCAGCTATTTGTATTGCTAAATATAATAAAAGAGAAGTCAGCAGTTTCTGAGGGATACACTTCCATAAAAAACAGTTTGATGGCATTTTCTACATTAAACACATTATTTAAGGGCTTTTCTCCTTTCTAATATCCAGTTTCTGCTGGGTATACATGTGGCTGAAGCTTCCTCCAACACATAAGACACCCAGGTTGTCATTGAACTGCAAAAAAACTTACTCCAGTGGAAGAGCTGGAGTTGGATTTATTAATCTAATTTGAGGATATCCTGGACAGTAATTGTGATTGGGAAAGGAAGAACTGAGAGCATTTCTGGCTTGTTGCTTGTTTGCCTTTTTATTTTCCTGACCAGTAGATGGTTCAGATGGGCATGGCTAGAACCAGCAAGGAAAGCCAGACTGGAGAAAACCAGGTGATTTAAAGAACTCTGCTTCAGCCTTGCAGGCAAAAGATGCACAGGCAGCCTGTCCTTCCAAGAAGAGCTCTTCTGACCACCCCTTACTCCTTCCTGAGGCTCAAAGGCAATGCAGCTTTTCTCCCTTGCTTGCACCTGCACTGCCCAGTTTGATGGTGAGTAACCTGGAAAAGGATGCAGCTTTGGGAACAGTGAGGCTCAGTTCTGGTTTGGGTGCAGAGTCAAGGTCTGGATCCCACCACAGAGATCCAAGAGTGCTCTGCGAGCTGGAGGCTGCAGGTATATGCACCTCTGCAAAGGGCAGCCCATCACTGGCAGGTTTGAAGCTGGATCTGCAAACAATTTCCGGCGTGCAGACGGTCGCGCTCAGAGACACAGATCAGTTTTGCCCTGTGCTTTGCACATTGATGCAAACACTGCGATGATAAAGTAATCAAAAAGGGGTATACTTGATTGTAAGCCTTAATTAATTATTAATTAAATTTTATTAACCCACTAGTAAAATTCATTGTACCAAGCAATGAATAAAAGGGCTGCAGTCAAAGCAGTTAATGTTTCACTCATTTTTATGTGGAAAGAAGGCTCATCATTTTCTTGAGATGGCCAATATGTAAGGATTCCTCCTTGCTAAATCAGTCTGGCCGTTTTCCTACATGCCACTGATAAGGAAGTATTTACGAATTTATTCCTAAATTCAAAGTATACTTCAGGCCTTAATTTACTGTTGTAATTATATCACTGGCTCAATTAGTCCCCAATAAAAACGTTATGCTATTGTATCAAAGAAATGTAGTACCTTTGAAGTAAATGGATTCACTTGCAGAGTAAGAAATCTTCCTTTTTATTGTGTTTTCTCATCTGCTACTTAGAGCCACCCTTGTCTTAAATTGCCCTTTTTATTCTGTTCCTTGCAAGTGCAGTTTGTGCCTGAGCTCCGGATGCTCACGTAGAGTGAAATACTCCTCTCTAGCCTTGGGGCTGCATCAGGAAGCTTGGTGGTAACTTTGTCTCGTTAAAGCTTTGCCAGCCTCATTTACATGGCGATTTACATGCTCTGCCTCCGATGTTTGCTCTGCCACACAAAGCCTACGGGGTCTGTAGGGTTTTTTCTCCATTTTCTTGCTTTGTTTCCTTCTTGCCAGCGATGGGACCATGTTATGAGCTTTAAGGAAATACGGCTGTACCTTTTGTCCTATAGATTTTCTCCTCTTGCATTTTGACAAACACTGGCAGTGCCCCCTGCCTCGCTCTACCTACCCCAAACCAGCTGAGACTGGCACAAAAAATAGTCCCCAGGGTCCCCGTAGAGAAATCGCTGCAGGACCTCAGGTTTACCCACCCACACAGGGTTTGGGTCAGACGAGGGGGCAATGCGGAGCTGCAACGGATGCAAAGTCCTTGTCTCAGAGAGTTCACCCTCCAGACAGGGCAGGAAAAATGGTGAAATTGGACAAGCAGTGTGTCAGAGAGATGAGGTAATAGCACAGCAAGGAGAATTTGGCAGGAAATCTATGAGCTGGCTAGACAGCACAAGACAGAGATCCGTCTAAGAAATGGGAACGCATTGCCGTGAGCAGGATTCTTGTGGACACGGAGCTCTTTCAGACATCATTTGGCATCACTGCCTGTCCTTACTTCGGCAAGCCTCCGGAGGCCTCTGGGTTTGATTTTCAGACTCAGGAACTACAGAACCATCCAACTGTTCATCCAAAAACTTGTTCAATGTATCTTTGATTGAATTCTGAATACGTAATAGCAAGACCCCCTCCAGACCAGAATCAGGCTCAAAAAACAATGGTAAAATTAGCACTTGCTGGGAACCCCCCTCCAAATCCAGAGCTCTGAGCTGGGTGACCTTGGAGAGACATATCCCTGGGGCAGCCACTACCCTGAGATTTGCTACTTTCCACATCTAGCATAAAGAATGAAGGTTTTGCAGTGAGCCCATTAAAAGATGATCCTCCCCGACAGAATCACATCTTAATTCTGGCCAGTGCTGGCTGCAGAGCTGGCTGATTGCACAGCCGCAAAATGTGACAAGCACCAAATTGTGTCTTATCTGCATCTTCTCTCTAGCAAACGTGTCAGCCTGCGGTTCAATGCACTTCAGCTGCCGGATGAATGACCGACATCGGTGTCACCAGTTTCCCACAGCTCTCGGCAGGGAATGCCACAGGAACGCCAACCCATGCACCAAACCCAAATTCCTCGTGCTCTCTGTATAGTCAGTCCAGTCATATTCCCAGGCTTGGATGGGTTTCTATTTTATCTGTCTCTGGAGCTGACTTGCGAATGGGTATCACAGGTCTCTTCTTGCAGTCATATTAGGGGAGATCGCCAGCCAACTTCTGCTGTTCAACAGAAAGTTACCCCTGAACTCCTGCAGAAAACAGGGATCAAGTCCCAAATATCCCTGTTTATCCCTAAGAAAGTCCATTAAAAATGGTCCAGAGCTTTGTCCACTGGCAGCGAAGCTATAATGAGGGAATAGCCCCATGTGCAAGTGTACGGTATGTGAGATTAATACTTCCTTTATTCTATTTATCAAAACCAACGTATTTGACATTAAACATTAAAAACTCTAAATATTTTAAACCCAGAGAATATTCTTCATCTTCTGTTCATGTCTTTAAGGTAGATGAGATTATTGGGGCCTTCCGTTTTCCCTCACCTCATATAAAAAATGCTAAAAACCAAAGTCAAAAGAAAGTAAAATTTCTCTGCATACACTGTGTTCTTAATGTCCGACTTATTTATTTTAGCTGACAGTCTTTGTGCCCAGGTCCATGGCTGCTCTCTCTGTGCAACCTGTATTTATCCAGGTGGCTTTGTGCCTATTAAAAAAGGGAATGTAGCAAAATTAATGTATCTTTTACAGCAGGAGAGCTGAATTTATTGGTCTCACCACGGAAATTAATTTAGCACTCCCAGCTCTCCCTCGCTGGACAATAAAGACAAGAAATGAAACTGCCACACAAAGTTTTGACAAAATTCACAGTCATATGGAAGAAAAAAAAAGGCCATGGGCAATTTACTGCCAAAATTGAATCAGCCTTTTATGCCAGTGATGCACCAGTGATACCATGAAGGGAATCTCCACCCAGTGACCAAAAAAACCTACCTGGGTGAGTAAACAGAAATGCAGGATGGAAAACTAACAAGCTCCTAAACAGATTTACCTTCATTTTCTTCAGTTTGAAAAATAAATCTGGGTAATAAAATAGACACCAGGGCTTGTGCAAGGCAACATCCTTCGGCCTCACGCACGGCGTGCTGGTTGCACGGCAGTGGGTGCGTGAGGGCGATGGACGCTGCACGTGGAGGTCCAGCAGTGGTGGAAACCACAGCTCAGAGGAAGCAGAGGTTGTTCTGCCTCTCATCTGGTCCCACACCAGGAAGAATTAAGCCAGCGCATCCTCCCGATCGATGTATAATTTACATGTCAGTCCCCACCTATCTGTCTGCACCCTTGTTTTAATGTTTCCTAAATATAAAAAAATCAAATATCTACTATAAGGAAAAAAAATATCCAAACCAAAAAAACTTTTCTGTATTGGGGTTGATTGGGCAGTGGGTGGTGAAAGATTTATCTTGGCAGTAAAGCTGGAAAAGGGCTATAAACCTTAGCGGAGTGCCTCTGCGCCTGGGTCCGAGGGAGGCTAATTGTTTGTTTGTTCTTCGTGTTTATGGTTTATCTGCGGCTCAGCTGACAGGAAACCTAAACCTGAAGGAAAAAGCACATCAATCGCCATTATCTGCCTTCTGTGCACGCACTAAAAATAAAGCCAGGCAACGGGGCGGCTCGCACACCCAACCCGCCGCGATGCCAGCCAGAGCGTGCCTTGCTCCATGATGAACCAGGGATGCAGGGGAAGGAGGGAGGGAAGAGCATGGACTCGCCACCGTTGAGTTCATCTCCCTCCCGAGCCCACCGCTGCAGTGAGGATGTCAGTGCTGGTTGGGCAAGAAAAAGAGTGATGGGTTTTTCCTGCAGTGCTGGCCCCAAAATAGAGAAGATTGATTTAAAGCAACGTGCAAGTGCCACAAGCTTTGATATTCCCTTGGGATTTCTCTCCGGTGGTTTCTTTTACCTGAAAGATGCTTGGGTGGTGGAGTGAGATCCATAGATCAGTGTTTTTAGAGCACGATAAGCATTAGTGCAGTAAAAGCAGCTCCGATTGCTGCCCTAGGCACATCCCAGCCCGTCTTGCCTTTCCTCCCTGCCCGTCGATGGGATCTGCTGTCCGTCTGTCCGGAGGTTTTGTACCGGTGTGGCACAGCGAGCACACCTTGATGAAACCAGCCCATGCCACCGCTGCGGGGCTTTGACTCCTCAAGGAACAGGCATCCTGCGAGAAGGCCCGGGATGCCCTGCTTGCCTTTCCTCACCCTGCGGGTGCTCCCAGGCTGAGGATGGGTGCGGGAAGCAGGGAAGGGGGCTCCTGGGGAGGGGAATGCACTGGCAAGGGAGCCAAACCTGGGGGGCACAGCACGAAAACCTGCCCTAAAATGCTCCAGGGCACAGCTGCATCATCTGAGCAGGTTTATATCACTGCCAGAAACACTCAGCCCCCAAAATATCGGCCCTGCGGTGCTTTGCAGAGGCCCTGTGCATCTTGCACTGCTGCGGAGATGCTCCCGTTGGGCTGGGACACCCTCGTTCCCTGCCAGGGCACTTGGGCAGTGCGGATGGAGATTTTTTGCTGTGCCATAAACTTCTCTTTAGAAATAGTTCTCTGCCTCACTTTCCCTCTTGCTTGCCTTCCTTCCCATGCTACGTCGCTGCTAGCATGGCTGTAAATGCTCTGAGCAGGGGCAGGTCCTGGAGTGGGCATGTACAGTGCCCCACACATCGGAGACCCAGCGACACTGTAATAATAATAATTATTGATTTTCCAGTTTAGTTTATGTTTCGTAGGGTGTTTTGCTGGTAATGATATAAATAGCTGTCTCTGTCCCTATCCCAGGGCAGGATACAGCAACGTATTTTTTCACAGTCCAAGGAAATAAAACGCGAAGTTCATTTTGCAATGATTTAAAAGTTATATTAAGGCCCAGCGTTGAATGAAGCAGGAGCGACGTGCTTGTAACTAGATACCAGCCAAAGCTGGAGCGACTGTTCGGGTAAGTCACAGCTGTTCCATGTGATTTATCCCAGCTCGTGGGCTTGAACGCTGCACCCTGCGTCTCAGTTTACAGTAACCCCATGCCCACCACGAGTATCCTGCAGCAGAAGGAACCCCGATAACACACCCAGGGCCATCCAACTGCTCTGCAGCCTATGCTGGCAGCCCACTATCGAGACACTCAAAAAGTGACCTCTGGGGAGAGTGATTTCCATATAGGAATGCATTTACTGTATCTGTGCTAAATATAGTAACAGAGCACGCGGGGAGTGTGGTCTCTCGCCCCTGCGAATTGCAGGAGCGATTATTCATTTGCAATTTGTTGTACCTTCACGCTGACAGGAATTACTTTAGCCAAACAGGATTTAATAAATGATCTGTTCATAAACAACTGATCATTTATCCTGCCCCAGTGCCACTCGCATTCTGGATTTCTGGAGGAAAAGGGCATGAGAGCCCACTTGCTAACAGGAGGGGCAAGAAGTGCCTACAAGCCCGGAGAGCCAGGGCTGGCACAACCTTGCTCATTCTACTTCCAAGGTATTAAAAAGTCCGGATGTGATAAGGAAAGGGAGGCTGTAAAACTTCATCCTTATCTTCCAGATAGTGGACCTGATCTTGCTTTTATTTATGCTGGTGTAAAGCAAAAGTAATTCCATCAGTGCTGCTGGTGCAAAACGCGAGCGGGTGATCTCAGAAATGTGCCCGGACTCTCGGCTGGTGTTTTCTGCTTTTAAATCTATTAATTTGACAAGGATTTTCTTGAGCTGCTGGAACTGCAGATCCAGCCTGCAGGGCTTGGAGTGAAGGGAGGTGAAAATGAAGCCACGTGCGCATCTTTTCTGCATCTTTCATCTCCACCTGCATTGTTCTGCTTGGTATGATTTTAAAGACAGCTGACCAGGATTCCTGGGGACCGAATGCAGGCGGAGTGGGCACGCACAGCCCCCAGCATCCTGCGTGGAAGCCCGGGTGTGTGCCAGGGGCCAGTTCTGCCAGCAGTGGGCAAGGGGCTGGGGGTGTAACCAGAGCCTCTGCATATGCCCAGGCACATGCATTTTGCCTGCTTTGGGACTTACTCTCCTCTCACACTTTTTTTCCTCTCAGTGACAGGAGGCAAACAAGTCCAGATTTGCATGTGCACAAAGGAAAACAAAATCATGTCTTTAACTTAATGCAGGTAATTCTAATTATTAGTCATTGTTGTTATGTTAATTATCATTACTGTTGCACGAACAGATTGTAAATAGATAACATCACCTTTTCTTTTGCACTGTGCAGTGGTTTTTCTCCAGCATTTCCTTGATGGCACCAATTAAGAAACCGCAAGACAAATATTCGGGAATCAGATTGCGGGTGGTAATTTTCTTGACAATGAAGAAGGCAGAGCAGAGCCCGCAGCCTGCTGCTCTGCAGGTACTGCCACGCTGCAGTGCTGACAGCAGTAAAAACTTGTCTCTGACAGTAAACTAAGCATGTATGACCCGGAAGACATAGAGAGCAGATAAGGGCAGTAACACAGACTCCATTTAGTGCTATTAAAATGGTTAAGTAGACTTACGATCAGAGATGCCAGGCTGAAATTTGAGAAGCTCTGAAAGTGAGGAGTGGGAGATGGATGGCCTGTAAGCCAAGCTGGTACGCGGGTTCCCGCAGCGCAGCCGACTTGTCCCGTGTTTCCAGGCTGGGAAATTTTAAAACATAAGAATTTTTCACTATGAGAGACAGGGTTTTTTTTTTGCAAAGCAGCATTTCTGAGAATGTTGCGCAGAACGGAGAAGTGGCTTCAGCATCCCTTTGTGGGACTCTGCCAGTCATTGCAGTGAGAGAAAAGGCTTTTTCTTATTAAAATACACAAGGACAGTCACAGGTGCTGACCCACGCCCTGCAGCACCATTGCTCAGGGTGGGACAACGCAGCGTTTTAAATATTTCCGTTTGGGGTATCTGGGTTGTTTGGCTCTGGGTTGTTTGGGCTGGTCTGCAGTGAGCGACTGCTGCAGCGCTCAGTCCTCACCCCCCGGTGCTGGGACACGACTGTGACCCTTGTGACACCAGTGATGCCTGGGACAGTCCTTGACTCTTCCCCCCACAGCCTCTGGTGCCGCCGAGCCATGCTGCCCTCGCGGGACCATCAGGGCAGGGACCACTGAGTCTGATGTCCGAGCACGGCTATAACAACGCTGCAAAACCCACTTGGATGTGGTGTTTAAGAGAACAAACACCTCTTGCTTTATTACCATCTATGTGACAAATTGATTTATGGTAGATAGTGACAGAAAGCGCCTGACACGGAAAAAATATTTTTTTTAATCAAGGAATGATCACCATAAAGAATGTACTATATCAGTCAAATATATCCAACTGCAAAGACCCTATATGGTAACATTAAGAAGATGTAAACTCTCAGATCTATTATAAACAACTTTTTAAGGTAGCTGAGGCTTGGAGGATTTTGACACGGGAAAGGATTAGGAGTATCATAATTCCATATGTGTCCAGGCATTGTGGACTTCTTAATGAAATTTCCAGGGTTTGTAGGAGCCTTTGATATACGCCTGTTACAGCTGTCATGAGTAGTACAGGTCCTGAAATATTTATTGTTGCTTTTTTTTTGCCCATCTCCCTGTTGCTTCCCTTGTGCTCTGTAACACTGAGATTCCCCGATGCTCATCACCTTGTGCACAACCAGTGTCCCCATCTGACATCTTCTGTCCCTTCTCCTGTTCTCAGCCTTCCTTCTCCCCAGGAAACTAGCTCCAAGGTACTTTCAGAAGAAATCTCATGTCCCACAACTCAGCAGCCTCCTCTCCTTGCTCCTTGGTTCTTCAGTCCCATTTTCCCATCCCTTCCCCCCGTTACTTTCCATCCCACTTTGTGGATGCCCAGAACCCCAGCTACTCCATCAGGACAGCAAATGAGACAGGAAAAAATGAAGGAATAACGTTCTCCAAAGGGTAACTCAGTGAGTGGGTTTTCACGTCTCCACCAGCATCTCCCTCCTCCTCCTTCCGGCTGCGGGACCGTGTCTCCCTGCCTGCCATCCTTTACCTTCCATCCCATTACAAACACAGCACTCGATCATTTGTTTCTTGTCCTTGAGGTATTGCCAGCACGCAACCCACCGAGATGGCTCCAATTCTTCACGCTGTTCCTCATGGCTGGTTGTTTCCCCATCTCTCTGTGCAATAGCAAACATACATCGTCCGTGACTTCGCTCCTTGTCTTTTATCTTCCTCTCCATCTTCTGAAGGTGTGTTCATCTTTTAAATTCCTGTTTATGCAGGTTTTGAAGATGGTCTGTAGAAAAAAAGCTGGGGCTAGTTTGTATCGGGAGGGGTTGCTCAGTAAAAGTGTAGGAGTAAATGAAGCCACCGGGTATCGGCAAGAATCAAGACTCAGATAAGGAAAGAGGAGCAGGAAAACCAGCCTCTTGCTTGGAAATTTTGATCCAAGACGTTCTTTTTGACCTTTCACCCCTTCTAATTTGGGGGAATTTGTCCAAAACAAAAATATCCTAATTCATTAGAACAATTCACATGCATAAAAAAATGGAAAGGCTGCTGTCTCCCCACTTACAGTGGCTTTCTGTTTCTTTTTTGTCCTTTCTTTGTTTTATATTGAAAACAGCAGGGGTGATAAATAAGCAAGACAAGAGAGAAAGAAAATTGCTTTACTCCTTTTTTTGCTCTTTTCCGAAGTTTTTTTGAGAGTTTTGGATCAGTGTGTTCCTATCGGTGCATTTTCCCTGTGCCCAGCTGATTTAGTGCTACCTCCCTGAAAAGCAAAGCAGGAATGGCCCCAGGAGGGAGGAGAGATGACTCTCCCCAGACATTATCCGGCAAAAGCAATAGCTGGTTTGGGGATAAACAGTGACAAATTGGCTCCAGCCTCTTGCCAAAGCATTAGGTAAGCAATGTAGGACAGCGCAAATCTGTCCTGCCTATTCCTGGTTGCATTTGTGCCCCTTCACCTCCTAAATGTGATGGTGCCCAAGGTGCCCTTTGCTGGCTGCTTCTTTATGGATGGCGTTGGCTTAAAATGGACGCAGCCAAAGGGAGACAGACAGGAAAGCAAAAGCGGCGCTGGGCTGGGCTCTGATCCGGACCCAGTTCTGCAGTGTCTGTATGTCCTTCATTTTCTGCAGCCTGCACTCAGCCCTGCATTGCAGCAGCAGAGGAGTCCCCTCGCCTGCGTGGCTCCTGGAGCTCAGCATGGGGCTGCACCAACCCGCAGCTTGCTCAGGGGCGGAGGGGAGGGGTGGGGAAGGCCCTGGGGACCCCCAGACCTCCCTCCCTCCGGTGGAGCTTTCCCCAACCCAGCTCCAAAGGCTACCCAAGGGGGTTGGGAAGCCCCTCAGTACCAGAGCGACCTCCTCAAGCAAAGCAACCAGTATTTGCTACTAGTCCTAGAGTCAAACAGCCTCTCTCAATGCTTTAGGATAGATCATCTTATATTCCTGTGTGCTGCAAAGCTCCTCTGGACAGACAGACAGGTACTTATTTGGCAGAGTCATGTCAGCAGTGTGATCCTGGGCTGACGTGATTAAAAACTGCCATCCCAGATTTGGGGGATTTTCCTTCCGATGTCCTTCTTCCATGCGTGCACCCCAAATGGAAGAGGGAAACGAGCACAGTCAAACCTTTGGCACAGCCTCTCCGTTGTGGCTCAAAGTAGAAAATGTTGGGTGCCAAATTTTTTACTGCAGTGTAAATTAAAATGCCTGGACTAAGATGACAGACACATCGCATGGAGATCGGCACAGCCTCCTGCCTGTTAAGAGACATATTAGAATAAAGAGCAAATGATTCCCGAGAGCAGGGTCTTCTTGAAAGGAAAAAGAAAAAAGAAACAAGACCAAGGGGGAATCAGCAGACTTGTGCCAAGGTCTCTCAAAGCCTTCGGATGGCTGGAAGGGGCTGGAGGAGGCTGGCGGCTCTCGGGCACGAATCCTGCCCATGCAGACACGCTGCAGATATTTGTCTCTCCAAGTGTGATTACACTCCGAAAAGTGACTTGCCATTACTACCCTTGTGGGATTCTGGGCTTATAGGCTCCAGTTCATTTTCCAGGTTAAAAAAAAAAAAAATGACAGAAAAGAAGGGGTTTAGTTACTTTCTTATTGTTTGTTTGGGATTTTTTTTTTCTTTGCTTGCTTGTTTTCTGGCTGGCAGCTCAGCAAGCTCACCCCTGGCTCTGGGGGTGAAGAGGAGTGGTAGGTCGCCCCATCGGTGGGACACAGTGATGGGAAGGGAGGCAGCTCCTGCCCTGAAATCACTGCTGCGGTGGCTGTGCTCTGCTAACAGGGGCAAAATGTAGTAAGGGACATATATTATCCTGAAAGACAGCAGATCTGAGGATGAAGATGCAGATCTGTGTGGTAGGAAGCTGTTGGGTTTTGCAGGCATGTCCGGTGTGCGGCCACGCTTTAATCTGATGGGATTGAACAGCAGGACGTGGCAGGGGCCACCTCACCCCGTGGTCCAGGGGATGGTGACAGCACATGTGGGCAATACGGGCTTGTTCCTGAGCCTGGCAGCTGCTAAACCTGTATTAGCACTTAACCGGAGCAAACATGTACCTGCTCAGCGGGGAAAGGGCTTTTTCTTCAGACAGGAGAGGAGTTAACTGGAGTCTCCGGGGTTTGTGCATAAGTGTATCGTGGAGTTTGTGCCATTTGTGTTATTTCTTTGATTTGACAATTAGGTTGCTCATGGATGGTGTTTAACTCCTCTAAGTCAGAAGGACTTGCCATGGCATCAGTTTAGGTCCTCGAGCTCTGACTGATCCCTGCAGCTCCCAGCACCCCGCTGAGCCCCCGAGTTGGTCTGCGAGCAGGCGCTGCCCCCACCAGCCCTGAGGACCAGGCTCCCCGCCGCGCTCCGGCACAGCAGCTCAGCATCCTTTAATCGCTATTTCTACCCTAGGCACGGGTTCTGCCTGGCACTTTTGGAAACAAAGTCCCATCTTGCAGCGTTGCCTACAAGTGAAATTCAGGCGATGGGAGCAAAGAATTTAGCAGGAGTAATTTTCAGTGACTAAGTTGCATGCGCTTGTGCATTTTTGCATGATTGCGTGCAGCATGCTCTTTGCTCACAGTATATATATATTTATTAACCCACACCTGGCAGTCCCTGCTCCTTGCTGCCAGGGCCTGTCATGGGGGGTCAGCAGCAGAGACCAGTTTCTGCCATTATTTCCTCTGGTCATGTGCGAGCGGCACTTGCTATTGAGGCTGCAGCCTCACACTTCCAGTGAACTGTAAAACCAATTTAAAAACGACATTTCACAAATTAATGCAATGCCCACTGCAATCACACGTTTTTGGGCTGCTGAGGAGGCATATTCCAGGCTGGAATTTGTTACCTGGCCAGGCCATTTGTCACTGCACAAAATTCCTCGCCTTGTAGCCCCCCTGTGCAAGGACAAGTTAGAAATACAGACAGCCAAAGGTTAGCTCCTGCCATCCTCTGTCAGGATGTGTTTTTAACCCTGCTCCAAATTCTTTGGAGTCGGTGCCATGCTGTGCTCCAGGTTCACAGGTAAAGGGGATTTTTTTAGCAATAACCACAATAATCAGCCCTTTGGTACCACCTCTCTCTCCGATACAGCTCATCATTGGGAGATTTCGAAGGACTTCCCAAAGGCACGTGAATAATTTAGCCGCTGCATGAGGAAACTGAGGCAGGGAGAAGCCTGCCAGGCACCAGGGTGCAGGAACGGGGCCGAGGGCCGCAGTGTCCCGTGGGAGCTGCACCGCGGTGCAGCCGGCTCGGCACAACGCTCGGTGCCAGGGTGTCGCTGGCAGCAGCCGCCCCGCTCCCTGGAGCCGGGTTTCAGAGGCAATTAGGTGCCTAATGATGCAGGCAGACACCTGGTGACATTTGCACTGGGAATGAGGTGCTTTACATGCCTAGGCACTTCTGAAAATCTCGCTAGGCATCTACCTGCAGCTGGAAGCGCCTGCAAAAGCCAGACTATTTTTGAACTGCTGCCTGGGAGGCTGCTGTGGGCTGTACAAAAGGCCGTTTTGGCTGCAGACATGGGCCTTCAGCAGGGGGAAGAAGGGCTGGAGGGCAATGCTTCCTCAACCAGCCCCTTACGAGAAACACCCATCGCCCCGGGCTTCCCCCTGGCCACCATCCATGGGGTCCCAAAGCTCAGCCGCTGCACACGAGACCTGTCACCACATCTAACCCGCTCTTCCAGCATTGCCTTTGAGTGAGTTTAATAGTTTTCAAAGAAGGGTTTAGCACAGCCTCTGTCCCCTTTGCACAATGGCTCCGTACCTGAACCCATATGCGGTTATACCCCTTACACCTCCAGGCACGAGGTTCACTTCATTTTGCAGGGCAATACTTTTGCTATTATTGAGGCAATAATCCCTGTGGATGCGAGGGTGCAGGGGTGATTTGGCTGGATGCCGTGTCTGTACCTCCTTCATGCGCTCGTAAGCATCTCATTGGGCGTATAAAAATTGTGGCCAGCAATTTTGCTATAAGCTCTCAGGAGACTGGGGTTGGGTTTGGATAACAAATACTCGTAGCTTGGGGGATCAAATGGCTCAGGAAGGCGACACATGGGGATGTTTAATAAACGTTCTGGTGCTTCTCCACTTCCCACCTGCTCCCGTATTCCTGCAACAGGCAACACCTGGACCCCCCACCCCGGCTTTGCAAAAGCTCTAATGGCTTTGTACCCACACCTTGCCCCTGACCTGAGCTCCCTGTCAGACCTTGACCAAAACCTGCCTTGCTAGATCTTCCCAGCCTTAGAGATTGCTGCTTGCACTGTCAAGCTGGAAAGCAAATAATCCAGGAATTTATTATTAAACCCAATATTTCTAGGTGACTCCCTTAATAGGGAATTTATTTCAATGCTGTTTGGCAAAAAGTAGAAGTCACGCCTCCTGGTATATGGTTTATTTTCCACGTTTGTGGAAAGCAGGCAGAGAAAACGAATGGCTTCAGTAACTGTAAAATAATCTACAAGGCAGAGCGCGTCTCCTCATCTTCTTTCAGAAGGTTTTATTCAGCTCAGGCTTTCTATATGATACAGTGATGAATGAAATACCTGGGAACAGTACAAAGTAACGTTATTTATGGAGAATAGTAAAAGAGCATCCTGTTTCTTAGCATGCAATTTTGGTAACAGCAGAATTTTGAGATTAAAATGAGATTCCCCTCAGATCATTTCAATTCATCCCAAACTTAAAAAAAGGTCTTGTGCAGAAGTGAGGTTGGCTTGGTCTTCCCAATGTTCCTCGTGTCTTTCAACCATCCATCCCTTGGTAAAATCAAGGACTGGAAGACCAGGAACACAGACTGAGCACTCCAGTCTTCCTCTCCACTACACAAATTTTCTTATCAATGAGCCCTAATCATCCATAAAGTCATACACCACCATCACCTGGGAGATTTGAAACTAAACTGAACAAAGAACCAGCCTTTATCACAGCTCAGTAATTTGGTGAGCCCAGGTGCCTTGATCTCTGCAAATGACTGCCACAGCTTCGAAGATAATTTGACCCATCACTGCAAGGATGTGGCGCTCAGGACGGGTGCTTGCCTTCCAAAACTACTCGTCCTGGCTCCAAATTCAATAAGTCCTTTCGAACATGTGAAAAGTTTGAGCTGGGTGGTGCCAGCTGACTTTGGTGGCACATACCTTGGTACCTTGCTGAATCGTGCCCCACTTGGCAGGGCTTTATTTAGAAAATGCCTTATGCTTGCTAAGCTTGGGATGAAAAAACTTTTTTTTTTTTTTTTTGTTTAAAATGGTTTGTTTGCTTGTAAACTCACAGTATGGCTGAGATAACACATTTGCGTTGTTAGGTACAAAGATAATGGAGGATTAAAATGCTGACAAGTGTGTAGAGAGGAAAATGATTTGGTTACCTCTTAGCGATGCAGCAGCAGCTGGAGCGAGCCCCGCATCTGTGGCTGCTTCCAGGCAATTACTGCTTCGCTCCCAGCACTTCTGACAAATGCTTCTGCTCTCCCGCTTTGAATTGTCAAATGCAAAAGTTGCCATGAGAAGCAGTTTCCCTCCTTTTGCCTTTCTTTTAGCTTTTCTGTGATCAGTCTGGAGTATTTCCACAGGGAAAAATCCTAGTATTCTTGTGGTGTGGAATTCCCCCATTGTCCGGGCAGGAGAGCGAGACAAGTCTTGGCACTCTTGGTGCATTTGTGCACTTTACAATTTTTCTCATAAAATACCCCAAATGCCCTTAACAATATCTTTAATTCAAGGGTTTCACACGCTTGGGGTCAGGTCTGGTCTAGCGTGGTTTTACCGGTATTCCCCCTGGCTGTGCCAAGAGCCCATTATGCAGAGTGAATGAGCTCCCCTTTGGGCCAACCATCGCCTTCCTTCTGCCACCTCCAACTCTTGTAAAAACAAACACGGGTTCCCTAAGTGCAATTAGCATCTGAAGAATGCTGAGAGAGAGAGATTAATCATTCATAAACTAAACAAATACTGTTCTGATCCCATTAGCCAACAGACAGCGTCTCCTGTTAATTTACTTCTGTTTGAGGTGTATCTATTAACCCCTTTTAATCTGCTATTATTCTAGTTAAACTCTTAGCTGGGCTTGGTTATCAGAGGAAGGTACCCTTCTGACATGAGATCAAATAAAGAGTATGGAAAACTTGTCAGGAATGAATAGCCTTGCATTCATAATTGAGTTATAACCTAATTAAAAAAATGAGGTATGCTTCTGAGGAGGGCCCCGCCAGCACTGCTTCTCCCGAGCATCCTCTTCCCTCTGCCGAGGTCTCTCTGCTGAATTTTGTCAGCCTAAACTCAACCAGACAGGTGTCATCATCGTCTGCCTTAATGTGCTCACCCCCTGACACGCGCAGCTTTTCTCTGTGTCTTCCTTTGTACCTACGACAGAGTCGAAAATCTAATTTTTTTAAAAATGTCAGAGAGGCACATAAAGTTAATATACTTACCAGTTTGCAGTCCTCCACTTAAAGTCAATTACTGGTGGTGGATATGTATGCCCCAGCAGCGTGGCTGCCTGCTGTGGGACGAGCTCGCCTTGCCTCCTCATTTAGGGAGCATGCTGTCTAGGGAAAATTTAATATTTTAGACCAGTGGTAGTGGTGTATTAGATCTCCAGGTTTCTGAGGTCATCTTCAGTGAGTAGCTCGTTTCTGTCCACATCCATGAGCAGGAGGCAGCTGGGAGGAGAAGTGTGTGCCCTGAAATTGCTGCCAGCATCCAGCGTCATGCCAGCTGGTTGTAGCACTGATGCCGGGTCAGATGGAGCAGCCAGGCTGAGCAGGGTAGGAGAAGATGCTCTCCTGCCTTGGGGTCACTGTTCTGTATTTAATGCCATAAGTGAATGCCAACGGAGCAAGGGTCCCTGCCTGGGAGCAGGCAGCGTCCGGGTGCTGAGAGCACCCTGGGGGTGCTGGCTTTGCTCCAGAGTTTGCACCAGTTATTCAGCCCGAAATTGAGAGGCGAGAGGAAAAGGCTGTCTCCTGTGTCACTGCAGGCATTATTCACCCAGCACCCAAATTTTCAACTTTTGGGTATGTAGCTACTGCCAAAGCAGAGCCTGCTTTGCCTCTGTTGACAGCCCCCAAGGGGCTTGGTGCTGGGGCGAGCCCCCTGGGAGAGGGCAGCCCTGCACCCGCAGAGGCAGGAGACCTGCTGCGGAAATAATATTTTGACAAAATTGCTCGCTTCCTATCTTAAAAACCAGAACAGCTCAAATGGGTTTCGTTTTCCTCCAGTTCAGACAAGAATTTTAAGAAAAGTTTGCAATTTAAGCCTGAAAACCTTGGTGCCAATCATACCCATTTTCATCCCAGTGTTTCCACACCAGGGATCATTTCCATGATGGCTCCATGCAATAGCCCAAATAAAGGAAAAGGAGGAAAGTCTCACCTGAGCTGCCCTGGTCCCAATTAGCAATAGGTAAATAAATCTTATTTTCTCGTTCTTGCTTCTTGGGCTGTGATGGCTGATGAGACTTGTGAGACGTGAGCCCTCCCTTCTTGCTTCAGTGCATAAATACTGCATCTTTGGGGATTTGCTTTGGTTAATTTAGGAGCTGCTTGAATTTTGCTTAAAGGCGCCTGCGTGTTGCTATCCCTTGGAGTCGCCCAATGTATTTGTCATAGCTGAACCTGCAGTTCATTAGAGGTACAGAGTCAGCTAATTATTCCCAGAAAATGTAGTATAATTTTATGAATTATGCATAAAATATTAACTAATTGTGAAGTTCCCAGATACATACATAGACTGCAGGGCAAACGCTTCCCCACTTGAGGGCTATATACAAACATGAAACAAATAATACATGTATTTAATCCAGTGTTTCAGGCAGGGTGGCTGCACACTGAGGACACGAGCATCCGGGGGAGAGGGTCATGGAGATGTGGGGTCCCCTCCCAGTGCTCAGCCTGTGGAGGTTGGCTGCCAGGCACGGCACTGCCCCAGGCTGTGGTTTGCAATGAAGACCCAGTTGATGGAGCCTTGATCTCTAAGCCAAGCTAGTTTGAGAATGTCCATGTTGAGTTTCGTGGATAATGGCCAAAACACTGCCTTTTTTCCAGCAGAGAGGTTGCAGAGCAGCCCTCCCCACCAGATCCATAGGTAGGTACATCCTTCTCCCAGCCCAGGCGTGGAGCCAGGAGGAGGGCACAGGAAGGACAAAGTCCAAAGTCTTAGCCCCCAGCCCCTGCAAACCCCCCCCGGGGAGGTGCTGGGGAAGCCCTCCCCTCCCAGAGACACAGCAGTGACGGCACCCCAGGACTTGATCCATGGACATTCACTTCAAAGATGCAGATCAGCAGCAGCAGTCCTCCTCCTCTGACAGATATTCATTTCAGAGTTCACCAGCGTGCTTTGGAGACATAAAAATCAATAGAACAGAGGGAACAATAAAGTTTCATTGTTCAGTAATGAGGTAGATGGCATCTATCACAAACTCCCAAAGTGCTGCTCACTGCAGGATTCTTCTCCACTGTCTCCTCCCGGCTGGAGATAAAGAGCCTCCGGTACTGGAGCTGGACCTCAGCTAAATAAGAGATGGGCTTAGCTGGGAGAAATCTGGATTCTGGAAGATGAGTGTCCCTCTATGGCCAGACTTCATTGCTTCTTCCTCGTGTGTGCGATATAGTAGCAGCATCCCAGGTTGAAAGTACAACTCAAGCTCTTGAGATGGTTGCTGAGTCCCAGATCTGGACCTCCAAAGGCTCCAGGAGTTCATGCAATCATTTATTCTATTCACACCACGAGGATGTCCCCATGGCATTGCAGCGGGCTGCACAGCAGCACAGCAGTCAGCCTCTGCGCACGCCTGGTGTGGCTCTCTGGAGAGAAGGGAGGACACCAGAGGAGCCACCTCAAACCCTTCAGCTCCAAGGTTGCTAATGCAAGTTATTAATTTTTTAAAAAATTTGGAGAAACAAGAGATGAGAGAAAGGGGTGATGTTTGAGGAGCGTTTATAGAGGGATGGGTGGAGATGGGGAGGGAGGAAAGCCTGAGACAGGGCAGCAGCGGAGCCAGACCAGCTGCCTGCAAAGGGATAGTGCAGGAAATGCAGAGATCGTGAAGAGACCCGGGACTGCCAGCAGGAACCGAGTTTGTCCTGAGGCGCAAAACCCTGGATGCCGATACAGAGGACTCCACTCCGCAGTATTTGGGGACCCACAGCATGCCTGTGTGGTGTTTCAGAGTACAGCGGTGGGCTCAGAACAGCAATGCAGGCTTGGGCTCTCAGCTCCAACCCCTGTGGGTCCCCAGCTGCCCTCCCATTGTCACCAGCGGCATCACCCAGAAAAGCATTTCTTCCCTACACCCACAGCAGCTTTGAAAAAAACAAGTTGTGCTTCATTTAGTATTATTTTAACATAACTTTAAATCACCTGCTTTTTTTTCTTTTTTTTTTTTTTTCCCTACTTTTTCTGCGAAGAAGGGGAAACGAGCTGCTGGCTGTGTGGAATCATTTATGCTTTATCCAGAAAAACCTTTAAAACCTGAGACAAGGCACATGCTGCAGCGTCCGGGGAACACAGACTTGTCTCTTCCTGGTGCCCAACTCCCTTGTACTGTCACATTAGCAGGAAGAAATATGCAGTCACCCTTGCTGCATATTCTGGCAGGGTTATTGTCAACTTATTATTTTCTGACTCAAAGCCAAAAATGAAGGGCATTTGCATCTTGCAATTTTGCTGTTTGCTTGTCTTGCTTATGTTGCTCGAAATGACCTACAAGGAGTCAACAGCAGGCAGCTAGGACAAAACGGGAGTGGAAAAGAGATGAAGCTGGAAAGTTCACATCTTACCCTAAAACATCCCACAATATTTAGTTAGTGGGAAGGGAGTAATTAAAAAACACATGGATGTTTCATCTATAGATTTATTCCAAATTTGCAGGGGTTTGTGTCATAAAAGAGCACAAATGGGATTTGGATTTCTCCCTGGAAAAAAGAAAAAAAAATCTACAATTAAAATAAATATAGCAACCAGATGCTAGACCTGTACATGGAGATGACTTTCATTAACATCCATGCAGTCAATGCAGAGAAGGGAAGCACCTTGCTCGCCTTTCCTTTGTTTTATCTTACACCCTATCTTAACAACATCATTTTGCATCTTAAAGTCTGAGGATGCTTTACTGGAGGGCAGCAGAATTTACATAGATGTGATAATGAAACTGCACAAATATAATTTACTATAAGTGGCACTGAATTATATAACAAAGAAAAGGTGAGGATCTTTGTGAAATACTGCCTTTCACCAAAAAAAAAAAAAAAGTCCTGAGAATAATATCTTCTTAAAGACAGTTTTGCATAATTGCTCTGTACAACTGACAGGGCTGGAATATACTTTTTCTTTCAGGTGTCAAAGACTCAGCACTGACTGAAAGAGTGGTGCACTCTGCAGTCTTTGGTGCAATGCCTGGTGCATTACGCTCACGTTGCGAGACACCTCCTCTGTGCTTACGAAATGGTTAATTTTCAAAGATAAGAAGAGTTGCTGTACAGCAATCAAATGGAAGCTAATGCACACCTAAGACTGCAGGCAGCAGCTCTCCGAGCTGCTGGCATTGCATGAAGAGTGAAAAAAAGAAATTAAAGAAACCTGAATGTTAGCTATATGAAGAAAAAAATCTCCATCCACACACCTCTCTGCTCTGGTGACAGTAAAACTTTAAAAACATGTCTGTGTTGGGCCACTCTCTTCCAGCCTGATCATAGTCACCGGAGCACCTACAAAAGAAAGAGGGAAAAAAGCACTGGCTTTGCAAGAGGGGAGTTCCATCTCGCCTGCTTCCTTCACGGGAATAATCTTATCAAAGTCCCTGGAGTTATTTTCCTGCAAGCAGACGGTGGGACTTGATGGAGGAAGAGAGCAATAGGGACAGGCAGTCTGCAAATAATGTGGATGCAGGACGTATCAAGACCCAGCCCTGTTTCACTGCACAATTTGGATGCAATGAGCCACCGATACAGATGCAGAACACCTGTAACTTCATTTACTTCATTGGCTTTAGATGCTCTGGTGAAAGCAAAAGCAGCATCCAAGTGTTGCAAACACCCAAACCCCCTGTTACCAGCAACTCTCTCCTTGAAATGTCTTATCTCATCAAAGATTAATTTCCAAGTCACTACGGCTGTCCCCTCATGCCACGACCCTATCACCAAAGGTGGTGATATCTTGGTGACCTATGTCTCAAGGTCGCGGTTTTATGAACTTGGCAAATGTGTTTCTTATTCCTCTTCTTCTAAACACACTTCTAGGTGAAACCCCTGGAAGAAAGCTTTACACCGCAGCAGTCTTTTGGGCTTAATCTAAGGATTTTTCAGGTTGGATCACTTTTCTCAGAGTATAGTGTCCTTGCTGGGTGGCATCTTACTGGGTCGCATCATTTCAAGGCAGGTCCCATCCTCTGCTCCAGGTACAACTGGGAGCAGTACAGAATGAGAGGTTGCTAAACAAGGCTCTCACATGTAGTTGTCATCAGGCAAAATAAAATAAAAGAGAAATGTTCCTATAGTTAGTAATTACTGAGCCCAACATTCAGATAGCTGCTTGGGCAGACCCCTCCGGCCAACGTGGAGGCTCCATAAGAGACACAGACAAAGTGCTCTTAGTTCCCTTCTTCTGCGAATGACTGTCTGTATCCTCCACTTTGTGATTATTTATTTCTGAGGTGAGTAATTACCAGCTGTAGAGAGAAAGCTGCTGCAATATGAAGCTCAGCGAAGCTCCGATGGACGGGAGGGATGCCTTTCACTGACTGCATGCATGAACGTACCCCGCCAATGTCAACCAATGCCACTTGCAGCTAAAATGGTTCTTCTAAAGACAGGGGAGCCCCAAAAGGGGACAAAAGTGAGGGAGCACAGTGTGTTTCTCTCTTTTAGAGTCAATGAGAAGCTAAAACAACTGCTCCACTGGTGCTGAAGCATCCCAAAGGACTTTCCCTGCCCCTTGAGTGGAGCAGGAAGGCTGAAGCTGGTTTGCACTTGGTGTATGCAGCCACAGCCACCCTCAAGGGGTGTCCCACCCCCCGGCCGGTGACAGCGTGGTCACACACGGGTCATTTTAAAACACAGCATCTGCAAGTGCCCCTTCCAAAAATAGTGAGGCAGAGGAACAGTGCAAGGTGCCTTATCCGCTGACAGTTCGGCACGGGAAAGAAGTCTCTGGGTGGCTCCTTGGGGAAGAGGGACCGGGAGCGGCTTTGCAGGCAGCCCCCAGACACCCATCACTGACTCAGCAACTTCAGGCAGCAGAAAAAAATGATTCCAGGAGGTTAAATTGATTGCCAAGGAGGTCCTACAAACTTGACAGCCTCCGAGCAGCTCAACTTCATTTAAGTCATTTCAAGGCAATTCCAGGAGGGCAAAGAGGAGAGCGGCACGGGGGAGCCACCGACTGCCAGTCTGCTCTTAAAGAGCACAGTCACATTTTCCCAGGTTGTTTTCTTTTCTACTTCTTCAAGGGATAAAATTTCTTGCAGATAAAAACCTCTTTTTTTTTTTTTTTTTTTTTCCTTTTTAATGCATGGGTGGATGTAGAGTGGGGCAGGAGCTGGCGAAGCAGGAGCATGACGGGCTGACTGTGTTTCAGGAGGCTACAGCAGAGCCCCACACATGCTACCACGAGCACTACAATTAACTATTGCACTGTTGGATACCAAACAAAGTACCTGAGTGGCTGCTCTGAGGCACTTGGGCTGCGGAGGAAACAGATGATGTACTATTTGCCAGATATTTTCATAAGTAGGAGATAAGAGAGGCTGGAGGAGAGCGAATCAATGCCTTTTTTAGATCTATGGTGCTTCAGGCATCTGTCAATGCTGGAGAGTAAATATTTACTTTCCAACATAAAGTCCATATAATCACTTTTCTATCAGTCACTTACTGCTTCTGAGTGTTTCTTACTACAGTGTTGATATTTGCATTAGCTACTTATATTGGCTATAAGATTCATACAGTTGTCAACTGCATTTAGACTTCAGCTGAAAATCCCTGGGTCCTGTACCGCAGCTGCTGCAATTGCTAATGGCAATTGAAAAGAGAAAGCTGAGATATTTCCCACAGCAAATAGCAGACAGAGATAAAGACGGAGCTACGGCATGAAGGTTATAATAATAGGCTCTCTCGTGCTCATTAAATTAGGGGTCCCATGGGATCCACAGTGTGCAGATGTGGGCAAGAGACAGAAAGCTAGACATAGAGAGGAAAACTTAAATTTGGGGAAAGGAAGTGTTATTAAGCCCATTTTATTGATAGGGGAACTGAGGCACAGAAGTAGAAAGTGACCTTGCTTAAGGTCAGATGCAGAATTTCCTCAGAGGGTGAGGAACTGAACCCAGATCTAGAAACTGGGGGCTCAGTAAAATGCCACAGGGCCATTTCTGCTCCTTGCACACTCAAAACGGGCAGGAAACCACTCATGCAAATGCGTTCAGGTAGACGGAGTGAAGAAGTAACATTGTGTGACCTGAGCTCAAAGGGCCAGGGCTCATTGACCCAGGGCTCAACACAACTCTGGTGTGGGTGGGGATGCGGCAGCCACAGCCTGCATCGGGCACGGCTGGGAGCAGACACTGCTTCAGCCACGTGTACCTGCTCAAAGATACCAAAGGAGTCAAATTAAAAGCTTCAGAAAGGACCCCAAATATCATGCAAAAAGCCTTGAACAGCAACTACCATCTCAACCATCAGAAATGACTCTCAAGTCTTTGCAAGTGGAAGGATGCCCAAGGACCGGTGGGGCAGCCGGAGCGGTGTGGTGGCACGGGTGCCCAGCTAGGCACCCCGTCCATGTGACATCGACTTTGTACTCCTGCAGGGTTCATTCCCAGCGTTTGGAATACACCAAGTGAACCGCAGGGTCTGGTGTTTTGTTCAGGACACAGCGTTGCTCCAAGAGAGCGACATTTGTGCCAGCCGTGTAAGTCTCTGGTGCAAGATGCACGAGGCCCCTGTGCCTGAAGGCTTTTCTCCTCTTTTTTTCACCGTGCAGAGGGGAGGTGGAGGATTGTGCTGAAGGGTGGGTGCTGGTGGGGAAGCCTCGGCACGGCTCAGCCTTGCCCACTGCTGCCCTGCCAGGCTCAGCACCCAGGGAGCTCCCTCAGCATCACCCAAACAGCGGGGCTGGGGACCTCGGAGAGATGAACCCTGCCCATGCTAATGGGCAAGATTAATTCTCAAACTCATGAAAAAAAAACCAAAAAACACAGCCAAACAAACAAACATGGTTTATGGCTTAAGGAGGCCCCAACAATAAGCTTTGCCGGGACATTAATCTCAGCTCGCATCTTTCCTGGCCGTGCTCCTGTGTACGAAATGCTGTGGGCCAGATTCTGGCAGAGTTATTCCTGCTCGCCCCCACCTTGCTTTACAAGCACTAATTCAAATTGATGGAGCTCTTGGTACAAAAAGCTGCTTCTCAGTGTGCGGGTGGCAGGACGTAGCCAGCGGATCAGCATTTCGTGCCTGCCCGCTGCTTTCCCCCCCTTCTCTTCCTTCTCTCCCCCCATCCTTCCCGCAGCGAGTGGTCAGCATTCTCACCGCCCCAGCGTGTTGACATGCCTGAAATATCTCTGCTTCGCTGCCTGTGCTCTTGGAAGTATTTTGCTGCTCTCTCACCTCTCCATTAGAGAGACACATTCATCTGTCAGCTTATCGGAGGAATTTCCAACAATCTGTGGCAACGCTACAAGTCTCAATCTTGCTGTAAGTACCTAAAGCCAATTAGCATACAAGATGTTTCCCTCTCACATAGTGCACCAGTGGCCTAAGGGATTTTTTTTTTTTTTCTGTACATCGTCTTTTTTTTTCTTTCTTCTTTCTTTCTTTTTTTTTTTTTTTGGCAGGACCGATGGCAAATAGAAGCACGCAGCAGCATCCACCCGGCATAGATGGGGCATGAGAGAGGATCCATACGGATCGGCGAGGATTCTTCGTCTCCTAATTAATTCCTAATGAATTCCTCCGGCGCTGCTGGTCCCGCACAGCCGGGGGCAGGGGGATGCGGGGGTCGGGGGGGTCCCGCTGCCCGGCGCCGGAGCGAACGGGGGACCGGGGGGGTCCCGCTGCCCGGGGCCGGAGCTGCCATTTCCCACGAGTGCCCTCTCCTGGAAAAGACCTCCTCTCCACGCGTGCCCCCCCCCGCTGCCGCTCGCCGGCCGAGGATATTGAACCCCTGGGTTTAATAGCAGCGATGTTTCACGTATCATCCCCCTCCCGTTTCCTCTGGCCCGTGAGCGCACAGCTCGGTGCCAGAAATCCTCCCGCTGGTACTTTTCTCCAGCCGTACCCTTACATTTATTTTGGGGCATAATTAATCCTTTTGGCATGCCAGCTTTCTCCTGCCAACAGAGCCCAAGCACCGTTTTGGCGGAGGTGTGGGGATTTGCCGGCATCCTTGTCCGTGTGCGGTCAGCTGGGTGATGGCTGCGGGCTCTGCCGACAAACCTTGTCCTTGCTATCGCACATCCTAGCATGCTCTACGTATCCTAAAGGAAAAGGGACTCTTACCTTCTGCATTCCTGCCTCTCTTATTTGGGGTAGATCCCTGCATTTTCCAAAGGTTGGATTTAAAGAGTCAAAGCTGCCGCAGTGAAGCTGGCCCGCAGCCCTGCCAGGGTGTTTCTCATCCCCCGAGGATGTTTCGCATCCTCATCGGAAAGCGAAGCTCTGACGCCGAGCATTGCTCCTGGAGTTGGTTTCGCATGGATGAGGATTGCTCTAACCACAGATTTGTAGGGGCAGCCTGGGTCACACCTCTGCACCTCTTCCCTGCAGGAACCTCTCCCTTCCTACCTGTGCCACTGGTCAGAGCACTCCAGGCCAACGAATCCTTTAAAAAAACCCTGATTTTCTTTGAAACTGGGGCATAAGCAGCTTTCCCGTCATTCTAGCAATAGTTATTCTTACAAGCAATTAAAACACCCAGCGAACCGGTGGCTGGTCGGAAGGCATAGGTCCTTCCCACCGCGAGATCCTGGCAGATGAACCAATTAAGAAGAACTCAGGCCAATTTATTTCTTGATAGATAATGATGGGAGTTCTCACCAGGGATCTGTAATTTTCTATTGATGAAAACCTGCCTTTTCTGATTTGCAGGGTTATCTGTCTTTCTCAACTTCAGGGCCCTTGCCAAATTCGCAGGCAGCCCTGTGAAAGTGCCGTGTCCCACAAGAGCCATGTATTTTAATATGAAGTAGTTTTCTTTGCCCTGAAACCAGGAGTGGTTCTCCATGCTGACAATCCATAAAAGACCTAATGACACATCTGAGGAACGTTAACCGGCACGGTGGCCGTTCCAGGCAGAGTACTTGTTTGGTTTTTTTGCCCCCTCCTGCTTGGGAGTCTAATTTCTGGAGAGGATCCTTGGGGGTGAGTGGGATCTTCAGAGATCTTTTAGCGTTGAATAATTAAAAATCAGGCTGAAGGCTGGCTTAGCCTTTAAATTGAAAAGCCCAATTTGCCAAGCCAAGCTTTGTTAAAGAGTTGTGGCGTGCTCTGACAGGGCCGGCAGCCTGTGACAGACTCCCTATACCCCAAAAAGTGGATTTTTCAGCAAAAACCCATTATTGCTTTCACCAAGAGCTTGCAAAAGTGACTGCTAATTTGAAGGATTTTTTTTCCTTCTAGCTTAATTGGCTCCTCTTATAATTTAGTGCCATATAAAAGAAAACTATTTACGCCCCACTGTATTTTCATGATCTATAGTTAACATTTGTGTTTAGCTGGGAATTATGATCTAGCTTCGTTCAGTCCCTGAGAAAGTGTTGGAAATATTTAACTGCAAAAATAGTCTTTTGAGGTCAGAGCCTTTCTGCGCTGCTGGGGATGCAACTGATACAGGGAAGATCTCCACCACCACCTCCATCGCTGGTGGAGGACTGGATTTGCACGTGGAGGTCTGATCCTGGTCACCCCACACACAGCCAAGGAGGTTTCTGGGCACATATTTCCTCCCAAATCATCTCTCATGGCTGCAAAAAGGGTTTGCCATCAAAATTATTTCCCACCAGCAGCCAAAAGCAAACAGGTCAGTAGCGGTCAGGGTGCCGAAGCGCCGGCTGTCCCAGCTGAGAACCGAGGAGGTCGTCTCACGTGTGATCAGCATCCCAGAGCTCTCAGCATTTTGCAGCCAACACCAAGATAAAAGGGTTTTGCATCAATCCCCCAAGATCTTCCCTCGCTGCCTCTGAACTGGACTTAAAATCTGTTTGTTCAGGGGCTTGTGAGTCCTCCAGCCTTCAAGAGCCCTGTTATGCATTGAAGATCTTCTTTTATTTTCCTTTTTTTTCCCTTCTTTTTTTTTTCTCCCCTTCTTTCTTTTTACCTTTTTTTTTTTTTTTACCCTTGGAGTGCCCTAATTATACAGAGCATTGATTTTACAATGCATTCATGGATTGATTGTACTGCCATGCTCCTCCCACAGGAAACAGCTTGCACATGAGCACTTTTTGATCTCTCCAAAGTATTCCCTAAGGTGAATCAATGGCTCTTGCATCTTGTCTCCTGCTTTAGTCTAGGGGAAGCTGAAGATGTCTTGCTACTGAAATGAGCTTCAAGAAAAATATCTGAAGGGAGGAAAAGAGAAGGAAAATGATTCACTCTTTCCCTCTTCCCCCCACCCCCCCGCAAAAAAAGATTGTCTCATGTACAGCAAAATATGTTCTTGTTAACATAATGTTCTCATCCAGCTCAACCAATTGCAATCTTGGAGAAAACATGGGAACTTCCATATCATTATCTTTAATAAACTGGCCTAGATAAAAGTAATGATATCTTAAGAAACAGAGTGCATAATAAAAATATATATCTATATAAAAGCATGAAATGACATGATAAAATGAGGAGAAAGAGGCAATTTACGTCTTTTATGGCTTTGGCACCTCCGTAACAGAAATCTTGAATGCAGCGCTGTTAACCAGACGAAACTTTTTAAAACAGACCATCTCTTTTAGTCTAAATGGAGGGTATTAGCTCCAGTTCCCAGCGATAGCCTGTGAAGGGGGTAACGGATGAGGCTCCGATTCAGGCTGAAGGCTCGAATCCCTGTGTCTTAGCGACTGCACATGCCGCCAGCCCCAGCCGCAGCCCAGCGCCGCGAGGGCCTGATCCAGCCCCTCCCCGGTGCCACGGAGGTGCCCAGTAACGTCCAGCCCTTTTTGCATCCAACGCAACCAGATTTAGCAAAAAAAAAAAAAAAAAAAGCCTTGACCTTGAGGAAATCTTCCCAAATTATGGATTAATTCAGAGTTAGCACCGAGACCCCCGCTGGATATTAAAGGGGTGATTCCTGCTGCCAAAAGCTTTATAGAAAGGGTTTGATTTCCTCTTAGGTTAATACCAGCAAGTGCACTTCTGCCCATTAGGTTGCTCGGTATTAATTTCGATCTGTACAGGGTTCATTTCAGCGTGCTCTGCTGAGAGCTCTGCTGATTGCAGTGGTTAATTACCAGCCAAGCATCGCCTCTCTAGAAGGGGGTAGCAGCGTGCCAGCCTCCAAGGGCTCCCGAGCCCTGAGCAGGACCCCGCAGCCCTCGGGGGTCCGCATGCTGCCCGCCAGCCCCAGCGCTACGGCCGCTGCCAAAACTGAGCAGAAGTTTTGTGCATCCCTTTACTCAGCAGTTTCCAGAGGAAAAGCTGGTAGGATGGAGAGGAGAAGGCAGATCCCTCTCATTCGGCAGCTCACCGGGACTCAGCCCGGAGCCGGGGGAAGCCAAATAGCAATTTTTAATCTGGGTCTGCCCAAGGTTATGATGCTCTGTCCTCCCCTCCCTGCCATGCTGCCTCTAAACTCTGCATTGCAGCATGATGTTGGGTTTCTCTATGTTTTCAGATGCATGAACACCCACCCTTGGAGCACTGCTGTGCAGGTGTGTAGGTGCATGCAGAATGTGCTGTTATTTGTAATATATATATATATATACACGTATGAAATATAAAAGCGGGTTATTTCTTACCTGGTGAGCTGAAGGCTCTGATTGCTGGCTCATATGAAATATTTAATCATGCACAAGAGATAACTCATAAGATATAATGTCAATGTACGATGGAAAGCTAGTCTTTAATATCACAGGTGTAAATTTTCACACCTCTGTTATCAATTTTGCAATTATAACTGGGTTTCCCGGTAAAGTAATTTACTACTCACTACCATATAGGATGAAGAAAATGATCATTTATCCGCCTTCAACTCAATTAAATATTCATCGTTCCCCAAAAAAGGGGGAGAGAGGATTTAAATCACTTCCAAACTGTTCTATGGCAATTTTTTTAAAGAGGAAGAAGTCTGCCTTGTAAAAAGCAAAGATTTGATGCAAAAAAAAAGACAATAGGAGTGTAATACATTCAGGGATGAGGCGCAGATTTGGCTCATCAGTCATTTGTGTTGTGGGAGTCCAAAACAGTAATAAAATCAACACAAATCCAGCTTTAGCACGAGAAGAGGAGGCTGATTCTCAAGTCAGATGAAAGCAGCACCATTCCAGCTCTGATTAAAGCAAGCAGGTTGTGCGAGGAGAGAGGGGAGCATAACAAAGTTTGCTCTGGCTCGTGGTTTTCAGTGCCGATGCAGCAATTTTGCTGAGCAAACACTGACCTTTCCTCGGGTTTGCTTCCTTCAGGAACTTAATATTTTGTGCAAGAAATTTGGGATTTCTTTGTTTGCAAGTAGAGAGTTTTGGTGTTTGTTCGGGTTTGGGGGTGTTTCCCTTACTTTTCTTAATATGAGCCCTTGCTGGACTCGGGGAGAGCTGCCTCCTCCTTCCCACGGGAGCTGGGTCTGTCCATGGGAACTCGAAGCTGAACTGCCAGCACGGTGGCATCTCATCTCCACTCCAGCACTGGCAGACAACTCATTTTTAAGGCTAAAGATAAATATCAGATATTTTCCCAGCGCTGCTCCCAGGGCTGAATCTGGATGCTGTGGAAGAAGCCAAATTCGCAACTGCAAAAAAAAAAACCCCTCATCGTCCCAATCAGCATTAATTACTCAGGAACTTAACTCTCAGCACCTTTCTCCTTCTCTCCCGTTTTTCTCCTGTCCTGCCTCTGCTCTGTCAAACCCTCCATCATTAAATCTGTGATGTCCTGTGGCTCCAAACACACTCCGGTTGTTGGCTAATTCTCGGCGAGACTTTTATTCCAAAGGCTTCTCCAACAGCCTGATTATATAATAACAGCTTGCTCGTTACCCCGAATATAAATAGTTGAAGTATCCCTCGAGAATGGACACAGCTGGTGGAACTTCCCATATTAGCACCGCATTAATATTTATGGCAGCACCGCGTAAGTATGCAAAATATTGGCATCCCTCCATGCAAAAGTTTACACATCTGTCATTACCGACTCTGCCCCAGCATCACAGGCAGGTTAGGGAGCGAGAGAGGGGAGCCTGCATCCCGGCTGCAATCGCGATGAGGCAGCTCCAGAGCTCAGCCAGCGCGGTTTTCTCCGTAGCCGAGTCACCCGTTAATATCTGGGAGGGATGGCAGTCCCCTCGCCCCGCCGGTGCCCCCGCGCGCCGTACGGCTGCCGGCAGCCGGCTGATTTATGGGCGTTTGTTTTGGCTTATGAAGTGAAATATTAAAGGGTGTGATGAGAACCAGCTAATTGTACATATAACCTTTAAGATGTCTCGGACAAGATTCCAGCCTTCACCTCGGGTTATAAAGAGAAAGTAATGGGGCCATAAAAACACATTTAAGTATGCCTTTAAAGTTTAAGGAGAGTTTAATTGCGGGCACTGGGGTGCCTGGGAGGAGAGACTCTCGCAGGTAGCGTTTCCCCGGGAGAGGTGCAGCGAGGGCCAGGCTCAGCATCAAGCTCCCAGGCTTTGCCTGCCCCGAGGAGAATTGGTTTGTGCTAATAAATGTCCCAGCTGCAGGTCAGATTGTAAATGAAAGTGATATTTAATGGCCCAGATCCTCCGCTGGTGTAAACCAGCCCCCTCCGCTGCTCACGCTGCGCTCTGGCTTGGTTTAAATCCAGGTGTTGCTGACTTGCATACGCCACTTTGGGAAGGTTTTGCTGTCTTGCAAGCCTGACACCAGTTTCTAATGCTCCCACGGATGGAGCAGCTGCCAATGAGACAGCCCCCGGCAGGTTTGCAGCAGCCTGAGCAGACGCACGAGAGCCCCCCAGCATCAGCGCTCTCCCACCAAGGCAGGACCCGCTGCCCTGCAGCACCCAGCACCCTGCACCGCCGGGAAAAGGAAAATGGAAGAGGGGGAAGGGGAGGGTTTTTTTTACTCACGGTGTGATTTTTATTCCTGCGGGTCAAGACGCAGATTAATCTGTGGCCGCCTGCGGAGCCGGTTCAGCGCCCGGGAGGGCCGTGCTGAGCAGCCGGGGGTCACTGCGGGGATGCCGTGGGCAGCAGCGTGCCCAGAGCAGGCACAGAGCTGGCCCCAGCCCCCTTAAAGGCAGGCGAGATCCAGCAAAGCGTCAGGAGGCAGGAGCTGAGCAGGCTCAGTGATAGCTGCACACGTGTGAAGGTGCAGAGCACAGATCAGACAAGCTGCTGATTTATTATTTTTTTTAATCTAGAGAAAGCTTTTATTGAGGGGAAGTAGAGGAAGAAAAAGCAAAACAAAATCCGGAGCATTTCTAACAACTACACACCCATGAACACCTTCAGCCTCCAGTATAACCTTCGCAGCCTGTGTTTGCAGGCTTGTGCACAAGAAACTCCCACGTGACGACTGTCCGATGGACCTCAAGGGGCTGATAACTCTGAATGACACCGAAGTGGGGACACGCAGACCTTAACGACATGCCTAATGGAGCCGCAGGAGGGGCACCACTGCTGGACGACCCTCTCAGAGGCAATGGCGTGGTCGCAGAAGGGCAGCGCTCCGGTTGTGTTCCCAAGGGGTTGTCCCACCGAGCTGCTGCGACACCAGGGATGCAGCTGCAAGCTCGGCATTGCTTATCCTGCTATTGCTTGGCTGCTGCCGGGCAGTCACTCTGCAGCGGGAAGCGCCAAAGTCTCTGATATTTGCACTTTTCAGAAGAATCGGTATCAACACCACCGCAAGCGGAGGCCAACTTGCAGTCAGCTCCGCTCAGGTCTGCCTGCCGGCTTGGGTCTGCCAAGTGTCAAGGGAAGAGACGTGCAATAGCTGCTTCGCTTCTCCATCAATCAGTCAATCCCGCATTCCCCTTGGAGCCAGCATTGACGGGGCAATAGACAGTCTGCTGGCAACGGTACAGTTAGCACAGGGGTTCTCCGCCTCGGAAGCGCGGCTGGTGAGACACTGCTTGAACAGCAAATATTTGGGGAGAACCGCTTGCAGGCAGGCAGAGGTTTAGTCTGCGCACGCACAAACCTTCCCAAGGTCCCTCAAAGCGGAGAGTGATGCAGAAGGGCGGGCAAAGGAGCGGCAAGGTGAGCTGCTGCCCGCTCCCGGGCAGCCCCTGCGTGCGCCGGGCAGGGGAAGGTCAGAGGCACCCAGCTCCATGAACCTCTGTCCTCTCCGGTGCTCTGGGTAAAATTAATTGATAAAACATAATCGCTGTATCAATGCCTTTTTAGAAAAGATAAAGTAGGCTTCAAAGCTAATTTAGGCCTGCAGACAAATGGCTTAAAGAAGAGCTACTGTACTGAAAAATGTCCATGTCATTTTTTCCCCAAATCATAGTTTCAATGCACACAGCCTCAGCCTGACATTCTGAATTATGGCTTTTATTAAACATTAGTAATAGAGTGCACTTAAATCATGGTTTCCCTGTAAAAGAGAGATGTGTTCAACTCAGATCTGCACATTTTAATGCCATATTTCTTCCTTTTACTCTCCCTGCAAGATAAATTTACTTACTCCACAAAAATGTTTTGCTGAAAAGAATAATTCATCCTTCAGTGTCCATCTAATGTACCTTGTGAGTAATGTGAAACGATGCAAAAATTACAATGCACCGGCCATGTCTGGAATGCTTAGATGCCTCCAAGTTAGAGGTTATGCACACACAGTATTGAAATTAGATTTAACAACTATCATCTTTTACAATGTTGCCTTGATGATTTTTTTTTTCCCCTTTTATAGCTTTGATCAGATGCCTCCTGAATACATTGCCGGTTGCAAACCTCAGAATCTGCTGCTCTGCAAGCCCTGCTCAGCTATGAGCCAGGTTGCCAATAGCTGCATTTTTTTTTAAGTGAGAATATTTGTAGCCACAATTTGCTCTAGCAGGCAAAATTTGTATCTTCTTTTTTTTTTTTCTTTCTCCGTGAGTAGATCAAAAAATAGGTCGTGGGGTAACCAGACAGCTATGGAAATAGCATCCTCTAGGTAGCAGCTTTTGCTCTGCTGAGCCCCCAGGTTCTTGCAGAGTGAGGGCACGCCTGTGCCCTTCGGTTGGCTGCCCCGGGAGAGCTCTGCATCCTCGGCACGGGGTGAACGGACCAAGGGCTCCATCCCGGTGGGCGTCCCCAGCCCTGGCACTAATGCAGGGCACAGCAGCTCACTCCTACCCAAACTCCCCGTCCAGCCTTCCCCTCCAAGTACACACACACACACACGAGCAGAGCCAGCCCCTGCAACGTGACCTTTATTTAAAGGACGGCAACCATACCACTGAATCAATGTCCCTCTGCCGGGAGCTCTGCATCGGAGCTGCATTGCAGTGTCAGCACTGGGACCGATCCAGCTACAGCTCTTACCTGAATCCGCCACGACCTACTGACCCGCAGGCGAGCGCGGTGCCGGCGGACCCGCACTGGGACTTGAGAGGGATGATGGGGTTTGAGATTATAAAGCACCTATAGATTTTGGGGTTGGTGGATTTGCTGAAAAGCCTGATGCTGTTAACTCAGCACGGAGTTTCATTAACAGGGAAAAAAACTATATTTAGTAAGCACTGCAAATCTTTTGCTTTATATATTGGTAGCATGGTACGGACATTAAACAATCGGTCCCCCAAGACTCCTCCAATATTGATAAAAGAAGAAACATCCCTCTCTTTGCCAACTCCAAGTCCCTGGGGGGTAGGAGCAAGCACTGTCCCCAGCAGCACTCCCCTGGGACTCCCCCAGCCCTGGAACTCACGCTAAGGCACCATGGGAATATTTATGATTTATAGGGTTTTTTTGCATTGGTACCTGGGAGTCCCAGCAGGGTTATGATCCCATTATAGAAAGCCTATAGGAAAACCAGCCTTGTAGATTGTTTGCAGGAGAGCTATAAAAATGTGACTAAGAGAAGCAACTTCATCTATACCACGCAGCAGTTTAGAGATGTGAAATTTCTAACAGCGTCTCTATCAGCCCTGGTAACAATTCAGAGTCTCACAGAAAAGGGTTGTCTGACTTAGCTGCTCTACAAAGAGTCCCCAGAGACCATGTAAAAGGCTCCTCCATTTGACCTGCTGAACTGAAGTCTGGTGGGTTGTTATTAAGACCTAAAATTATTGCTGTGCTATTGCTGTTTGGTGACTGACAACAGGAAAATCACTGGACGCTGGACGCTGGCAGTGACTTTATCGATAGCTTGGTGGCTTTGGCTGCCTTCACTACGGTCCCTTCCAGTGAACTTCAGTTCCATTCAAATGCCCTCTCAAAGAGCACAAATGCTTCCAAAATGAGGTGGAAAAACCTTCAGCACATTAACTAATAGCGCATCGGAGGAAGTGCCTGGCTGCGACTGTAACCTCAGTAGGCATCTTTACATGGGAGGACGCAAACTGTCTCTGAATTATTTATTGAACCAAAGACATCAAATTGGACAATTAACCTTGAAAACTTAATTTAAGCACCATAAAAGAAACATCTCCTGAAAAACATGTCCTTAATAAAAGTCAGAAGAACAAACGGTAGCAGGTTCTGCCATGGTCCGTTGCAGGAACTGGGAACTTCTGCAGGTTTGTCCCTGCGGAGAGATTAGCGCTGGAGGTGATTTGGCAGCAACGCGGCAATTTGGAGAGCAGGGCAGAAGCATCTCCGGAGCCCTCCGCGTGCTCCTCCGAAGGATGCTCCTCCTTTGCCCCGGCTGCAGAGGGAACCTGGGCAGCCTCAGGCTCTGTCTGCCCTCACAGCCCCAAACCCCACTGTGGCTTCCGAGTGCCTCAGTTTCCCCGGAGGGACGGAGGGAGATAACACAGGTGTGCTGGGAAGGTAACAGAGCTGGAGGCTGAGAGGTGTCTTCACTCCCTTCTCTGAAAGCACGGGATCAATGGAGTTGTTCACAAGGGTTTTACCAGACACAGGGTTTTACTCAGCCTGGAAATGCCTCGTGTTTCAGTTTGGCAGCAAAAGGCAGGTTTTCCCTCACTTCGCTCCGCCGTGGATGAGCTCCTGCTCCCCCTTCGTGTCTGCCGCGCCGCGCTCTTCTGACACCGCTAAATGATGGAAGCTGCAGAAGGCTTCAGCAATTTATTCTGTTTAATTCCCTCCACAAAGGTGTTTTATCCTCACTAATAAAAAGAGTGGAACTTGATCATTTCTAAAATATTGTCCCTTCTAAATCTTTATGGCTCAAAGTGGACTAAGATCATTAGAAGTTACTTTATGTGCAGCTCAATCAGCTCCAAAGGGCTATCTCAGTCACTCGGTGCTTGCTGAGAGCAGATCCCATTTCCCAGAGGCAAAAGGACAATACTTAATCACTTCCTCGCTTGTTAGGTGTTTTAACAAGTTGTATTAAGCTTCATCGGTTGGAGCTTTCATACCAGATTAAAAATGATAGTTCACTTCTCCGTTATTATAGGCCATCATTTGTTTTCTTTTATTTTGCTGGGCACTTGCATGCCACTGTAATTTCACATGAAAATATATGACTGATGTCACCCAGAAGTAATTAGGTTTTAAAAGCCTTGATTGCAATAGACACGAACGTTACGGCTTTATGGTGCCAGTGCATTGCCATCCATTTTATAGCTGTTGATTCTGCAAGTATTTCATAGATCTGTCAATAGGAATAAGTCAGCTGATGTTGACTGGAACTATTAATCAGAAGGAAGGAGAATATACATTCTTATTCCTGTGCTCAGACTTGATAGCACAGTAAAAGCCTCCCTGCCCAACTTTGCAACACTCCAGGGTTGCTTCATCACTGAAACCAAAGAGCTGCGGGGAAATCCCAGGCTCCTTCAGGGTTATAAACAAATTGCTTTAACACACTGCGTTAAAGAGGTCTGTTCTCTGCCACTCCTTTGAACACTTGCCATTGTATATGGATATTGAACTTTAATGCATGGGGAAGAACACATTTGATTGTTTCAGCCTTCAAATAATATTTTTATAGGGATTCATCAGATTGTAGTAAGGGAGGGACGTAGCTGTTGCTTTCCTGGTGTGCTCTTCAGGCAGAAAAAAGGTCAGAGTCAAGAGCTCATGGGTTCGCAGCTACTCATTTTAACTGGGCTGCATTTAGGTCTCAAATCTCAGCTCCAGTTGTGTGGAATTAGACCACTCATGTCAAAAGGCATCTTTGCAGTTGTGAGAACTATAGAAACCTTCTGGTGTGGTGACCAGTAAGGAAACAGAGAGAAATAGTGGGAGGTGAGGTCCTGGTCCCACTGCAGGTGAGTGCAAAGCATCCATTGATCTCAGCGGGACCGGGAATTTGCCCAGCCAGCTAAATGTTGATTTAGGTCTCAGAAAGACTGCAGAGCTTGGGAAACAAGGTAGGATTATTTAGGAGAGTTTGTATGCAGCCCAGCAGCCTGAACCATTTCACAGAGTGATCAAAACCCCTTAGGCTTTGCCATCAGAACGCAGTAAAGAGGAGTTCAGCTGCTTGTTTCACTTGCGACTTCAAGTTCCACATTTTAAAAAAGTTGGTCCCTTTCCACAAAAGCAGAAATGTTAGATATTTGCTTTTAAAGAGCATTTCTCCTACCTCAGCCTTTCTTCTGATGTCACCTCACTATTAAGACGCTCCCCTAACCCCAGTGAAGGTGCCCCTGGGTAAGGCAGACGCAGACCGCTGCCATTGCTCGCTCTGTGAGCCATCCCCGTGAAATGGATGTGCTGGGACCTATCCCAGTACATAAGAACCTCATTTCTCCCTGGTTACAACAACCTTTTAATCAAATTTTGGGCGAATGTCCCAGGTAGCAAAAGTGCTTTTGGCTATGCCAAGAACAGGGAGTCCGTTCCAGAGCTGGGGACCTTCTCCCACCCAGTTCACTCCAAAACACATCGGCTACAGCCTATAAAAACCTTTGAGTCCAGCAAAGCGTGGAGAAGTGGAGCTCTCCTCTGGAGCGCTGCGCTGTCATTGCTTTCCCAGTGCAGAAGTTGTACCCAGAGGCCTCTCACCGTGCCGTCCCCATGAGGTCCAGCCATCCAGGAGGCACCAGGAAAAAATTTGCGTGTTCAGGTGCCAACTTCTGTGCATTAAAGAAAGTAGTGAGAAGACTTCTGACTTGTTATTTAGTGGAAAAAGGACTTTTCCTGCACTATTGCTTTCATGAAGGGAGCTCTTACTTCCCTGTAAATTGTAATAATTTGGTGGTCCCAAGGGTTTCATCATGCAATGAAGGCATCCCCTGGCTTTTCCACCCAAAGTGCTGTGTCTGTCTTTCATCTGCCGATAGCCCTTGGAGAATCCTTCACTTGACTCCTGATTAAAATAGGGGCTGGTTTACACTTTCCTTTTTCTTCTTTTTTTTTTTTTTTTTTTTTTTAATCCCCCAGAAGAAAATTCTAGACAGCAAACACAGGAAGAAAAAAGGTTGAATTGCCAGCAGATAAGCACAATTTCACTTGACCCCTGAGCTCTATCGGTCATTCCTAACAATGGGATGTACTCTTATCTCAGCACACCACTTAACACCCATTAATGCTTTGGGGAGTTAGTCCAGCTCTTTAAGATACCCATGTAAGGATTTATTTCAAACACTGAGATGAGGGGGATGACTGGCTTTAGCAGCTGCAATCTGAAGTGCTGGACTGTCCTGGTCTGTACTCTGTTCACTGTAAAGCTTTAACCCAGTGGATTAAGGACCTGTAAAAAAAAAAAAAAATCACTTAGAGCAGATTTGCAGCTGATTTGAATTGGTGCAGCTCCTGCAGTACACACTGGTGCCCACTGGTACCAGTTCCCTTACTGGGGGGCATTGGGATTAAGCCATAAAGGTAGAGAGGTGAAAGTTTCAGCTCCTCAGTGAACATTAATTCATCCAGGTTCATCGGCTGATGGTTACATTGACTTGCATGAGAGGAGAGCCTGGCTCCTCGCTGAGCCTGGAGACAGATCCTGACTTTGGATGCAAATTCTGAAAGTTTTTGTTGGGAATTTGAAGTTTCTCTGAATTGTCTCTGTTTGTTTCATTCTGCCAGGATGGCATCAAAATTCAGGCTGTACTAAAAAGAAAAACTTCTAAAATATAATTATCTTGGAATATCTTAAAATTGGATGAAATTAAATGTTGCTTCAAAATTCCTCTGTTCAGGAAGTTCCAGGGAAAAGCTCTGGGATAGCTGAGACAGATGTACAGATTTTTCAACCCCTTATAAATTCGATTGTCACTACTGGGCAGAATTTCAGAACTTCAGTGCAAGTTTGAATTGTTGACTTTATAATAGAAACAAAACTTAAATAAAGAGATAAAATGGACTAGCCTTCCCATATCCCTGGCTACAGCGATTCCCACCACTGTTTGGGCCAATACAACCGCCTTCAACAGACCCTTCTCAGGGAAGACTGGCATCAGCTGAGAGCTCCAGTGCTGTTAGAGAAGTGTTCCCAGATGGACAGCAAAATTTATTGTATTCTTCTGTACTTAGAGGAATGGCAGAAAAGTTGGCTTATACCACGGAAAAGGAAAAATTAAACAGTGAAAATAAAAAGAATCATTTTTCTTATTGATTCTGCTGGAGTAGAAAAGGCTGAAAATTGCAGAAATGAGCTCACCTCTGCTCCGTCTGCATCTGTCCCAGGTGACTTGGTCCCAGTCACTGGTCCCAGCCAAAATTTGGAACAACCAGCACTGTGAACACTAACCGCCTTCGTATTTCCAACCGGTCTTAAGTTTCTCATGGATTTTGATTGAATACAACATCTGACTTCAGCAAAGTGTGTTTTCTTTCTAAAACGCTTTTAGCCCTGATTCATAACTGGTAGGAAAAAATAATCTATGGAATGAAATATGCTGAGGGTTTTAAGCAAATATTTAGGCAAAACGCAGCTGGTAAATCTCTAATGAAGGGCTGTACGTAGAGCTAACACATAATTCACTGCATGCCAGCCAGAAGGGTCTAATCCCCCTCCTCTGCTCCTAACTCCTCGTGACACCCCGGGAGCTGGGACCGCGTCCTGTGCATCGGAGGCAGGCGGCAGGAGAGGAGATGCATCCATTGGCATTTCCCTGCCTGTCCTGGGCTCTGGAACAAGAAGGTTGATACTCGTGATTATTTTCTCTGGTTCAGCTTCTCCTGCCCTGGTTTTAAGGACAGACTGTTTCACGGGGGGATTCAGGTGACATAGGTTTGAAAGGACAAACCGATCATCCTTAGCAGATGTCATTGCTGCTGGATATACCCATGCACTCCCATTCTTCTCCACACACAGGGCTTAGTAAAATCCCACACATCCTATAAAGAATCCCATTTTCCCCTTTACTTTAGTAACACTTTAAAATAATGGGACATTGATACCGCATTACAAAGCAATTCCCTTGGACAGATCCGTGGCATAGTTGTTATTAATATCAAGTGAGTTCACTGTGATTTATGTTATCATGGTGATTTTGCATCTTGTTTATTACCTTCCAGAGATCACTTTGCTGTGATTTTTAAGGTGGCACGGAAATTACCATGTGAACTGTGTCTTCTAAATCAATGCAGTCTTTTCCTGCCTGATAATAAAGCTCTCTTATGGTTTTCAATGAGCAGATATTAGTGAATGCTTAATTACTGTGGAGGGGCATGTACTAAACACAGGAGAGTCAACAGTATTAATAAAACTCTTAGAGTAAAAATAAATCAGGAGGTACAACAAGGGGGACATTAAGGAATGAAATGTTCACCTCTGGCATTGCCTCGAGGGGGACCAGGGGCTCACTATGAGATTTCAGGTGCTCTCGTGTGAGTACTCTGGAGGCATCAATAGCTCCTGGCTCCACTCTCACAGTGCAAAAGCTGCTGCTGAAGCCACCCCAGGCTGCTGTACGGCAATGCCTGTGCTTCACACTTCGGTGTTTCGTGGCCACCTCTCTCCTGTGAAGCTGTTGTTGACCCAGCCCATTGCTGCCTAAAATCCCTCACCGCTCAGAGTGCCACCCCCACCACAGGGCTGCCGGCTGGGATCCTTTTCGTTCATCCCTGACACAATTTCCCACCAATTTGCAAGGATCAAGCTGCAGTTGGCACTGGAAATTTTGTATAAACGCATCAGCGGTGACAAGTGGGGCGGGTTTTGCTCTGGTGACATGGCAGATGATGCTGATGTTGGTGAAGCTTCTGAGCACCGCTGTTACGGGTCAGGTCTTGACCGTCCTGAGCACGCAGTTCCCACAGCCACACTGGCAGCAGGAGGAGGAGGAGGTTGCAGCGAGCTCAGCTGGGCAAGAGCCGTGCAGCTCCCTCCATCCCCTGCCTGTGCAATGACCCTTCAGCCTTCAAACCAAAATCCCTTTCATGGAGACAAGCCACCTTCTCCTCTGCTTCACTGCAGACTAGCAAATTGTAGCTGCAATGCCCAGCGTTAAACATATCATAAGCTGTTCCTTTCAGGAGACTCCCACCTGCTTCAAAAGCAAGGCTGGCTGCTCTCATCTTTCTCCCTGCTTTCTCATTAGGACGTTTTAAAAAAGCACATTTTCCAGATTTCCCCTGCTAGTGTGGCAGCTAAAAAATGCACTTTAATCTGAGAATGGGGACTTGGCTTCTTCTGCCATCACAGGACCCTTGGAAATCACGTTCAGTGGTGGTTTGGGCACAATAAAAGGCACTGATGGTTGTGTGCAAAAAGATACTAAGGTGTGGGATGGCAAAACCTACCTGCAGCTGGGTCCGTCCCAGAGTCTGAGCGCAGGAGCAGAAGTACAGGCTGGTTGTTGTGGACTCAACAGCTACTTTCGGTCAGCAGAGCCAAGGCCCTTTGCCGCCACCAGCCTGAGCATCCTTTTGCATATCACGCTTTGCAGCGATGCTTAACCAAAGCTGAATTACAACAGAAGCTTTGAGGATGATTTACCAAAACACGCTGAACTCACAAAAATCCAGCACTGGCAATAAATACTCAGTGTAATCTTAAAAATGGGATGCTTAAACGTGACCAATACTCAACAAAGAGCATGCTCTAACTCTTTTCTGACACCCATGTTACTTCCACTCCTGAGCAGGTTTATTTTCGTTCCCCGGAGAAGTTGCATATAAAATAGATCATTTCAGTGTTACTTCATAATACATTCTTATAACTGATACATTGTGTAAATAAAATGAAACATTAATAAAAATGCCTGGTGTCTACCTCCAGCTCTAATTTTAATACTTACAGAGGGGGAAAAAAAATCTCTTGGAATTGATGCTAACAAATTTCACAAACAAGGCACTAAGAAAATGTGAGCGCTCCAGGAGAAGGTAGCCACATGGCCAATAAATCATCTTCCTTAAGCCAACTAGTTATTGTCTATAACGTTCATAAAACTCTTCACACAGAAGACCCTTCCCGATGAAATAAACCATCAATCTCCGCTGCATTACTATTCATTTTCCATGTGCGCTGAGAGCAAATGTCATTCAAGGCATTACAGTTCTCTCAAACTATATTAAAATACATAGTCTGATGTTATATATTTTTGAGCCTCTCTGTTCATAAATTGTCGCTGCTGATTGGAACATAAAACATATTTTATAACACCATAAAGCCCCAGAAGATACAAGATCACTCATATTTGTCTTTATGGCTCAATGTGTAGGACTTTGAGACATGAAAGCATCGTGTATTTCATAACAGAAATGGCCAGGGCCCCACGGAGAGGAAGTCTTAGACATTTCCATAAAACATTATTACCATATTCCTTGATGACTGAAACACTGTTGTGCACAGAACCTGAGCCCTTAACTTATGGACTGTAAACGGATGAGTTTTTCTAATAAATCAGCTTTGTTTAGGAGCAGAGTTATCCTACCCAATGCTTGGCTTTAAA
Organism: Pelecanus crispus; assembly: GCF_030463565.1. NCBI lineage: Eukaryota > Metazoa > Chordata > Aves > Pelecaniformes > Pelecanidae > Pelecanus > Pelecanus crispus. The sequence goes on from NC_134656.1 coordinate 3,857,912, forward strand.
TGTTATCTCCAGGTGTCAGTGTAATGATGCCTTTTTTCCCATTTTTCTTTTCTTCCTGATATGGCTAAAAAAAACTTCCTTTCTAGGGATAAGTCTCCTGAGACGTCAATGAAATATTTCGACATATTAGAAAATTAGATGGGCATCTCAGTGATGCTCTGTGGCTCCATCAGGATCCTCTTTGAGGAGCTGTGGTTATCACCTTCCAACGCACTGAGATGCTTCTGTGTGGAAGGAAAACTCCTGCAACCAGCACCTGCAATCTCTGATCCCGCTCTGCCCTTACCTACCCCCAAAGCTTGAATGCAGAAGGGCTTTTACACACTCCTTACCACACTAGAGCAGTGCCGGAATGCTCCAGCATTGAGTGCTGTGCTGCCAGGGTCACAAATCAGTCTCCAGATTGCACAGGAACCCCAGAGTGGGGGACAAAAGCTGGGTTTGAAGCTTTTGATGCTATGGCCAGCATAGCCAAGACAGCACCTGGTTCCATCAGTACTGGGAGCAGGAGGGCAGCAAAGCACGGCAGTTTACTTCAAGGTGGAACAGTTCACGCACTGTCCCCTCTCACCGGAGCTGGGTCTTAGCAGAAACAGCAGCAATAAAGTGCAAATTGGTGAGACTTCCAAAAAAATCACTGCAAAGGTGCATGGCAGCACCAAGCACCCGCAGCTCGCTCAGGAGAGCCAGGTTAGACACGCGGCTTTATGGCCTGAGAGTTACAAGTGCTCTCTCCATTTCATTGCTGGTGCATTGAGTACTGATCCGCCTGTCCTGCATGTCTGCAAGAAGCCCGATTTCCTCCCGTATAGGCAGCGGTTACTGCTGTGCTTTCTGTTAAGCAAAGGACTGCTCGGCTCCCAGGAATCTGTGGCATAATCTAACGCAGAATTGGCCTAAAGCATACGCTTTTTCCTGGAGGCCCTTAATATTTCAAATAGTTAAAAGTCACCTGCATTTTCCTACGCCCTCCCTGTTAGTAGCACAGGCTGCCTGTGCTGGCTCATGGTCACCAGCATCCATGTGATGCCGCACTCCTAATGACAGAACTTGGTATTCAGGCGGGCAATGCATATGCTTTGCACAGACTTTCTACTCCCCTTTAGCTTTAATTATTGGACACTTAGACTAATACATTACTGGAAGCAGCTCCTGCTATATTTAGCCCAGCAATTTTACATTTTGCTCTTCCCCAGTCTCCAGATGAAGGAGGAGGGGGAAACCCAGGGAAAATTGGAAATCTATAAGCTTGGCTAACCACCTGAGGAACCTGAGGTTTGCTCCAGCACATGATGAAACCAGAGAGAACACTGCAGAAAGATGGGTGTTGCATCTCAGGGGGACTGTCCATCCCCAGAGCACCTGAGGGGAGGCATTTTGGGTGGAAAGAAAAGAAAGACAAGCAAAAATAGGGACGGAGGCTGCCCAAATAGATGAATTTGTCAATCAGGTTGACAAACCTTTAAAGTCTCCAGAGATCCAACCTCTCAATACAAGAGCAGGGATGTGACCTCTTTCTGCTCTCAGGAAAAGGCCCAGGAGGTGATACCGGCAGAAATACTCCAAAATATCCGAACCCTGGGGCTGGCAGGACAGCCACAGCCTGCCCTGGCTCCAGCTTCCCAGACACGGCTGCACGAGGCTCCCGGCGATCCAGCAGCTCGGGCAGGACACCCTCATCCCATGTGCCATGTAGCTAATGTCTTGGTATTTGTGTGGTTTCCTCTCTGCAGAAAGCCATGCAGTATTTCTACTCATTTAAAGGTCTATAAGAGGTCTCATCAAAGCCAGGTATAGTTTATATTGCAGATGGCTGCTGACATGATATAATCCACACTAACAGGCAAGCTTTTAAAGGTCAGAGTCTCACTTCACTTCTGTTACTAGCTTTGATGTTGGGAAGATGCTGAATTCCCTCCATGTCTTTCTCTTTTAGAGGGAGAAAAGACACTGTTTACTGTCAGGCTCTTCATCAACATAATTGGTGGCTTCTCTGGAATCACCCCTTTGCTTTAAAAAGCGCTGTAAATCAGCTGTAGGAAGCCTGGTCTTTGAAAAATCCTCCAGCGGAAGAGGAACACGAGCAACAGTTTGCAGGATCAGCTCCATGTCTGTGCCAGATGTGTGCAGGAGGCAGGCAAGGCTGGAGCCTTTCTCATCCTGCATCCCTACGCTGGCAAAGCTGGAGACCACAGCTTTGAGACATGAGCATGCCAGAGCCCCAGCAACTTTGGGGAGCCCCACAGGAGCTTCTGGGGGCTCCGGGTCTGGATGAGACCTTCGGCTCCATTTGCTGCTTCCATCCCCAGTGGAGGAGCTGTTCCCACCATGTGCATGCCAGGTTGCAGCGTGGCTGCTTCCAGCCCTCAGCAGGCAGCACCACAGAACCCCCGCCTGCTCCGGAGCCTTGGAGGTCTCCGAGAGAGCGGACATCACCCCAGCCTGGCCATCCGAGCTGTACGGCCAGACCTACAGCTCTAATGCACACCAGTAAATATTGCTGGGAGCAGTCCACCGAAGTGAGGTGCAGTAAGTATTTCAGGGCTTGCGGTGCCGGGGCTGCTGTCCTTGGAGCCCATGCAGGGCTGCGTCCTCCCTGTCCTCCCACCCTGCCCCCTGAATCCCACCCAGCAGAATGGGGGAGGCAGCACAGTGGGAATGCCCAGCCCTTTCTGCTACCCCCTGTCTAAACAGGACCCAAAAGGGAGTTTTTGTAGGTGAATACCTTATTCAGAAAAATACAGACATTACCCCAGCTTCCAGGTCACTGGGCTGGAGTTCACCTGGTGGCTGCTCCAGCTCCTGGAAAAACTTCTTAGCACCTAATCTCAAGCAAGATATGCTGTGCCCATCACCGCAGTCCTTGCAAAGTCCCTGCCGACCTTGATCAAATCACTCACCCATACAGACCCCAGCAAGCGCCGAAGCTGTTCCCAGGCCTGGGCAACGCAGAATGAGGAGCTGGCTGCCTGGCTGGTGCCACGCTCGGCTCTTTGATCTCAGCAATATTTAAGCTTTGCCTGAAGATGGCACTAAAGAATGGCTGGGGTGAGCGTGTGGCGTCCCGGCTGCAGCTGCACTTGCAGCGCGATTAATACAGCACCGACCGGCCAATAATCACGGCTCGTATTCCCCATAAAAGATGCGTGTCCGTCTGCCTTCGCCTGCCGGGTTGGGGTTTGCTGGGGAGAAGACGGTAGAGGTCACTATGTGCCCGGCAGACCGCAAACCCCAAATACCTGGGCAAAGGCTGGGGTCTTCCTCTCCCCACAAAACTCAAGTTTTCCAGGGCGAAATTGGCCTCTTGCTTTTTGTGTTCATGCATTTCATCCGTCTGGCTCCTGACTTGGTGAAACTGTAGCAGCAATTTTAGTTTGCTCATGTAAACGGCACTGCACAGGCTTACAGGGTGCAGTTAAAGTGCTGAAGTGGTCATAAATCCCCTTGTTTCAGGGCAGCATGGCGGGGTGGTTATTCCCCCTCGCTTCTTCCCCATCCCACACTTGCAGCTCCATTAAAAACAACCCACAACAAGAAGGAGTTACCAAACTGCCCAGCCTCCAGAGAGCAAACTGTGTCTCCCTCCCACAGTACTGGACCATGAACCGTGGCTCCCAAAAAATTTAAATCCCTGGGAATTAATGCCAAAAATACCCAAAGCCCCGATGCTGCCCAGGCAGAGATATTTCAAAAGCACTTTCCTGCAAGTTTGCAACGGGCTCCATGGGCAGCCAGGGGAAAATTCTTGGGCCAAGGGCCAGGCTGCATGGGGAGGGAATGCGGAAAAGTCAGAGATTAATTGATTTATGCCCGTGAGGGGCCTGGAGGTGGCAGCGTGCCCGGGCACAGGGCAGCCGCCCGGCGGGTGCTGCTCGGCTGGCAGCGGGCGCGAGCAGCTCCGCGTTATCGCTCGCCATCGGACGGGGAATCGGCGTTGCTGGTACCGTGTCACACCCTGCGCCTTTGTTTCCAGCCAAGGGGAGATAAAGGGCTCGGCGCAGGCAGCGGGTGGGGGTTATGGATGGGGAAAGATGAGCCCCGCTTAAATCAAAACCAGGCAGCAGGTCTGCTGGAGATGGCCAGGAGAAGGATGCTTGCTCCTGCAGTCACCCCCGGTCCTCCTGTCTCAGAACCTCATCTGCAGGCAGGACAAGCAGGCAGGAGGGCAGCCTGCCAGGCTTAGCTCACCGTTGGTTCACTGGAGAGCATGAAGAATTGATCTGAATTGTCAGGTAAGTCATATGGCTGTGCCTGAATATGAACCTGAGAAGCCATCGCACACAAAACCCATCTCATTTTCGGTTACCAGCACTTTCCTGACCACTAGGAAGGGCTCAGGAGAATTTGGGTCCCAGCCCAGGACTGGCTGTGGTTGCTGTCCATCAGTGGCTGTCACCTCCATGCTGTAGGACAAGCACGGGCTCATGTTTGGGGAGTGGGGTGCATTGCTGTTCCTCCCCTTTGCAGCCCATGCAGAAACACCCCCAGAGTTTAAGAAGGCATTTCTGATACATTATATGAAAAAAGGCATTTTTACGACAAGAGTAATGGACCATGACGGGGTTTGATGTCATTTCAAGCCTGCACACATGGTCTTTCCAGTGAAAAGAGAATGTGAGGTATACCAGAGGACTTCCCAAAGAGGATAAGATATGAAAGGAGAGGATAAACTGCAATGCCAAATATCCATATGGCAGCACAGTGTTTGTGTTGGAAGCAGAGCCGAGCCACAAAGTTCAAAGCTCCAAGCAGAGCTCCTCTGGAGTTCAAGGTCCCTCCAACTTGATGGGAGGATTTTGTCCGATATAGCTGCAAACCATAACATGGCACTGGCACGTGCTCAGCAGGGCTGGCAATCGCTTTCCAGTTTGACCCACGACCAGGCTATAAAGTTCATATTTGAGCCGCTCCAGCGTTTTAGCTCATCACCTTTTCTAAGCCATTTCTACGCAAGATGAGGCTGAAGTTAAAGGCATTATGATGCGGACTGGGGCTGCCAGCCCGTGCGGGTCTGAATTCCTGGCTTTCCCTAAATCATGTCATCTGCCTGAGCATCCTTCACCAGCTTCCTAACATTTCCCATCCATCTTGGCCATTGAAAACCCTTTGGATCTCCCTTTTGTTTACAATGAGTAATGGGCAGGAGTTAACAGAGGTTCCAGAGGAAAAGGTCAGTGTAGTTCAAGCAGCATTAGGAAGACACTCTCAGACCCGCTTTGATCTGCGGAGGATTTAAGCGGTCAATAAGGCAGCGCGGGGAGCAGCAGCGTCGCCCAGATGCCCCCTCAGCGGAGCCGCTCCAAGGGCCCCGGTCCCGGTCCCGGCCCCACAAGGCTGCAATTCCTCCCAGTCCCTCGGGGTTTATGGCCGCGGAGGGCGTGAGTCACCCGGCCCCGTGTCTGGCGGTGCCATGCACGGCTTCCCGGGCAGCCGCCCACCGCTGCAGCCTCCCCGCGTGTTTGTAATTGCTGAGGCAGACTGTTTGCTTCTGCCACGTCCATGGCAATCCAGTAAAAGTTTACAAAGGGCTAGAGCTCAATAGTGAGCTTGTGAAAACACCGGTCCAGGCTCCCCAGCTCTGCGGTTCAAAGTCTGAAGTGTGCCCTGTCCATTTACACATTTATTTATTTTACGGCTGTGCCGTGGATGGGAGCCATTTCACAGAGATCACCGTTCCAAGAAAATGGGGTGAAAGCCCCTGAGCCAGAGGGAGTGGGTAGGACTTTTGCTTTTTAACCTTCAAACGCGTTGGGCATATGGAGCCTGCCCGAGTAGAGCCAATTGATACAACGGAGGCAGGATGATCCGCCCGGGGTAGGGCGGGATATAAGGCAGCTCCATCGCCCGGAACGCATGCCGGGGCTGCAGGGCTCAGTGCCTGCTGGCCGGGGTAACGCTATGGGTCAGATACCCAGCAGCCCAGGTTTTAAGAACTATTTCCAACTCCCCAAGATAGAAAGACCACAGCATAAACTCTGGGGTGAATTTAAAGATGCTTTTGCCATCTGAAATAACACCCTGTACGGATGCTCATTTCGTATTCATGATGGCCTTTTTCTGGCTTATCCTAATCCACTTCGAAGTAAAATCATCTAAATTTTAAAAAGGTGCTGTCATCGTAATATAGCTGTTTCTGTACAACTTTTGCAGAAAAATTGCCTGAGTTCACCCAGCGATAGCAGTCATGTTGGCTGGGGACAGGAGACCTGGCCCCATCCATTGAAACTCCAGTGCTTTAAGTAACATTCCACCCCACAAGTGCGTGCACCAGGATTGCAATGGAAAAACCTCTTATCGCTCACTGGCTTCCTCTCCAACCTTCTACCTGTGTGTTCCTGCCCCACGCTCACCTTTCTTCTGCTCCCTGCCCACGCACAGCCCCTGTCCTCGGCCGCCGGTCCCTTTGCTGTCCGGACTTTCTCCTCTGCATCCGTCCCCCTTCTCAACCCACCGTCTCTGATGAACGTCTCTTCCCTGCCCAGCCTCCTTCCCTGCTCTCTCCTTCGCTGCTCGGCAGTTGCCTCTAACAGCAGGATGCATTTGGAAGATGGCTTTTACTGAATAAGCCACATAAACAAAGTCGCTGAGTATCGTACATGTCTCCTGGTTCCCAAGCAAGTTTCCAGATTGGCAGGGGGGATAAAAAGAAAAGAAATCAAAGGGAACCAGATGCTCAGGGGATTGATTATTCCTGCATGATCCTAGGGATAAACAAAGTGTTTAGACAGTTCTTAAAACACATTGGGATGCTGGGATCTAATTTATAAAAAGCAGAGGGCAGGAACAGATATGGGTTCAGGCTTCCCAGCTGCCAGGAAATGATGTTAGGTTGGGTTTTCTCAGGGACGTAGCAGTGGAGAAGGTCCGATGGGTGCCCACCGCCCTTGGGCTGTGAGGTGTCCATGGCTACCTCCAGGCAAATCACTTTTGGGACGGGTCCAGGGCAGGAACAGACGGCAGCTCTTGCATTTCCTATAGGGTCCCATACGAAGGACAGCCGCAGCCTGCCCAGTGCCAGCTGTGGGGACCGGACCGTGCACATCGCCAGCGGGGCTCCCCTGCCGCAGCTACCCCCATCATCCCACCGCCACCACCAAGGGCTGAGGGCTCCCGAGCAGGACCCGGCTGGGGGTGGGCACGAATGCAAACCCAGGAGAGGCAGGACAGTCCCCCTGCACAGCCCGCAGCGACGCCGCGCACCCTTCCCCAGCACGGCTGTGTGTGCGGCAGGGGCGAAGGCAGTGGATATAAAGGCAGGAGGATCAGAGATCCAAGGACATGGGGTTGCTGGAGGAGATGGAAAAGGTCATTAGCCAGAGAGGTTAGTATTTATCTGGACATAAGACAAAACTATAGGGAAAATACAGTAAAGCGACAAGGTAAATATTTCAAGTGGTGTTTCCATTAACTGCAAATTCCCTTTCCTTTGGTTTTGCTCTCGGACTCGAAGTCGTGGTTGCCTTCGGTGACTTTTCAGTTCTTATCTCAATTCTAAATGTTAAACTCCTTGAGTCAACTGATTCTAATATTTTAGAGTGTTGTTTCAGTGATTTATCAGAGCAACACGAGACAAAATGAGGGTTATTTGTAAAAGTTTGTTTGAAGCACTTAAAGGAAAAAAAACATTTTTGAAAACATGAATGAGATTATTTTTTGCAAAAAAATACCTTTATGGTAGAGGAGCTGAAATGAAAGTGTCATTTTTCTGAAGGAGTTTGACAAGCCAAAGGTCTGAGATGAATAACCTCATGGCTTCAAAACAGTATTCCTGCAAATCTTTATATGCTATTCATAAGTGTTAGCATTTCTATTATATACACTGTTGTGCAAGACGCATTTCTGCCATCAGCACCTTCATTTATATGAACCTTTTTGTTGTGCTTTCATTGTTGATACATTTTCAAGTTATTTATTACTTGTTTATTTAAAATCACTTCTCTATGTTGCCTTTATATTTCTTGACTGCATTAAAAATGCATATTTAAATAGTCTGTGCCTCTAAGAGGAACGACCTTAATGATAAAACATTCTGTATTCACTCATCTCTCTCCTAGTGACTTTTTCTGCAGATTTTATAATCTTTTTATGCTTCCTCACCCTCTTTTGCAGAGGCTTTTTTTCCCTGTTGTATTTATGCAGGGTATAAATACCACAAAGGAGATAATGATATTATTTGTTTACGGGGCGCCTAACACATTTACGGCTAGGGTCCAGAGGTTCTCCCATAGTACAACTAAGAGAAACTCAAGTTATTTTTAGTGCAAAATTCCCATATGGCTTTATAACAGAGATATTTCTGGTGTGCAATATTTGCTTTTAATGATAACGATTCCAGCTCTGATGATAAAACCCCGAATCTTGCAACAAGTGTTGGTTTTTTTTTTCTTTTCCACTACTCCTGGAGTTGTGTTATTGTGCAATTATCTCAGCTTTCATTTATTATAATTTTGTATACCTTACGGCTGCCAAGAAGAGCTTGAAATGGCAAACCCTGATGTTTCAGACATTCAAAGGTATTGAGAAGCAGGAGGTCCCGAGGCAGGGCTCACGGGGACCCGCTCCAAGATCACAGGAAAGTGTCGGGGGTCTGCTAGGACACGGGGGGCTCCTGCCTCCAGACTGGGGAGGAATTGGAGGAATTGGCCATCGGGGTCCAGCCTCACGCCCTGCAGGCTGGCTCTCATCCCAGCCATACCCTCTGAGTGTGATGAGATGTCCGCTCTTACACCCAAAATTACTGGGTTCTGCCAGGACGTTGTGAAACAGAGATTTTTTTTTTTTTTTTTACTTAAAATACCCCTCAGAGAGGGGGTGAATGCCTGGGGGAGGTTGCAAGATGCCCATAACACATGCACATGGATGAGGAAGGTGCACATATCGGGAGCAGGCAGCTCCGGCTTCCCAAAACATCCCTGCATGTTGCAGAGCAAACCTATTTAAACCCCCCCGAGAAGCAAACCCTGAGCCTGGGACGGCCCGGACATGCTCCTGTCCCACCGTCCCCCCCAGTGCCAGCGCGGGGACCCACCGTGCCCTGCCGTCTTTGCAGCGTGACCTGTCAAGAGCAGGGTCAGCCGCAGGTCAGCCCCAAAGAGAGAAAACAGCAATTGCCTCCCCGCTTATCAGTCCTTTCGGCGGGTGGAGAGACACCCGTGGGGTGGGCGCGGGGAAGGGGGCTGCAAGGACGGCCCGGGAGGGTCACCCCTGGGTTACCACCTAATAGCTGCTCTGATGGGGGAACAAGATTTCAAGGCAGATTAATCCCATTTGGTGCCCACCTCCTGCATCGTTACAGCTTTGATATAAAGCAAATATACGCTATGAAATGGCAAGTACCTGCCCTGCTCCAAAAAGGTGCTTTTCCAGCCAGAATTATGCACATTTCCGTGCCTGACCCAGGAGAGTGTGAAGCTATGCTGATGCACAGGATGAGCCTAAACAAGGCTCTGAATCCTGCTGGTATTTATTCTCATGCACCTTGCAGCCTGTGTCTATTTATATATTTAAGGCTTAAAAGAACGAAGCATTTAATCATGTGCTTAACATCAAGGCCACCAGTAGTTCTCCTGACATTGATGAAATTATTCCCATGCGGAGCACCAAGCACGTCACAGCCTGCTGGGCTGGGACCCAGGCAGAGCCCTTCCCAGGCCCTGCTCAGAGGCATTTTGGGGCAAATGGGCACAATTTCAGGAGAAACAACCCCATCACGCAATGCCCTCCGAGCAGCAAAATCTATCACAGCCAGGGAAATACAGAAAACTTGGTACCACCCAGAGCCGGAGTGAAGCAGGTGCCTCAAAACAATAGCGAACACTCAGCATTTTGGGGGATTTCTCATTTTTCCTGGTTTCTGGTATAATTTTCATATCTCAGACATGCTTCTGCTAATTCTCCAAGCCAGTCGGCGAGCTGTCTCCACACCACTTGCCTCTACAAGAGGGTACGCATTTCTAACCCTCCCCGGGTGCGCGTGCCCCCCGTGCAGCAAGGGCTGAGGCGCTGGCGCTCTGGCTCGCTCTATTTTTCTTTAGCCCGGCTGATCCAATCTGGGAATAAAAACAGAGGGAAACAGATGGTCCATTGTACACGCTGCTCCTGCCCGCACCCGCACCGGCTCCCGAGAACCCAGCTCTGAGGCCAGCTCCTGCCTCTGATTTTCCATGTTTTCATGGGGGGCACCTCAGTCACCCCCTGCATTGGGGTGGTTTTCCTGCTAGTTCTGAAGGAATTAGGTGGAGAAGAAGACCCCTGGGGCAAGAATGGGTGTCCTGGAGCCAGGAGCCCCAGGCATGCCCACAGGTATCCTTTTTGTCATCCCTATTAATTGCTGGGTGACATCTCGGATGCTACATCAGTAGGAAAACTCTGAAGTATGATATGTTGTTTGATATTAGTTGGCTATGTCCATCACAAAAAAGGGAGAGTTTTTACACCTGCAAAGAAAGGCACTTCAGGAAGATGTTTCCGAACTGTGTACTGCCATCTTCCTTTTGCAATTTTTATTGTACTGTATAATAATTCATTGACACAACAGCAGTTTCGGTATCAAACTTCGTCTCCACTTAAACCAACTCCAGGGAAGTTTCTGTTTCATTTCTGCATAGCAAGCGTTGGCCATATCCAGCACAGCAAAACACCAGACACATGCAGCTGGTAGGTCCTAACCCTGCTCCCATTTTCCAGGCTTTCTCCCTACCTTGGGAGACAAGGAAAAGCAGAAGGCTGACCCCAAGTATGATGAATTCCTGCTGAGCTTTTTCCCATTAACTTCAGTAAGGGCTTAATCCAGTGGTTTTCAGAAGCTGGGTGGCTGGTGGGGATTTTTGATGGAGGCAGGGGAGAGAAGACAGGGTGTTAACATGTATTTCTGATTAATTATAGTGTTCTCAAGAGTAAGTGAATAATAGTACTGGTCAGAGCCAGGCATCACACGGGTCTCAGCCCTGCAGGGTAAATGGTGTCTGAATTGTGAGTAATGTTGACCTGGCAGAGGCCAGATAAGATACGGATTTTTCACGTCCAGGACTGGACAGAATTCCACATATCGATAACTAAATGCACCAAAATACAAGCAGCACTTAGCATGCGACTCTTCCTCACTCTCTGAAATCGTATTCAGCCGAGCTAGATAGCAGAGGTGCTGAGTAGGGCAGGTAATTATGTATGCAAACAATTAGCTGGGAGGTTAAACGGCTTCAACAACTTCCAGCTTTGCTCCCTATCCGGAACAAAGAGCATCTTTTCTTGCTAACCTGGGTGAGAGCCAGAGGCCAAATCCTACAGCCTCCAGGAGGGATTTCTGCAGGGAGCCTGACAGCTACCGACCTGAATTACGCTCCAGTGCCACCAGATAAGGTAACAACTAAACAAGTGTTGGTGCTAAACTAACCGAATGACAGAGATCTGGAGAGGATGGTGCTGTTCCTGCACCCTCAGTGTATTTGGTGGCTGCACGCTTACCACGCATGCTAAGCCAGCACCTTTTATAAATAGCTCCTAAATTTACCCATAGCTCTCAAAGCCATCTCACTGTCCTACATTAGAGCTGCCCAGGACAACTAAAAGTTCACACAATCTTTTTTCAAAGCATAATAATGTGCCTAACATCACCCACGCTTGTTCTTTGGCATCTTGAAAACATGGAGATACCCCATTGCTCTGAAAACACGCAGGAAGAATGCAACAAAATGAATAGTAAGAATGCAACAAAATGAATAGTTTGATTTTCCTGGGTTTATTCCAGTATACATTTCATATATATATCTCATATATATATTTGAGATATTTTTATATTATTGACATGTTCAGATGTTTTCTGATGGAAAATGTTCAAAATTTCCAGTTTATGATCTGGTTTTGGAGGGGAGGTGGCTTTTTGACACTGATTTGGAATGAAAAATGGTTTGAATACTTCAAGTTTCCTACAGAATAGAAACTCCACCTTCCAGCCAGCTCTGGGAATGAGGGATAATTTTCATTCTGCTCCAGGTTTTCTCACCTATTCAAAGAAAACTTATAAACTTCATGATATACACTTGAGTCTTCTGCATTTTTGCCAGGCTAAATAATGGAGAAATTGGTTCATCCCTTCTGATGGCACTACTGGAGATGCTGAGAAATGAGCCGTGTTTAACTACATCCTTGTATTAGGAATCTGCTAAAGTCGGGGCCAAATGCAAGCAGGCATTTCCCCAGGAACAACTTTTAGCACCCACAACGTGGTGGGAACCAGGTCCTACACTGTCTCCAGCAATACTCCCTGATGATGTGATTCCTATTTACAGAAAGACGCACTCATGGGTTGGCAGAGTTATACCAACCTTAAATATTTTAGCAAAGCACATTCACTTCCCTTCTCTCAAGATACCAGAGTGTGACATTTTGTATAAAAAGGTGATAAAACTACAAAACCAAACAGAAACTTGGGACCACCCCTCCTGTTCAGCAGCACCCTGGCTTTGCAGATCCCCCAGCGCTGCTCTGGCCTTCGAGACGCAATGATGTAGCGTTCATCTGCGCAAAACCTGAGTGTTGTAGGAGCTTTCCTGTTACATTAACAGCTTTTGCTGCTTGGCGTTGGACGAATGGGGCAGGTCACATCTCTCCATTTCTTTTTAGACTTTGCAAAGTCAGGAAGGTTGCGTCGATTTAGCATTAAATATTATCTCTTGCAAACATGACATAGAAGCCTGTTTAAAAAACACATGGGCTTTCCAGCCCAGTACAGCAGCGATACACGGACCCACATCAAATGCTTCTTTTATGAATCACGAAATAGATGCCGTCTTCCTTATGAGTATGTGTAAACTGGGAGTTATGACTAAAACCAGCATTTGACCTCCTTGCATTCCCCATTGGACGCATCCTGGCACGCCTCATTGAAGATGCCCGTGTTCTGCGCTTTGCCTTGTCACTGGGAGATATGGCATACAGATGGAATGATCATATTGGCCTCTAAAGGAAAATATTTAACCCAGAGATGTCAATGGAATATAGAAATGATGGTTAAAATCCCAGAAGCCTGCCTTGTTTTTGTCTTTTTCCTTTCATCTAGCACTTTGGGTCATGCCATCACTTATACGCTTCAGCCCAAACAGGCAATTGCTGAGTTAAGAACCTAGAGTTCAAAGTGAACCATAAACCTTAGTCTATAAGATAAATCATACAAATTACTTTACAGAAATAAATAGAACATTTGGGAGAGAGGTTATCTTCTTGCCTTCAGTTTACATCTCTAATGACTGTAAGTTCACAAATGCATTCTGTCAAGAATATAAACATTGCTTTTATTATACCAAAGACAGATATTTATTACCAACTTTTACAGTACGGCCAGCCAGCTTAGAGGAAAACCCTGGAATCTGGGCAAGAATGTAGAAACTTTGTCATGATTGTTATTAAATTTGTGGGCACCTTTTTAAGCGCAATGAACGCTACTTGGAAAAACCTCACCACTTGGGTTAAATGGCAGAAAGTAGGTTTTTAAACTGGTGGACAGGGCTGAGCTTTGCTAAATTTTTCTTGTGCAAGTGGTGCTGACATGCAGAAATAGGTGTTTTCACACAAACGCACCCAGGTGGGATTTTTCTAAAAGTTTGAACTCATCTTTCCCACAGTTCTCGATGATTATATTATTGTAACCTTGCGCAGGGCTGTGTTTCAGGGCACCATTCTTACTCTCCTGCCCTCGCTGCCAGAGGATTTTCATTCAGATTAGGCTGTCACTCAATCCTTTTTTCTATGCCAGAGTATAATAAGGGGAAAAAAAAAGTTATTAGATTAATAAAAAGGTTTTTGCTGAAGCTGGGTGTTAGAGAGGTCTGGGAGATACGGAGCCAACCCCAAAGGGTGCTTGACCCCAAGATTCCAGCATGGAAACTGGTCCCAAGTCCTTCCTGAAAGAGCTGCCTCATCCTGCTCTGCCCAGGCCAGCACCCAGACCAGATTACAGTCCCCAACAAAATAAAACCTTTTTCATTGCTCTTTGAAATGCTCCTCCTGCAGAGCAGGGGAACAGCTTGTGTAGGATGCAGCTCGGGTGCCTTGGCTGAGGCTCCCGGCACACAGGAGATGGGATAAATAACATTTTCCTTGCACGAGTCCGGGAGCACCGAGGTGCCATGATGCTGCCCGAGAACCTCGCCTTTCATCCTTGCTCTGGTTTTAGGATAAGGCTGGCTGGGGCGAGGTTGGGACGTCAGGGACAGGAGGCCCTGTTTGTGCCTGGGGAAGTCGTGACATCGAGTGTTTTCAGTCTTTGGCGTACTCAGGGTGCTTCTGGGGAAACGAGAGACTGGATCCAGGTCCAAAAGGATAGGAGGAAAACCTCTCTGGGCCCCAGAGGCAGCTACGCAGAGCAGGCGAGAACCGTTTGGGCTCCAGTCCATCTCATCTCACTTACCCCTCCAAAACAAGTCCCTGTGAGCCCAAGCTAAGGTTAATTAGCAAAGCAAATGTGGGCACATTTCCATTCTCGGTGCCTGGGCTGTTTTACATAAGCCCACGGGTATTTCTCAGTTCGGCCAAATCAGCACCTCTCAGGAGCTCTCTTCTCTCCCAGCAAAAGTGCCTGTTTTGGAGCAAGAGAAGAGAAAAGACTCACACCAAAAGCATTATGCGCTGCATATCGCTGGGCTACATGTGTTCTGCGATTGCAACAGTCATGAATAAGGTATGAGAAATTGGACATGATATTGCATTTCCTGCTCATGCATCTGTCGGATAAGCTGTTTGGAGCCCGCCGCTCCAGCCAGAGATTGTTTCTTTCCTACATCATGGTAGTCACGGTGTCTCTGGTCGGTCGGGCTACGTTATGTCTGGTAAGAGAAGGAAGGGAAAGAAAAGAAAAGAAGGGGCATGCTGAAGCCAAAAGCGTTTAAGCCTGGACACGTCTGTGAGCATGTGTGTGACACATTCGTGGGCTGGTTTGTCAGAAGCAGGGATGTAAAATCTGTGCCCTGAGTTGTGCTCAGCAAATCAAAGGGTGGAAGGAAGAAGGAATTCCTCAGCTCTGGCTACGCCTGCAGATCTTGCCCAAATGTTGCTGGCATGCCGATTCCCCTCCCGGTGGCGGGGCTTGGAGGAGCTGCGAGGAAATCTGGGGTGCAGACCGGCTCCCGCTGTGGATTTCACGTCTCCAGTGCCCCCCAAATCCTCACTGTGGGAACCTGGGGTCAGCACTGAGTGGTGGGAGGATGAGAGGACTGCGAGTAGGTCCTCAATGCTGACGAGAGTGAATTCATGACCAGCCAGGAGAGTTCCAGGCTTCTCCCCTCAGTACAGCATCCAGCCGGGAAGCAGATGGCAGTGGAGGGGAGAGGAAGGACCATCAGGATTTGGACACGGGTGGGTTTGGGCTGAGTGGGGATGCGAGGGAACGGCAGGAGGGAGCAGGGCTCCATCTCTGGCAGAGAGTCAGCAAGCAGCGGCAGCCCCGGTGTCCCCTGTGCCACCACAGCCAGATCTCCTCCTGGCTCCATCAGGGCATGTCGGGGGTGTCAGCCCCTCCCTATCTCCCCTCGCACCTTTTTGCTTTGCATGCAGGGGCTGCAATACAGACAAGAATCTCACCTCTGTCACAGAAACCCAGGGGACCGTTTAAAAACCTTTCCCGACGGAGGGACAACTCTGCTCTCTCACAGTGGTGCACCAGAGGGTGTTTTGATAAACTGATCGTATCCACAGCTCAAGTGGATGGGGGTTTCTGGAGAAAGTCCAGGGATTTTCTGCTCCATTTGACATCTCCCACACAGACTCCTCCCTTTCTTTCCAAACAGAAGTGGTATTTTCCTTCTCTTTCCTTACCTTTTTTTCCCGGGAGCAATCAAGATATGGGATAGGAAGCAACACAAATGAACGAACAAACAAAAAGCCAAGAGAAATTATTTTTGCATTGAATTGTGCAGAAAAAAAGCCCACTCCTTTCAAACAGAACCAAACAACCAGGAAAATTCTGAGAAAAAATGGGATTTAATGGGAAAAGTGCATGGAACAAACCAGATTTTGCTTCATTGGAGATGTTTTGCAGGAACACCTGTGACTTCTCCAGCAGCCCTGCTCCTGTGCCGCCTGCCCCAAGCACAGGGACCGCAGGCGCGGCCAGAGCCCAGTCCTCATCTCCATCCTCAAGATTGCCCTTTGTAGAGAACTAACCATGCTCTCACCATAAACAGTGCATTAACCTTATACCAATATAGGGATTGGTTAATATTTTGATTTAAATGGTGTCTCTGGGCTCTTCATCACTTGACTGCTCAGTTGGAAGCACCAATAAATATTTTGTGTTTTAGCAAAGAACTGAGAGCGGGAGCATGTTACCTGCATCTCTGATGTAGTGCCCGTGGTTCAGTAACCCCTGTTCCTTGGGAGACCCAGACATATCCAGCTATTTTCCCCACAGTCCTCTCTGTTGCACTGGAGCCATCTTCTCAAGGGCTCTTCTCTCACTGTGGACTTTCCAGAATGATAAATTAATTATGACTTGCATTAAAACCAGCATATCTTAATATGAGGTCTGTCATAATCATAGATGAATGAGGTATCTGGATGAACACAGTGAAAACTTCTCTTCATTGAAACCATTTATAACATGCAAGTATGCCAGGGTTAGACCAGTCGTAATAAACAGGCCAGGACAACAGTGATTAGGCATGAAATTGAATGATGGTAAATGTTTTAATACAATGGTTGATACAAGAAGTAGTGTAAAAAAAAAAAAAAATCTCACAAGCATGTTACCTGCATGATAAATGAAAACGGAGCCTCAAATAATAATAACAATGTAAAACAATTTGTGAAGCCTTTTCTAAGCAGCACCCTGGTTAGATTCCAAAGAAAATACATGCAAAAAATATTCAAAATCCCATGTGTTACATTGACTTTGGCCAGCTCCCAGCTCTTGGGTATAAAGCTTTCTCCCAAAGTTTTGCAAGTAAAACAAGTTCTTTGAATGAGGGCCTGATCCTGCCAGCTGCTGAACATCCTCTGTTCTTACTAAGGTCATTGACTTCTATGGTTTGTAGGATAGATGTAATGCATAGGTCAAAAAATATCACCCAATAATGAAATCCATCACATCAAACACATAAAAAAATGAAACTTTCAGGATCCACCCCTTAGTTGTGTAATGCTTTTTTTTTTTTTTTTTTAGTGAAAAATATCAGAGATTTGGATACTTAAGTCACTGCTGGAAACTGTTTCTGCATCTGAAAGACTGGCCGTGAGGCCTGCGTAACTGGACGGCTGCTCTCAAGGTTAGGGCCAAACCCTCCTTGCTCCGCTCGTGGGAGCAGCCTGATGCTTGGAAGCCACTTCTGGAAATGCTCCTGCACATGAGCAGCCCTTTCGCCTCCGAGCACGGTGCAGGATTGGGCTCTGAGCCCTTAATCCCCACGGTAAGAAGTGGAACACTGCACACAAGATGTAGCAACAAAACAGATTTAGTTCAAGGTTAGTCTCAAGAACCCTTATCTGATCACTGACAGTAATTTATCACGCAGAACCCATCATTAGTGTCAAGCTGTTTTATTACCCACTAACTTAACACTGTTTTACCAAGAGTCAAGTGTGATGTCACTCATGTTAAAGTAATTTACAGCTAATAGATATGAGGTAGGAGTCAATGTTGGCTTGCTGAGTTCCTTTCATACTCGGTGCTAGCTCCTTTCATTTTGCCCTGTAAGCAAATAAGAGAGCAAGGAAAGGTGGTAATAAAGGGGAAACCAGCCACATGCGTGTGTGCCCACGCACGCACAGAGGAGCTTTAAAATTTCCCAGCCTCTTTTCTCTTCAAATACAAGAATTCATCCAAATACATGAACCCTGATATTGCAGAGTTGAAATGGCCAGTAAGATTTAAGAGACAGTAATAAATAATCTGGTTTGTGGGACAAGAAATGTGTAATGCTTTGGTCATGTGGAAGCTCCAGCACATCAGCAGAGGGGGAATCCCTCCTGGAGTTGCATCACGTACCCCCAAAACCTAAGAAATCTGTCTCTCCAGGAAAGACCAAGCTTGGGCTGACTTGACGTTCCCTTTTCAGTGGTCTCGGTTTTCAGGGTGAGAGTTCCCTTCATTTGGAACATGAAGAGAAGTTACAGGAACCTCGATAACGAGTTTTGTTACAAAAAATGGATATGGTTGCGTATGAACATTGTTTTCCTTCCCTGCCTTCCCCACCTCTCCAGCCAATTCTGTTCAGTCTTAGGGTCAACCCCGGTGCAGGCTGTGTTTATAAGAGAATACATTTCCCATTTCCAATCACTTGCCGTCTCCTCTAATGAATCCTCCTGCTGACGTCTCCAGGATCCATATTCTTAGCCCGCAAGACATTCAGAGATAATCCTGACTAATGTGTATATATTCAAAGAAGTTTATTGTGGAGAATCGTACATTTGGGATAAGGGAAAGGGCATCCTGTGTCCGTTCACTTCTCCAATTTTATACCCATTAAAAACATTTTAAATCATTGTATCTGCTCTTACATCCCCTGGAAGTTCCAAAACTCTGGGCTATTTGCGTGATGACTTCAAATGGTCCAGGAGGTGTGACCCTTCAAGACACTGCAGAAAAGCCAGAGAAGGTCTCTAGGGATTAAATTTTAACAGTTCTTGGGATCTCAGGTAAATATCTTGCTCTGACAACACACCTGGACTGTAAATCATTGGAGCATCACTTTTGTCAGCCCTGTCAATAACTGTCCTGGTCTGTAAATTCTGTTTGATCAAACAACTCTTGGAAACACACGATTTCAATGGTGACCTCAGCTTCAACTCGCAGCGCCGATTGTATGCAGATTGGCCAACGTCCCCTGAAAGGAAGACCCCGACATTTGGCTGCGGGAAGGGGCTAGCTGACCAGATGTGGGGCTAAAGGTTTGGAAAAGCTGGACAATGGCTAAACTCTACCTAGAGATTGGCCTGGGTACAATCAGATGGGATATACACACTCATCATTTTCTTCCATTCCATGGGGAACTGAATAAAGGCTTGCCAGGACTTCTGCTTCTGCATATTTTTGCTCATTTAAAATCTTTCCAGTGGTTCCTTGTAACACATGGCTTTGCTCAGCTTGTTTCTGCGAAATCTCAGGAGTGAGCAGGAGATTGCAAGTGGCCCACCGCCGTGTCCTCCCCCAGGCACCGCTTTGACTGCAGGACTAGTGGGTTTCCACTGTGTTGGGAGAAAGCAGATGGGTAGTACCAGCAATGGTCCATGCCTAAAACCCACATGGTGCAAAGCTCAGGTTCTCGTTTAACTTTGTATTTGCAAGTCCAGAGAAGTAGCAAAAAGCTCTCCCCTCCTTCTCCCCAACTCCAGAGCATTCAACCATGAAAGCCACCACATCTCTTGGGCAGCTGGGGTGCCCAGAGAGAGAAAGAAGTGCTTTGCTTCCCACTCGGGCCAAACCAGCTGCCTCTCCACCTCTCCCTCTCCATACCGCCTTTCCAACTAATTGGAGCCATGTTTTCATGCCAAAGCAGATGAAAAATGCAGCCAGTGAGGGCTGAGAGGTTGCTGAGAAGGTGAAAAATGAGGCTAGGAGAGGTCAGAGATGCAGCTGAAGAGCCAGAGAGAAGTGGGAAGAGAAGTTTCATGAGGTGGAGGAGAAGATTTGCTGACCCAAACCAAGGCAGTTCAGATGTGGCAGAGAAGATGTGAAAGGAAAGCACAGCCTTCAACTGCAGTGAGAGAAGGCAGGAAAAATATTGGGCATCGGGGTATTAAAATTAAGCATAGCAAAGCAATGCAGGGAACATTAAATTTAGTTCTAGTAGATAGGAAAGGCTGCACCATTCATTTGATACATCTTTTCGGTACCTTGCTTATGAGAAGTCATAGTGCCATGTCTCCCTCATGGAAGATTATTTTTAGACATGTAAAATATATGAGGAGAGAGGTGCAAAATGAAAATTAGCCCATAATGCAGATAGTGTCCCGAATTCATCCCTAGGGCATCTGTGTTAACTTCAGTGGAAGACTTTCACCAGAGATTAATTCAGACCTGTATTTATAAGTGCACATCTGCGTAATGCCAGGGTTTTGAGTCAATAACTTCACACCAAGACTGCAATTGGAAAAAGAAGTGCTTCCAGTTATAGAAACCAAAATTAAGCAGACAACAAGCGTTAGTATCACAGCTGACTTTGGGCAGAAATTTTATAGGATGTGAAAGTCTGTCCCTGTTATTGCAGAGTTAAATAAAACTCCACTAAGTAAAAAGAGGGGGAGTCATGTTTTGGGACTGTGCCGTCTTCTGGGTTTTTAGAATCAAATCTGTGCAGTCTCCTGATTAAAAAACCAGACTTCTGCAGCCATTCAGAACTTGGAAGAAGAAACCGTCTTCCACGCAGAAGGATCTACTAAGAGCTTAACATATTACTACTTATTTTTTAAATCCAAAATTTCTCACCTCCATCTACTCTGTACACACGTATAACGGTAAAAAAATGGGGATCTGGATTCAGAGCAGCTATAAAAACCCCAGTTGGCTTATCCCACTGTGATGCAGGTTCCTCCTGTCCAGAAGCTACAAGTAGAAGAGGGCAGGCGGACCCGCTGGCAGCTAACAGTCCTCCAAAGCCTTCCCTCCAAGTGAGTAAGCACAAAGAACCAGGAATGTCTCCAGATGATGAAGGGGCTACAGAAACCGTGAGGACGGTAACACAGGTACAGCCTTGCTGCAGGGAGACTTGTGTAGGGGGTAAATGCTCCCAGAAGGTGTATCTCTGTTCTTTGGGTAATTTTGGAAGACGTACCTCCAAGAGACCCATGTTCAGGAGCCATAGACCATCCAAAAGCTATAAACCGAACACTAGGGTGAGTGAACGCACTCTCATTTTCCAGATATGGGGTTTAATGTTGTATTGGGAAAAAAAAAAGCCAAGGCGGCTGGTTGGAAGAGTATCCAACTGGGAAGCAGGGGCATAGTGCCAGTCGGACAACTTCTTGGTCTCCCACTTTTCTCCCAGATAGTTGAAGTCAGTAATGCTTCCTGAAAGTCACGGCACTCCTAAAGAATAGCGAGTCTCCATATTTGCCAACTGGATTTTTCTTTTTTAATCCTTGATATCTCCCCATTTCCAGTTTCTACTCAGCAGCTCACATAGCGAGGCGCTTTGTTTATGAGAACACTGCTGTTCATATTAGATCTCATGACTCCAGAGTCTGAAGCTTTAAGGAAAAACATCCAGTATCACGGGACTTGAAACGAAAAAATGAGCTCATACCCCAGAGATGTCCAGCTGGGAGATTCCACTTTATGGGAACGCTCTACAAAAGGTCTCCAAGTGACTTGGGCGCCAGCATCCCATCTCCCAACATTTGGCAGTAACATAATGGTCCCCATTTCCTTCCCTGGCACGGGAAGAGCAAGATCCTTTGCACGTTTCTCCCAACCAAGCAACAACCAGGTTACATCATGACTTTGGTGGCCGAAGCTCCTCGCTTTCCTCCCTCCCCCACCCCAGGAACAATGGCTAACTGTTCTTTTTCCATCTATAAATTTGTCTGAGTTAACAGTTCCCAAGATCTGGCAGCAAGCTGGAGCTGGGAGTGAGCTGAGAGATAGGAGAGTGACAGTCTGAAATGAAACACAGAGCTGCTGGGCCTGCAGCCGTCAGACAGGAGCCTGGCTCCCTCCCTTAAAGATTAGCGAGACTCCTTCGCTGGAGCCCTCCGCATTCCCCAAAATCCTAGCAACAAAGTGCTGTCTCTCAGCCGCCAATGAATCATGTGAATTTAACCTTTCACCTGGCCACAAGGAGGTTAATATACCAAAATAGCCTTTTTTTTTTTTTTTTTTCCCCCCCATTTATTGCCCGTAATGGCAGTGGGGATCATGGCAGAACTGGCAGGACCAGGCTGGCAGTGCCAGCATCAGCCCACCAGCCCAGCACACACGGGCTCAAGTTTATTCAGGGAAATAGTTTCCATTTCACATTACAGAAGGTTTTTGCCTCTCATTGCCCGGCCAGTGGCTCGCCGTGCCCTTTGGCTTCAAACCCAAAAGCATTTACACGCACAAGAAACTGTATACACAAGGCGTCCCCCGGCGTGCCCACATGGCCAGAGCCTGAGTCACTCACTGCTCCCGCCTGCTCCTGCCCGTGGCAAAACTCCTGGAGAACTTCCCAGGTGGGGCTGGATCCTCACTCCCTGCGAGATGCTGAGCCCCTCCTGGGGCTGGATATCCTGCCTGGGCTGGATGTCCTTGTCCTTTGGGCTTGGGGCAAAGCTGGAGCCCTCAGAGTCCCCCACACCAAATAAATCTGGAGACCACAGTTTGCCCATCTGCAAAAAAAGAGGGGGTTTATCCCTCGTGGGGGGCTCCCAGCAGCGGGTGCTGCAGCCCCGGCCCGTGCCCACTGGCCCTGCCATCATCAGCCCAAGGATTTCATCACTGCTCTGAAACTTGGAGCTTTCTGTTAAATCAGCCTGGAAGGAAAATGGATTTTAAACAACTGGGGCCAAAATCACACAAGCAAAGGTCACTTTTAGGAGGCACATGCCAAGTTACCCATTTAGGGGGCACACATTGCAGTCTGCATTTTGTACCCTCTAAATATTGAAGGAAGTGGGGTGATTTTTGTAGCCGCTGTTGGCTCGTGAGCAGCTGGAGGAACGGCTGAGACTGAAGCATCCCCATAAAATGGGTCTGTAGGGGACAGCAGGCAACATCAGCTCTACGGGACCTCCTTTATTTTCCCTGCCGGTGAAATCCTTATGGGCTAAGGAAGAAAACAGGATCTCAGAGTAAGAGGGGGGAAAGATTTTAAACACTTCCCCCCCGCCTCTTCCTGAGAGCCACTGCCACATGCATATAACAGGAGATAAATATTTTTTTGGCGGAGCCTGCTGTTTATTTAACCCTTTTGAGGCACAGCCCCCTGGCATCCCCTCACTCCTCCAGGCACAAAACCCTGCTGTCCCTGCCTGGCGGGGCTGGGGCAGCTCAGTCCTTGCCCACAGCCCCTGGCTGCCTGGGGCCTCCCCCAGCCCTGGCTGCGTCCATCGCTTCTCTCCCCTCTCCAGCGCTGCACCAAGAACCAGCCCGGCCCGAGCAGGAGGTACCTGAGCTGGGTCCCTGGGCAGGGGCCAACCCAGCCCTTGGGGCCTGGGGAGGAAGGGGCTGGGGGGAGGACGGACGGACAGAGGGATGCGGACCGGGGGATGGGGACCACGGACGCAGACCGGGGTATGCAGACCCCGCCGCTCCCCTCCCGTCGATCCCCGCCGTTCACAGCCCACCGGGCAGGGGGAAGCAGCCCCCGGGGGGGGGGGCTCATTCTCCCCCCGGGCAGCCCGTCCTTCCCTCCCGCGTCGTTCGTTCGGGAGCCGGGGGCAGAGCCGGGAAGCGGCCCGGTGCCGCCCGCCGGGGCTGCAGGAGCGAAATACTCGATGGGTTTCCCCGTGCGGCGGGGTGCTCGGGGCGGGGCGGCTCGAAGCGGGCCCGGGGCCGGCTGCTGGGCGGGGGGCCCGGGGCAGAGCCCCGTCGCGGGGCACCGGGCTAGGCTCGGCTCTGCCGTGGGAGCTCGCCCCCCCGGGCACCCCCGAGGGCAGCGGGCTGCGAGCCGCCCCTGAGCCCCGCGGGAGGATGCTGCAGCCCGTGGGAGGCAGAGGGAGGAAAGGGGACGTGCTGAATTATTTGTCACCTCCCGAGGCACCGAGGGGGAGCGGGAACCCGCGTTTCCCACTCAGGGTGCGCCTTGCCTCCCCCTGCCCGGTGCAGCAGGACCGGGCACGGTTCTGCCCTCCTCCCTCCACTTTGCTTTTCTTTTTTTTCCATTGGTTTTCGGGGGGGGTGGGGTGTCTAAAAGCCCCCCTCGGGGACCGCGCAGGACGCTCCCATGCGTCCGCCCCCCCGCAGGACTCACAAATCACCCGGAGCGGGATTAGGGCCGAGGGGCCGGGGCGCCGGGCAGTCTGTCCCGGCCCGGGGGAGCCTCACCTGGAGGGGTCAGGGCTCCCTCGGGAGCCGTGCCGAGCCGTGCCGAGCCGCACCGGCCCCGCTCGGACCCAGCCGGAGCCAGGCTCTGCCTGGCCGCGGGGGGGACGGGGAGCGGGGACCTCTTCCTAACCCCCCCCCTCCGGCAAAATGGGGTCGTATCCCCCGGGGAGAGCAGGGCCAGGTCCGAGCCAGCCCGTCTAACGGGCCGTGAGCCCGGTAAGGGATGTGCACCGGGGGCAAAGCTGCCGGCGGGTACCGGCGGGTGACACCGGGCTCTCCCGGGAGGCCCGCCCGCCTGCCCCCGCTCCGGGCGGGGCTGCGAGAGGGGGTCTCTGCTCTCCTCCGGGGGGGCCGGGGACCACCTACCCCGGTGCTTGCGTTGGGGGTTTTGGGCCCGTCTAAGCCTCGCCGTGAGCCGGGTCCCGGGCAGAGGTGTCCGGCGCCCTGTGCCCGGGGGTGCGCTCCGAGGGGCAGGGAGCGCCAGGGACCCCCCGCCTGTCCCCGCGGGAGGGGCCCCGCACAGCCCCGGAGCCCCGCGTCCCGCACCCCGGCGGGACTTCGCCGGGAGCAGTGCGAGGGCTGCGGACGGGGCATCGCCGCCGGCCCCGGTGCCACGCTGGCACCTTCCCTGCCTGCTTCACCTCAAGCATCGCCCACGCCGAGCCTTCCCCGAAGGACGACCCCCGACCCCCCGCCTGGCCGCCGGTTACCGAGCGCAGCCCAAAATTCTACAAGCACCCAAATGGCAGCGATAGGGAGGCACGCTTCCCCCCCCCCACGGGCAGCCCCACGCAGGGCTCACGGGTGGGTGGCACCAACCCGGGCCGGTGCCCAGCTGGGACGGGAATATGGGGCCAGTCCGACGGCCACTGCCGCGGGCGGTGCTGGAAACCCCCCGGTACCGGAGCACCTGCCCGCAGCGCTGCTCCGCGCCCGCGGGCGCTGCCTTCCGCGGCGGCGGGGGGAGCCGCCCGTGGAACCCGCCGCCCCTCGCCGCGGCCTCGGGTCTCCGCTGCCCGCTGGGGCCAAAGCCCAGCAGCTCCCGCACCGCCGGGAGCTGAGCTAGCGCTACCGCGGGGAGAAAGTGCTTGGAAAAACTGGTTAACAAAAGAAAACCAACAAACCCAAACCCCAAAACCAACTGGATGGGTCTGAACACAGACACGCAACACGTCCACGGGGCAGGTTTCCGCGCACCGCGGTTTTCTCCGGCGTGAACGTGCTCACGGGGTAAATCCCTCCGGATTTCAGCAGCACCTCGTTTCTTTCAACGTTTTCACATTTATTTGAACGCCAGAAGCGATCGGAGCGGGCAGTTTCGCACGCGTTTAAAAAAAAAAAAAAAATAGAATAAATCACAGTCAAATAGCACCTTGAAATTGTAAAGCCTGGAAACCCACGCGTCCCCACGGCTTCACCCCGCTTTTAACAACCGAAACGAAACGAAGGAAGCTCCGGCGGTGGCTCAGCCACAGACACGGAGGGGTTGGGGCTGGTTTTCCGCGGGGACGTTTCTGTCCGTGCCACCGTGGGGTTTGCTGAGCCGGAGCCTCCCCGGGTTGTTATTTTCTTTTTCTATGGCTTCCCCCCCCCTTTTTTTTTCTTTTTTCTCTTTTTTCTCTTTTTCTCTTTTTTCCTCTTTTTCTTTCTTTCCCCCCTTTTTTTTTCTTTTTTCTTTCCCCCCCCTTTTTTTCCCTTTTTTTTGTTTTGCTCTGAGGGCACAGGGATACCCAGCGAGCCACGAACGGCCGCTTTCGCGAGCAAATAAATACATCTCCAGCCAGTTGCGTTGCATTATTCCGAGGGAAATAGCTGGCATTCCTGCACCAGTTTATTTTGGAGTTGAAATTTCCCACCCTTCCCGCAGCGCTGGTCCCTGCGGAGCCGGGGCTGGCCGGGCTCCCCGGGGCGCCGGGACCCCCGGGCCGGGCAGCGCTCGGCTGGGACACGGGCGGGCTCCCGGAGCCGAGCAGGGCCTGATCCTGTGACAGAGGCCTGCGGGCGGCAAAGCTCGGTCCGCCCGTTGATGGAGCAAGCGGCGGGTGAGATTCGACGAGGATTTTTTTTTTTTTTTTCCCTTCGTTTTTTCGAGGGGGAGGGAGCCGGCGCTTCGGGGTAAAGGAGCAAAAATTCCCCCGCACGCCCCGGAGGCAAAACCCGAGAACGATGAAATGATTTCCTCGCTCCGGCGGCGGGTGGGGACCGGCCCCGCTGCCCGGCACCGGGGGAGAGTTAAATCGGCCAAATTACCGGGGCCAGGGGGGCAGCGGGGCCCAAGTGCTCCTTCCCCTCCTGCCGCCCCTTCCCGCGGTCGCGCCGACGGGGAACAGCGGGGAAAGGGGGTTTTGTGCCCGTCGCAAGGCCCGAGCCGCTCGGCCGGGGGGGCTGCAGGGGGAAGGACCCTCCCCGTGCTCCCCGCGGGGAACGGCGGAGCCCCTGCAAGCGGGGCAGCCCGGGGCTGGCGGGGCCCGGAGGCCCCGACGGGACGGTGAGGGGCCGGAGCGCTGCGCTCCGAAGCGGCCCGGCCGGGCAGAGCCGCCCGGAGCCCCGGGCACGGCCGGGCCGGGCGGGCTGGAAGCCTCGGGGGGGCCGTGGACCGGTTGCGAAGGGCAGAGGGGGGCCGGGGGGCTGGTGAGACCCCCCCGCTCCCCGTTAGCGCGGGTTTGATCGCACAGGAGAGCCGGAGGGCTCGCTCGGAGCGGAACAGCGCCTGGCCACGGCCCCTGCCCCACGAAACCGGGGGGAAAAGTTTTCGGGGTGTTCCCCAGCATCTACCGGCGGCCCCGGGGGGGCACCGCCTCCCACCGGGGCGTCGGGGCGACCTCCAGAAACGCCGCAAAGGAGGGAGCCACCCCTCGCCGGGGGGCGGGCGGACACCTCCATCCTTGCGGGGTGGTGGGTGGGGGGCATCCAGCGGGTCCGGGGCGGTGCGGGGCACCCTCGGGGGCCGCATCCTGCCCCCGCCCCGCCCGCTGCCCGCGGCCCCGTGCCGGGGGCGAGCCGGTGGGGCTCATCCCGTGTGCGTGCGTCCCCCCCGCCCTGCCGGGAGCGGAGCCGGCGGGACTTATCCCGTCCCATCCCGTCCCCCCCACCCTCGGGAGGCGCCCAATCCTGGCCGGGACCGGGGCTACCCCGCCGGCCGTCACGTGGGCCGGGCCGCACCGGGGCCCGCCGTAAAGAGCCGCCGCCGCCGCCGCCGCCGCCACTTCCCCGCCGGGCGCAGCCAGGGACGCACCCCCGGGAGACGGCGGCGGCGGGAGGGGAGGGACCGGGGGAGGGCAGCCCCCCTCTGCCAGGGGGTCCCGGTTGTTTTGGTTTTTTTCTCCTCCCTCCCCCGTAAATTTTATTTTTTTTATTATTATTATTTTTTATTATTATTATTATTTTTCCTGGGATTTCCCTGGATGGTCCGAGCGCAGCTTCATGCCCACCCGGCCATGCCCGGCTCCGCTCCCGGCCCGCTGCCATGTGAGTACCTGTGCGGGGGGGGCGGCCCGGGAGGGGGGCCGGGGCCGGGATGCTCTTGCGGGGCTTGAGCCCTCCGCCCGCACGGAGAGGCCCGCCTGAGAGTGATTTCGCTTTTTAACAAGCAAACGGCAGCGCTGGTGGGTGGGGGACAGCGGGGATGCTCCCGGTCCGGGGCCGCTGCCCCAGGGCGGCCGGGACCCCGCTGCCCCCCGGCCCGGGCCGCGCCGCCTCCCCGCCAGCGAGGCCCCGAGGCGCGCTCCAGGCCCGGGGCTCGGAAAACAGACGGGAAGGGAAATACTTTTGGGGAAAAAAAAAAAAAAAAAAGGAAAAAAATAAATTGTTGGGTTTTTTGGCCGCCCTGGAAGCGCCCGGGCGAGCGGCGGGCGGTGGGAAGGGGCCGTTCATGGAGGTTATTTCTCGCCGTGGCTCGGCCGCTGCTCTCGGCCCGGCGCCGCCGGATTTCCCCGCGGGACGAGCTGAGCAGAGGGAAGTTTAAAGGGGGGGGGTGGGGGAATAATAAAAAAATCCAATTACAAATTACAGCCCCTGCTTGAGGGAGGGAAAAGGCGCTTTCGCCGCGGGAAACGGGTGCGCAGGGCCCCGGGCCGGGGTCTGCCGGGGTCTCAGCCCGCGGGTGTCGGCTCTCGCCCCCCAGGTTCCTCTGAGTGAGCCCCTCGGCACCGTCGGGGCGCAGCCGGCCGGGCCCTGAGCAGCCGCCGCCGCCGCCGAGGACGGAACATGTATCAGGGTCTGGCCCTCGCCCCCAACCATGGCCAGTCGGCTTATTCCCACGACTCCAGCAACTTCCTCCACTCGTCGGCCGGCTCGCCCGTCTACGTGCCCACCACCCGGGTCCCCTCCGTCCTCCAGACGCTGCCCTACCTGCAAGGCTGCGAGCCGCACCAGGGCCACCTCGCCAACCCCCCGGGCTGGGGGCAGAGCAGCGGCGAGGCCGCCGCTTTCAACGCCGGCAGCCCCCACCCGCCGTCGGGCTTCTCCTACTCCCACAGCCCCCCGGGCAGCAGCCCCCCGGGCCGCGACGGCGCCTACCAGGGGCCCCTGCTGCTGGGCGGCGGGGGCCGGGAGCAGTACGGCAACGCCTTGGTGCGCTCCGTTAACGGGTCCTACTCCAGCCCCTACCCCGCCTACGTGACCCCCGAGATACCGCCTTCCTGGACGGCCGGACACTTTGAGAGCAGCGTGCTGCACAGCCTGCAGACGAGGCAGGCGGCTTTGCCCGGCCGCAGGTCCACCTTCGGTAGGTCGCCGTCGCCCCTCACCGTCGCCTCCGGGCGCCGAGTCGTTTCCCGGTTCTCGGCGCCGGGTCGGAGCCGTCCCCGTCCCCATCTTCGTCCCCGTCCCCGTCCCCATCTTCGTCCCCGTCCCCATCCCCGTCCCCGTCCCCATCCCCGTCCCCATCCCCATCCCCGTCCCCATCCCCGTCCCCATCCCCATCCCCGTCCCCATCCCCGTCCCCATCCCCATCCCCATCCCCATCCCCATCCCCGTCCCCATCCCCATCCCCGTCCCCATCCCCATCCCCATCCCCATCCCCGTCCCCATCCCCGTCCCCATCCTCGTCCCCATCCCCGTCCCCATCCTTGTCCCCAGCCCCGTCCCCATCCCCATCCCCGTCCCCGTGCCCCCGGCCGCCCCGCTGCCATCCCCGGCGGGGAGGGAGGGGATGATTTTATCCAGGGATGGAGAGATGGGCCGGGCACGGGGGGTGTGTGGCTGAGCCTGGCCAGAGGGCTGTGTGTGTGTGTCTGTGTGTGACACCAAGGGCAAAGACCACGTTTCAAAGGAGAGCAATTCCCCCGCAGGACAGCGGAGCAGAGCCCGTTCAACAACCCTCCCCCCCCCTCCCCCGATATCTCCTTCCCACAATATCGACTTTGTGCCTGGGCTTCAATACTTACCCTTGTGTTTAAATTAGCGGGGCAGATTTATAGCTCCCTCCCTTTTAAGTAATTTATTGTGGTAAATTAGTTTATATTTGAACAGACTCTCGGTCTCCTAATTCACCTTCGCCCAAACAGGTCCGCAGCTGCCTCGCTCTGCGGCCTTTGCAGAGACACTGAAGGGCACTCAGGCGTTGAACAATAAACCCCACTTCAATTCGTTTGCACCCACACCGGAGGGTCCTTTTAAACCAAGCCCCGAGCAAATAACGTTTTGGGCTTGATTTAAAAGGACTCTCCGTGCGCAGGGTTTATAACCCCGCGGGTATTTCACCATCCTCCTCCGGCGGGGGTTTGCAAAGTCCTTTAAAAGCCACTTCAAGATCTCAGCCGCGTTATCATCTTTACTGCGGTGAACGGAATTATCTTATCTTTAGCCCAAGAACAAAGTTAAAGCAGGGAAGCAGCCCCGCTCCCCACCGAGCCGCCTCCCCGGCTCGGCTTTTCCTCCCACGCCGGAGGTGCTCGGGAGCGGTTTCTTTCCAGGATTTTCTCTTTGTCTGGGAAAATCCGTTGCGTTGTGCGGGAAGGGATGGCCCCGGTCCTGCCGAAGGAGGTGATGGCGCAGAAATCTCTTCCGCGCTTTGAATTTGGTGGTTTGGGATCTGGAATAGTGGCCGCCGTCCTCTCTGCCGTTTATTTTTGCTCTTGGATAGTGTAAACCGCTCTTAGATAGCGTAAACTATTCTTTTTTTTCATTTAATTAATTGTTGTGACTTTTTTCTTTTTTTCACTTTTTACCTTTTATTTTTATTTTATGCTTCCCTCTTTTTAATTTTTGTTCTTTTCCCTTTTTCTCTCCGTTGGATCATTATTAATACAATCGAAGATGGAAAAAAAAAAGAAAAGAGAGGCTTTTTTTTTTTCCCCCGAGAGAAAATAACATTCCAGGCGAAGGAATTTATTTCAAAAAGAGACAGAAAAGCGGTAGGGAAAAAAAAACGACTCTCAATCGAGGGGTCCCTCGGTTTTGCTCCGGGCTGCCCGCGTGCCACGGGGCCGCACCGGGGCCGGTGCTCGGAGCCGGCGGCTCCGCCGCTTCTTCCCGGGGCTTTCGGAGGGGGAGAAAATTGAGGAAGAGCCTCGCTGGCGGGCGTTCGGGGCCGCGGGGGCCGGCGATGCTCTCCCGGGGACCCCCGGGCCCCCGGCGGCCGTCAGCCCGGCCGGCTCGGGGCGAGCGGAGCCGCAGCCCGGCGTTGGCCCACGGGCAACCCCGAGCCCTTCCCCAGCCGGGCCGTCCCCACCGGCCGGCGACCAGCGCGCCTCGATGGAAACCGGGAAAATCTCCCCATTTTGCCCCCCTCATCAAGGTTTATTTTTGCAGCCCACGCTGCAAAAGGTGCAGGGATAAACCACGCGGATAAACCACCGCGCTCTCCCGCTGATGGGCTCCATGCCCACTCCCAGCTCGGGGAGACCCCAGCCGCGCTCAGCACTTTGGGGTCTTTGGGGGAATATGCTGTCTTTGAGCAAAATTTTAAAAGATTAAGGGGTGGAGGGAATAAAGGGGTTTGGCCCGCACTTTGCAGGGTGGAGGCGAACTCCCACCGGGCAGGGATTGTCCCTCGCAGAGGAGTAGTGGGGCACAGAGGATTATTTGAGCGAAATTTTAAAAGATTAAGGGGTGGAGGGAATAAAGGGGTTTGGCCCGCACTTTGCAGGGTGGAGGTGAACTCCCACCGGGCAGGGATCGTCCCTCGCAGAGGAGTAGTGGGGCACAGGATTAGGGACCTTCTCCCGCAGGGTCCCGGTGGGCAGCCCGGCCCCGGGCGCTGGGATGGCTCCTGACCCGCATGCCTTGGGTGTCTCTTCCAGAGTACCTGGAGGAGTTCCCCGGGGACGGCCGGGAGTGCGTGAACTGCGGGGCCATGTCCACGCCGCTCTGGAGGAAGGACGGCACTGGGCATTACCTGTGCAACGCCTGTGGGCTCTACCACAAAATGAACGGCATCAACCGGCCGCTCAAGCCGCAGAAGAGGCTGGTAAGAGGGGGAGAGCCCGCAGGGATGCCCTGTTCCACCCCGGGGGGGCTGGAGGGCAGGAGCCGGGGGGCTGTTGCGGTGTCTGCGCTGTCGGGGTCTCTGTGCTTGTGTTAGGGCCTGTTTGACCCTCGGACCACGAATAAAACACCATCAGCACCGGCGGGAGCCCCCGGTTGCGGTGCAGAGCCAGCTCGGGTCGGGAGTTACGGAATGAAGCTGGAGGGGATTGCCGCGTGGAGATGGGGCAGCAGGGACCGGAGGGGTCCCGGGGCTGCACGGAGGGGCTGCACCGCAGCCGAGCAGGGGCCGATCAGCCCTGCCTGCGGTCCAGGGCTCTGTGGGCTTCCTCCGGCTCCGTTCCCGCAGTGGGCACGTTGCTTATTCTGTAATAATTATTTCCTAGTTCTTCATGCAGACACACTCGGTCTAGGCAGGGTGGCTGAACAGGAGACAGGGCTGGTGCTGAGCTGGCCCAGGCAGGTTTGCAGCCGCTCGCGATGGGAGCAGGATGAGGCCCAGTTCCCCCACTGCCTAAGGGGGAGGTTTGGGGTTTGGTGGTTCCCGGTTTCTCTGCAGGTTAAAGCATTAATTCCCCCCCACAACACGATATTGGTCTTCCTCCAGTTGGGATCCCATCATGAGAGAGGAAAGGCGCCTCCGGTTTTTTTTTGTAGAGTCGCTTTGGGATGTTTAAATTTGGTGGTAACAGTTTTGGTTTCAGAGCCTGTCATCAGAAGCCGTCATTACAAACAGGATGTTTGTCGGAGCCGCGCTGGGGAACAGCTGGGAGCTCCTTTTGCTTTTGCTCGGGGTGTATTCCCTCAGTTATTTTTTTGCATTGCAAAACAAATTATTAGCAATAACCCAACAATGACAAGTTTCTGTGTAAGAAAACCAGTTAAAAAAAAAAAAAAAGTTGGGATTGAGCAAGATGTTTCATTCTGATTCTGATCCCGGAAATGTGGCTCTGGATTTGCAAAATGAAATGAGCAGCGTCTCCGTGGAAAATCACCCTGGTTTGTTCATCACATGAAAATTGGGCATTTCTGTGAAACATTTAGCATTATCCGACAGGATTTGCCTGTCTCACCAAACCCCTCCTGGTCCCCTTTAATGTAATGACGTTAAACCTGCACCCCAGCAGCGGGCTCTGGTCACTACTGTGCTGCAAATCTCGGAGTTACGCTGCTGATTTCTTCAGAGCAAATACGATCGTGCGTAGAGAGATAGGTGCAACCCAGTTTAAATCCAACTCCGCATTTCGGACTGGCATCAAAATGTGGCGCTGGATGAATTTCCAGGGTTTTTTTGAACAGCTTTTCCCCAAAGGAAATGGAGAGGTCTCGCTGCTATTCAGTATTTTATTTCACCGCGTGGGAAGGGACGCAGCCTTGCATTGCCTGCACCCTACCCGCGTGGTGCAGGCAGCGTTCGGGAGCCCCGAGCTCCCTGCCTGCTCCTCTGTCGTTGCTGGCAGAGCCCCATATGTAGCACCCACAAGGCATTTTTCAGCAAACGTTTCAACGAAGTTTTCTGGTGGAGAACACTGGTTCGCAGAATTAAGACCGTTTCCCAGGGATGAGGAAATCTTGCCGGGTATTTTCAAAGTGCTTCCAACCTTTTTTTATTATTATTTTGGCAATCAATACAATAATGATACAGCCCAAATGAAAGAGATGATTCTTATCCAGGGGAAACAATTCAGTAATTTGAAATACTTGAGGGGATTTTGTTTTATGGATTAGAAAAGGGGCTGCAATTTTGACTTTCCATCCTGACTTTGGAATGAAACATTTCAAAATCTTGAATTTTCCCAAGGGTTTGAAATGTCATGTTGCAACAAGTTCTGCCCCGTTGGAGGAAGGGGGATCCACTGATGCTGGACAAGAGGGTGCTGGGCGTACTCTGCAAATCCACCACCGAGGGAGCGACCTGCACCCCTGTGGCTTGGGATGTTTCTTCCCCCGAATGATTTCCATGGCAGGGGATGTCTTCCCCGCTCATAACCTCACCCGCACGGGCTGGGCGGGAGCAGCGCAGTGAACGCGGTGACACACCGTTGCTCTAGGAACGATGAAATCGGCTGTTTCACAATGCAGTGAAATACAGACATGGGAAGGAAAAATGGTTGCTTTTGTCCTTTACGTTACGACCTTTGTTCTGTAAGTAGAGACCGCGCTGGGAGTTATTCTGACTTCTGTTTTCACAAAGCAAAGTCCCGCCAAAAGCCCCGGAGAACGCAACGTGGCCCACATAACGCTGCGGGAATGACATCCTGCGGCTCGGTAGCACTCAGCCTGCTTGTGCACGGGAGGGCGAGCAATAGTAGTGTAGTTTCCAGTTCATTTTTTTGTTTCTTTTTTTGTAATAAGGGCAACATCCTCTACACAGCAGGGACAGCTGTTTCGCTACTGTCTGTGTCTGGACTCAAAGCACCGTGGCTTTCAGCAGAAAGGATTTATCTTAGAGGAGGATGAGAGCAGTGCTTCATTTTCGGCAATATCTTTTCTAGCCAAAGTTTCTTGGTGCGTTTCACCAGATGATACCTTAGACCCAATCCTAAAAGCCAAATCACTTTTACCATCCAGGAGCAGCTGCTGGGGCATCCTTGCACATGCAATTTCCCCGTGTTAGGAGCAGAGCCGCGCCGCGCGGTGCAGCAAGGGGGGGCAGATGCAGCAGCCGTCCTATGCTCAGCAGCTCCCACACCCTCCTGAGTTGAAGGACTAACCTGGAATTGAGTTTTGCTGGCTTGGCTCAGGGGGTATTTTTTCCACCCATCCTTTTTTACAGTTTGCAATGCATAGTGGGTTTGGTGACACTTTTTGGGAAGGTGGGGATGGGACTGATCGCAGCTCTGGGACAACCTGATAGGACCCTAGAGCCATGCAGCGTTCACAGTGTGTGCCTCAGCTTTCTCCTGGCCACCAGTTCCTGTGGCTCCCTTGTGCTCTGAGGTGTGGGTTTGCCCAGAGCCACGATAGCAAAGGCAAATCTCAGACGATGCTGCTGCATTTGGCCCTGAGCGTTGGATCTGCCCACTTTCAGGAGCTGAGCTCGGGTATCTCAGCACGCTTTGCTGCAATCTCTTTCTTATTGACACCAGGTCCCCTCCGTCCTGCTGGTAAGGGGGACAGAGAAGCACTGATTAAGTGTACGGGTTCAGAGGCTTTTTTTTTTTTTTCTGTGAAACCCTGGGGTTTCATTTCCACCTTTGAAAAGGAGGTGAAGCAAAGTCTCTGACAGCTTTGGGCTCCCTCAGAGGGACCTGCCCTGCTGGCTCTGAATTTTTTGGGCTCTCCAAGCAGCACTCACACACAGTTGATTCGATAGGCACCAACTCACCGTTCCTTGAGCTTATCAGCAGCACTTGGCTGTCAAGTCCGGTCCATGAAGAGTTTTTGTTTGAGTGTATGCTGCATTTGTATAAATAAACACTGGAGCACAATGTTGAAGTCAACAACTTCCTAGACAAGGTCAGAACGGTACAAAGGGAGCCGGGTGGAGGCAGGCAGAAATGCATTTTCTTTTAAGGGAACTGCTGGGAAACCAGCAATAATGTATTGTACCCTTGTCCTTCAGTGAGCAACAGTAGCCTTGACTGTCTCTTTCTTGCTAAGCTGGCAGGTTATGGTGCAGGGCCAGGTTCTTGTGGGGTTTCTGGGGTTTAAATGGTAATATTTGGCTGTGGAGGATGGCTTCTGCTCTCCCTGGCTGTGCGAGGAGGAAGCAGCCCACGGAGTGATGTGCAGGAGATGGAGAAGGCACGTGCCGCTGCCCCAGCTGAA
This sequence comes from Pelecanus crispus, assembly GCF_030463565.1. NCBI lineage: Eukaryota > Metazoa > Chordata > Aves > Pelecaniformes > Pelecanidae > Pelecanus > Pelecanus crispus. The sequence continues at coordinate 3,893,061 of NC_134656.1, forward strand.
AGCCCGCGAGCAGGTCATGATGCAGTGCTGGCAGGGTGGGCAGAGCTCTGGCAGGGCTGGCATTGCCCTTGGGCCACTGGAGCCATGGGTCTCATTGCCACCTCATCTGCAAGTCACAGACAAAGCGTTGGATGAAATAGGGACAGCATGTCCCTCCCTCCCAGAGGCCCGTGGTGGCCCAGAAATCTCGGGGCTTTCCAAAGGGCTTTGCGTTGGCCTTCCTCCATCTGCAGGTGACGACAGATCTTACCAACCCACACCGGGCACAGTTACCCCAGGGCTGAGTGCCTCCAAATTCCCCTCCGCATCCGCAGCAGGAGCAGGACCTCAGAGCCCCTTGCACCCATTGGGTGCTCAGCACCTCCCTCTGCTCCCATCGGGGCTGAGGTCCCCCCTGGTTGCAGGGATGAATGGCACAGCTCTGGCAGCTGAAAGGCTCTAAGAAAGCTCTGTAGCTGCTCCAGGGTCTTGCTGTGACACCAAGTCCCATATTAGGGACAGGCATTGCTGTCCCCTCCTCTGTGCCAGGCTTGTCAGCTCGCACCTTGGTGTATTATTATTTTTGCCTGGTTATTTCTTGAAAGCTAAATAATTTCCAAAGCAATACCGTTATTTGCAAATAGTTGCTGAGACCTCTTTGCTGAGCAACGAGTGAATCAAAGCTTGGGCATGTAACTTGTGTCTCTTGAAACTCAAAGCAGATCTTTATTTGACTGCTAATCTTGTAAAAACATTTCATTTTTATTCCTACCCTTCCCACCTCATTCGTCATATTGCTCAGTCATGATATCAAGCAATAATAGAAGAATAAACAAACAGGGAGTTCTTTATTGCCTGCATCGCCTATTGTCTGCCTTTGAGAGCAATCAAAGTGATTTTTCTCAAGGCTGAAGAACATATTCAAACACCTGAATGTGGAGAGCCTGTGATATTACTTATGTCTCTGGTATCTTACACTTAATGAAGTCCTTTATTAGAATAGTTTCAACACCTAGTGTTAGGAGACTTTCAAATGAAATGCCTGTTGAGCTGACAAGTCTGTATATAGACACTTGTGAATTTTCCAGTGGCTTGGAGTACAGTTGTCAGAAATGAGTTTGCTGCTTCTGCCAGAATATTTTCTTTCTCCATTTGGAAGTTTTAACATTTCAGAGCCAGCAACCACTGCACTCACAAAATACGTCATTAATTAATGTTTGCACGACGTTTCTGCAGCCTGTAAGAGAACAGATTATCTGTGAGATGTGCAAAGAATAACTTCCCTGGTCCCATCATGGGCCAGTTCAGTTTGGTTCTGCTCAGTTCAGCCAATTGATTCCAGTTGTCTTAAACCAGAGATTAACTGGGATGTTGCTACCTTTAGTGGTAGTTCTGAGAGCAGAAAAACAGAAGAGTTCACTTAAAGCATGAGGAGTTTTCTTCATGCACTTAAAGCCTGGCTGGCATTTTCCATCTCTTTCTCCATCTGAGTGGATCTCCTGGAGGAACGTTCTCTGTGCTCGAAGTCCTGATCACTTCCAGCATATTTGTTGGAAGTTTGTGAAATGAGTTGCAAGGATATTTGTCAAGTTTATCAAGCTCAATTAAAAAAGCACTTGCAAATTAGAGTGATCTCATTTGAATATAATTTCTTTGATCTGAATTTGGCTAATGTGTGTGTTCAGAAAATTGGTGTAATTGGAGATTTTGGTTTTATATCAAAAGAAACTTCCCAATTAATCATTCCTATGTGTGCATTCATGTGTGTGTTTGCTTGTTTTTAAGTCTTCATCTAGACGTGCTGGCCTATGTTGCACTAACTGCCACACAACCAATACCACCCTCTGGAGAAGGAACGCCGAAGGGGAGCCCGTCTGCAACGCCTGCGGGTTGTACATGAAGCTCCACGGGGTGAGGAGCGCGTCCGCACCGAGAGGGACCATTTGGGTGCTGGGATCACCACCCAGCAGGATATCAGGTCTGGAGGGATCAGCCTCTAGACTGGACCCAGAAGAGCTGTAACCCAGTCCTGTCTCCTTGAAGAGTTAAAAGCTCAGTCTACCAAACTCAGGTTCTCCAGAATAAATCTAAGGGGATACTGGAATACTCTCAGGAGGTACCTGCATAGAAGAGAGATTCTGGCACTGGGTGGCTCTCAATTAGTTTTTTGCCAAGTTATTCCCGAAAAAGAAAGCTTACCAGGCTCCAGTAGCTGGAGACTGAAGCTCCCCAAACCCAGGCTGGAGACGAGGAGCATACTTTTTCTAGATGTGGTAATTAAGAATGTGTGAAGGATGCTAAGGAGTCCGCATGGAGGCTGGCTGATAACATTTATCCACAGAGGGTGGGAACTGTTGGTAACATGTCCACCAGCCAAAGAGGAGACTTCGTCCCTCCATACAGGCCCCTTCAAACTTCTGCCATAAAGGTTAAAGTCTCTTTGTCCCATGACCGTTCCCTCTGAGCCACATAGGCTCTCAGTTCGTCAGTGTAATTTAATAGGGCCCTGTCATAAAGGTCACTAATAAATCAGGAAAAGGAAAATAGGAAATAAAGGAAAAAACAAAATTTGTGGGAAAGCCTTAGCTGTTAGCCTTATACATCTTCCAGCCAAGGCCTGTTGCAAAGAAAAATAGCATTTAGTGAAGGACAAGGACTTTAGGTGCTTTGCATGAGCTACAGCACGTAAATAGGAGAGCAACATGTGTGTGGGAAGGAGCTAAGTAAAATACAATATTAATGATTCCAAACTTTATGAATGTCAAGGTACCACGACCTCTGGCCATGAAAAAGGAAAGCATCCAGACGAGGAAAAGGAAGCCTAAGAACATTACCAAAGGCAAAACCTCAACAGGTACAGTGCTGCTATGATCCGTCACAGGGCCTTGGAGCACAATTCACCTCAACATGTCTTCTGCAAGAAATTATTATAATTAGAAAATAATACTGTGGGATTTTTTCCCGGACGATTGCATTAGATGTAGGGCCTGTATTTATGCCTATCCCTCACATGGAAGGAGGATGCTGGGTGGGAAATCTCGCTGCTGTCATATTCCCATGATGTTCCTCTGTGCTGTGGGCACCCAGCTCCAGCCCAGCAGCGCTCGTGTTCAAGCAGATCTGGGCTAAACTGAGTAATGGGAAAAAACAGGGCTGGGAATGGTATATTAGAGAGTCTAGGGAAAGTATCATGACGCAGTCAGCGTTAGCCCATCTGGCCTGTGCCAGGACCAGCACTGCCAGGCTGTGAAAGGGTGCTCCCCCTCCTCCAGCAGCATCTTGGCAGCCAAATACAAAGCCCTGCCCTGACAGAGATGCGGTGGAGAAAGAGAACAGTAGAGTCATGCCATGAGATGTGATGATAGCCACTAAAATCTAAATTTCCTTAAGAGCAGGTTTGCACCTATGTTGCTTCACCGACCTGTACCGATTGTTTTCCAGGGTCTACGACTTCGGCCACTAACTCCCCTTCTTCCATTACGAACTCAGACAGCACGGTCACTTTAAAGTCAGAGCCCAGCACGACCTCGCAGTATCCCGGACAAACCATCGTGTCGGTGTCCCAGGTAAGGCACAGGGGCCTGCAGCCATCACCTGCTGGGGTGGATGCTCCACACGCCTCTGTAGTCGCTGACCTGGGGAGCCTTAATGAGGCTAAGCAATTAGTTCATCGCATTGGGGGTCGCCAGCCTGATGGACTGCCTCAGACTGAGGAAAGCAGGGAGCATGAGCCAAGACATTGTGGACCAGGAAGGGCTCCAGCCTGTTGTCTCCCCATCGGCTCTTCCATCTTGCAGTGGGGAACTGGGAGGTCCAAGCCCTGCTGCCATGGAGGCAATTGGTGGCGAACCGGCTTCAGCGCAGAGCTGGGGTTAATTCCCATCTCCTGCCATGAAATCCTGGGAGTTACAACCCTGTCGACTTGGTGGGGTCAGCCCAGGGTGGAAACCTCTGTAGCTCCCACGAAAAGGCTCCCCGGGCATATGTTATCTACGCTTTACAGCCCTGAGGTGCTCAGCACTCACAGAGCTATAATGCTGTCAGAGACCGCAGATTGCAAGGCTGTGCTGCTGCCCCGAGGATTTCTTTGGGGCGGGTTGCTATTTTGTCTTGGCAGAGGAAAAAAATCTCTCTAAATCAACCTGCACATCAAAATTTTGTGACCCAGCACTATCTTTATGCTGGGTCCAAGCCCTCCCCGAGCTGGCCATGCATGCATGGAGGGGAAGCACAGCTCCAGCGCCCAAGCATCTGGCGCGGCACCAGCTGCGCCATATGGGAGAGGGGTTTTTTTGGCTGAAACAGATAAATCTGATTTGTGCTGTGCACTTAAAAAATATACGTGCACCTAGACATCTCCAAACTGGACATGTTTAGTCAATAAATTAATGCAGATGGGCCCCAGGATGCCTTCTCCCTGCTTGTTCCTTGTGCTTGCTGGGGATGGAGCACCCTTCCTGCCTGGCTATGGGCTGCTGCAAGAGCAGCAGTAGCATCAGGGATAACCCACCATGTCCATAATCCATCCAAGTCCTACCACCGCATTACAACAAGGGGGAGAGTGACCCGTTGGCTAATAACAGGCTTTCTAATGGCTTTCTGCTTCCCTCCCCGGGGCAGACACAGAGCCAGTCGGAGGAGGCGCTGGCCGGTGGCCACGGCGATTTCAAATTCGAGCCCGAGGACTACACCTTCTCCCCCACCACCATGGCCCCGCAGCCTGGGCTGAGTGTGCCGCTCCGGCAGGACTCCTGGTGTGCCCTGGCGCTCGCCTAGAAACCCCCAACCACCGGCAAAAAGCCTCGGGACCAACATTTTCGGCTGGCCCTGCAAATGGCAGACGGGCAGGAGGATGGGCTGCCGTAGGGCTTCGGGACTGCGGGGTGTGAAGCCGCGTCCGGAGAACAGGTTTCTTTTGGAGGATGCACATGGAAAACGCTGGCTGGACGGGGCCAGGATGGCCCCGCTGTGGCACCGGCTCCCCAGAAAGCTCATCCTCAGCCGGAGCGACCCAGGGTTGCCTCCCCGAGGCCGGAGCCCCGAGGCTGCTTCCGTTTTCCTGGGGAAAGCCTTTCTCCTTTGAGATGAAACCAGCAAATAAACGCATCCCAGAATCTATGTTTATTCGCAGTGATTTCTCCCTCCTATGACTCCTCTGTGTGCAATTTATCCCACTTTCCAATAAGGACTGTAATAACATGGCACCAAATAACTTAATTTTATTAAAATGTAAACTGTGTGGCCTCCTTTATGTTTTATTGGCCACAACAGGAAGAAAAGAGAAAAAAAAAAGCAATGGTTGTTTTAAACATTTACTGTTTTATATTAAAAACGATCATCTCTATAGAGTGTTAGCTTCTGAAGCATTTAGCGTATCAACACTGAGCTGATGAGTCATACATGAAATAAACACGCTGCTCTTCCCTTTCCAGTTCCAAAGGAAGATTTTTTTATTATTATTTAGGCAAACCACATGACAAAAATGGTCAAAACCTCCCAATAATAAAAGAATACTGAAATGCTGTTTTCTTTCGTATTTCCTGATTGTTTTCGATATTGCCAACTCTAAGCATTAGAAAATCAGAAGTCAGTCCTCCAAAAGTTGAGAGAAAGGTTTGAGGCACTGAAAAATAAAGGATGTGTTGGAGGTATATTTGTTTGCATCCAGTTTTGCGGATGTTTTGAATGGAGGATTTCCAGCTTTCAGCCAGGCAGGGCAGAGATTCTTTTTTAATTATTTTAACAAAAGGCAAGTAGAAAATAATTTCTTGGAGCTGAGCTGTAGCAATAGATCATCAGTGATGCAAAACCCACATCACACTTCCAAAAGCTGGCAACAGCGCGTTTCTACGGCTTCTCAGAGCTGCCCCGGGGAGGTGGGCGATGGGGAGAGATGCTCTGCTGGGGGCATGCAAGGAGGCCCTGGAGCTCCAGAGGAGCCTGGGGGTGAGGAGAAGACCATACCGAGGAGGGGAGATGGGTGGGAAATGAAGGCGGAACAAGGTCGTGAAGTTACTTCTATGGCCTGCTTTATTTGTTATTTCTAAATAAAATCTCCAGCCTGGCTGGACAGCTATTTGTGGCCAGGAAGCTGTCAAGTAATAGTTCCTTAATATAGAAGTTGACCTGTCCGGGGCTTCCTGGAGCAACTCTTCCTCTTGTCAGAAGAGATGGATCGCTTGATTTTTATTATAAACAACAGGCTAAAGTTGATCAGGGAGAGTGAAATCTGACATCGAGTCACGACTCAGCTGAGATGGAGGATGGTGCTTTCCACCATGCAACCCTTGCTGGAAGAAAGGAGCTGCCCCAGGCTCTGGGGAGCATCAGTCCCCTCCAGTGCTGCCATAGCTCAGCGGCTGGTCCCTCAACGTAGCCCTGTGCGGGCGGGCATGGGGGGTTTCAAGCCACCCTTTTATTGAAGCCCGCAGATGAAAACTGTCTTTGGAGGAGTTCTTCTTGTGCCTCCAGAGCTTTATTAGCAGTTTGCATCACGCCAAGCTGCAGTGCCAGGGCAGGGGCTGTCACGGAGGGGCATCCCTCCAGCGCTGGGCTCGGCAGTGGCACAGCGTGTTTGCATAGCCGGGCTCTCACCGCAGATCCGCGTCTCCACCGTTTGTTTTTCCACTCTAGCCTGCCAACATCTGCAGCAGAGCTGGGCACAGCCATGCAGCGGATAAGCCAAACAGCACGGGGCTGGCAGGGTGACGCTGTTCCCAAATCCAGCCCAAACTGTTCCTCTGGGAGTCAGGAAAACGGGTAATATGGCTCGGACTCAGGCGACCTGCAGGCGCCCGGGGTGACGTGTCGGGACGTGGGCGGGCAGGAGCGAGCAGGAGCCCTGAGCATAGCATGAGTAACGCTCCCAGGCAGCTCCCCAAACCCCAAGCTTTCCAGGCAAAAGGAAAGGCAGCACAACACAAGTCATGACAAGATGATTTCTACGGACGATGGCAGGGGGTCCTTGCTTTTTCGTCTGTGTGACCCTGAGGGGGAGAGTTATTTTAAAGGCAAACAAGAAGACCCAAACAATGCCAAGATGTTGACACCAGTGGCTCCAGCGGTTTTATTTATTGCCTGTTGGTAACCATTGACTGGGTGTCGGGATGCTCTGGGGGCTGGTGGCTGACGAAATGAGGCAGAGGGACAAGAATTGAAACAACCGGGATGTGTGTAATTTTTCCTTCCTGCTCGCTCCCTGCACTCCTGGACGGCATCATCCATAAAGCTGGTCTTTCACTTCTCAGGGGTATCTTCCAACCTTTCACTCCCATACCCAAGGCAGGAGCCGCCCCCGCAGACTTCTGTCTCCTGGTCAGCCCTAAGAGGAGAGGCAGCACCATCTGCACAGCCCCGCGGGAGAGGGGAGGCTTCCTTTCCTCCCAGCCCTTGCACCCCCAGAGGACCCAGCACCCTGGGAAGCTCACCCTGTGCAGGTCCCAGCCTTGCAGCAGCCACATCCAGGAGGACCCATGCACCTTCCAGCCGTTACCTTCCCAAGCGGCCGTTTTGAAGACCTTCCCTATACAGGGTGCACTTCCCTTTGTACCCCTCATTACGTGCCAAAGAGGAGCATTTGCCCCAATAGGTGTGAGCAAAAAACACAGGAATGTTCATGTCTTCCCAGCTCATGTTACATCCCCAATCCTTCTCCTACAGCCTTTGGGCACCTGGTTGCACAGCCCAGCTCAGCCCACATGTTTGCAGGAGTTTGAACGGTTGGGGTGGCCACAATGGAGAAGATTGGACTCAAAACCAAAGTCCGGGGGAACCAGGCCCCCCAGCTGACCTGGAGGTTATGGGCTTCCCACGCGGCACCCGCTGTCCCACCCCACCTGGCTCCAGCCAGTGGGCAGGAGCTGCCTTTGGTCAGCCCCTGCCCATGCTGTGCTAACAGCACCATCGCCGCCTCCTGTGACCAGGCTCACCCCTCCCTGCCTCATCCCCAAACAAGGCTGATTTGCAGACGCACTTCAGAGATCAACTTTTTCTTCTCTTTCTCAAACCTTTCCCAGTCCCCTTGGTGCTCTCTCCCCTTCCCAGGCATGGTGTGTATTTGCTCTCCTACAGGTCTGGTGGCTTGTGGACAACTACTATCTTTTCTGTTGTTGTACAGCTGCCTCGGAGCTATCAATTGCCTTTGTTCAAAGGTCACCTGCCCAGATGATTTTACAACATGACTACAATGATCTGTTCCATTTTGCACTTTATACTGATGCCACGGTGATTTTTACCAAGTCAGCAAGTGAGTAATGAAGCACTTGAGTCTGTAAACACATGTTGTTCTTGTTTATGATCATATTAATAGCACAATAAACCATTGCTCACACAAGCAGCTGCTTTCAAAACAACAAAAAAAGTTTGTTTCTTTTTGATTTCTGCATGGAAACTGGAAAGTTGTGGTTTAATTTCTGCTGGGAGCCCAAGACTCTCTAATGGGGTGTCACTTTTAAGTTGGAACACAGAGCCATCATTTTTTCTGCATTGCACACAGAAGTCTTCAGCACAAATTGTGTGGCAGCTCAGCTGCCAATCAGGCTCTGCCTGAACTGCAAACACCACCCAGCTGGCAGATAGGTTTGAGCCGTCCTTCTCACAAGCTTTGGGAACCCACAACACCCAGATGAAGCTGTGCACCAAAGTCCCTGGTTAGGCTGATTTATGCCAGCTGAGGAACATGCCCATCGTGGTTATAAGAAGATGGGGGCCTCAAGTTTCTCTTTCCTGGTCCTAGTGGTTGGCAAGTCTATGAAGTATTGTGTGGATCCAAGAGGTTTTTCCTGGAAAGAAGGTGGAAGCAAGGCTCTGAGTGAGGTACAGCAGTGCTCCAGGGGGTGTAGGGGCTCTGTTGCTCATTTTTTGATCACTCTGGAAGTGCTTGGTGGTGCAGAGAGGCAAAGTCACTGTTACTTCCCAGTCCTTGTCCGCTGCTTCCTTGCTCCTCTCCAGTGCTTTTTATTGTGAAGTTGGTTGTGTACCAGCCAGGGAAACAACTCATGTTGCTTTCCAGATCAATGTGCTGCAGTAAGTAAATGTCCAGGCTACTTACTTGTGTAGCAGCTAAACCAGAGCTGAATATTCAATCTCACCATTGTATGCATAGAAGAAGAAAACAAACAACACTGCTCCTTTCATCACATCAGGTGGTCCTTCTTGGAGAAAGCTCTGTGGCCAGGGGTTGTAGGAGGTAGTGTCTCCAAGAACCTTTCCTGTTTAGAACCAAATTTACATTGAATAACCCAAAAGACACTTAATGAGGAGCAATAACACCTTTTGCAAAGTCTTTTTATTTCAGAGAAGCTCCTCCTCAAGGGGAAGCTTGGTGAGAAGCAGCACATCCTAAAAAGGCTCTTGTTAAAGGGAGTTTATCCCCAGCCTGTTGTCTTCTCCGAAAACCCCATATACCATGTTTCAGTAAAATTTCTATCAGTAAAATTTCTACCCAAGAGTACCCGCCACAGTAGGTGTTGAGAGGAAAGAAGGGGAGCAGTGTTGGACTGTCTTTATGGTCAAACTTGGCAAAAAGCAGCTTTACAGTGTTCTACTGCTACTGTGACTGTCAGCATTTACCAGCCTTCTTCATGTTCTTGTATGCTGTCTTTAATGTTATTAGGAAATGCGTTACTATTGGAATCTAAAGATTTTTATAACAAGCATTTCCACAGCAGTGTTAAATGTGGCTGAGAGCAGACCTTGGCTATTGTGGTGTTTGAAAATATTGGAGTCTGAGCTGCCTCCAGGGCCAATTCCTCAGCTGGTGCAAGGTAACAGTGCTGAATTGGTCTCCCATATAAACATTTAACCTCGTTGATGGGATGTTATTTACATTTCCCAATAATCCAGAAAAAACAGGAGAAAGTGGGAAAATGTTATTATTCAAGTAGAAGAGTCTGTCTTGCCCTGGGTGCAAAGCTAGCTGCTTCATGTCTGTGAAAGCTTTGGGAGCCCTCCTCTCAGGGATGAGTGCAAAAAGAGCACATGCGGGGGAAAGAATGGATAGAAAAAAGTAAAGTAAGAGTGCCTCTTACTATTTTTTCCTCCAAACCAAGTAAATGGCTCAAAGAAAACACTGATGAAAAATTTCAGCCCTTGTCCCGTCTCACCTGTGCTCACATTTCCCCTGTTCCAGGGCAAGGCATGGGACTGACCCTCCTGCGGGACTGCCCGAAAGATTGAATGGGAGGAAAGGAGAGGTGGGCACAGACGGGATGCGGAGCGGGGCCCTAATGTCGCTGTTATTTCAGGTGTTGGTATCATTCTTCCCATCTGTTCGCTCTTTGCCTGTAATAAAGAAGAATAGCTCTGGCTCGTGAAATGAATGGAAATGACAGGCATTTAGCTGCAGGAGCCCGCTATAACATCCGACTGAAGCGGTGCTTAAGCTGCTTTTAGTGATATGGCCTTAGCGAGCAGGGTAGGAAAATAGTGCTGGAGACACCACCCCTCCATGTGTGAGCAGGAGGACTAAGGTGAGCGGCAAGGTGGAATCGGCAGTGTTAATCATTTACCCTGAGTGCGACGGAGGCTATAATAGACACTCTGTGTGTGTATAGGGATCTGTAAGCATAAATGTTAAATGGGGAAGCTGCTGCTCAAAGGGCACCATAAAGTGGCCTTTTGGGGAGGCAGTTTATCCAGATCCACCTTTGTTCGCTTCGTGGGAGCACTTTCCTGTGCTGTGGTGCTCTGTCATGGGCAGGGCCATCACCATGAGACAGCATGGATGGGGACTGCAGGGTGATTTTCACTCCTGAGCCTGACCTTGATGTCTTTCCTCCCTGATCAATAATGCCTCAGCACCAAAGAGGAGCAGAGGACTTCCATGGAAGGTGATGGCTAATGGTGAGCGTTCAGGAATAACAGTGGTGTTTGAGCCTTGCTCCATGGGAATTCCCTTGGAAGGGTGTAAGCTTGCTTTTCTGCTGTCCTACAGTATTTAAGTCATAAGTATTATGTCATCATGGATATAATATATATTATTTCTATAATAACAAGGCAAGATTTGGGATTGACTTGGCAGTCAGATGTGGCTAAACATGTTGCCATCACCTTCCTTCGACAGGAACAAGTGATAAATACAGGTTGTCATTTCTCCATAACCAAGTTTATCCCAGTCAACAGCAACACAGACCTTACTGTGTCTTTAGCTTGGGTTACTGGCTGCAGCGGTGCTTCAGGTCATGCCTCAAAACAGGCTTTCCCCAGGAGCAAGTTCTTCCTGCTTGCTGAGGTGCAAGAATGATCTTGCAGTTCCACAAGAGTCTGTAGAAAGCCCATGATAAAAACCAAGGGTAAAGGGATATTGTTCCTGGATGTGTTTCTCTCTTGGTACATCACAGAGCTTGCTCCTAAATCCGGCCTTGCATCCACAGAAGAGGGTCTATGAGCATGAGCCTGGTGTGTCAGCTTGGCCCTGTGCTCTGCATTCAGGGTAAATGTACCTGCAGTGTCTGTGGCTCCCAGGAAAGTCCCAAAGCATGAGAGGCCACACAGCTTCTCTTGGAGGAAGCAAAGCTACTCCAGAAGTATCTATCCCTGCAGGAAAGTTGGTCTCATCAGTATTCCTGCAGCAGGCTTTGCTGCATGCCCCGGAGTGATTGGCAGCAGCTTGAGCTTTGCTTTTAAATCATGCAGCTTTGCCTCATATTAGAACATGATTAGAAAGGATTTAGCAATTTAAAATATTAATAATGGACAACTCATTTCGGAGCAGCAAGTTTTAATAACAGTGATCCTTCTTGGACGGGCTCTGCTCTGAGGTTATTGACTTTGACATTGCTGCTTGTCCTGATCTTTAGACAAAGATGCAGAATTCGTCCTCATGTTGCTTCCTTTCCCCTACTGTGTGGGCTGCCCTGGGCACCCCCATTTCAGAGCCAGTGATACCTTTGCTAAAGGTAACATGAGTAAATAAACCTGGGGAGAGAAGAGCCACATCTGCCCCATCACCTTGAAGTCGCATGGTTGGGAGAGCACGAGCAGCACCCTGGGGTGCTCATGGGGAGGGAGAGCTTGGCCTGCCCTTGTCTCCTACCCCTGGAAATTTGTATCTATGTCTAAAACAAAGTTACAGACAGGAAAAGAACTGCCTTGTACAATTTTGCGGGATGACAGCCAGGGCGTATTGGAGACACCACTAGCTGGTTTGAGATGGCACTTCTCAGGAGCTCCAGGTTTCAGAAGGTCTCTGTGCTTGCTGTGGTTTTTCTTTTTGAAGCCTATGGTTGGTCTGACATGAAGATACCTCTTGACTTTTCCTTTTCTGTCTTGCTTTTCCTTTTTGGCTTGGTTTGTGCATCACCAATCATTTTAGTTACAGCAGTGTCAATGGGGCTTGTAACATAACCGCAAAATCAGTTACATCTGGAGCATGTGGAGCAAGGTCACTGGGGATGGAGTTTCTTTTGTTTTTTAACGGCAGCCTGAATAAATGGCAACCAAGCCCTCTTGCATTTGCAGGAGGCAAAAGCCAAAAATAAAACCACAATAGCATCCATGTTTTCCAGTTAAAATAGCTGTCTTCTACTCTTGTAATTAAATTCAGTTTTGATTTTTCAAAGAAAAACAGGCTAGGGATCAGTCCATAATTAGTAGGAAATTGGTTTGGATAGAATAAGAATCTTCTTATCTCTTCATCAGAAACCAAATCTAAACAAAACCAGAATATGATTTGAGGTTTATAAGCTTTTTTTAACTCCGTATTTTAGTGCTTCTGAATTTCCCACTGAGATCCAAAACTAGGAGTAAAAAGTCAGGGAGCAATCCCTGTGATTTCTCGGTCCTACTCAGAACCAGGAAATTTGGGGACTTCCTCAGGAGGTTTCCTGGGAGACAAGCATGCTTTTTTTTTAATCACTGATGCCTTTTTTGAGGTGCACAATTGGGCTGCAGAAAACACCGCAAATGTTTAGGTTATTTTCCACACTGAGTCAGGCTGCCCAATGTGTTAATTCATCAAGTGTGCTGTGTTTCTGCTAATTGCCAGCTTGGGTCTAGGCTTCAGCCAGCTCAAAGTGTATCCTCGGAGTGGAGGCTTATCTCATGAGCTTCCTGAGTCTGCAGAATTGAATGAAAGTCTCACCAGGAAAAGTGGTTTGTTTTGCTTTTAGTTTGTTTTGTAAGAAAGCTGAGAATTTCCCTTCCCAGCCAAGTCTGAATTGACCACAGAGAAGCTCACAAGTTTCAATGCTTCAGATCCTCGGGCTCTGCAGACTCCAGAAGTGCTAAATGCCTCTTAAAAAAAAAAAAAAAAGTAAATCTTGCTATGCATTTTCAGTCCTCCATTGAAATTGAGTATTAATTCAGTTCCAATTTGGAAAGAGGCTGTGAATATGCTGTCTTGTCAGCTGATTTCCTTCCCTTCCCCAGAGAGATTTTTGGTAAAACATTGCTAAAATGTTTAATTTCTATCAGACTTTCAAGCTTGGTTTCCCACCTTTAACCCTGCAGTGATGAGGGCACTTGCGGGTGTCATCTTCACGTAAGAGGTCATCTGTTGCTGCATCCACACTTGGTCAGTGAAGGAGCTGAGATGCAATGAGGCAAAGTGACTTGCTGAAGGTCCAACAGGAGGTCAGTGGCAGGAATGGCCCGGGGTTCTTGTATGTGGATTTTGTCATGGGACTGGAGTAAAAACAATCTATATAGTAAGGTTTGGATTGGGTTTGCGAAATGCAACCATTGCTGGGGTCAGCCAGCGGGCATGGGACAGTCCTGCTGATGGACCTGAACCTGCAAACCCATCTTGGAATGGAGTTGAGCTGCTGTTGAGCAGCCCTGGCCATCCCTGCCAGCACCATGCTGTCCCTCCTGGGGCTGGAGCATGGCTCCTCCTGGGCTTCTGTGCTCCCAAAGTACCAGGGGCCTTGTTCACTGCATAAAGGTCAGGAGGGTATTTATACCACTAAGGTGATGCCCAAACCAAAACATCATCTACTTATATAAAAATCCTGTAAAGGCAGATGTGTAGTAAATGAAACTATTCTCTACTAGGTGGACTTCTAATCTGTGCAGTAGTTTTCCTAAAAAAGATCATTTCAGGCTGAAAGGCAACAAAGGTCCTCCATTTCAGAACAAAAAGGGATTTTGTTGGGGGGAAAAATAGACTAAATTTGGAAAACACTTAATAACAAAGTTGCCTTAATTTAACAACAGCTTTTATTAGATTGCACTTGTCCAACGAGATTAATGGATGTTTTCCTTTGAAACTCTGGGAGTCTTTCCTAGACACTGGGAATAAGTAGGCTCCTTCAAATGTTCTGTTTCCTACAGGATTTACTGGTGAAAGATTTAATACAATTCAGCACAAACATTTTAACCTTTCCATCTAAAATGCTGAATTCAACCGTTTCCTGAATGTGTATAATTTAAAGGCTTGTGTTTTCCTGTGTCATGCTCTCTGAAGCATTTTATGTCGCCTTGCTCCTATTGACTCTTTTAAGAAAACACTGCATAAGTATACAGTCACTTTCAGATAACTCATATGTTTACTTTATGAATGAAGGAGGAAATTGAATACTCAAATAAAGTTATGCATCTAAGTGCCAGAAGCTAACTGCCCTCTTAAATTTGCTTGTCTTCTTGAAAGAACCTTTAAATACAATTTATGACGTAAAGAGCCTTTCTGTAGTGCTGAGTAGGATCTCCACTGTCTCGGTTATAAATGGATGCTCTCAGCAGCTGTGTGTGGCTCTTGCTGAAGTCCAAGGCAGGGACAAATGTTGTGCCTCTGGGAGCTCATGTGCATCCCATGGATCTGGCGTGGGCTGCGAATAAACAGGCTGCTGCCTGCGCTGCTGTTTTGATGTAGTTATCTAGTGCAGGCGGAAGTACAAGTGGGTATAAAGCAAAAGGAAGGTTTCCAGCATCATCTAACCACTGTCATGGTAAACTTTAATATTAGGTTGAGATCTCACAACTCAGGGAAGTGGTACCTGGCTGCCTGGGTGAGCAGTGCCATTTGCTGTCCTGCTTCTCCTGCCCCTGGTTTGGAAAAACTTAAATCTGGTTTGGGTTTAGGGGTATAACTCAGGTCAGTCCCCAGTTATGCTTGTCTCTGCAGTGTGCTAGCACCTGAGGTAATTGTTTTTTTCCTTGAAATAATTAGCAAGCATGATTAAATTTGCCTTAATTAAAAAAATAAAGCAATTCACCAGTGAATTAACCTTGCAAACTCCCCAGCCTGTTTCTCTTCCCCTTTCCTTCAAGAAGGTTTCTCCCAGGATCTCATTCCAACTCACTAATGAATTGCTACAATAATGGGAATATGATTGACATGTTAAGTGTCCTTCCTTGAGCTGGAGTTGTTATAGGATGATAAATATGAGAAGGCACCTCTGGCTGGTTTGGCTCTGCCAGCCATGGGCAGGGCTTGGTGGGAGGCTTGGTGTGATCCAGGGCACCAGAAGGACTTGGCTGTAGCCCTCCGTGCAGAGCCTATGGCTTCAATGCACCTAAGCTCATCATTTGGCACAGGGCTTCTCAGCTTCACATCCAAGTATAATGCTTTGACATATATTGCTTTATTTATAAAAAGAAGAAAGGTTTCAGAGTCCCTTTGGGTCCTGTTGGCTGGGGTTTGGTTGCAGGATGAGGGAATAAAGTTTACTCTTGTGGGTCCTAGTTGGATGTGAAAGCTTGCTGGTCTTCAGCTCCGTACTCCTCAGCAAAGCCATGCCATGCACAGAGCAACCATGAAAATCTGCATGCTTCTGTCCAATGTCTCTGTCCAGAAGCAGGGCCATGGGCCAAACTCTGCTTCACACAATAACCTTTGAGCCAAGGACAGCTGTCACCTGCTCCCTGAAGGCCAGGCGGTGGGCAGGGGTGCAGGTATTAGCCCTGAATGGATTATTCAGGGAGCAAAACACTTCTGCCAGTGCAAATCCACTCTGTTTGTTCCAGTTCAGTGGGTTCTTACAATTTCTTATTAGCCTTGGAATATTTGATTTTTTTCCTTAAAGCTTCTGGTTTCATGCTATTACATCTCTGCCTGTGTTTTAAGAAGCAGTCGGTATCTCCATGGGTGGTGAGGAGGGCAGTTGGATCATGCAGGTCCAGTGAGTTGAGATGGAGCCTCAGATGACTGCAGCGCTGATTTAGGATGTTGGGTTTGGAGGGATGAATTTAGCTGTGGCTCAGAGCTATCCTGGAGCAGGGTGAGCTCAGGAACTTGCCTGCTGGGGACAGTTGCCTGGCTCCCCTCACTGCATTCTGCACCCAAAAAAGGGAGCAGTGGGGCTGACCTGCCGCTCCAGAGCCACTGCCCTGTGCTGTGGGGGAAGCAGGTATAAGCAGAATGAAGTGCAGGTAATAGCACTCCCAAACCTCCTGTGATTACTACATTAAAAAGAGAAGGCCCTTGAAAGCTGGAGTAATTGAGCAAGTGTAAGATAAAGAGCAGGAACCCAAATGAGCTTGTAGCCTCCAGGGCAGAGGAGAGGGCCAGATCTGGAGGGCAGATTGATGGGAAGAGGCATTGATTTGCATCCAACCTTCCCTTCACCCCCCCTGCATCTCCCCAGTACAGAGATCTGTTTCCCACGGACCTTCCTGCCATCAAGCTCAGGCAGCTTTTGGGGTGTGATGGAGGCCCACAGAGACCCAGCTATTCCTGACGGCTGGTCCCTTTTACAGAAGGGCCATGGCTGATGAGGAAAGGTCCTGGACCTTCCTCTCCCCTCCCAAAGTCAAAAATACCAGTGTCTGAGCAGGGACATGCTGGGGGTTATGCAGCAGGTGAAGGCAGACCTGCGAGCCAGGCAGAGGTCACTCGCAAGGTCCAATCTCTCCCCCAGCACGGGCTGCACCACCAGCAGGATCCCTATCGCACGCTAATATTGGATTATGATCGTGAGACTCCACAATGTCACACTGATAAGGGCGAGGTTTTTCCCTGTACGAGCCTGTTTCATTTTAACACGTAGGTATGTCAAGTGAAGGGAATATTTTCCCTTCTGCATCAGATGCCAACTTCACTGAGGTCAGTCACAGAAGCGTGTGTGCAAATGTCAGGGCTGGCAAGGAGTGCAGTTATGGGGTACAGGGTTCTTCAGAGCTGTGGGGAAGGGAAGGTGCTGGGTGGGCAGCCCCCAATGGGAATGGGGTGCTGTGGGCCAAGAGGTGGTGAAGGAAAGGTAGGTGCTCATGAGCTGTGCTGGCAGAGCTGCCTGGCTCTGCATTTCAGAGGTTACTGCAATGTTGCAAGGACAGACAAATCAGGAGGAGTTACCAGTTTTCCCAAACTTATCCAACTAGTGTTTCTAGAGCAGGCTAGAAGAACACCTTTCCTCTTGCTCAGGTCCTTCTGACATGAGCAAGAGCTTGGCACAGCCTGGGAGGGTGTCTCGCATCTCCATTTGCCTCATCCATCAGTGGCCAATGTGAGGTGCTTCAAAGGCAGAGTTGGACCAAGAGGTCATGGTGGAAACAGCTTTGCTAAATGAATGAGAAAGCCCTTTTGCAATCCTAGGAAAAAATTTCCACAAGAAACTGATGTTGCTGAGACAGAAGTACTCTGGGGACTGGAAAAACTTAATGCTGCTTCTGCTTGAACATGGCTTGCTTGCAAAGTGTGCCTCCAAACTAAGTCATCTTTGTGGAAGGAGAGGTAGGAGTCATTTGAAGAGGAAAAATATGGTGACAAAAAGCAACTTTGCAGCCCCCATTGTCCTGGACTGGTTCCCACACAGGCGGTGTGATTGCCTTCTTGCTCCCTCCAAACCCAAGGGTCCCTGGGGGAGAAGATGAAGTGGTACTTGAAGAAGTACACTGGCTTCCCTTGGGCTGAGCTCTAATTAATGAATTAAATGCAGAAATGCATCACAGCTTGTGTTCCCTGGTCACTTCCTACTGAAAAAACCCTTCAAAATCTCTGCCAGGTCCATATACATCTAAGTCAATACTGTACACCAAAATGTCAAAGTGGACAATAGCAACTAAAAATAGGCAAAGACAGGAATTTGCCTATAATATTTTTAAACTTGGAGGATGGCAAAGCTATATATAGTCAATACAGAAAAATGGGTTTTGTTGCTTAAATGAGGAAAACAAGAGGTGTGGCTGTTTAGCTGGATATCTGGTTTGATGCAGGTTTGATTTCAAAACCAATAATCCTCTTTGGGCACTGCACCTTTCTGCACTTACCCCAGGGCGGTGTGGGGGCTTCCCAGGGGAGCGGAGAGGCAAGTATGGATCATATCGCAAAGACACTGGGAGGATTTTACCCCCTTCTCCTGTTTGCTATTTAGCAGAGTAGGGGAGAGGGGTGGAGGACAGGGCTCTGACTGCAGGCGCAATTTAGAAGCAGGATCACGCAGCGGCCAATGCCTGGCTCCTTGGGCCGTGGAGCAACGTGTAAGGTGGCTCCTGCCTTCACCTTTTGCTCTCCAGTTTGTGCTGGAAACCTGCTATCCACACTGCTCCTCAGAGGGACAAGGAGAAGTGAGCAAGTCAAGGCTGCTGCTCCCTCTGCCGACTCCGGCTGAGAGCGAGAGGCTCAGCTCGGGGCAAGCTCCTGTTTGCCCAATTCCACTGCGCGCATCTCCAAGGGTGGAAACGCCATTGCCAGAAGAGCTGCTTTGGTAAATATTCAAAAGAGCAGTTTTGCCTTACATCAGAAGTAGACGAATAAACAGGAAATAGGGGGTTGAGCAACTCTTTCTCTTTTTTTATGTCTCTCTGTGATAAAGTACATGATTTTTACCAAAGAATGTCTTGATGATAAAGCATTCAGTCAGGATCAAATCTTGAATCAAGGAAAACTTTGCCATTGAATTTAATGGGAACAAGTTCAAGTCTGTAATCTGCAACTTGAGTTCCTCGCTTTTTTTTCCTGCAGATCCCTTTAATCCTTTAGCAACCATGTGTATTTTCTAAAGAGGTTTTCTGTGCGTCCTGGGGGTATAAAATCACAATGGGAAAGAAGTGCTGCTTATAAACTGCGAGCAACTGCAATCTGCCTCCAGCTCTGTTGGTAACACCCTGTGGATATTTGCTTCTCAGAGATTAGAGGAACAAAGCAAGAAGAGAGCAGTGTTCCATTATGGTAGAGCATATAATATTGTGATTATTACTCATGCCCCTCTGTCTAATTAATCATTTTGTGTGTTATTTGAAGACAAACAGGGCCTTTGGTTCATTATCGCTTGTACATACACAGAACTGGAGTCACTTCAGTGCTGTCAGACTTGGTTAATCCCTGCCTGGGTTTTGTACATGTCTGGGTATCTGAATCATGTACATGGCAAATGATCTACTAATATGTTTGCTCCACCAGTTTGCTCATATGGAGCCAAATATATGAAAGCATTCAAACTCCGGAAAGTGCAGATATGCTCTTAATGGGCTTGACAAAGGCACCTAATGTTAAAGGTTGTGAAAAAAGGGGTTGCTGATGAAATGCTTTTTTCTTTTAAAGTATTTTTTTTTTATTTCTTTTATTATTTATATTTTATCCTGCTTAATGTTTTGAACTGGGAGGCAGGAAAGGGGATCAGGAAAACTCCGAAAACTCTGAAATCTATGAAAACAGAATTAGGGGGCAAAAATGTCAATTTAATCTGAAGCAGAGGAAAAGAGTGATTGCTGAAGATCAGTGTTTTGTGGTACCCAAGAATTGGGAGCCAGACTATGAGCTGCAGCTCAGCCAGTTAACAGAGTTACTGTGATGCTGCAGTTGTGGAATAAATCACCGTGGCCACCCGGTCACCCAGGTAGCTACAACGTGCAGTTATCCTGCCTGCCTGCTCCATCAGGGCAGCTGCCCTTGCCCTGTCTCACTTCACGGCAGCCTTTCTTAAGCTGTCATTCTGAAAATCTGGGCCATGAATTTTAAAATTTAAAGAACCTCCACATGCTTTTCCTCTCTGCTCATCTGTCCGAGGACAGAGCCTATTTTCAGGCTCCGCACTTGGAAAGCTACATTAAGACTGTAACATTTTGATTACAAGTGATATAAAATGCAGTTTGCTTTATTTCCTAATTAATGACAGTACATAAAGCAACAGTAAACTCAATTGCTTCCAACAGCTTTTTATATTCACTTGGAGGCATTTTCAGAAATATGACTCTTTTACCCAGCAAAATCTTTCCTTGACCAGATGTACAAGGAAAGCACTTTTATTGGCTCCATGATAATATCGCTAAAGAGGAAACAAGCTATAAAAATAAAAAAACCCACACAATTTGAGAGTTGCTAAACTGAAAGATACAGAAACAAATACGGAGAAGATAATAAGGCCTTTAACTGATAGTAGTGTCCTGTGTCAATAATGCAGACACACTGAATAAGTCCCTCTGCAACAAGACTCATTAGAAACATGTACATCGGCCCAGAGCAATTACTTTGATTGTTCCCCGGCTGCTTTTCACAATAAATGTCCGCAGACCCACCAAGGTTGCAGTCATTTCACTCACCGCACATCCTTGCAGATATATGGCCATACTGAAAACAGGTAAGTGCAATGTATTTCCCGCTCAAGATCTCAGGCTTGTTGCTTTATAGACCGGCTTTCAGGAGAAGTGCTAGCCCAGGATGGTAAACAAGCCTGTTCAAATGGGTGGAGAACAAAGTACCCACTTCCATAAGGAATGACTATGGCCAAGGAATGTATTGACACATGGCTGTCTGGCGCATAGATCTTGTCTTGGGTTTGCATCCGCAAAGGGGTGAGATGCTCCTGAATTTCAATGAAGTCCATGTAGACCTTGCCTCCCTAAATGTCAAACCTGGTCACGAATGAGTCTGTTTGATTCATGGGTGGTTTTGCTTGAAATTGAAGATAATAGACTTCTCTACACATTGGCACTCCAAGAGCTCAGTGGTAGGTTTTTGGAGATGGGAGATGTCTGCCTCTTCCTTAAGCATGGGAGCAAAGCAGGGATTGCCATATTCTGTCCCGGAGGTCCAGGCTGGAGCGTCGTATGTGTCCATGGGGTAACATGGGCATCGAGAGCTCAGCACCAAGGCAGGAAGCACCCAATAAGTGCAAAATTATGCCTTGTGCCACCCAGACACAACAGGGGGGGGGAAAAAAAATGGAGCCAGGGAAAATCTAAGAGTTTAGGTGAAAGACATACTGGTGGGTGGCTTAGATCCACCAGCTGTTGTTTATTGCTTAGCATCAAGTCATAGCCTGGGTGGTAAAGACCTAATAAACAACTGGCTTCATTTTGAGAGGTTGCAGCAGTGACAGTTGTTAGCTGTGGGATCACCTTCGACAGCCTCTTCAACTGGCATAGTGCCCTAAGAGAAAAGTTGCCATCAACTAACCAGAAACGCCAGCAATGTCTTCAAGTGATCTTACTGGAAAATAAGGGCTACATGCTGTTATGTGCAGCACAACAGGACAGGCTGCATGCTTTATTTAAATAAGAGAAGTATAAAATTCAGGTGTTGGTCATGCAAATAGCTTTACTAAAGGAAAACTGAAATATTTTGAATTCTTGGACAAATACCCATCACCTCCCCTTGCAGAGGTAGAGCACAAGTACCTACACTGCAAACCATGTTTCTCCTGTGGGAATTGCAAGAAGTCTAGAGAAGTTTGGCTGAAAGGCAGGAATGAAAGCTAAATTTCCAAAGGTAAATTTTCTTTTTTTTTTTTTCCTGGTTTTAAATATTTTGACTGGGGAAGGTCCAATGAAAGGCCAAAATAAGTGAGCATGGGAGACTACAGCCCTTGGCAACATGATAAAGTGTAAGGTAATAATAAAAGTAAACTGAAAGCTGGTCAGAGTAAAAATACATAAGTTGAGGACGCTTTTGTATTTGCACTGTACATTGGTAGTCTGGAGGTAAGGATGTGGATAAATTATACCCAACAAGCAGAAAGACTAAAGCTGACTCAGAGCCATAAAATTGCATGGTAGCATGGGGAAAGATGGGCAGTGAGAGTCAAGACTGAACAAGATAGTCAAATAGATTTGTATATCACTGTTCCTAAGTGGCAATAACCCCCATTTCCCTCTTCTTGGTATCTCCAGTTTCCTCTTCTCTATACAAGTTTTACAGAGGGGTTGGACAAAGCCAGCCCAAAGCCTTTCTCTAGCAGAAGCTGGGCAGTTGCTAACTGTCCAGCTTCTGAAGGCAACTCTTGTTTTGTCATGACCATCCTGCTGTGGCAATGGAAAGAAGGACATCTCCTTTGGCAAGGCTGGAAAATGGGACCCCAGGAACAGGAATGCATAAAAAGATATATGGACAAAATTGAAAGGAAAGCAAAGAGCTGTCTAGCATTTCCTGAGATCCCCTTCCTTTGCAACAGTGCGATCCTCGCAACTGAATCAGAATGTGTATTTGCTCAAAAGAGTTAATCTTTATTAACAGCCCCAGAATGCCCTTCAGCTGGTGTACAACCTGGTTCAAAGGTTTTCAAGAAAAACAACATACCATAAACCAAAGGGCAACACTAATTGGAAGCAATGTAATTTCTCTGAAAACAGCAATACCTTTCTGTGGGTTAATAACCGGAAATTAAATTTCATGTATGTTAGCATAACCCATCATAAAGCACCAGGTGAATAAGGGGGCACAGGCAATAAGGGCAAGGGTTCAGAGCACACACAGTCACTGTCCTACAGCAACCCCTATTCCTTGGCCAGAGTCAGTATGCCCAAAGGATTAGTCTTCAGTCTTAATCCCCTTGGTTGAAGAAAACTATTTCCACAACATAGCTCCTGTTGCTTCTTTGGTGGTAGAATAAGGAGGGACATAAATTCAGTTGTCCCCAGAAGCAGCATTGCTCTGCTTGTGTCCTGGCACGTGGAGCTGGGGCAGCAGCAAAGGGTTGCTGTGACTTGTCCATCCAGTTTGATGTTCCCTCAATCTCGTGCTCACAGGTCACTGGTGCTTCGGGTGACCTTGCCTTCTGTGCTGGATACACAAATGAGAAACTGGTCTTAAAAAAATGAATGGAGTTTCAATGTTAAAATGTCATGAAATGGAGAGTGGGTACAAATGCATGCTGGGATCGAGTTTGCTGATGATGGCATTGCCTGAAATGGAAACTCAGCTAATATTTGGACTGCAGGGCGTGTGTCTCTTATAAGGAAATGGCTTAATCTGGAAAAGGAGGCAGAAATACAAGGTCAGATCTTCTCCTCTCTGCCCTCATTTCCTCTTCTGGCTGCTCAGACACTGCAGAGGAGTTGAGAGGCTGATGTCTCTGAGACTGGGCCCTGGGATGTCTCTCACCAGGGAACCGCCAACCCAGGGTGCACTGGCAGCTGTGAGGGGTGGGCACTGGGCAGGGATGCCAGAGCACCTCTAGTTTGGTGACATCTTGCAGATAGTACAGTCCTGAGGAGATGGATCCTGCCCAGAAGTTGTCCTGACCCTGCACAATATAATGAAGTCATCTGCTGGTCAAGCCAGGCTGATCGCAACATTTAGTTGGAGATACCATTGTGGACCGTCTTCTTTCCTGGGAGCTTGGTAGTGAATAAACAGAGATGTGGCCTCAGGCATTTACTGTGTCTGCGATGGCATTCCCTCCACCTGGAAAGCCCACACCTCTGCTTCTTAACACACTAGAGAAACATTTGCTGGTTTTTGCTTTATTTCTAGCTGCTGATGGTTAAGCTGAAGGGTGGGAAAGCCTGTAACCCAAAATACGCCTGGGCAAGAGAAAAACTCTCCATCTGCAGCATGGACTGCAGAAAGGATGGTGACAACCACGTGGCCCCGAGGGGGACGGCTCTTTGTGGCTGCAAACCATGAGCTCTGCTCATAGCAAGCTGCTGCTGCTCGGGGTCTACTTTATTTTTGCCTGTCGCTGTGTTCGGGAGACTTTTTGTCTGTAGGCCTCTCTCCCACTGAACCCATCCATCACCAGCGCTGACAGAGGTTCCTGCTGCCCGAAACGGCCAGGAAGACTCAGTGGAGCCAGAACCTCAGGGGTCAAGTCCAGGTTGTCGTGTCTGAGCAAATGCTGCTCAGGATACGCACGGCCCAACGTCGTGTTTGGAAGGCAGTAGCGGACTGAGAGGGAGGAGAAGGAAGGATAGGATGTAATCTTTCATCCTGCGAGCAAGCATGTGGGATGGGAATATTTCTTTTTGCTGCTGCTGGGGGTCTGGTCCCGAGCGGGTGGAGGAAGGGAGTCCCCAGCCCAGGCAGAGAGCAGCTGCTCTCTCCGCAGCCCTGGCACTGCTCTCCTGAGAATCTGCTCGCTATTTTTGGCTGCAGGAAAAATATAAAGGCAGAAAATGTTGGAGACACTGTACTGAACTCAGTGGTGCTTCTTGTGTGGATGAAGAAATAGAAGATCTAAAGGCACAAATGTGCCACGGTCATGATCCAGTGTGGATGTGCGAGCTGAGGAGGAAGGCTGTATGCATGGCATCAACCTGATGGACACAAGCATGAGCTCAGGGTACCCCAGGGCAGCTGCTTCCCAGCCCACCCCCTAAAGCAGGTTCTGGATGCACTGGGCTACCTTCCTCTGCAGGGTGCCACCACCATCTTCCTCATCGTTCTCACCAGCAGCACCAGTACTGTAACTAAATAATACATGCAGCTGGTTCTACCCAGAGCTATTGCCCAAAGCTCCCTGCACCATGTCCCTCAGTACTCCCAGTCCCAGTGCTCAACTGGTCCAGGCTGGCAGCCCTTATTCACCTGCCAGTCTCACCCACAAAATGCCATGTCTCCCTCATGGGTTTGGAGCATTGCCCTGGGGCTGAGGCCCCAGCACACGGTTTCTCCCACGTGCTACCCCAGCTAACAGGGACCGGGGGGTGCCACAGCCCACCTCAGCACTCTCACTTCCTATCAGGCAATCCCCCTAAAGTGACCCTTACTTGCTCAACATGCTGGGATGATGGCCCCAGAGATGGGCACCCACAGAGCTTCCTTCAAGCAGGCACTGGAGATGCCCTACTGAGCAGTGACAACGGGTACCCTGGTCATAACCCGCTCCCGAATTGCACTTTATTTGGTCCTGTCTCCCTGGAAGGATGCTTTACCCCCCCACTGTCCCCTCCCCAGGAGCTGCAGTGCTGCCTCCTGCCCCGGGAGCAGCCCCAGCCAGCACGCACAGAGGAGCGAGCACCCAGTCACACTCACGTTGTTTCAACACATTTACTTAATTAGCTTATCAAGAAATGTGTTTGGCCTCGTCTGATACTCGGAAAATGCTGTCTGTCATTTGCAGGCATCCTGAGGGGCCCCGGGGAGCTGACAGACCCTGGCTCCTTCCTATCTCTCCCTAACTCCATTTGCTGGGCCTATTTCCCATTATTTTTTTTTTTTTTCCATGTAGCACTCCCTCACCATTTTGGGATTAAAGTAACAGATAATGAAATTATGCCTAAAAGAAGACCATGACAGGTAGGGGAACAATGTGACTAAGGACTGGGAAGAATATCTGGAAAAATTTTAAATTAATGAAAGTGTAGGAACTTGAATTTTTTTTTATACCCCTCCAGCTAAATTCTCTGCAGATTGGAGCCACTTCATAGAAGTGGCAATGAATGAAAAATGACTAATTATGCATAAAATATTAATTCTGTGCTTCCCTACGCAGAGCAGAGGATGCTCTGTCCATGCTGTGTGGCCCAAATGAGAGGTGGGCGCTACCCTCATCCACCCCCAGCTGTAGCACATCCATCAGCCGCTGCCCAAAGCTTCCCTTTGCAATCATCTCTGTCTAGCAAAGCCTGTTTCAATGAGGATGGGCTGGATCTGGATAGTACTTCTTTAAGAGCGAGCAGGATGTGCCCCAGCCCTGTCTGGAGGGGCTGGGCTATATAAGGGAGGTGCTTGGGTGTTGTTGGAGAGGGGAGGTGAAGGTGCTGCTGGTCTCAGGTAAGCAGCAGCCACCCTCGATGATGCAGCATTTATCCCCATGTGAGTACTTGCTGCTCTCCTGGCATGCAGCAAATGAGGTTCAAAGTCCAAGCAAGCCCAGGACAAGTGAGAGCCATGGACCTGCTCCTGCCTGGGGCCCCTGCAAAATGCCATCTGTGTTACGTTGTATGTTGTCTCAGGGATGCAGCTTCAGGGTCTGAATTAATCTTGGCTTCTGCCAGAGGTGCTTCATTCTTCAGTGGAGAAGCTTGATATCTTCTCCCTTCCTTCACGGGGCTTGGGTCTGAGACGTCTCTGTTCCTCTTCCCAAACTGATGACAAGGACATGCCACTTTCTGTGCTCAAGTTTGGCAGGATGTGGCCCAGGGGAGCTCACCTATTGAGCTTCACCTGCAGCTGTTTATCCATGTGTGGGATTACTGGGGTAATGCAAGTAGTCCTGGCTGCTTTATTAGCTAAAAACCAGCTTTGCTGTGCTAAGAGCTGAGCATTTTCAAGGAATTATTTCTATTCTAACACTTCCTCTGGCTTCTGATGACAGTCTTGGGTATCTCATTTTGTTTCCTCTTGCTTCATAATCATTTTCCATAAGTTCACAACGTGGGGATTTTTTGGTGGGTAAAACATAATCATAGGGCTCTCATCGTTTCTCCTCTCAAAGCCATGTTAACGGCCAGCTAGCAGACAGTGAGGAAGCCAGCACTTGTGGGTACTAACCTACTGTGTCTGGTCTCTAACAGCCAGTTAATCACTGGTTGGCAAAGTCCTATGGTGTCCGAACTGATGCTTCATGGGCTTAATGTCTCTTATTCAACTCCATTCTTGTCTCAGACCCAACGAGCTGGAGTCAGACTTGCGGTGCTTACACAGCAGCCACTCTGTTACCTGGCATTGGTACCATGAGAACAACTTACTGCTCTGGGCAAGGCGGGGGCAAAAGGGGTCTGAAGAGGGTGACCCAAAAACCAGTTTTTGATTTGGTGGGCTTGGTGCAGATATGTCTCTTCTGAAATGAAAGCCTAAAGATGACCTTTAGCTTATACAACCTGCAGAAAAAAGAACATACTATGGCTTTTTCCTCCTGATAGTCATCCTTCTTTGTTAAGTTAAACAAAAATAGCTCAGGTGGCAGGGGGGGGAAACTTATTCTGTTCAATGCCTGGAAGAGGAACACAAGAGGCATTTTCAGACTAGTCTTCTCTTCCTAAAAAACATTTTCCCTAGAGGGGTCAAAGTTTACCTGTGTAGGCATGCCATGCTATAGCATCAGAGACCTGCCAGATAATGTCAAATAACCAGTAACATTTTGGTCTCCACGCAGGCACGTTGCTGCTCCAGCAGAGCCAGCACCAGGGAAAGACAGGAGAGCTCGGCATGGACCTACAGCTTTGACATGCATGCTCCAAAAATCCCGTGAGTACATCTGATGATCCTAAAGGGGTCTTCCTTATCTTTACACTATTACTTGGAGCTCAGGTGTGTGGCTGAATCATGTTACCTAAACAAGCCACTGCAATATCTGCTGAACAGCAGCGAAGGTCTGGGTGTGCTGCCAGCCCAGTGCCAGTGCTCAATGTCTGCCCATGACTGGTGGGGTGGAGGAAAAAAAAAAAATCTTCAACTGCTGCTGTTAAATTCTTGTTTGCACTGATGGGACCATGTGTGATAACTCAATGTGTAATGGCAGCTCTGTTGTCTTCAGTGTGTCTAATCCTCCCTGCTCATGTTGAAACTTGTGCATTGTGGTTGTGCAACCCTGCTTGCATCAGTGAGCTAGAACTGTGGTTTACCCCCCCTGTCCTAAATCAGACAGGAGATACTGTAACTCATCCACCTGGAAAGTGATGTCTTTCTCTTAAGATCAATGTAATTCTGCTTTTCCTTGTTGGGATTAGGAGGAGCATGCTTGCAGGCTCCCATTATCGTAGCGGAGGCAACATGGGATGGAGAGAGGGCAGGTGGTGTTGAGTGATCTTTGCCAGGTACCCAGCTGGTGTTGCCAAAGCATGTGGGGTTTTCCTCCAAACGCTTCCACGACAGGAGAAACATGTCTTCTGCTGCCAAGGGTACGGGAATGTCACTTTACTTGGGGAAAGCACACCATTGCAGTATGACAGCCACTTCACCAGTCAGTCCAGCAACGCTCTGTAAAAACAAAAGGTTGCGCGCTCCATGCCAGAAGGACTATCTTCACTCCCCGTGAAATACATCAGATGTCTGGCAATTTCAGGGAGACTTTCTCAATAAAAACATGAGGAAATGGGAGTCATGAGTTACACAGCAGTGTCCTCTACAGTTCAAGGCATGTTGGCTAAATATATGTCACATTCCTATAGCTCTCCTTAGGATAAATGTTGTACCAGCTACATCCAAAGTCTGCTTTCCTTCCCTATCAAAAGCCCCTTCTAGATCCAAAGCTATCTGAGCCACTTACATCCTGGATTTCTTTTGTTTGGGGTTTTTTTTAGCAAATGAACAAAGGTGGGTGCTTGTTTCTCAGATGTCACTTAAAATATAACACATTCATTTGACCTGCTTCTATGTGCTTCTCTCCCTATCACAACATCCTTTAAAAACCGTGACACAGGACAAGGGAAACTTGTCTCCATTTCATCAGTAGAAAGCTGGTGCATTCCTTGTCCAAAATTCCAGAACAGGCATATGGGGGTGGAAATGGAGAGGCACTGAAGAAACACTAGCTCTTAGTCACAGGTCTTTAGAAAAATAAGTTAACAGTTGGAGCAAGTTGGTGCTTCCACTGTCCAAAAAAAGATGGAAAGTAACATGAAAGCATCACTAAACTTTCCTGTAGATCTAAGACCAACATGTTAGCTCTCTGAGTAGCTGCACAGCTCTGAATAGAGTTTCTCTTTATGTAGGGGGACTTAGTTCTCAGTAGAAAAAGTTCAGTGCATATTGTCCAATGTAACTCCCACTGCAGTCTTTTCATCGAGGTCAGTGAAATTTAGACTGGTCTAAGTACTATTTAAGCACTTGCTTAAATTCAGGATGCAGTCTAACTCAGGGCTCTTCTGTGCTGTAAGCAATGCTTGAAGAGTGAATGCCGGTGCCCTTGGAAAGGTGACCAGGGCTCTCTGCTTGTGCACTCACAAGTCCTGAAGACCTCCACACACCATGCCCATGTTGCTGAATTCTTACTGATTGGTCATGCTCCCCTGTCCTAGAGGGATGGCCTTTAGATATCTAAGCTCACTTCTCTTCTGGAGTGGCCGGTAACATCACTCTTGTTCCCACGGGCTGGGAGAACGCAGCTTTCACAGATGCATCCTAAACTATATTTGAAGGAGTCCCTTCCTTTACTGAAGGTCTATGCCTGCATCTCAGTAACAATAGCGTGGTGTCCACAAGGCCACGCTGGCCTGCTAAACGTCACACAAATATAGCGTGAGTCACTTGCCAGCACTAACACTCAATATAAATACTCATTGCTGAAGAATAAATAACCCCTCTTCTTAGAAAGGGTCCTAAGCTTTGTTGGGTGGCACGTGAGTTAAGAACACAAGAACCTGTCCCAAAGGCTGTGAATATATGCTTAATTAAGTATGTAACTAAGTGACAGTATAGATATAACATATATACGACTCGGAAACAAAAAGCTCTTACTTATCCCTTCCTATATTCCCTCCAAATGCCTTAGGGAGACCACCTGGATAGTGTTACTTGCTGAGGTACTAGGAAGCACATAAGCGTATATCAACCTCATTCCCAACTCCACTAAGCAAGTGCATGAAGCACAGTTAATTAAAATACTTCAGAGAATCCAGTAACCCAGACTGGGATTAAGAAAGGAGCATCGGTCTGCCACCACCACTGTGCTGGAAGGGCTGTTTGTTGCTAACTATATTCCAGATTTCCCAAGGCTGTCATACCATCAAACACTGCCATGATCTGGGAGTCTTTATTCCTAGATAAAGATGTGAACTCCCGGCTCTTGTCACAGATAACAGCACAAAGCATTACAACGACAATACAAGGACTTAAAACTCGGCTTCAAATACGCAGCCATTTGTTACTGTCCTCAGTGCAGCTGCTGAGCCAGGCTGCTGCAGGTTGTTTGCAACCGGGAGAACTGAGCTGTGAGCTCATCTCTATGTCCTCCGGTTTCTTATGGGTTTTTATCCCTCCGCGTTGCCGTATGTTGCCTCTGTACGTGCCACCAGCCGCTGTGGGGCTGTTAAAGGCTTGTTACAAAGTGAGGATGTATGGCCTTGAGGTTCTTCATCCATTTCCTAAATCCCAAAAGTACCTGGCACTCGGCAGGGATGCTGCATTTCTCAGCTGTGGCCCCATGGGCATCTTTTCCTGGCAGCAGGTACCTCATCGCTGCTGTTCGACTCTTTAAGTGCTGGCACAGCAAGAGTGGGTGCACATCAGGGGCTTTGTGCTGCTGGGGCCAGGATCTGGCCCCGTGGGTTTCTCTCCTGTTGCATTTAAGGTTGAGAGTTGAGATCTCATTTTCCGGTTGCACGTGTTTGACCCATCTCCACTGGAAACCTGTAACTCTGGTTCATTTGCTATGCCGTAGGAAAGTTCTCCAAAAAAGCCTGCTTTTATAAGGAAACCTGTTCTGAAATGGTAAGTTGTTCAATGAAGACGCATCCAGAGTCCTCCACTTAGAATGACAATGAGTACAGAGTAATTCAAAATTATCTTTAGAGCAGTGCACGGCAAGAGCTACATCTTCTGAAGGTGACGTCTTTCCTTCAAGTAGAGTTGCACCAACTCTGGGCTGATGTAGCTGATTTTGGGGGACTATTTGAATTATTGATGATGTACTTCATTGCCTGCTTAGAGCTAGAAAAGCTCCTTGTACATCTCTCCCTGGTAGAAAACACTTTAAAAAATAATTCTCTGCTCTACACCGTTGCAAGTGACCTTTTCCATGGAGGTGGAGGCTGGTACTGTGGTGGTCCCCAGCATCCTCCTTTCGCTCAGCCCACTGCCGGTGACCAGGCAGGGACCAGCAGCGCCTGCTCAAGGCAGGGCTGGAATTGGGATCCCCGGTGCGGGGCCGCGGCCAGGCTCCCATTGTTCCCGGCCTGCCAGACAAAGGGTTAAGTAAATGTTTGGAGAAGATAAGGTGCCCTGTTGACAAGCAGCAGGCTCCAGCGGTCTCAGCAGGATCTCTCCCAGCAGTGATAAATGGGGAGGTTTTCAAAGTGGGATCAGCAGACGCCACGGAGAGGGCGGTTGCTGATGCCGTGATTGGCAGCGGGGAAGGAATCTGAAGGTGTTTAATGATCCCACACTCTGCCGCAGCTTTTTTAAAGACTCTGTGTCTAGCCAGAGGAAAGTCCTCTATCAGCCTCAGAGGCTCACACTCCCAGGTCTTTTTTGTTGTTGTTGCCTTTTTTTTTTTTTTTTTTTTTTTTCCCACTAAAACATGGGAACATCCACTGAAAGGGATTCTGATAAGGACCCTCTGGGATTCCTCATCCTCTCATATCGGTTTTGTCCCCTTTAATTTTCTCTTTGAAGTGTCCTGCATATAGTTGGTGGACTGTTTTGTTTGGCTAAATTTAGTCAGGGGTTGTGTTTTGGGGGAAATAGAGTGTATTAAACTAATAAGGTGTTTTTTTCTTCTCTGCATAGCTGTGTTATTCCAATTACTGACTTGCCATTCCTTTGTTATAGTAACTATATAATCAAATGGCATCAAGGATAAAATCCTCGGAAGGATTTGCACCCCTGATGTGACATTATTGGGTATGCAGACCATTAAAGGGTTTTCGCCCTCCTGTAAATAGAGCCCAAAATTTTTTTGAAGGGCTGAACAACAAATACTTTTTTTCCAGATAGGTGAAATATTTTCTGTCCTCATCTCTGGCCGAAAGCTGCCCTGGGTGCTCGGAAAAGCTGCGGTGGTGCTGTGAGAAATAGGGTAGGGAGTCAGGTCTGGGAGGATGAAGCTTTTCCACATGCATTCATGGGCTGCCTCTCAAATTAGGATTTTAGACAGTTGTATTCCCCGTGGAGTGCGAAATAGGTATAAAATGCTGCCTGGTCCAATCTACACCTGATTTACACCAAGAGGAGTGAGCTGGCTGGGAAAGCTGCTGGATAACAGGGATCCGGGCACAGGGAACGAGCTCATTCTTTGGGCCAACCTCGTCCTGGAAGGACTGGGATGGATGGACAAGTCTTTTTTTGGGGAGAAAGCAGCCTGGCCAGTGCTGCCACTGCTGAGCTGAGCGGGCTGGAGGGAGCGAGGGATGGGAGGCTGCTCGCCGGGCAAAGATGAAAGGAGCCGGGTATAACCCAGCAAAGGGCCAAATGAGTCGGGACATGAAAAGCAGCGGAAAGTATCTCAAGAATGTAAACACCAAGGTGGAAGAGGAATTATTTAGCATGTTACGGGACTGGAACTAGGTGCGAGGGAATGAAACAACAAGGAAAACTCACCCTTGCTAACAGGGAAGTCTTGCTAGCAGCTAAGTCTGAAGGTGAAAAGGAAAGAAACGGTTTCAGCAGAGCAACTCTAGAAGTCTCCTTGCCTGGAGGTGGGCGGGTGCTGGGGCAGGGGGGCAACTGGAGCCGCTTGCTTGCGGCACGCATCCGCGTGCTCTGCCGCGCCGCCTCCTCCTCCCGCCATGCAGGGGCCAAGCCCGGGCTGCGAGCCAAGGCGGGGTCACGCTGAGAACAAATAGGATTTAGTGATCGTAAGAGGGGAATGCGAAATGCCCGAAGGAATTTTGATTGAAATTTTATAACTTAAAGAAAAATCTTTTGCAGATAAATCAGGAGGTGGTTTAATAAACAGTTTGAGAGATTAGTATTGAAACAAATCCCAGTTAAGTCTCAGCAGAGGAGCGGGTAAGGGAAGACCACTGCAGCTAAAGGACATCAGGGGTATTACAGGCACTAAACAGAAGGCTTTCCAAAAATATAAACAATCTGGGGAGGGGGCAGATTGGGAAACCTGTAAAAATAAGCAGAACCACATTAAAAGGCTAAACAGTGGAGCAAAATCAAATATTGAACATGGGGTTGAGAGGGAGCTTTCAGCTCAGTGTTGGCGAGACCTGTCCTACCCGGGCAGGAGCCAAGGCCAGGTCCCCGGGGGTGCGTGGGGCCTGGGGGGCACAGCCCGTGCCACGGTGGCAGCCTGTGGCCGCAGCGACCAGCATCCTCCTCCAGAGATCAGGCATGAGATAACAGGGGGAAATATCCCTTTAATGAGTATCCTGAACACATTAGACACTAAGCAGATGTCTTCCACCCAAGATTTCCTAATATCTGAAGCAATAAAAGGGACCTGCAGCTAAAGGACCGTGTAGCAAAGCCCTGAAGATCTGCAGGACACAGGGATCCAAGAATAGAGGAAGGATCTGACATAGAGTGTGTGCAAGTGATTTACATGGAGCGAAAGCTGGGCCAGCAAAATCTTGCTGTAAGAAACAAGCTACAAGAGCAGGAACAGGTCTGCAGCAATCTTGCCCATCAGAACAAAAATCAAACCTATTTCCACTACAGAAATCTGTACATTGGTCAATAATGTCACTGAGAAAAGGAGAGGGGGCGGAGGCAGGGATCTTTCATTTGGGAAATAATTTGAAGCCAGAGTCTAAAATGAGCATGTAATACTTCTTCAGCCCTGCTTCCCACTTTCTCCAGGGTGCCTATGGAAGAGCAGGCATGCTGCTCCCTGCCCAGGCTCCAGGTCTCTTGCCTGCCTGCAGTGAAGCCAGAGTGATTCCCAGGTCCTCTCCCAGGTGGACACACCAGGAGCTTCAGTTCAGAGCCATCCATTGGGCATATTTGACTCCCCGGACACCCGTTACCGGCATCTCTGTACCACATCACTTGCGTCAGTGTGGGCAGCCCCTGTAATGAGAGCTGCCGTGCAAGAGGGTCCGTCAGGAGCAGGAGCCCCTCAGCCAGGGTGGCGGAAGGAGCTGGGCACTGATGCCGAAGGCACAGGCAGGTTTGCATGGGTGATGTCTGGCAGAGGAGCAGAGTGTCCAGCTGGAGCTGGTGGCATCCTCAGGTATCACTGTTGCATCTGCCAGGACCCATCCCGATGAAGCAGTGTTGGTCCACCCAGCTCATCTTTTGACAATCAACTTTGCAACCGTGCCATCTGGACTTGAGCAACCAGCCCTAGTCCGAAACAGCCCTGACGGAGGATCTGGGTGATCCACAGTCTTTTCAAAGCAAGATGTACTTCAGCCACCAGCAGAAGTAAAGGGAGATGTCCTGTCCTTGGGTGATGTGACCCCTGCAGATGGGAAACTGAGGCATGGGCAGGAGGGGACTGCAGAGAGTGACGGAGCTGAAACCAGGAGGAGGTGGTGCCTCCATCCTGGTCCTCTGGCCGACGTTTCCCATCGGTGGCACAGTGACAGACCCCGTAGGTGTCCACTGAGGGCCTATTTTTAATCACCTTTCCACTGGCTTTTTGCAACGCCCTGTTCACACTTGCTCTGTGAAAAAGGATGTCAGAGCAGATTAACAGCTGGTTCCTGCCTGCTCCAACAGCTCTGACAATGCGTCCCTTCTTCTCAAGGTGACAGGAACATGCAGCTGCCTAATGGGTACAGAAGTGTCTATTCTTTCCCAGTGACATTTATTGTGAAATATCTGAGTGGGACTGAGAGACATGCAAGGCTTTCCCTCCCTTATCAGGCGACCCTGGTCAGTGTCCTGCTGTCAAGGACTAAAGTAATTTATGTCAGAGCTGCAAGTGTTTACTTATCTGCCCCAGCGCCCAGCTCGGCCGAAAGCAGCCAGACTGGCTCCGGTGGGGCTCACCAACTTTTCCTGCCGGTGGGAAAAACTGGGTGCCGGCCCAGCCAGCCGGGACAGAGCCGCGGGGAAAGAGGGCGGAGGGGCGAAGTAGGGCAGCCGAAAACCTTCCCTCAGCTCCAGCGTGGGGAGAAGGCAGCAGCACGGATGCGAGAGGCAGGGCTGTGCTGGCAAGAAACAACATCCCAGGGCAGAAGGGGCTAAAGCAAAGCCCGAGCAGTGTCATGGGGCATCTGCAGAGGCGGCACAGGCTGAGGCGTGAATTTAGAGAGGGTTTTGCCAGGCAGAGGGGAGCAGCGTCCAGCCGGCGGAGGCTGTGGCAGGTCCCTGCCATGGTTTCCCTGGCATCACACCTGGGAGCCTGCAGAAAGCATTGTGTAAGGGTGGGAGATCTGCTTGACAGCTTCATACCCTCCTGGTTTCTCATTTTATGGACCCCTGGGGTTTTAGTGAGTGCGGGTTTGTAAGGGCAGCGGGGCTCCAGGAAGGCAGAGCTGCTCAGGGCACAGGAGCAGCCCCATACTGGGGACCCACGGCTCCGCAGCAGCTTGGCCAGAACATCCCAAACCCCTGTGAGCCTTGTGGGTGTCTTTAAAGGACTTCTCCCATGCTTCTGTCTTGTGTCATGACAAAAGCTGGAGCTTTTAGTGCATCTGGCCCTGATACTCTACAACTTTCCCTTAGATTCAGTTCCAAAACTCTCTAGTTTTATAAAGTAGCGTGATTATCCCTGCAGTCCTCCCCCCAAACCAGCCACCATCTGTCATCCCAAACAGGGGGACAACTTTCATCTCATCTGGAATCGCACATCCTTCGCGGCACGGAAGAGATGAGCACGGGCCCGATAGCTCCGTGCCCGCGGGTGACTCTTCCCTGATGTATGTGTCCAGAGATAAATATTAAGCAGTGGTAGTTTCCTCTCTGGAGCTCATGAGCTCTTGCTGCCGGGCTGGGAAACCTTTAGCTAGTTGGGATGTTGTGAACAATAGATTAAAGGAGACGTACTATCTCTTGCTAAATGAGCTGTTATTCTAAATTAGCTGCTTTTTTTTTTCCCCCCCCTCAATCCAGGGCACTCCTCAGAAAAAAAATATTCCACTGACATTGTTTTTCTCTTAACAAATATTTTTCTGAGCTGTCTCCCCCACCCAGCAGGGCATGATCAAAGGGCGAGTCCTGCGCCGGGGAGGAGCTGGGAGTGTTTGGGGCGGCTGCGGGGCCCCGGTGCTGAGCCCCCATCCCTGCCCAGTGGCACTGGCTTGAGCTCTAAGGGACCCCGTGTGTGCCCCCATGCTCTGATATTGCAGCAATGCAAAATTCTCTGGAGATGCTCTTTGGGGAGGGAATTGTGTGCCCATCATGGAGCCATTGGTCCCCTACCCTGCTCCCGCTTGCAGACGCGTAGCAGCTTGGAGGAGATGGGTGCTGGACGGAGGTTGCACCCTTTGGGCCACCAGCACTTCTCTGTAAGCCAGGCCAGGCTCATTGCATGGCTCCTCAGCACACCGTGTCCTAAAGGCAGCTCCTCAGCCCCAGGCTGCCCAATTTTGTGCCGGCGTGGGGAGCGGGCAGGGCTGTGGGACACGCTCATCCCAGGAGCGATGCCAGAGGGACGGCGGAGCAAGGCAGGCTGCAAAGAGCTCCGCAAGGTGCCTTTCACCTGGAGGAAAAAAAAACATATCTGCAGTGGGCAGAGCGGGAGCCTGACGTCTGCTCGTTTGGGTTTTTTTTTTCCAAATACCGGGAGATTTCTTAAGTGCAGTCTGATCCTATGAAGTGTAACGCCTCATATTTCTCGGTCGAAACCCAAAGCATGGCAGACAATAACACACAGCCCCAGAGCTCGTCCCTCCACTCTCTGACAGAGGCTTGTATGCAAAAGTACAAAAGCCTCGCTTAAAAAAAAATCAGATATTTATTATGCCTTTGATGTTCCATAAGAACAGTTGTGGCTTCTGCTTAGTCTCCGACGTCCAATTGACAATTGTTTATTAGTTTTAAAATAGCTGAAATTCATGTCAAACATTCCGCATGTTAGAAAAATGTTTATGAAGTGTTATCATAGTTTATTTAACTGTGAATGTTTAGGAAACCGGCATAAAATATAATGGACCACACAAGGCTCCGAGCAGCCTAACAACGGTAGGCACTTTTTATGGACCATGGGGAAGAGCGATGCCACCTTCGGTCTCGTGGAGAGTCCGGTGGCATAAAATGGTCTCTGAGTCACAGCACTGGGAGCCCAAGAGAACGGGCGTTTGGTTGGTTTTAAGGACATTCCTCCTAAAAAGTTTACTAGAGCAACGCTCACAATTGCAATTTTTGCGCAACTGGATTGAACACAGGTTTTAAATCAAGGGAGAGAAGGATCTCTTCTTGTGAGCCACAAAGGTTTTCTGACGGGCACTGAGTGCCCTGAGAGAGATTTCAGATGCAGGGCATTAATATTCATGCATCATGAATAGTTACACGGCACAAGCATGATATACTCTGCATTAATATTCATGGTGTCCGAGATACGGCAAATTTGGCTCCGTATTTGGGGAAAAAGATGTCTTTCTAACAGGTTTGGATGCAATTTTAGTCCTCCTTTCTCCAGGGCTGGAACTTCCAGCCCGGGGGTGTGCTGGCAGCTGACCATGCAGCCCAAACTCTCTTTATGTGGTCCTTTGCGTTCAGCTGGGGCTGGGCAGGCAGCATCCTCCAAACGTGAGATACCGAACGCAATCTGTGCGAGCAATGCCCATCCTTTTCGGACCCTACTGCTCTGCAGCAAAAATTTCTTCATCTTTAAGAAACCAGAAGAGGTGCAGGTAAATATCTAGAAGACAAGTATTAAATCGGCAAATGATTGCAAGCTGGCTCAGGAGCATCCCAGTGCCCTGACTGCATTCAGGACCCATGGATGTTAATGTCAGTGAAATATATGGTAGAACAATCCCTACAAGCAGTGACCATCAACAGCTGTTTGCCATCAATGGTTGCATATAGAATCATACGGGAGATCAAATTTTAGAAATTCCCCATTTTTGTGAGGTTTCCCTTGAAACCTGCGGTTTTAGCAGCTGGACGGGGGAAGGAAATGCCAGGTTGTTCTTCCCAGCCGCTGACAGAGAAGTGGAACAATAGGAAGGGATATTTTAGTCACTGGGTTAAAATGCTTTTTTCCCCTGATAAAAATGAACTCCTGGGTCTCTTGATTATTCCTGAGCCCAGGTGAACCCAGGAAGACCGGCCACAGGCTCAGAGGTCTTTATTCTGTGGCTTTAGGCCACCAGTTCTGCAAAGATGCTCTGACACTGTGAGCTCTTCCTAGAGCCCATTTCTCCAAGCCCAGAATCACAAAGGAATGATCCACACCCAGATTAATTGCTTTTGTCTCTAACATTTGAATTTGACAACAAAGCGCTGTTTCTTTCATTGATTTTATTTTTGGCCCTTGGCAAGCAAGTGGATCTGGTTTAAGTAGCTTTGCTTGTTGTTTTACAATAAGAAATTACTTTGTGCCTGTATCTCTGGCCTCCGGGGCCTGAGACTGTTCCCATTTAATAACAAATCCCGCCGGTTTCTGCGGATGCAGAATGGGTAGAGGGGAGGGTTGACACGCTGGGATGGTGGGGACCGCGGCTCAGCACGGCAGCGTCGCTGCCCTCGGTCACTGCCAGCACCACCAAAGGTACCAGCACTTTACTTCTGAGTTCTTGCCACTCCTGTCACCTTCATCTGAACATTTTTTTTCCCCTCCAATCATAAAATTTCTACTTTTAATATTTTAAACTCTTATTTCTCATAAAACCCCCAAGTATGAAAACTTCTTTTAAAGAAATATACCATTAATGTATCTTTATGATGTGCAGCTGATGCTCACAGCATGGGCTATGACTTTTTTATGTTCCTTGCTTGTCCTTGAGACATTTTATTTTGACACCATATCCTTACATTCTAAATTAAACCATATTTTTATTATCTGTTATATGCCAGTAGACAGCAGTGCCTTAAAGCCGTTGTACAGCTCCTCATGTCCATCTCAGGGCACCTTCCCCTCTTCCTCCCCACTCCCCCCATCCCTCCACCCCTCCAAAAAAACATGGATCAAGTTATCCCCACTGACAGCAATTTACAGTCCCCATTAACGGTCATATAAATTCCAGTGGATCAAGGAAGCTTGGAGTATATGATATTCAGGCACAGCTAATAGCTCTGGGCTAATTGCCATCTCGTGTTTCTGCTCTCCAAGCCCCACTGTTTATATCTTTGGTACAAGCAAGCGGTAAAACAAGTTTCCAGGTTCCCCAAGTCACCCAAGGAGGGCTGGGAGCTGCTGGCTCCAGTAGCAGGCGGAGGGCTGGAGGTGGCAGTCATTTCCCATATTTAATGCGAGCTGCTTCTGCGGGGCTCTCCCACTCCTGTCAGGAAACGGGGTCGGTCTGATGGTCCTTCTGCAAGAGTTGTAGGGTCAAAAATAGAGTCAGCCTGGTGTTATTACAGTTATCATCATGGACTGAGGAAACGGTGAGGGGCTGGTGGCTTCTGTTCGCACTGGGAAAGTGCTGCTTCGGTCTATAAAATAACCTGTACATAATCTATAATTTTATTTTTTTAATTGGTAGCTTGAAGGCTTGATCAATAGGGATATTTATTGTGGAATCATTGTTGGCTTGGAAAGCTGGATTAACAGGGATATTTAGTGTGAAATCTTTGCTGATAAATTAAC
This sequence comes from Pelecanus crispus, assembly GCF_030463565.1. Taxonomy (NCBI): domain Eukaryota; kingdom Metazoa; phylum Chordata; class Aves; order Pelecaniformes; family Pelecanidae; genus Pelecanus; species Pelecanus crispus. The sequence goes on from NC_134656.1 coordinate 3,932,330, forward strand.
ACATGTTGACGGTCAAAGGAGTTTGGAAATTGGGACATTGCTCATGCTGCGGTGGGTTGGCGTGGTGGTAGCAGCAAGGAAAGCTGTCCCCCTTCTTCCCTCAGCCTACGGCAGAGGGGTTGGTTGTGTAGGACCTGGAATATATGTGCTCTGAGCACTGCAGAGCCAGAAGGAGCGCGTCTATGTGCATCCCATCACCGCGGCAGTGCTGGTGCCGCAGGTCCTGCCTAGGGAACCTGCGTCAGCATCCCCGGGAGAATTGTCCAAGTGATGCTGGGTCAGGACCAGCATCGCCTCTCAGACTGTGTGGGCAGTTTGCAAAGAGGTGGAGAGTTGTCACACAGGAGTGTCAGGGTTCGGTTTTCTATAGGGAGAAATGTTCATCGTGAGGATCCGGAACCTCTCCAGGGAAAACAACCTCAGTTTGGGGAAAAATTCAGCTTATTTTCCACATGTGTTTTTCCTCTTCCCTGTGATGCCAACCAAATGTTATTCAAGGGATGCAAAACTTGGCACCTTTATGACTTAAATCCTGCTCATGTGTGTCATTTCACCAGGATTTTTTTTTTTTGAGGGGGGAGTCTGCTTTGTTGGAAAATAAATCCAGCGCAGAGGAAAATTCAAGGGGGTCTGCATTTTCCTAGGCAAGACCAATACTGCTCTAACAGCTTACTTCCAATCGAGTCTTTTCAATCCTGTTCAAGCAGACAGCACCACAGCAAAGTCTCCGGAGCAGGATGCAATCCCTGGCAAGGAGCCACCCCACGGTTCCCCCAGCCCCGTGTGTCTGCCCATGCCGCCCCGTGCGCAGCCCGGCAGCAGATCCCCGGGGGGAATCGCCCCTTGGTGATGGTTTGCAGTGGCTTTATGGGCACTTTGCGCCTCCGCGTTGGGGTACACGGTTCTGGGCACCCAAGGGAAGGGCGTCGGTGTAGTTACAGGTTTCCATTGCTGATCGGTCATCCAGCATGTTGGAGGTGATGGGGACAGCTCTTCTTCTTGGGGAAAAAGCAGTCAGCTGAGCAGTTTGTGGTGTACCCCATGCCAAGAAGCAACTACTTTGTGTATTAACAGGCAACTAACCGTCCCAAAAAGTACGGGCAGAGCTCTGCGCTGGGCAGAGCGGGCAGGACACCATGGCCCAAAATCAGGAGCTATTAGCTGGGGGGAAGGGGGCTAACAAAAGCCAATGTCCCCACTACCGTGCCTCGGGGAGGAGGCATTGCCCCAGCCCCCAGCATGGCCATGCGTCCCCCGGCGGGTGCCCCCTCCAGCCACCCCATGAGGGGTGAAGAGTCCCTGGGTTCCTGAGCACGACACGATGCTCAGGGCCGAGCGTCCGCAGCGGAGACAGCGCGGCCCGTCCTCCTGCATCCCCCCCGCCCTTCCTCCATGATTCACTGCAGTGTAATGCCTCTCCCCCCAGCTCTTGTTTGCTCCCTTGCAAGCCAAGAAAACCCTTCTTATGTTTTTTTAGGAAATGAAAACGAATCCTCTCCATCACACATATTTTTAATAAATTATTTGTGAGCTCACGCCTTTCATGTCAGTGGGGTCTGTCAGCGGTGTTTGCTCACGATTGATTCATCCTGCCCCATGCCAGGGGGGGGATTTGATTACGGTACAATTAAGCCTGACAGGGTTATCAGATGACCTCTGGAAAAATTGTAAAGCACTTTCCATCTTTTGCAAGATAGATTGATAAAGCTTGAGGGGCTGCTTTGGTGCAACAGCTGAAAAATTGAGCTGGGGTGGGACTGCTGGAGGGGTGTCAAGGCGTAAGAGAAAGGGCAGAAGTCCCATCTGCATCTGGAGTGGGTCGTGTTCACGCCGCTGGCGCGTGCCAGGGGACGGCATCCCCTTCGCAGCCATTTGGGCCGTCGCGTAGGTACCGTGCTCTTAGCAAGGATGGAAGCAAACTGTGCTAAGCCTAAAAATGTGCAATGCAAAGGCTGTTCACGCTGCGTGGCTCTAAAAGGCTGAGGGATGCAGCTGCCCACAGGATGCGAGTGTCACTGTGGGGGCAAAATGGGGCTTAAAAAATCAGCCCTTCGTCAGCAATGTTTTCATAGTGCCTCTCCGGCACTGCGTATCCAAACATCCCCACGTGCCTTCCAGCCTGTGCACTCCCAAGGAAGGGATGGACCCGCTCTTCCCGGGCCCTTGCTGTGATTTTGGGGATGCCCAACGGCCCTCTGGCCAGCTGGCAGCGAGGCAGCAGGGCCGGATGCTGCGCACGGAGCCACGGCTGTTTACACTGCCCTATCCACCGCTCCCCCATCAATCCGCGGGCCTGGCGAGCGCCGCTGGCTCTCTGCGGGCAGACACCAAGGCTCGCTCCAGAAGCACCTCATTTATACGAGGCCCCCGCAAATGCCGAGCCAAGGACCACGCTCGGGGCTGCCGAGTGGCCACCTCAGACTGACATCCCTCCCTCCCCCCTGCAAAATCTGGGATCCTCACCCTCTTTTGGGTGGCAAAAGTGGAAACGTGCGTGCGCCGGCTCCCAGGTCTCCTGTACCCAAAGACAAAATCCCCGGGGTGGTTGGCAGTGCCAGCCCCGAACCCCATTATCGCGGGGTGCATGGCACCCCAGTACCCAGCCTGGCCGGCACGCTGGGCTTCACATCCCCTCCTTCCTATGTACCTTGTTTTAATGTGTTTCTGACTACGTTTCAGCATGGAAAGTGGGCCAAACCTATTAATATCGGGTAGGAGTTTCACCCTCCCACCTCAAACACGCTCTCCCGAGCTGCGCCTCTCCTTCCCGGAATTCGCTGTTATCCCCAGCTATTTGCTGACTCGCTCGGTTTGGCGGCTTTCTTCCTCCTCATCACTCCTGAAACATTTGCTTTCACTATTTGTAGAGCTGACCTAACCCTCTTTCAATATTTTTCTTTTTTTTTTTTTAATTTGGAAATTTTTTTTTTTTTCCTGCTACAATTTTTCCAGAAATTATCAGCAGGGCTGAAATTCTCTTTATGTGAAATATTTGCACTTACAGAGAAATGGGATTTTCGGTGGGGGAATGTGCTGGACAGTGAAGGATTTGCAAAATGTTACCATCGTGGCAGCCTGGCCATGGGTCTCTTCTGAGCCACTGCTAAGGGACAGCAAGCCTGAAGCGCTTTGGCCAAACTCTTTGCAATGCTTTCCACTAGCTCTGTTAAAACATGCATTGATTTTAGCCTTCAAAGCTCTAGAAATGAAAGTAGAGGTGTGGCTATGTGGGATTTGTTGGTAGGTTGGGTTGCACTGAATGATACCCAGCCACAGTGAAGTGACTTCTATGCGCCTACTTTTCCATTTTTAAATTATTTTGACCATTTGAATCACTATTACAATATCCTAATATTATTTTGAACATGCAGATTTGCACTTTCCAGCAAATAGTCTGGTTCCACTATGAAGAAGTTCACTTGAGGGTTTTTGCACACAGGCTGCTTTTAGTAGCCCCTTTTCTTGGCTGTATCCGGCATCCCCATCCCAAACCACAGCTCATGGTGGGGTGATAAACACAATTGAAAATCCTGTTGGAGAGAATAGGCCATTTCCTCTTTTCTTCACGGTTTGTTTTTTCAGGTTGGACTCTTGGTCTGCTTCTCAGAGAGGTCCAGCGGGAGGGAGCCCAGGTAGGCTGTCAGCTGTGGAGGGCGGCTTGGCTGTCATCGGGAGAGGAGCCGTGGTGGGGACAAGGCAGAGAGCGGGGCTGTGCGGGACACGGCTCTCCCGGGCACAGGAAGGGAGAAGCAACAAAGCCAAGGATGCTGAATGAATTCAGGTTTTCACTTTTGTGATTTTGCAGTAAACCCAAGTTCAGTAAATTGATTTTCGTAGTAATAAAAGCTGAACACTCATAACCCCCAAAGCGATAAACATTTTACTGCTGTTTAGAATTTATATTTTATTTCTAGTCTTTTCCTTGGATATGCCCTGAGGGGGATCATTTTATGTGCAGCTCTAGAAATGAACTGAGTGCAAATATTTTTATTTTCTGCTAAGCATCAAAATTTTGATGCATTCTCATGAGGCCAAATGCACTTCTTAAAAGTACAGTGAGCCAGCAAAGCAACTTGGCTGGGTTTTTTTCTGAAGAAAAAGCAATATCAGTAAAAAAGCTGGGCACCAGGCACTGAGCAAAACAATAAGTACCAATCTCTGATCTTGACCCCCTCATTTCTTGATGTTCAGAAAGAATTAATCAGGTTATTTTCTGTGCTTATGAGTCCCTGTATTTCCTACTCTAAGAACCAGAGGAGAAGATATTGAAGTGTCTCAAGAAGGATCATTCATGTCCCTCTGGTCTTGGATCAGTGTTTTCTAGTCTAATGCTGCGTAGGGCAAGGTCTTCTGCTGGTGTACAATAGCAAGGCTTGGTGGCTTGGACTGGTGCTGGGCTGATTTCCACCCATGGAGAAGCTGGTCCACCTTTTTGATTATAGTTATTAATTTCCAGGAGGGTGTGGTGAGAGGACATGCAATGCTCGCTTGGAAGCTTGGGAAGTCCTGAGATGTTGAAGCTTAAAATAACAGCACAGTGATGGATGAGGAAACTATTGCAGGTGCATTTTAGAGATTTCTGAAATGTTTGAGCTATAACTCTTCTCTCCTTACAAGTCCCCAGTGACCAGATTCACAGCAAAAAAATACACCTGGCTTTTTATGCAAAGGGATAAAAGAAGCAATACATATAAATGATATTAATGCTCTCTAAAACATCCTGGAAATATTCCTTCTGTAAAATCTATATGACAAGTATAGATGACATCTCGTAAGGTGACCCAGATGATTCAGCACTTGGCTGCACATGAGTAATGTGGCCATCCCTATCTCTATAGAAGTAACATCTTTATGCCGTGTAATGCCATCCAGGAGGAGGTGTACAGTGTTTGCTGTATATATAAATGAAGGCTGGGGGATCCGGATGCCCGATTTCGGCCAGCTCTCTTAACTGTTGCAATGCCCCAGAAAACTTGATGTGGGTAGGGAGCCTTGTTTGTGCATTCGCTCCAGCCAGTCGATGGGCTGCCTGGGCCCTCAGACATGCTCCATTTGGGTTCTCTTTTTATTTGCGTTTAAGATTAATAGCCACTTCTGTCCTACACCAGCAAAACAAGGGCAGGGTGGGACCTGGAAACACTTCCTTCTGCTTGGCACCAGCTCCAAAATTGCCTTCTCATCAATGAAACCATACAATGAGCCATGCTTAATGAATCAAGATGTTAATTCACACACACAAGTTCAGCAGCCCTGCCTGGATGATGGCTGGCCCCCTCTGCTACTATGAATTCCTCCCCCTCATCATCATCACATCTTCTGGCTCTCCCCTTCATTAGTTTTTATTTGATGATTTAATACCACTGTTAGCCAAAAAATTATTGGTGCTAGCATGCATGCACAGCAGACTGCAAGTGAGCGCTGTAAAACATGAGGCAATTCATGCTGCAAAGATGTCACACAACTAAAGAAATATCTCCCTCATTTCCACTGAGGACTGAATGGACATAGAGACTGAAAACCTGGCCAGCACCAGTGGATAGCACTTGATTCTTGTAGGAAAAAAGTATATAAGAGCCAGGTAAAATGAAAGAAAAAGTAGCTTCTTTGCAATAAAACTGGGTATCCTGGCCAGAAGGAAGAGGAGCATCCCCTCCTGGGACTGGCTTTTTGGAGGACATTTTCTTCTCATTGCATTTGGTATGAGGTGCAAAAGAGTCCTGTGCAAGCCATGTTACATTTAAGCATGAAAAGCGTAAATACGGCTCCATCCAGTCTGTGACCAGCCCTGCTGGCTTTCCCCTTTGGGTCTGCCTCTGAGAACAGCCCGTTTGCCTGTGAAAACAGCAGGTATCATGTTTTCCTCGTTTCAGGAAAGCCGTGTTCATTTACTCTCTGGTCTAATGGTTTCCATCCATCCCACCACAGACACACTCGTTCAGTGGTCTGAGTCAAATACAGTGGTAAGAGAAGGAGCAGGAGCCCTGAACGCCAAAATACGTGGGGCCCTTTGCCTGAGCTCTGCCAGAAGAGCTGCCAGCACCACGAGAGGAGCAAAGCCCTGCCGGCTGGTGCAGGCGGGGGATGTTTGCTGGCAGTTTGGCTGTTCAGCAGTGGGGCTGGGGTTGGAGTTAGGAGGAGTTTTGCAAAAGCGGAGCCACATCCAGCCCTTCCGGATACCTTGAGTACATCTTAGGTATCTCTCTGCCCCAAAACCCAGCCAAAAGGGGTCATTAGTTCCTAGTTAGTTAACCCTTTGTGGTGGTCCTTTGCATTCTTGATACTGCACTGTAAGAGCAGCTGTTGATGTGGCCATGTAACCCGTGGGGGAACCCCCATGTCCCTGCTGTAGTGGGATCTCCAGCCAGCCAGAGCATCCCATGGGTGCTGCTGGACTTGGGGAAAAGGCCAACATGCCTTAGGGATGCACCTAGCCCCTTCTCCCAAAACTGAACCCAAAAGCAGTTCACCCACAGCTACAGATAGTCTTGTTTTACATGCAAAAATGATAGGGGTGGTATTTTAACATGTTTTCTTCTCATGAGTGGAGAGTCCCAGCAAGCATGATTGACTGCCCTCGTAGAAACGACTTGCAGCCATGGGCCGAGGAGCTCTGGGCTGAAGATAAAGCACTGGGTTGACGGGTACCCTCCAGGGTGCCTTCTCCTGCCCATCAGCATTCACTCAACACACTCCTATCAGTTTGAATTTTGGGGAACCAGCATCAATCACCATGGGTAGAAGTGTTTGACATTGGAGCCTCTGGGTGGGCTCAGAGTGCTTGCTTTTCTTTGGTAATTAGGAAAGATTACACAAATGATTAAGTCTTTATTTACCATTAGTGACTTGGGTTTACCAAGCTGGAGCGCTGATCTGTCAGCTGCACACACTGGGGACTCATCCTGAGCGCTAGGAGCCAGAGGAACCCTTGGGCAAGCGCAGAATTGGGCTTCAAAAGGGACTTTTGGAGAAGGATGGGGGCTTACTGCCCTGCCTCTCTAAAGCTCTCAAGCTGCTCATGGTGCTACTGCAGCCATTGCCTTTGCTGGGTTTGCCCTTGGATGCTGAGCAGAAGGGAATATGTTAAGCGTCCCAGGCACTGACAGCTAAACGTACACACGGCCTAAATAGCTTGCACACTAGATAAAGGAGAGAAAACATCTCCTTGAGAGAAAACACAGGATTTCTCCCTCTGCCATTCTTCATCTTTGTTGACTCCTGATTTTGATCTCCCAGCCCACCAGGCAGGCGGCTCCTGGCTGCCTTCCCCGGCTACGGGGCTTGCAGAGCCACTTTCTGCAGGGTAGAGTTGCTTTCCCTGCAAACCATATCATCGTCAAGGTTCCCTATAGACTGTTCAGGTTTTATGGGGAAAAATTGGTTCCCTGTGGTCTTTGCTGGGGTTGCTGGGTGCCAGCAGTGGCTCGAACAGGACAAGGTCCTGGTGACATGGAGCACTCTGGACCACCCCTCACCCTTCTTTCTCTAAGCATCTTTCTGCGCTGTGCAGTACAAAAAAATTGCAAATCCCTTTTCTTTGGCTTAGAGAGGGAAATGTTTCTGGATCTAAACCAAATATTCAAACTCTTGCTTTCTGGCATCCAAAGAAATCCAGAGAGTTTTGTTTTGGGAGAAAGAAAGTGCTAGAGATTGAAAAGTGGTCTGCACAGGTTAAATACAGAGAAAGGTGGGGGTTTAAAGAAGAAAGCACCTTAAGAATAATGTTAATTATTTAAGACTAAGTGCACTGAACAATACGCCGGGAATTTTTTGTCCATCAGACAAGACTTTGGATCAATTTGTGTTGCCTTTGCACCACCATCGATTTCCACTCCCAGACCATTAGTGCTGCCAGGGGGACCTGGCTGCGGGTGAGGGCTGCAAGCTCTGCCGGAAAACTTCTGGCCTCATATCCATTCTTCACATAGGAAAAAACCTCAGAGGCTATGCAGTCCCTCAGAGATCAGTCCCTTTGCCTGGCTTATATGTGTCACCTCTCACTGGTGATGGGCACTGGGACCCCTGGCCAGATCCTCCATACTGGGCTTCAGGAGAGCTGCTGAGTGAAGTCAAGGATGGATTTGGTGAGTAGGCACAAAATCTTCCACTAATGGCCAAATCCTGCTCCCATCCCAGATGGCTGGAGGGCTGCACATATGCCAGTGTGGGCAGACTTGCTTCCTAAAATAGCTTTTTGGGGTTGGTGCTTGCAAGGTTTAACATTTCCAAAGATGTCGGCATGATGCTTTGTTATGATGTGCCACATCGGCCCATTAAACAGCATGCCATCATCCCTGATAAGCATCATAGGGACTAAACAAGCTACAGGGAAATTAACTGGAAAACTGCATCAGTCTCCGCCCAGACTCACAACCCTGCGTAAACACGTAGCTGCCGTAAGGTCACTGGCTGCCCGGAGCGACAGCAGAGCAGAGGTCTCTTGTAGAAAAGCAGAGATTTCAGGGATTTCCTTCACTCCTGCTCCAGGCAGAGGGAAGTCTCTCTGGACATGTGTTAGTGTGAGTCGCTTTCATTTGACCAGAGTGCTGTGAAGGATTTAAATCCAGGATTTTGCACAGACTGCTTCAGTCCTGCCTTTTTGATTTTCTCTATTTCTTTAATACCCACGAAAGACAAAACTGAAATGGGATATTTGTACCCCGTAGCTCTGCAATCCTCAGATGCCACAAATCTCTCCTAGCATTTTTATAATGCTGAAACATGGCCATTGCAGTCCATCCTTTGGGACAGGGAGACATCATGGTCCTGATCCACCAATGATAGAGGAAACAGGGATCAACCACTTCTAAACCAATGGGACCAGCATCACCAATTAAGCAAGCATTGGCTTTAATTATTTCTCTGCAACCTTGCTTTTCAGTTAATCTTCAGGAGCAGGGCAAAGCTGCAGGGATGGGGTGTCTACACCAAACCGGAGCCTGTGCAGCCGCCACGTTCCTGCTGGGATTTGCACCTGCACCCGGGTCCTGCACGAGCGGCAAAGCAGCCAGCACAGAGAGATGGGGGAAAAAGATTACTGAGAAAGAAAAGGGCTCTACTGTATCCAGATATAGATTAATAAGTGAACCATTCATCTGATAGGGACACGAGGGAAGTTTGCAGGTATTCGGCCCCACTACAATTCAGTAATCCCACTTGGCTTTATCTCTTGCCCGAGTAACACAAACATTTATGGAATTACATTTTAAGGCTTTTAAAGGTGTATTTAGAACATGTTTTCTTTGAAGTGTTATCTTTGCAAGCTCTCATACGCTGATAAAACCCGTGTTTAGCTGTCTCGCAAGTAGCGCTTGAAAACTGTTGGTTCGGGGATATTTCACTCTCTTTGGCCAGGGACAGGGCAGCCTCTGCGGGGGCCATGCTTTGCCCCATGCCGCTGGCGTTTGCCACGGCCCTTTCCCAGCAGAGCCACGGTGTTTGCAGGAAAGCAGCGGTGGGAAGTCAGCCTTGGTGGGACCGATGTGGTGGGTTGATCTTTGGAGGTGGGTAACATCCTTGGGGACTGAGCAGCAATTCTAGGGCTGAGGATGAATGTAAAGCTTTAACACAATGAAACAAGAGCCCTGGGTTTTTGCAGACATCGCCGTATGTGAGCTCTGCTTCCCTCTCTGGGAGCCTTCAAGAGAAGGGAAACAGCACAGCGAAACAAATGACTTCACTCCAGGCTGGTTCCAGTTAGCATCCCCATCCCTCCTCCCGGCCCTGCCCAAAGATGAAGACATTGTTCAACAGCTCATCACTCACCGGCAGGCTCCGAGCAGGCAGCCAACGCGCATACCCCGAGCCTCATCCTGCAGGCAGAAGACTTGACCCAAAGCTCCTTGAGATCCATGGAAAGGTTCCAGTGGATTTCTATGGGTCTTGGATCTCAGCAAATGTTGGCAAACTCTGCCGAAGCTAATGGGAACGCTGCTGGCAGCACAGGCTGACGGGTCAAGCAAAGGGAGAAGATTAATTCATCAACCAAGAGGATTTGTCTTCCCTTGAAGTTTCCAAGGAGTTTCTTAGCGGGGTACTCATTAACATACCTTTGAGGGAGGAGAGACGCCTCTCTACGTGCCATTTTAAATACCAACAGCTCCAGATTGGCAGCAGTGGTATTGCAAATAGCTCGAGGGGGTGTAAATATCTCTCCCCATCCCCTTTGCCCCTTTTCTGGTCCTCCCCAGCTCCATGCAGGCTGCCTCACTCCTGACCTCCACCCTCGCCTGGAGCCGAAATCTCGGCGCTGGAGACGGGCCATGCTCACTCCAGCCCCGCTCGGCCGCCCTTGTGGAGTTGCTTTCATTCATTTTTTTCCCCTCAAACATAGCACACACACCCCCCCCCAAAATCACCAGGCACGACTTGTCTGAACATATGCCGAACCTGATAAGCCTTTGGCAACCGCAAGAATAAATTGCTTTAATAAAAATGAAAACCATTTCGGAGGCGGGGGGGGGGGGGGGGGGGCAGGGAGGGAAGGCAAGCAAAAGCAAATGCAAAAGTAATGTGCAGGCAAGGGCCCATGTGATCACCTGGCAGGAAGAGGCATTCGCAAATCAAAGCGTAAATCATGGGGCTGGGAGCAGCCGGGCCAGGCGTGGAGGCAGGCGGCAAAGCCCTTCACCTTCAGGTTTTATTTGCACATTCATTTCTGCAAAGAGCATGGAGAGGGTGTTGCTTTTACCAGGTGATGGAGAGGAACTTGCTAAAATACTTCCCAAAAGGAGTTGCCTGAGGACCAGGCTCCCGGGGGGCACCCAGTAGCATGTGGCTTCAGTGGGTTTGCTGGGGTGGGTGCGCTTGGACCCCTCTGGGCAGGGCAGGCAGGTGTAGGGGAGAGGGAGGGTTTGCAGGAGCCATACCCCGGCCATCCTCGTGTGCTGAGCATGTTTGCTCAACATCTTCCCACGCCAAGGCAAGGGAGCAAGCCAGGAGAGGGGAACCTGCGAAGACCACAGCTGGAAAGTCACGATTTGGACACAGCCCTTGGCACGGGTCAGGGAGAAATCGGCCCAAATAAACCACGTTCCCCAGAGGAGCTTTCGCACTTGGAGAAGGAAATTTCGCAGAGATCCCTGCAAATGCATGGGACGATGTTGTCTTCTATTTGTGCTCATGAGGAAGGGACAGAAATCACAGGATGGCACAGCTCAAGCTGTGGCATTGCACAACTGCCTACGCCACTCTGTGACGGTTACACCACGCAAACGGCCGATCAGCAATGAGGCCTGAGGGTGAGTCTTACATTTCCAAATGTTTTGGCCCCAGAAGGAGAACATAACATCAGTAGCACCAGCTTAGCAATTTGTCTGTGTAAGTGCAGTGCTCGTTTCGGTCCTTTTCTTCACCTTCTGGTTTGGAGGCTATGGGAAACCTCTTCTAGGGGTTTTACAGCCTAACTTGGTGGAGAGCTATTTTGTCTTGCCTAAGAGCTGATCAGCCACAAATGCAAACTGAAGAATTGTGTTTTCTGTGGTTTTTCTAGAGCAAATCATTAGACACCAGGAGACTGGTGAGAAACCAGTGGTAGGCTAGTGGCAGTGGATGCTCCACAGCTGGTTTGACATTCACTCTTTCCACTCCAACCTGACTGAGGCAAATCATCTCTTCCTGCCTTTTATTTGCCCTGTACTGGGACCGGTGCTGTTTAACATCTTCATCAATGACATAGACAGTGGGATTGAGTGCACCCTCAGCAAGTTTGTAGACAACACCAAGCTGAGTGGTGCAGTAGACATGCCAGAAGGACGAGATGTCATCCAAAGGGACCTGGACAGGCTGGAGAGGTGGGCCTGTGTGAACCTCATGAGGTTTAACAAGGCCAAGTGCAAGGTCCTGCACCTGGGGTGAGGCAACCCCCACTATCAGTACAGGTTGGAGGATGAAGGGATTGAGAGCAGCCCTGTGGAGGAGGACTTGGGGATACTGGGGGATGAAAAGCTGGACATGAGCCAACGATGTGTGCTTTGCAGCCCAGAAAGCCAACTGTATCCTGGGCTGTATCAAAAGCAGCGTGGCCAGCAGGTTGAGGGAGGGGATTCTGCCCCTCTGCTCTGGTGAGACCTCACCTGTAGCGCTGTGTCCAGCTCTGGGGTCCTCAGCACAAGAAGGACATGGACCTGCTGGAGCAGGTCCAGAGGAGGGCCACCAAAATGGTCCGAGGGCTGGAGCACCTCTGCTACGAGGACAGGCTGAGAGAGTTGGGGTTGTTCAGCCTGGAGAAGAGAAGGCTGCGAGGAGACCTTATAGCAGCCTTCTAGTACTTAAAGGGGGCCTACAGGAAAGATGGGGACAATCTTTTTAGCAAGACCTCTTGTGACAGGACAAGGAGTAATGGTTTTGAACTAAAGGAGGGTAGCTTTAGACTGGATATAAGGAAGAAATTTTTTACACTGAGGGTGGTGAAGCACTGGCACAGGTTGCCCAGAGAGGTGAGAGATGTCCCATCCCTGGAAACATCCCAGGCCAGGTTGGACGGGGCTCTGAGCAACCTGGTCTGGTTAAAGCTGTCCCTGTCACTGCAGGGGTTGGGCTAGATGACCTCTAAAGGTCCCTTCCAACCCAAAGCATTCTATGATTCTATGATTCTATGATTGTGGTGTGACCGCTTTGTTGCTGGTTTTCCATCATGGGGTAGAGGAGATGGAAACAGAGTGAGAAAAACCCAACTCTGGCACTTTCAGGGTTCATACGCTGGGTAGTCAGGTGCTGCTGGAGGTAACACATCGAGGAGAGCCGAGGAGAGCAATGAAGCATCTTTCTTTCCAAGGATCTGCACCAGAAATGAAGTTCAAAGTAAGTTTTCTTGTCTTTAAGACTGAGATGTTATTGATGAATTAATTACAGAGGGATAAATGACATAGTTGTGTGTTATGGGTAAACCATTTAAAGCCTACCAAAAAAAAAGGGGCTGTCATCCTTTCCCATCTCTCGAGAGCAGGAGCCTTTCCAATGAAAAGCTTTGCTAATAAAGCAGTTGTGAAAAATATTTACTGCCAGAGTTTCTTCGATTGACATTTGCATCTTCTGTAATTTGCCAAACTCTCTGCGCAATTGGAGCCATTTTCATGGGACTATAACTTACGAAAAGGGTTTTTCCTGCACTTCTTGGTGTCTACTTAAAAAAAAAAAACCAAAAGCATCTTTGGCTCTGAAATTCACACTTAATTTTTTATTTCTTTTTGGCCAGGGGAGGAGGGAGGAGCAAGGGAAAATGGATATTGCAGGAGACAGAGCTGAGATGGAGGAGTAAGAGATAGGAAGGACTGTTAAGTGCAGAGTTTCTCAAACTATGGGTCATGACCGCTTAAAAGACAGCCAAGATGTGTCAGAGGACAGCAGGGTCCTCCCCAGTTCAGCTGAGCAGGAGCCAGCTGAAAACGGACCCAGCTTCTCTCTCCCCATGGAAAAAAAAGATGAATTTTGGGCAGGATCAGCATCCTGGTCCAGCTCGGACGGAGGTGCAGCCTGGAAGAGGGGCTGTCCAGCCATCCTCCATCCCTGGGAGGAGCAAGCCGGCTGCGATCACTGCCTGCACGTTTTCATGTTACTGAGGAAATGGTTAAAAAAACCCTAATTGCATTCATCACCTCCTTGCATAAGGAGGGAAAGGCAGAAGTGGAGGGGAGGTGAATCCCAGCACGTGCAGCCCATTCTCACTTCCCCAGCCTGGACCAAGCCGCTGCCAGCCAAGGAGTCGCATGAAGATGGATGAGCCAAAAAGAGGGCATTTTTGTAAAATTTAAGAAATGTTCATTTCAACACGCTGGTTTTCTGGGAGAGAAGGGGACAACTTCTGGCACAGCCCGCTCCTTGGCATCAGGCACCAGTGCACCCTGCAAACCACCCCATCCACAGGGCCGGCTATATTTTTTAGGATATTAAATATCCATACATTGAGCTATTGGGAAAATCTGAGCAACAGTGATAGGAACAGGTGAATTTAGGTGGGATCATGAAAACTTACAACGTGTTTTCTGACTAGAGAAGTTGTGCCAAAACCTGACATCGACAGCTACGTTTCCATCATCCTTTTGCACTTCATTGAGAACAGCTGCCACCCAGTTTGCTGATGTCTTTGTACTCTCCTGCACGTTTGCAGCACCTTGGAAGGCAAGAGCTGTTCGTCTAGCGTGTTTGCAACCCAGATGGTGCAGGTTCAAGAAGGTGAAGGAAAACTGAGCCGAAGTGGAAAGGACTCATCTGCTTCTCCTTCCAATTGAGAGAAAAATTACAGCTAAAGGGCAAAGCAGCACCAGTGGGAGGAGGTCTGGGGCATGGGTGCACCTCACCGGTGTGCATCCAGGGCCGGAGCTGGCAGCGCTGGTCCAAAGAGAAAGAAAAGAGGGTTTTTTTGCAGGAAATTTCCCTGCTTTCTGCATGAGTCTGGGCAATATATTGCCTTTTTGCGAGACAAAAGGATAAAAATTGGCCAGCTGCCTGATTTCTGAGTGACTCGAAGTTGTTCTTCTGGTTTTGTATAGCACGTTTGCCAGCGCTGGCATCGCTGGAGCAACACCAGCGACGGGCTGGATCCGTCCCTGCTGCACGAAGGACCCCGCAGCACCACAGCCGCCCTCCCACAAGGTGTCAGGTACGGTTTCTAGGGCCGTGAGCGAGCTCCGTTACGTTGGACAAATAGCTCTGATCTCAAACTGTCAGCTTCTGCATCTGCAAGGGGGTATAAAGGCATTTACGCGCTTCGGAGCAAAGAGCCGGGCGATCTGCCGGTGAGCAGGGCTGCCTAAGCACCACACCTTTATCTGCTATCACCATTTACTTCGAATCTCCATGGCTGCGTCTCGTGCAGGTGGGTCCTTGGATGCAGGAAAGACCTGCCCAAAAAGCGCTCATATCCTTACACCAAATATCCTTTCCAGAAATAGCCGTTCCCTGCCCACAGTGCTGCCGTGTCAGCGTGAAGCTCTTAGGTCTGGGAAGTGATACCCGTTGCTGTGGGTCTAAATGTTTAGCAGTTTCCCAGAGTTCATCCTCTGCTTTCATATGCATTTTGCTCCGGTTTGCTAATTATGAAAGGAAGCTTGCAAGCAGGTAGCTCCTGGCTTTGAAATCAGTGAGATGACTCAGAGAAGCTGAGTTATGCTCTCCAGGAGCAGATGGCAGGAGGCAAACCCATGTAAAAATTTAATTTATTCTGCCCATGCCATCAGTACACTTGCAGTGGCAGCCCTTCTCCCAGCTGATCTGTCTTTATATCTCTTAGTAATGGAAATTGAAGGTAGGTAATGCCTTAAAACAAGGTTTTTTGCAAGCAGATTTCTGAGATCCGTGGGTGTCCTCCAGGGTTAAAGTGGCTCCCTCTCACCTGTGCCCTGCGTCAGCCAGTGCCACCCCATGCAAACCCAGGGTGAAACGGTGCGACCGCAGCACACAAAAGTGGCATGCCTTTGTTATTTAGTGTTATTTAAATGCTTATAGCACCTGCAAGCAATGACTTAGCTTGATGTCTCCTTATCCCACTTTTGCAGGGCCTTTCCACCTTTGCAAGGCAAGAAAAGCAACCAGCAAGCTCTTCGCTCCGATCTTCCAGGGGACGAGGCATCCATCCCTCGGGTCCAGCATCCAGCGCTGCTCAGTCTGCTGGGACCCCCTCCAGGCCTGCGGGCACACGGATCCTGCCCCAGGCAAGGCCCGGAGCCGTGTCCTGTGCCGGCAGCTGCAGGCAGCAGCGGCGTTTCCAAAGCCGGCGAGCAGCCTCTGGTGGATGCTGCCTGCTATGTGTGCTGCGTGTGCTGTATGTGCTGTGTGTGCTATGTGTGCTATGTGTGCTGCGTGTGCTGTGTGTGCTATGTGTGCTGCATGTGCTGTATGTGCTATGTGTATGTGCTATGTGTGCTGTGTGCTGTGTGTGCTATGTGTATGTGCTATGTGTGCTGTATGTGCTAGATGTGCTGTGTGTGCTATTTGTGCTATGTGTGTGCTATGTGTGCTGCATGTGCTGTGTGCTGTGTGTGCTATGTGTGCTGTACATGCTGTGTGTGCTGTATGTGCTATACACAGTGTGTCTGTGTGTGCTATGTGTGCTGTATGTACTGTGTGCTGTGTGTGTGCTAGATGTGCTGTATGTACTGTATGTACTGTATGTGCTATGTGTGCTGTGTGTGCTGAGCAACCTGAGCACCCTGATCTGGTTAAAGCTGTCCCTGCTCACTGCAGGGGGGTTGGGCTGGATGACCTCTAAAGGTCCCTTCCCACCCAAAGCATTCTGTGATTCTGTGATTCTATGTGCTGTATGTACTATGTGTGCTGTAAGTGCTATGTGTGCTGTATGTACTATATGTGCTGTATGTGCTGCTCGGCCATAGCTTGCAGCCTGCCCGCGCCAGGGAAAATTCGTTATCTCATTGCAACATCTGCCTGGTTGGATTTATACAGCTCCCCTTTATATTTTTTGCCTTTGTTTCTGCAGGTCTGCTGCAGAGCAGCGTCCTCCCAAAATAAGCCTCCTAGTGATGCTGCTCCTGCCTGCTTGTTCCTGCCAGGGAGAGCTCTGGGCATCGGCCGACGGGTTTGCTCTGTAGGGGGCTTTATGAAAAGCCCAAGTGGATCAGGCTCTGAAGTGCCCTCAGGCTTATAGCAAATGTCAGTAACAACATCGGTCAGTCAGGGCCAGAAATGGGGAGGCATCAGCCTCAGTCCTAGTGGGTCAGGCTCATCCTCACCACCACACACCCCACTGAAGCCTCGTGCAAGGGGGACGTTTCACACCTCACCTCCACACTCAGCTTATCAGCAGGGACCCATGGGTGGGTGTCTGCAGTTGGACCAAGTTGAAAAGTCCTGCATATCCATGGGAAGATTTTATTTCCCTGTTAGTATGGGTTCGTATGTGGCACGGACAACTGCAGTCAACTCACTTTGCTTCCCAGGAAACCCGTGCCAATGGAGCAGTCGCTTCCCAGCAAGGTTTCTGTGTGCAGAGACCACATCACTTGCCTTCAAATGAGGGAGAGGATGTATTTCCAAAAATTTCCTGTTCACATGACACACACTAACGTTTCTTCAGAGAAACTGTGCTAATTGTGGCTACAAAAATGCCAGAGCCCTGCTGACAAGGCAATGAGGATTGCAAGCCTGGAAAAATGTTTCTTAAATCTGCACTGAAATGACTGTTAACAAGAATGAAACAGAAGAGGCAGCAAGAAATCCTACATGGACTTTTTTTATGCTAGATCTCCAATCTGAGATAACCAAAGTCATCTGGAGCTCTGGGCTTTAATTGCACCGCCTGCCCCGCTGCACCTGCACTGGTAGGTCCTGATTTCAGCCTAATCCCAATTTATTGTTTGCTTACAGTGTAACAGGGATAAGGACCGTGCTTCTTGCAAAAAGGCAGCCGCTGGCAAGGCAGGTGGAGGATAGAGTCTGTGACCTTGCCTAGTATCTAAATAGGAGTAAGGATGGGCAGGAAAGCTTTGTGCTGGGTGACCATGCCATGGAGTGGGAAGGTCATGGCAATGCAGCCAGGAACTGCAGTGGGTGCTCCTGCTGCGCATCCTGCCCTGCAGCTGGCAGACGCTTCTGGCTCCTCAGCCTGGGTTTATACTTCTTTTTTTTTGGCCTCAAAATACTCATCAGAATGGCAATGGGGTCCCGTGAAGTTACATTAGCAGGCGGGGAGGTGTACGCTGCAGAGCCGCCGGCTCCCAGGCTGCTGCGGGTGAAGTTGGCTCCAGTATCACTGACACGTGCTGCAGTTGGCACTATGGATCTACCCTAAAATTAGGCATTGGGCTCTGCTCCCCATTCACCTGATTCTTCAAGTCCATAAGTGATTAGTAATGATGCAGGGATGGTTTTGTCAGGGCTGTGAGGGCACTAATGGGCTTTAACAGCCCTGAGCAGCCTCACCTGGGGCCTCCGCCCACACCCCTGGCCCAGGAGCCCATTTCAGCCCAGCGTGGGGCTGTTGGTCCCTGTCCCAGGGATGCTGCAGGATGCTGGTCTCCAGCTCTGGTCAGGTCACAGTGAACTCACTTGGTGACCTGGGCTCTTGGATGAACCTGCCTGTGATCTCCAGCTCTGCCCTGCTCCTTGCTCAGGTACCGCAGCCCAGCCTGTGGGGAGGGCCCCCTTGTAATCACGGGGTGTCTTTAGACCCCTGGGGTGGCCCCTTCAGTGGGAACAAGCATTTGCTTTCATGGAGTTCTTCCATGAAATAGGAACTTTTCCCATTCTTTTGAAATCTGTGGAATGAAGGATAACCTACATCCATAGTGATATTTGTGGCACCCATTTTTCCATGAAAGCTTAACTCACATTTGCTCTCTGATTTTGGGTGGGGGTTGGTATGAATCAGCTCAAGGAATGGGTTTTCTCACCATTAAAACAGTTTCCTTGTTACATATACTGAGCTGATTCTCTCAGACCAATTACCTTGATCTTCTTTAATGTGCTATCAAGTGCTCTGGTACAAAAAGGTGGTGGGAAAACTATGAGGGTTGCTTTCTTTGGTAGCAGGAGAGGGAGGGCTGCCCCCCTGCTGCCTTTGGCCCCTATTTAGACAGTCCTCAAAGCTATGGGCAAAGAACAACCAGCTTTGGGAATAACAGCTGCCTGGGCCCTGGCTCGGGTGGGTTGTGGCAGAGGATGGGGATGGTTCCCACAACATGGGACTCGGACCTCCCAGGCCTGCAGCTGGGCTCTCTGTCTTGGGAGGGCAGGGCTCTCTCTGTGATTTCAGCCGCGTCCTTTCCAGCCAGCACATAGGTTGAAATCTGTTGAAGGTCTTTCTTGTCTTGTGCAGTAAAGGTAAGAGCTGGAATTTGGCAGGGTGAGAAGTGTGCTTACAAAGGGAAAAACATGCCTGGACTTACAGAAAGAATCAATTCAGGATAGGACTTTTTTTTTTTTTTTAATATGCATTCAATCTAATGCTTAGAGTCTGCTCTGGACACCCACCCTGGCAAATACCCTCCTCCAGGTTTCTTACAGGTTCACAGCGCTTTCCCAGCAGCGCATGCCCAGGGTGACTATGGAGGAATTTCTGCCCTGAGTCCAGCTAGTGATCACCCTCTTCAACAGCTGATACGTTCTGGCAGCAGCCTCTGACAGCTCTGGCTCTGAACCAGATTGCTTTTTCCCAGATGCAATTATCTGATGGCCCCTTCTTCCATGCTGCCCGTCGCAGCCCTGGTGCTGCAGAGCCTCCCCGCCTGCCCATGCAGTGATGCTCTCCTGCCTCACTGGTTTTCCAGTTGCAGCCATGTGCCTCAGTTTTGATTAGACACCTCCAGCTTGCATTAGTGGTTTTGTGTTTCTTTTCTTGGAAGAATTTTTTTTTTCTAGAAAAAGGGCTTGAAATTATTTATTTTTATTTAAGTTCCTAGTTGGAAAGAAACTGATGTCCTGTCCAGATTTTCTAGCTTTTCAGCCTGGAAGCAGAGCTATCTTGGTAATAGTGGTTCCTGTGAGCCGTCTGCGTGGTGTCCCATAGACACCTTCAAGAGAAGGTGGAGATTATTTCCAAAGTGCATCACTTTCTGCTTCCTAGAAATGTCTGTTCTGCCTTCTCGTGCACCAGCACAACCCTTCCAGGCAGCTGCTCCTACCTCGAGTCTCCTCACTCCCCACAAGCAACCACAACCATTAAGCCCTCTTTTTATTGTTTCCCTTCCCAATGCCCCTGTGTGTGCAGATAGAGCAGTTGCTGAACTGTTGGAAGCAGGCACAAGGTGGTGGTGGTGGTGCCCCCGTGGCTTGTGCCACATCTCCCACCGCCGCTGCTCGGAGGTCTGGCTGCTGCAGGTTATCTCCCCACGCCTCCCTGTTACCCTACTGCCGCTCCCATGATATCACCGGGCTGGTCCAAGCAAGGATCTCTCTTCCATGTGGTTGCCCTTAATTCCGCCACCGCAAACATCAGCCTGAGGTACTGGACCGTATTGAGCAATCAGTCTCCAATTGCCATATCCCTCAGTAAAACAAAAAGACCAAAAGGAAAGAGGGAATAAAGAGGCCAAGAGCTTCCCTCTGCCCATTGCAGATGGCTCATGAGAAGCCTCAGATGGAAAATAACACCCCTTAGCCCCATGCTATGTCCCTCTTGCAGAGGAATGAGCCAGGAATTTCATGCACGTAGAGCAACCGCCAAACAGTCCCTACAGGTCTGCCCAGGACCACTGCTCACCAAGTGGCTGCTTGTTTACCTGCCGCCCATTTCCATAGCGTGGGCGTGCAGCTGCATTCCTGGGAGCCCCGGCTGCTCCCCGCCTGCCCGACCTGTCCGTGCACAGGTAACAAAGCTCAAAGCCACCGTTTGGCAGCAGAGCTGCAGATGAGCGATGCAATTGCTGTGGGGAAACGCTGCCAAGGATGCTCAGCGCCGGCTTACTTAAGGAGCCAGCTCAGCAGCTGGGGTGTAAATCAGCGTGGTGATATTGCTGTCGGTGGCTGGACACGACTTTACACCAGCTGAGGGTCTGAGCTGTTGGCTGGGGACCGAGCTAAGGGGTTGCACAGCACGGCAGAGCTGCCTTCTTCACACAGGATAACTCGGAGGAAGAGCTCAGCCTCGGTGCTTCAAATCCCCTTCTTCAGGAGCTCTCCCTATCCACTGGCCCTGGAAATATCACAGGGAAACCACCCTCCCAGCTTACGTGTCCTGTTAAGCAACACGGACGCGTCCCTCCTGAGCACAGAGCCGCGCTCAGAGGCGGCTGCGCCGGCACAGCAGGGCCCTGCGCTCGTCAGGCAGCTCTCTGCCGAGCAGGACATGCCATCTGGGCCTCAGATATGTAGGCAACAACTTTTTATTGCTTTTTATTTGTGTTGTGCTGGTGGTGAGCAAGTGTACCTCTCATTTTCACAGCCCCTGTGTGCCGCTGCTGTCTGCAGCGATGTGGGGGAAGGCTGTCCCTGCCCAGCTTTGGCAGAGACAGGCAGGGGAGCCAGTGCCAGCTTTTTCCTGGGGGATGCTGAAGTAGCTGCACTTCAAAGACTCGGGACGTGTCCACGTTGCCTTTGGCTCTGACGGCCCACGGTTTGGGGTGAAAGCTGCTTATGTCAGCAGCTGGAGCTGGGAGGCAACCCGGGCTGAGCCAGGGCTGCCAGCCAGGATCAGCACCCAAGTCATCCTGCCTTTCCCTGCTGGTCCCCAAAGCATCCCCAGCCACTGCAAAGTGCCCCCAAGAGACAGTCCAGGACCACGGGCTTTCATCCTGCACTTGCAAGTAGCCATTTATGGCAATTTGGGCACGTTCCTTCCCCTCTCCCAACCTCTTTGGGCTGAGGGCTGTTTGCTGCCTGGGCTGTGCCACTCTGCAGCAGCGTCCCGAGCTGAAATGCAGCCTCTTGTCCAAGCTGTGCCACTGGGAAATGGCCCTCCCAGGAAGGCCACGGCAGAGCACTCCACGGAGGCAACATCCCTCTGAGCAAGGCAAGCAAGTGCATAAGGGATTAGTAGGAGGATGCTGCTGTCACATTTGATTTTTCTTTTTTTCCTCTTCCTCTCTGAGAGAGCCAAGTTATGTAAAATGAAAAAAATCCCATCTTAATGGTGGATGAATTATTTAAATGGGTCTGTTTGCTAATGTGATTGACTTCAACCAACAGCACAGGTTGAACTGTAATTATGGGAAAACAATCAAATCTCTATCTGGGTTCAAACCATACTGGTCTTGCCACTTTTTTGTATTATAGCAGAACCTGTTAGGCAGCTTTAGTTAAGCTGAGCCTCCTTTCTGCTGCTGGGGCAAAGAAACGCAAACCAGTAGAGCCAGTTAGACTGCAAAGAAAAATTATGGCTTATTGTCTGTGCAAGTTCACCCACACTGCTCACTCCTGTCTCCCGTGTCCCAGATGACCGTCTCTTGATCACGACTTAACTGAGCCAGAGGAGTCGAGGGACAGACACACAGAGACAGCCCCCCAATGTGAGTATTGTGCCTGCACTGATTTTTATCTGTCCCCGGCATCCTCGGCAGTGTTACATAGCTGGGAAGGGAGCTGGCTTGAGCTGCGCATGGAGAATTGCCCAAAAACCATGCAGCGCGCTGGGGAGAGCTGTCACTCGGTGCTGGCAGCCGGAGCCTGCTCCAGCTCCCATCTGATGGGCAGAGGCTGTTGAGTCACGGGTTTGCTTGCTTTTCTATCCCCTCTTGGAGTTCGTGGAGGAAATTTTGGATTTTTCTAGCAGCTGGGGACTTGATGGCTTGTTGCAAAGCAGTGGCTCTGCCTCTGCGGGCGTGCGGGGTCGGCAGGGAGCGGAGCTGAGCCAGCCTGGGCTGCGCGGTCACTGCCCAACCAGGACCCCGCGGCTCTCCTCTCCTCTAACAAAAACTTCTCCTCTGGCGTTTTCCACTTGAGCATGAAAGGTAATGAGATATCTCTGGAATCTGAAATGCAAAGAAACGGCATCCAGCTCTAGCTCGGGTGAAATGAAATAGCTGTGCGAGGGTCAGAGCAGTTCGTGGGTGTCAGGGTTTATGTGAGTACCGGGGAGTCTGGTCACGTTTGCATCTAGAGAGCAGGGACCAAAGGCAGCAAACATCAAAGCTTTCTCTGAGCAAACATCCAGGGTGTGCAATAGCCATGGTGCGAGCAGAGCGGGGTCCGCGGCCACATCGGGATGCACCACGGGAGCGTGTGGGGTGGCAGCAGTGCCCGTTCCGGGCAGGCAGCACTGCTCACCCAGGCATTAGTGCCGGGCACCAGGGGGGCATCACCTTTCACGCCCGATCCACCTCCCATGCAGCATCTCGCGCAGCACTGGCCTGCGCCAAACCACGCGCGTGCTCAGCAGTAAATAACTTTAATGGGATAGTGGGGCTGCAGTGACCCCTGTGAGCTGGGCGAGGTGGCCCTCTGTCCCCACCACCTTCAGACCCTCTGTTCCCATTGCATTCCCCATGGGACATCCTGCTGGTGCCCTCCCAGGGCAGGCAGATATGCTCCTGTGGAAAGTGCAAATATTCAGCAACGCTGGAGCTTGCCGGAGCTCCAGGGGCAGCCCCAGGCACGAGGTGTGATGCTGATGTGGGCCGCCGTCCCCCTCGCTGCTCTCCCCTACCTTAAATCCAGGTCGAAGGAAGCGATGGTGGGATTGCTGCAGGGGGAAGGCTGTGTCTGCACACGCTGCCTCCCTGCACAGGCATTTTGCTGCTGTGGGTTGGACTGTCCCCATCGCCTGCTCCTTGTCCCCTCTGCTGGGACGGTCCCATGATGGGGAATGCCCTGAAAGCACTTAGAGGGGAGATGACCACAGATCCTCTCATAGCTTCAGTGGAGGGACACAGGACACTGATGCGTGGTATTGATGCAAAACCCAGCCTGTGCAGCAAAGTGTCCCCAACACCAATGTGTCACCAAGCATTTGGGACAAGCAGAGGTGCCTCAGCCCATAAAAATGCCTGGCTGTGCTGTCCCACTTGTTGAAGAGTACAGTGTGGGGCTGAGCTGGTAAGAGAAGACCCGTCCATGATGCCTCAGCAGGGCTAAAGTCCAGGTGGAGCAGAGCTGCCCGGGAGAGGATCACATCACCACTTGATCTGGATCAGATGCAGGATGAAGCCAGCAGAGATCTGCCCAGCAAGGTGGGGAAGCGTGGTCCCGTGCAAGCCTGTTGAAGAAGCAGAGATTTCCCAAATACAGCATCTCCTACTGAGCTTTGCCCTCGATCCGCTTGGGAGCAGTGCGAGAGTGCACAAGTCCCAGCTAGCCCGCAAATATGCGGTGTGCTAGGGGCTGCGCTCAGGAGCGGACTAGCTCTGCTTGGCAAACACGCCTGTAGCTGGGTGGACCGACGTATGGCTGTGAGGAAGGCCAAGCCACGCTGGGTGGGTTTTTCTTCCAATTTAGAGGCGTTGGACACTTTCCCTCCCCAGAAGCGAGGAGGTAAGCAGGACCTCCCACCTGTTTTGACATGAGCTGCAGGAATTACTAAAGGATG
This sequence comes from Pelecanus crispus, assembly GCF_030463565.1. Classification (NCBI taxonomy): domain Eukaryota; kingdom Metazoa; phylum Chordata; class Aves; order Pelecaniformes; family Pelecanidae; genus Pelecanus; species Pelecanus crispus. The sequence continues at coordinate 3,956,241 of NC_134656.1, forward strand.
GAGATTTGGTGGAATTAGTCCTTGGTATCTTTTGTCAAAGCTTCTGTGGGGCTTTCGGAGGCAGCTCATTTGTTCCAACTGCCCAACACCGTGAGCACATTCCCAAACATCACCAGAGCAGATGCCGAGGCTGGGAAAGGAAAGCATCCACTCTTCCTGCCCTGCTTGTGCTCAACCTGAGGATGCCCCAGCTCAATGACGCCTGAACCCTGTAATTGCTCAAATTTCCCCAAAGGAGCCTTGAAAGCAGAGAAGCAGCATCCAGAGATTTGCTCCGTCACTGCCTTAGAAGAGCAACATGGGGTGTGTGGGGAAACCCGAGGCACGAGGTCTTGCTCCAGGCTGGAGCAGTGAGCGTGGTGAATGAAAGGGCCCCTCGCAGCCCCCGCCGACCTCCCCAAACCAGGCACCACCGTGGTCCCAGCAGCTCGCAGCAACCAATGGCCAAGGGGACCGTGTCCCGTGCAGATGTCCTGTGGGTGGGTGGGAGGAGCTTGTCTGGCAGAAAAACAGCAAACACAGCAATGTTGCCCTGGGTCTTCAAAGCAAGCGGAGCCTTTGCTGCAGGTCCTGCTATTATAAAAGAGAAATATTTACTCACCGCCGAGACTTCAGCCTTACATCAGCGGATAAAAGCCTGATGTCATCTCCCAGCCCCCTGAAAGCTGGACATCCCCAGGCATTCCCCATTGGGGCATCCCCATCGGCAGGGGGTCCCAGCCACCTGGTTCAGCTTTTGGAGCTGCACCACCAGTGGCTTTAAGCTGCCCTGGCCATGGGGTTAGGGACAGATCCAGGACCCTGAGGCCCTGGGAGCTCCTGCAGAGGAGAGGTGTCATAGGCCATCCCACCCCCATCCAGCTGACCTGGTTCAACCAGTGGGGCCAAAGTATCCAGGATGGTTCTGCAGGACTGAATCTTCCTAGCACATAACCCCTTTTTTTAAATAGTGCTGAAGAGAAAAGCTGATTCAGTTAAAGACTTCATTACCTGCACTCTATCCGGGGGAGAGAGATTTATTCTTTTCATTTGCATGGCCATTAGCTTGACTCAGGATGCCCACGCACAGCCTAACACAGCAGGAGCAGAGGTCCCAGTTTATGTGAGCTTGGTTACGATGGATCTTCATGCCCTGTACCCCACACAAGACCTGCTTGCCCATGCAGGACCACGAATGAAGGGTCTCCCATCCATCAGGAGCAGTGTGGGCTCCAAGGCATGCTGCTGTTGAGGTCTTCTGCCATGGAGGAGGAGACAGCAAGACCGAGATGCTCTCCAGGTGCCATGCACTGCATAACGGGATCGCAAGCAGAGCGTGGGGTGATACCGCGGTCTATCAGAGTTTCCCAGGGTATTTACCACCAGCTTTCCCCAGCCAAGGGCTCTGGGGACAGGGGAGGCAGCGGGAGCGTGTTGGCTGGGCTGGGAGGAGGCGGCGGCCGCGCATCTCTGCTCCCAATGGGGCCTTGAGCTATTCCCTGAGCCTCACCGCTTCTCAATTAAAATGCCTGAAAAATGTGATAATGCTTCATTACCCACTTCCCAGAGCATTTTGAGGTGTTAATTAAGTAATGTTTATAGAATCTGTGGTTACCCTGAGATGCACAGGCAGATAAGTGGCTACTTTTAATCATCTTCTGAATCCTCATGCGGGCACACAGTTGTGCCTGCAGATCTCACCAATGCCCACCGCGCTCCGGGGAGCATCATGGCATGGTTGGCAGGTCCAAATGCCATTCCTCCTCGAGTGGGGAGCAGGACAAATATTTACTGCTAAACCTCAGCAAAGCAGCAGGGAGCTAGGGAGCAGGAGGGCAGAGCCTCCCTCATAGCTGGGGATGGTGCAAGAAGAGACCCCTTAACTGCTCACCCTACTCTATAAAATCCAAAGTCCCATTCCTGGGTATATTCAGGCATTGCAGAGGACCAACTTTTCCTGCTTTAGCGATCCTGCAAGCTCAGGGCAGCAAAGACTCTATGCCAGGAGGAGGGATGTTCCTGTCCCCAGGGGACACAGGGACACCCCCCAGCTAGGGGCTGTCAAGCAGAAATAAGGTAATGGAAGAAAATCCCCACTGCTTTGGTGATTGCCACAGCAGTTAGAGAAGCAGAAGCTGCCTCCAAAGGGCTGGGGTGGCGGGGGAGAAATTGAGCTGCTGGGTTTGTGATAGCCGGGGCTGCGCTGAATTATGGCAGCACAGACTGAAGTAAATAGGGCTGAAGTAAATAGGTGCGCAGGTTGGGACTTGAGGCTTCTCTTGGAGGATTCACTCTTGTTCTCCTCTCCATGAAACGGGGCATGTCTGCGCGCACGTGAGCAGGGGCAGCATCTCCCTGGTGCTGCCGGTCCTGTCTGGCTTGTTCAGGGGGCTGCGACCAGCGCCGGTCCCCAGCAAGCCCGAAGGGCCGGCGAGGCGGATCATGGCCCCGCTGCAGCTCCACGCTGCCCGGGTGGGATCCCCATCCTAGGTCGGTGGAGGCAACCCTGGGGCAGGGTGTCTGCAGCAAGGGCTCGCTGCAAACCGGCCCCCGGGCTGGCGGAGCAGCACAGAGTGGCTGCCCTGCTTCAGGGAGGATTTTCGGGTTGTGCGAGGCACCGAATCCTCCTCCCTGGTGAGGCAAGAGCCAAAGCTGCTCCTCCTGTCTCACCCGTCGGGGGGTAATTTTGCAATCTGCCAGCCCCTGTCCAACGCCTGTGCGCAAAACCAGCGTGGTGGAGAGCAAGCGCTGGGCTCCATTTTAGGATAGCCTGTGCCATGTTAAGTCATACAAATAAATAAATGCCCAGCAAAAAAAACCCCAAACCCAACACACACAAAACTTTCTCCACTCTGCCAAGTGCACAGCACATCAGCAAAGCAGATCAACTTCACCCCTGCCTGCAAAATACTCCTGGCACTGCAGATTTTCCATGAGTGATCAGGCAGCTTTTCTGGGTATAAATTCAATTTATAATTCTAAAATTAGACCAGGAATGTAGTAGGGTAGCCAAGAAAAGAAAATTTGGCTGGTAAAAGCAGCCCTGCCCGGCAATCGCCCAGTGAAAGGTATATTACGTAAATCCAGCCTGGAGCTGAACAACTCCAGCGCTGCTGATGGGGAAATATCTGGCTGTAAATCCATTAAGCTTCACTGATCCGAAAGTGTCAGATCTTCGGAGTCCTGCCTTTTTTTTTTTTTTTTTCTTTTTTTTTTTTTACCATCTTAAGCTCATTTAGCTAATGAGCTGCTTTATTCTTCTGAAAAGAATCAGTGCTGAGGGTGAGGATGTGCCATGGCTCGATGCAAGCGTGGCTGGCAGCACCAGGGATGGTAACAAGAGGCCAGAAACCTTCCAAGGAGCAGGGAATGGGGGACAGCTGTGCTGTCAGAGCCAGCAGTCCCAATCCATCCCTTCCTAAACCCCCTGGCATGGGCTAGGAAATAACATCCCTGCCGCTTTTCCTTTCCCCAGCTGCAGTCAGGAGCATCCCACCCCAAGGAGCAATGCCATCGGTACCCAGGCGACGCCGGGGGCTGCCCCAGCCCCGTGCGTGAGAGCCGATGTGCTGGGCACCCTGTGCCCCAACCTGGACCCTGCGCCCCAACCTGGACCCTGCGTCCCACCCTGAGCTGAGCATCGGGACCCGGAGAGCAGGTGAGCAAAGCCACAGCCTTCAGCAACAGCCCTGCCCCCGGGGGCTTGAGCTTTCCAAATCCACCAGATTTAGGGGCTGGATGAGGAGTTCGCCTTTGGTTCCGAACACTGGGGCTCTGTTTGCAGAGGGCACCCGTCACTTTGAAATACGCCCGGCCCCACCGGCACGCCAAAGGGCTGCTCCCGGCCCCGCCATGGGGCCGCATCCGGCACCTCCGGGTGTATATTACAGTGACAGCTCTGGAAAGGGCTCAGGGCTGTAAATGAAATCCCTGTCTCAGGGAGCGAGCTCCACACTGAGGGACTCTGTGGTCTGGTCTTCATCAATAAATCTCCAACAATAAATCCTTTTGAGCCAGGCAGAGGAGCGGGGGCTGCGGCTTCACGCCTTGGCCAGTCCACGCTGGGTGAGAAGGGAGCAAAGCCGAACCCCTTGGAGCACCTGGGCTGTCTGCAGAGTTGCTCCGCTGCAGCAAAAGGCTGAATCCTGGGTACAGACATACGGGGGACGATGCTCGTGCAACATCTCTGCAACTGTGCGTGTGCACGGACCAGAGACCCAAGGTCCTCGCCAGGTTTGCTGCAGAGTGGCAGCCCCGTCTGCAGGCAGGGACGGATGCCGGCATCCCAGAAAGCACCAAAAATGGCAACAGCTTTTCCCCGCTGATCGGATCCCCAGCAGGTTGCAGATCCCCACTGACCTGGGGGCTCTGAGGAAAAGAAAATCAGGACTGAGCCCCAACCCTGGTGGCACCACAGCCACAGCTGTGCAAGGAAGGGAAAGCTGCTGCCCACACCCCAGCCCCAAATCCTGATCTGGCGGGCTCTGCCCACAGCGCTGAGTCACAGCGGCAGGGATCTGGTGTTGAGCACCTGGGCTGCCCCCGCGCCCTCCGCTTCCCACCACATCCAAGCCCAGCCCTGCCTCCCCGAACTGCAGGCTGGCACGAGCCCCAGCCGGGATGTCACCTTCCCGGGATGTCACCTTCCCAGGATGTCCCAGCTGGAGCCCTATGGCCCAAAATGCTGGGTGCTGTTCAGCCCTCCGAGACACCAGTCTTGGGGAGAGGGCAGCTCCGAGGTGGGCAGGGGCTGATCTGGCACCAGCGAGCATCGTAGGGAGCCCACGCGGCCGCCGCCGGCTCTGCTCCCAGTTGCAAGCCCTTCCCAGTTTACAGCACTGGGGAATGCAATGGGAATTAGTGCCTGAGCACTTCAAAGCCCTCCCAGACGGCACGCAGGGTTTTGGCCCCATGACGGCAGCGGTGGGTCTCTCAACCTCCCTTCAGCCCTGGGCAGGTGCTTTGCCCAGGGCAGAGCCGAATTTAGGACTCAGCGATCCCAGGAAGTGCTTCCCATTAACATCTTTTCATCAGGGGTTTGGGGTTTTTTGGAGTAGAACCGGGTATTATTTCACCTGGCTCGTTATTCAGCTATGGCTTTTGGGGCCGAGCAGCAGAGATCTGGTCCCAGTCCCATTTCACGGCAGCTGATCCCGAGCTGCGTGAGCCATGACAAGCCACGCCGTGCCTTGCATGGCTTTTACTTGCTGGGAGAGATCACCCAGCCCTGGGAAAGGGTGGGTTATGCCCAGGGAAGTGGGAGCAATGATTTTTTTTTTTTTAATCGTTTCTCCAGTGAGATGTCTGCTTGTTTGCTCAAAAGGCAGCAAAGCTGTTTCGCTGATCCAAGCGTGGTAAGAGCACGCAAGCCAAGCTCCCTGCTTCTGCTCACCGGCGCGTGCCTCATTTCTTTTGAAAGTCAGACGCTTTAGGGGAAAGTTTCTTCTTCCAGCTCTGCATGCCCACATCTTGCATATGCAGGCGATCCGGCACACCTCTGCTCTGCATGCAGATAAAGGCACAGGCGGGCTGCCGGCAGGAGCCGGGCTGGGAGCGTGCCGGAGCCCAGCGGAAACCTCCCCGTTTCGCCGTGGGGCTGCAAAACCCAGGTTCCAGCCCGGCCTTTCACCTTCGAACAACAGAGGGGAGGTTTTCTCCCCGGTCATCTCTGCATGGCTGAAGGCTGAGTGCCCAGGTGCTTTGCAGGGAACGGGGTCACCGGCCATGGCTCAGTAACCCAGCGTGACTTTTGGGGAGAAGCTCCCATGTGGCGATGCTGAATGCCCTCATGTGGAAGTCCCTTTTCTCCCAGCGTGGTTTTGGTGGTCCTGGAGGACACCCCGGGGTGGGCAGGGCTTTGCTGACCTGCTCGGGGGGGCAGGGAGGTTGCACACCCCTCCTGCCCAAACCCCGGGGGACCCTCCGCAGTGCTCTGCGGGGATGCTCAGACACACGCCCGTCCCCAGTGCCACCATGGTCCAGGAGGGACCTGGGCCCACACCTACTTCGGGGGATCTGAGACTTCCCAAGTCTTTGGCTGATGGAAAGGAAATTCAAGTTGATCCCAGCGTCAGCATCCCAGGGAGGAATGAGGTCATCACTGATGTATGAGCTTTCTCATCATCAAAGTTTCCGCTTTCCATCCCTGAGAGTAATTTCAAAATTTATGATCACTGGGATTAATTAGAGCAAAATTCTTAAAAAACAACCACTTTACTTTCAGGCTGTTTGTTTACCTCCTGCCTTTCCCAGCTTACTGAGCTGGGGGTGTTGTGGGCTGCTCTCCACCTCTCCTATTTTTGGGGGAGGTTTCAATGAAAAAACAAAAAAGTGAAGTTTTTTTAGAAAGCAGAGCACTTTATCTGTTCTCAGGGATTATAGAATGCTACTGCCAGCGCTAAGTGATGGCACTCAGCTTGATGGAGCATCAACAACCCCGTAACATCGTTGGGGAAACTGAGGCAGGGGCAGGCTGAGCAGAGACCTGAGCCCGGGGCAGGAGCTGGGGACGCTGCTCCTGGTACGGGGGGGCTGGGGACAGCCAGCACACCCCGGGGTGCCCCAGCTCCCATTCAGCCCCACGAGCGCTGTGCTGGCACCGGCTCTGCACCCACCAGGCTTCCTGCAGGGCTTGGCTCTGCGCATCACCTCTCCAGGTTTCCCTGTAAAATGGGGTGAATAACACTCAGATTGGTGTCTCCCAAGGGTTTGAAGAAGCTGCCGCCAGCAAGGCCACGTGGGGAGCCTGGGCGATGACAGCAGGGCAGCCGAGTGGTACATGTTGCCTCCGTAGAAGCTGTGCTTGGTGCCAGAGGGAGGAGGGATGCACGGGAGCATCTCAGGACCCAGTGGGAGATGGGTCCATCAGGCTCGAGCACCAAAGCTGCTCTGAGTTTTCCCTTCATCAGTCCCCAGCGATGTGGTCCCAACACGAGCCCTGCAATCCCTTCCTCAAGAAGATACCCTGCCCCACCTCATCCCAGAGAAATGTGATTTAAACAGCTCAAATTGTAGAGGAAAAGTCTGATTTTTTCAGCTGGGCTTTCAGTTCTCCCATTTTCTGAGCCATCGCTCTCTGCTTTGCCCATGCCCCCAGCCTGGGGATGAGGCAGGGTGGACAGGTCTGAAAATGCCTCCCTGGCTGAGCCTGCTGCTTTGTGCATGTCCATGGTTTAGCAAATTATTTCACTTTCTAGATTTGGGTTTTTTCCTGTTTCCAAGTCTTTGGACTTGGAACACCACATACACAAGACACTTCTTTTATTGGACTTTTAGTTTCTCTTTTAGGCTGAAACCAGAATAATTTGAAACGAAAGGACATCCTCGCGCTGGAAGCAGCCCAGTGTGCAGCACAGCCCTGAACATGACCACAGAGAGTTTTGCAGAGTTCCTGAATAAGCTCAAAGAAATCCATGAGAAAGAGGTCCAAGGTAAGGAGATATGAGAAGCCTTACTAAAACCTAGCGGAGGTCCATTTCTTTGTGATGCCACCTTGATCTGTTTGGTTTGAAATAACCCGAAGGGAGGAGAAGCGGGTGTGGATTAGGGAGCTTTGGGAATTAGGGCTCAGCAAGGATCACCCACGGGGATGGATGAGGATGCAGGGTCACAGCCTGGCCCTTGGGGGACCACACCATCTGACGGCACCTTGGTATGGTTTACCCAGTGGAGAACAAGGTTTACTGAGAAAATCAGTAACTTTTCAGACAATGAGAAGGAGAAGAAGAGAGAGGGTGTTCCTGCATCCAATATCCCTGGAAATATCCCGCCTGCGGGAATCCCACTTGCTCCAAGCATTAATCACGGGGGATTGGGCTCCTTTCCTGCTCCTGCTGCTATGGTCTGTGATAAAGGTGAATCGGGAGGTTTGCAGAAGTGACGCGCACACCCACTGGGCATCTTCTCCAAGCGGCGTGGATTGAGTGTATTTGGCTACTGAGGGATCAAAGGGAAAGGGGAAAGATGCAATAATCTGTAAGACTGAAGTAGCAGGAGTATGAGGCTCTGTTAAAGAAAACCTTAGAGTCAGGATAGATAGTATATTCCTCTAGGGAATAAATTGTTCCTTGGGTCATATATTATTAAAATAAGAACCATTAGGTTAAGCAACCAAATGCCAAATCCAATTGTTTTCCTATTAGAATAATTCCCAGTATCAATATTATGCACAAAACAACAGCACTTTTGGAGGATTCTGGCTTATGAATTCATTCTTCTCTTGTGTAATTTCAAGCCGTGTGAGAGTTAGAAGAAACTATTAAGCAATTTAAACCACATGTTTACATCTACTTTGCATAAAATGGATTTGACAAGATGTAACGTCTGCAGATCCATCAACAAAAGCCATTCTTGTTCAGCTGTAAATATCTTTCAAGATGCTTTGCAAGCCCTGAGAGTTATAAAATACTGCCCACCTGGGAAATGTGTGCTTTAATGAGAAATAAGTAGAAACAAAACTGAAAGAGACTTTTTGGCGGTGGGGGGGAAATGCAGACTCATGAAATAGTGGAAATACAAAATGTGCTCATATTTTGTGCAACTTTTGCTGCTCTATTAAACTGCGTGATGTTGTTTAGCACAGGCAATGTGTTATTCCTTCTCGGAAATAAGGTTTGTAAATTGATGAGGTTTCTGCAAAGCCAGGCACCCTCCTGAGGTTCTATCATTGTACTTTGTTTCTGAAGTGCTGGGGAATTGGCAATAAATGCCCACCTCTCCGTCTCTGTTAATTATTCCAGGTCTGCAAAGCAAGCTGACGGAGCTGACGACGGAGAAGTGCCGGTGAGCAACACCATGTCTGCCCTACCCACACCACCGTGGGGCGGGGGCGGGGGAGAGGTTATGCCACTTCATTTTCAGACCTCCCGGGCACTCCTTCGAGGCTGCTTGATTTAGAGAGCATAGTTTGCCTTTCTGGCCCTGCCAAATTTAAAACTTTTGGTGACTTTCACCATGCAAGTCCCCAGCGCAGGCGGAGCTTGGGGTGATCCCAGCCCACCTCCAGTTTACCTTCCCACCAGCAAGTGATGCTCGTGCCGGCAGGCACTTGCTCTCTGGGGAAGCAATAAAACGGGATGAAGCAAGCTGCTGACTCCAAGGGCGGGTGTCGCAGGGCAGCGTCTGGGCTCTAACACATTTGTTTCCCCTCCTGCCACACAAGCAAAAGCAATTCAGCCATACCGATGGGAGCAGCACGGCGGGCTCAGGGCAGAAATCCTTCCCCTTGAAAGGGCGCTGCGGGTAAAGGCACAGATTTTGGGGAGAAATCTAATAAACCTATTTTCCTTGTTCTGTTTCTTCAATTAGTGATGCTCAGAGAATTGAAGAGTTGTTTGCTAAAAATCACCAATTAAGGGAACAACAGAAGGTCCTTAAAGAAAATGTAAGGGTGTTAGAAAACAGGTAAGATTTCTTTTTCAATAGGGTGCTGTTCGGTGGCAGCAAGTGCACCCTGCTAGGGGGAGAGTTTGGGGTTTGCTGTCTTCCCAGAAGTGGGATGTAGTACACAAACTTCTTTTTTGCTCATAGCTGGCTGCTGGGAGAGCTGGGGGAGCCCAGGCACATGCAGAGAACCTTTCCTAAGCTGATGGTGGTGGGACTGGATCTGGGGGGGTGGAAGGGCCAGGGCTGGGCTGCCCTGGTGATAACCCCTCTCACCAATTCTGGGTGATGGGCTGGGTGTTGATGCTTCTCCGTGGGGAGGGCAGGAGCTTATTTCCCCCTGGGGAACCGTGTGGTAACGAGCTGCTTGCCATGGGTTTTCCTCCAGGTTGCGAGCAGGTCTCTGCGACAGATGCATGGTCACCCAGGAGCTGGCAAAAAAGAAGCAGAATGAGTATGAGACCTCCCATTTCCAGAGCCTGCAGCACATCTTCATCCTCAGTATGTACCACTGCCCGCTGTAAGCTCGGCTTTGGCTGGCTGAGTCTTTGCTCAGTTAATGCCTCTCCAAGATACTTGCATGTGAGCCCTCCCGGTGACCGGGCACCCAGGAGGGGTTTGGGGATGGGGAGAAGGGAGGGAGCCAATGCGAGTGTGGGGGCCTTGAAAAATCAGATCTGATCAGGTCTGTGAATGGCAGCCCACGTCCCCCCCAAAGCAGAGGTAACTGCTCACACCAAGTGGCAGAGCTGGGGGGGCTGCAGCCCTCTGCACCTCCAGGAAAATGAGAGATGCTTGCACCGAGAGAAGCCCTGAGCTGGCCAGACTGTGTCAGCTGCCTGGAAAAAAGATGCATTTGGCACCGCAGAAGCAACACTCTGACAAAGACAGGAAAGTCATAGCAGCAGCTCAGCACGGGTAAATGGAAATCAAGCAACACGTGTGACGGATCTTCTCCAGAGCCTTTGGCAGAGCTCCCAGCACCACTCAGGCTCAGGGTGTTTTTCCCTGGGGATCGGGCTGGCCCAGGGAGGGTTGCAGGGTAAAGAAGATAAGGCATTAGGAGGGACGGAGAGGTGCCAGCAGCCCTTGGTTTATCTCCCCTGTTATGCCATTGCTCCCCAAGTGCTGCTTTTGAGCAGGAGCAAGCCGAGGCGGCAGCCTACCCTGCCCCGGAGCCTGCCTGCTCACGCTCCCTGCCTCCTCGCTGCGGTGCCGGGTGCTGGGTGCTCACAGCTCCCTCCGGCCTTCATCTGACCCCACTCGAGGCCCCCAGCCCTTCCCCTAACACAGCACCCGCCCATCAGAGGCAGCCATGCCGCTCGCGGGCAGGATGCTGACCATGTCCATCCCACCGTGCTGCAGCCACCACCCCGTCTGGGCTGCACGCTCCCCCCGAGCTGGATGGGCTGCAAGCAGACCCCAATCCTGACCCAACCCGAGTTGGAAAGTTGCTCCCTTTTATCCCTTAGCCCCCAGAGTGTTGTCAGAGAAGGAAGGAAATTTGGCATCCCTCCCAAACCTGGTGCCATTCCGTCCTCCTCCCCCGTGCACCCCAGCAAGATGTGAGGAGCATCAGCTCTCTCCTTGCAACGCCTGAATCCACGGCACAACTTGTGTCCCTGCAGCTAACGAGACGAACCGCCTGAGGGAAGAGAACAAAACTCTCAAGGAAGAACTGAAGAGGCTCCGGAGCCTGGAGTAAGTGCTCTCCTGGGTTTCATTCGTTACAAGGGATGTTGGTAAGGACAGAAGCATCCCCAAGGCCGAACAGAGCTATGTCCAGACTGCAGAGTCCTCAGGGGTATTTTAGCATCTAATTCCTATGGATTCCTGTAGATTTTAGACACCAAAACACCTGCAATGGTCTCTAAGTCCTTGTTGACCTTTGCTCACTCCCCTGTTCACCTGCACCCAAGGATTCAGTTTTTGGGGAACAGGGGTATGCAACAGCCCCCCATGGGGGACTGCTCATGGGAAGCAAAGGCCTGGGCTGCTCACCTTGGCCACGGACTTCAGCCTGGGCTTCCACAGCTTTTCCATGGCACCAGCTCTCCTCCTGCAGCAGCCAGAGAGGGTCTGCAGGCAGCAGGTTGTGTTTTGGGGGAAGGAGAGTGCCACGCAAAGGACAGAGACGGGGTTAAGAGGGAGAAGCGATCCGCACCAACAGGTTCATATCCCAGCAGAGCGCTGTGCTGAAAGCCAAGTAACCTGCCAGGCTGGCTAATATATACAAATCAGTTCATTCCTCAAAGGCTTACAGTGCAGAGGAATTAGCACTGAGGGATTAGTTTAGAAATGTGTTTTCTTTGGAGTACAGAAGCACCATGCACTTAAAGAGGAACTCTCGCTTTTACTCCCCGATGCTTCCCAAGGCCTGAGGAGTTTCAGAGCTGTAGGTCGGGCTGGGTTTGCTGAGCACCAAGTGCTCCTGCTCTGCTCTGCTCTTTCCTGAGCTGCTGAATAGGAAGATTTCCAGCCAAACACCCATGTCTTGGCATCAGGGTCCAGCCAGGACTTTGTCCATGACATAAGCGTGTGTTTCCAAGACTCAATGACTCCCTCGTAGTGATCAAGAGCATCAGCCCTACCAGCTCGATACAGTGAAGGGGGACAGCAGCCACATGCCCGTGCTGAATGCACCCTTACATCAGGCTGAAAGGCCAGCCAGCGACGTACAGGTTCTCACAGAGCTTTTGCAATAGCCGCAGTTGGGTTTTGGCTTACCCAACGTCGTGGCTTCCTGCGACATTACCCACAGGCAAGTGGGGAAATCAGACCTTGAGCTGTTGTGCTGGCTCTGTCCCATGCTCCACACTGCAGCTGAGCTAGCGATAAGATGCAGTGGAAGGAGGTGAGTCTGAGGATCCAGTATAGCCACATACATATACGTATAAATATGTATATTTATGTATCAGGCTCTATAACTCAGAACTTGCAGTACAATGGCTCTCCAACTGGTGATTTCCTTCTCCTGCCCCTTCTCATTCATTCATGTCCTCCTTTCAACAGGGACAGGACAAAGACCCCAGGAGTCACCTCCAGAGAAAGCAGCTCCACCCCCAGCTCCCCCTTGGCTTTACTGTCCCCAGCGAGCAGGAACGCCGGCAGCGAGAAAGCAGCTCACAGGGGAGCAGAAGAAGCCCACCACGACCTGCCAGGCCTTGAGCTGGGAGAAGGTGGGTGCTGCTGGCTCCCACCACCCTCAAGGGACCTGGGGACGGGAAGAGTGACTGAGCCGTCGTGCAAAGCTGCTCTGGGAAAGGGTCTGGAGAGCAAAGACCAAGCTGTTGGCAGCTCAGGTGGGCATTGCCGTGGTCAGAATAGCTGCTCGGGGGGAAACTGCATGTCAAGGGAGAAATGCTGCTCTGCGTTAGAGCAAAAGAGTGTTTGGGTGCCCTCGCTGTCAGACGAGTGCTGTGCAGTTGTGGACCCGCCACCCATTTCATGCAGAAACCATGTCATTGCCTTGCTGCCACCCACACAGGCAATGTAGGGTACGTTCAAAATCCTCAGGAGGAGGTGGTTGGTGCCAGCCAGCGGCGTCCTGGGGAGGCTGCAAGACTCAGGCATGCAGCAGGGCAGGGCAGCCTGCAACAGCTCTGCGGGACCGTCACAGTGGCTGGTTGTGTCTTTTTTTGCAGAAAAGCCTGCAGGACAGAGAAGCTCTCCAAGCAGTAGGACTTCCCCAAGCACCGTCCTCCAAGAAGTCAGCCTCGCAGAAATTGTGAGTTGCTGGAGGTAGCCAGATGTCCTCAGGCCTTCTCCCCACCACTGTGGTCATCTGAACTGGATCAAGGGGGGTGGACTAGGATAGAGAATGAGTAGGAGGCACTTAGGGGGTAAAATAATTATCCGGACTTGGGCAGTTGGCCATTGCCAGAGCCAAGGAGGGCACCTACCAAATGCCACATACACAAAAGCATTGTTTGGCACAGGCTCCTGTCCCCACTGTGAGCGTGCACATCTTTCTTTGCTCCTGTGTTTGTCCTCCATGACAACATGTCTAGCATCCTTGAGTCCTCTGCCCATCACTCTGGTTCCTCTCTCAGATGTCTTGCTGGGGAAAGCTCTGAGGAGTGAAGGACATGTGCTGAGCCACATTTCAGTGTAGCTTATCCTGAGTTACAGAGTCAGCTCTTCATTATCTGGGCAAGCAAGAGGCTGGAGCATTGTGAGTGTTGGAAAAGCCTGGAGAACATGTAAACTGTGGGAGTTGTGGGTACTGAGAACAAATACACCACAGCAGCCCTGCCCAACAGCATCGCAGATGTCTCTCCATCTGCAGCATAATGAATATTGGTATTTTCAGAGGGCCTGGCATTCAGTGGTTGCTATTTTGTACATTGATGCAAGCCTGCCATGCCTTTAAAACACAGAGAGTATGTGTCAGCTGAGGGATGCTGAGTGATATGGTGATATTGGGCACTGGGAGATGAGACTGCAGGACCTGGAGCCCTGTTCCTGGTCGTGGGAACTCAAGCCCATATACACACCCACACAGATGCTTCTGTTCTGGCACAGGCTTCGCTTACCTGAACTCCACAGAAAACTTGAAAGAGCAGGTGAAAAGGGGTTTTGGTAAGGCTGCAGGCAGGCTGTGAGGATAATTAATAGGGATCACAGGAAGAGCTGGTGACATCTCCAGGTGGGCAGGGAAAAGTCAAGTCAGAACATGTGGTGAGCCTTTCATGACAGCAGATGGAGATGATGATGTCCTGGCCTCACAGCCAGGTACTCCACTGGAAATACACCCATCAAACCAGTGCATGCCAGCAGCTTGCATGAATAAAGTCTATTGGCCTGACTAGGGGTCGGGGAATTTGCAGGGTCTTATCTTGGTTAAGCCACTGAATCATGGCTTGGCTTGACTTGAGACACAAGACCTCCTGAGCTACAAATCAGTGCAGCCAGAAAATAAAGAGTACTGTAGATCCTGCTAGAAAACATGAAGGGGAAATTTCCTGGGAAAACCAATAAAAATATGGTTGAGTTGTTGACCAGAATTGTATCAAACAGAGCACTTAAGAGCTGTCTGTCTTGTTCACGCTGGTGAAGAGCTGTGTCTCTGCTCAGCGGGGCTCTCCTCAGCCACGCGCTGCCCAGGGTGCACAGCAGACCGGCTCACCTGGACTTTCTCCACTCTGCCGCAGGCATCCCAGAGGATCGCCAACCAGCTGCATGGAACCATTGCCCTGGTGAGACCCGGCTCCAGACCCTGCCTCCTGGAAAAAAGTCCTTCGGGGGTAGCAGTGTCCCCACCGGCAAGGAAGACTCCTCTCCCGACAGAGCGCGAGCGCAGCCCCAGCCTTGAGGCGTGAGTTACCTGCTCGTGGGTCGCGGTGTGGGCCTGATCCACGGCCCGTTGCAGCTGTCCCACTGGGCAGACTGCGATGAGATGGCCGGTGTTCACTGTATCTGCCCATCATCTTCTCCAGACTTCTCCCACAGCCTTGGGGAGGGCGGGGGGTCTCCCAGTTTACACCAGCAAAAAATGACTGGAATCCAGCCCGACGAGATCAGCTTCTCTTTCCTCCAGCTTCGTCAGACAGACCCATAAAGCCGTGAGGAGAAGGACTTGCCTCACAGCAGGCAGCAATCCCTGCTCCTCCTTATCTATTCTAATGGGCTTTTCTGCAGGGCTCAGCACTTCCCCGGGCTTATCCTCCCCATTGATTTCAGAAGCGCAGAGGGCTCAGCAAAGCCAGTGAGTTCACCTGTAGAGACAGCGAGTTTCCCAGAGTGGGAGTAGGTCTGCCAAACATTCCCGGGAAAAGCTCGCACACACGGAAGCTGCCAAATAACCAGCGATAGCAGGGACTCGATTTGCAGGGCGGGTTCATGCACCGTACCAACCTTCTTAGCACGGCTGTAAAAATCTCCCATTGAGTGAGATCAGGGGAGGGTGGGCTGTTCCTCTGTCCTGGAGGTCTTCAGGCCCACCAAGGCACGAAGAAAGCCCAGTGGGTGTCAGTTAAGATGCTTCTGGCTGTAAGGCATAGTTTGACAAGTGACTTCTCAGCAGCAGTGCTGACATGAGCAGTCACTGCATCCCCCCACTCACTCAGGCCCTTGCCTGGAGCTGCTGTGGCCCAGGGACAAGAGAACGCTGTTGGATGGTGGGATGGTGATGGCTTCTTGCGGTGTGCACAGCGCAGAGACCCGCTGCCGGCTGCCTGACCCCTGCGGCCACAGGGATCCTCCTTCCCAGCACAGCACCCAAAGGCAAGAGCGATGCACAGGCCAAAAGCTGCAGCAGGCAACAGGGCACAGAAAGAGCAGAAGAGACCACGCACATCACCTGCAGGAGCTGGGAAATCACATGAAAATTCTCTCATGAACGTCATTTTTTTTTTTTTTCCTGCTTCTTTTAGTTATTTAACACCAAGCAAATCAGACTCCGCCAAGGTTGCTCCATCCTACGAAAACCTAAAACTGACTGCCCGGAGAGAGCAGCTCTGCCTCCTCCACAAGCACCTTTCCCTGCACCAGCTGGGGCTGGCGAGCAACTGTGCCTTGGCCGACCAGGACGGCGGCAGCTTCTCCAGCCATTTGCTCAGGGCCAAAGATGCCGATGACAGGACGCGGTCGCGTGATGGCTGGGAAGATCGCGCAGCCTTGCTGAAGCTCCCTGCCGCCATGGTGTACGTGAGGGATCAGCACCTGGAGGAGAAGCTGCACCTCCTCAAGCACAGGGAGCAGCTGCAGCATTTCCTCATGCAGCAGTGCCAGCCAGGCCAGCGGGCAGATGGAGACCCAAAGCTCGCACCCGAGGAGCGGCCCCTCTCCCCATGGCTGAGCACCACTCCGGGATGCAAGGAGGAAAGGTCCTTCCTGGAGGATGCTGCAGATGGGAAGGAAGAGAAGGAGCTTTGGCTGAGCCGGGACATCTCCGAGCTCCGAGAAAAGGCGAAGGTGGCAAGGGACGATGGTGCAGATGCGCCGCTGGATCTGTCAGACTCCGGACGTGGCAGGGAAACAGGCTGGCACAACCGCCGGGAGCCACGGGGAGCCAGCAGCCCACGGCCGAGCCCCGGGGAGAGCCCCGCTGTGCCGGCAGCCCACGGCCCCTGCGGGAGACACGGGGCAGAGCGGGACGACTTGCGCTTCACCTACTGCTGGCCCAATGCCATCCGGGCACTGCCTGGTGCTGTCAAGGAGGAGGAGGAAGAGGAGGAGGAGGAGGAGGAAGCAGCTGTGGTGAGTACAGCTCATATTGGCATCAGCCATGGCTCCTTCCCCTCCCCAGGGTGTCTGGCACTGGTGCTGGCACTGTTATGACCACCCTTAATGTCCCATGGGAGGATGGCTTTGCTGTGTGTGAAGCCAATGGGGACAAATTTGCACGTGGCAAAGCCGCAGCCACTCCGGCCCGGCTCTCGTTCCCAACCTCCCCTCCCCTCCGCTGCCCGCATGGTTTCCGCCCAGGTCCAAGGACAGGCAGTGCCTGTGCCCCGTCCCACAGGTTGGTGCAGGAGACGTGCTGGGCTCGTGCGACACACCGCCAGTGCACAGAAATGCCTCTGCGATGCTCGTCCCCATGGGTGTCACAGTCACCGTAGGGGCTGGGGATGGCCCTTTCCTCCTGCCTGGCGAAGGCGGCATTTGTGCTCCCTCTGTCCTACAGCTCGCACTCTCACGGGCACATCCGACAAACAACTCCACGCCGAGTGACCCAGAGGCCCTTCCAGAGACCGGGGTGACACTGGCTGTCAGTGCACAGAAGGGAGAAGCAGGTAAAAAGCCCCAGGCAAACATGACATTTGAGAAGGCAAGAGCAAAACGTGCATTTTGGTGAAGGTGTCTTATAGCCGGGAGCTCTCTGTGCTGGGCTCTGCACGCCCCCGCAATCCCTGCCAACCGAAGCCGTAGCTAACCAGCACGGGACACCCTTCCTGGGACCCACGTGCCCCTGGCTCCCAGCTCTCTTGGGCCATCAGGGGAACTTCAGGTTTCACATTTCCATCCTTGATGGCTCAATTTTCAACCCTAGGGATGCCCAAAATTCAGGCTCAGTATCTGTAGGGAGAAAACAACCCCGGCTGTTCTGGAGAAGAGCCCAGTATCTCTGCCCAGCACAGACCAGGAGCCACCCGTGGGGTGCCCTTGCACACCCTGCAGAGCACCCTGCACTCGCTGCTGGGTGGCACGGAGTTCTCCAGGAGCTAAAGAAGTCAGTTTAGCACCAACCCATTGGCAAAACCCACTCCACGGTGAGCCGTGGACAAGACAGCATTGCTGCTCCAGCATTACCTGCCCCTCTCAGGGAAACAGAAGCTCAGAAGTCCCCCCAGCAGAGAAGGGGAAAATGCAAGAGGTTTGCAGGACTAGCACCAGAAAAACCATCCCTGTCTGTGCCCCCATGCTCCAAAGTGCGCCCTGTGCTGGCACAGCACGTAGGGCTGAGCACGGAGCGAGGGATGCTGGTACCTGCAGCAGGGAGGACAGGATGCTCTCCTCGCTTTCCCTGCTCCATTCCCTGTAAGAGCCCTTTCCATTCCCAAAAACAGCAGTGCCCTTCATCTGGGGACACGTGGTGCTTTCTCCCTGCCCGACCACCACAGGACGTGGGTGCCAGATTTGCCCGGCGGGTGGGAGGCAGCAGCCATGGGGAGCGGAGCAGGAAGCACGTCTGCCAAGAGCTGCTCCGTACCAGCCTTACTGGCTCGGCCAGAAAGTTGAGCTCACCTGGATTAGTTGGTCTGGGCGTGTCGGAGCGGTTTGGGAACACTCTCGGGAGTAGGATTTTGCACAGTGGAAAAAAAAAAAAAAAGGGGGGGGAGTCCTTTGTGATTTACATGCTAAGGAGATATCATCATAGCAGAAGAATTTCAGCTGATTACATTCTGGGTGTGGGAATACAGGACTTTCTTCTGTTCTCACCTTAAGGTTGACACAAAACCCAGGAAACAATACACAAATATTTCTGCACTTTCTAGTGAACCTTAACCCACAGAAGGATAAAGTGAGGATGGAATCAGACTACAGAGGCTCTAGGGGTGCCTGAAAGCAGCACCGTCTGCTCTCCCACCTGGGCAGGGGCAGCAAGGGAGGCTGCCCTGCCGACAGTCCCACCCCGCCCAGACCTGGGTGTCAGGAGCAAGAAGTATTGAGGTCCTGGAATGCCCCTGCTCCTCAGAAAGGGGCACAGCCCTGTCCCCAGCCCTTTCTGCCCCTCCACAGCCAGCACGGGTGTGCCGCTGCAGGTGCAGACAGGGTGATGCCACCACCAGCAAGGCTCGGTTCCTGGCGCGGGCAGCTTCGCTCTGTGCAAAGGTCGGGTGCGTGTCTGGTGCGTGCAAGTACGTGTCTGGCGTTGTGTAGCCTCAGGGTCTGTGTGCAGCAAAATCCTTTTGCTGGATAGGGAAGCAGCTTCCCCGCATTTCCTTCCTCTGCTGCTCGGCACAGGTTCCCTACTGAGAGCCACTGACCAGCACCAGCAGCAAGCTTGAGAATTGTCCATTTTGGCTACTTTACCCGGACACACTTCTCCCCACCTGGGTCTCAAACAGGAAGGTGCAGTCTGGGGTTTTAAATACCCCTCAGCTTCCCAAACTGCACGTGGCCATGGACTTCGGGGCAGTGCTCGCGACCTTAGGGTAGCAAAGTCCTTCAGATACAGCTTTACTGGGAGCTGGTTCCCCAACAGAGTCCTGTTGGATCTCCCATAAACATTCATTTCAAGCCATGCAGCTCGCAGTGCCTCTGCTTTGCAACACAGTTTATTGCTGAATCTGTTTTCTGCCCCAATGGCTTTCAGAGCCTGGGCCAGTGGCTCTGCATCTGCTGATGATCTTGTCGGCCCCGCCCCGTCGGCCAAAAAAATCTTTCCTTTTTTATTTCCTTAGATGATGATGATGCTGAGTCTGGGAAGCAGGAATCTGATGAGCCAGACACGACGGACAGTGAGGTTTGTTTGCTCTCCTCAGCCCATTAGCTTAGGCTGTCGGGTCCGAGAGGTGTAAGACAAGTTGTGCCCACCCGAGCTCACTCCAGAAGGTGATGGCTCTTCCTACACAAGGTGCCAAATCCCATTCCCACACTATTACCCAACTTGCTGCTGAGGGATAGAGATGTCACTCTTTCCAGCTAGCCAAGAGGGTTTATTTGTCACTGCTCCATGGCAATGGTCACAAAGGTCCCCGGCAATGCAGCCGGGCCATCAGCTCCCTGGGAAAGCCAGGGTAGTTTGTAGACTGACTGCTCTTCTCGTTGGTGTAGGTGGCTGCCCCATACGAAGATGATATCCTACAAGAAGCCCAGGCTGATGGGAAATATTTTTGCACCAAAGGCAAAGCTCATGCACTGCAGAAGAAGAGAAAAAGAGAACAGGATCCCTGGATAAAAGGTAGGGAGGAGGAATTCCTCATGGCATCAGCTCAGGGCTACAACTTCTGCTGCTTCCCAAGGGGCGCCTGTGAGAAAAACCTGAGGGCACCGGCCGCCTTCGCTGCAGCCCAGAGGAGGGTGCTCCTCTGCCGAGTGCATGCCACGCTGCAAACAAATGTTTGCTCAAGGTGATACAGTGGAGTCTTTTGTTTCCCTGCCCTGTGTTTTGGCAACAGTTGTGTCTCCAGCCAGAGAAGCCCCTGCTAATGGTTAGCCAGGGGAGCCTGGGCAGGGTGGCCAGGGGAGCACTCCCGAGCACCTAAGCTAACAGGGCTAAGTCCCTCGTGTTTGCTTGGCCGGTCGGAGAGGTGGTGATTGGAGAAGGCCAAATTCCCAGGGGTGAGTTATTGACATTCAGAGAAAGGTTTCTGCCAACTCTGTTGATCTCCCAGTGCGGCTGCGGAGGTTTTCCCTGCTGACAGAGGAATGTGTTGTGGCCGTGTTTCCTACAGGTGAATAAGCAGAAACCTGCTCCTGATAAGGGCAAGGATAAGGCAGTGTGCCTGTCAAGTCTTAAAAAGTGCTCTGTCAGAAATACCCAGCTCCTATAACCCCCTTTGTACCGTTGGTAAAGGCAGGGAGATGTTGACCCAAATATAAATGTAGAGAGGGGCTGTTGCTTAAGCATGAAGGGGCTTTGTTTAACAGGCAAGAGCTGCCCCTTGCTCTGTGCCCGGCCTTTGGAGGTGCCTGCTTGCTCGGGGGACACCACCGCAGCTGACTGAGAAGAGGATTTGCTCTACAAAACCAGCTGCTCGGAGCAAAAACAGCTGCAGGGGAGAAAGCTGCCCTGTGCTTCCCAGGGCAGACGCCATCTGACCCTCCACGACTGGATGGGGATGCCTGGAGTGAGGGCTGGATGCAGTTGTGGCAGGAATGGGGTGATGGAGAGGCATAATCCCTCTCTCAGCGTGCGGTCTCTGCCGTGTGATGCGCTGCAAGGGGGAGAAATCAAAGAAATGCATCCCGCCGGTCTGGGTACCCTCTCAGGTACACTCCTGCACCAGGTCGGCTCTCTGCCTAGTTCTGCTTCCCATGTTGTTTCTCTTTCCAGGGTCACAACAGCCTCCTCCAGGTACCCATGCATCTCGCATGTGAGAGGGGTTTCTCTTCATCTTTCCTTTGCTGAGCTTTGCTTCCTCCTGCGCTGTCCCTATTTTGGGACGAGGCCACGCTGACCTCGTACATGTAAATCCATTGCTCTGTGGTTAACTCCTGCAGTCATCTTGCTGTTTACAGGAGCTAAGAAGTCAATGAGAGGAAGAAAGAAAGTCAAAGTGGAGCAGTGCTCAGCAGGGATCACGAAGGAGCCGGAGAACTGCTCCGCTTCCCACAATGATACCTCCAAGGAGAGCTAACAACAGGGCAGGATGAGAAGCGACGCAGAGGCTGCAGACCAAAGGAGAGGGCTCGGAGACCTCAGCATCCCACCCGCGCTGGGAGAGCGACTCCTCCTGCCGTGCTGGGCCAGGCAGTGGGGAGTTCATAAGGACTCATTAATGAGTACAGCACCCTGAAAATCCTCACTCGGTGCCCCGGGAGGGGCTAGGCAAGGAAGAGCCACGCAGGTGATACCTGGAGCAGCCAGGTCACTGCTGATGGAGCAGCACGTCCGGTGACCCCCAGCGCTGTGCCGGAGCAGACCCTCAGACTGGCGCTAGGAAGAGGAGAGGCCCTCTTTGCAGCACTCACCCTGGATCAGGACCACGTTCTTCCCTGGGATTTCAGGCAAGGAGAACGGACTACCCAGACCCCGCTCCCCAAGTACGATGTCCTGGTGGCTGGCCGAAGGGTGGTGACCAAGCTGAACACCGCAGGGCCCCATGCACAAACCTGCATTGATTAAATCCCTACCCAGGTTTCATACATGTGTGGATCTCATCTGACCTGCAGAAAGCCCATTTTTTTTTTCTTTACTAGTTAAGTGAGGAGCAAGCACATGGGCAGGTGGGACATGACCCTGGAGAGGGCAGGGAGAAGAGCGTGGGAAGGGAGGGCTTGTGTGCTCTCCCCAGGGTGTCCCGCGTGCCTGGAAAAGGCAGGCGTGTGACACCCAGCTGTAGCTCACAGCAGCGCACCAGCTCAGCACTTCACACTGACCTTGGCAGGATTGCTGGGAGCTTGTTTTCACATGGATAAACTGGTCTTAAGCAATTTTTTCTGATGTGTTAATCATGGGCAAGTTTTCCTTCATCATCATCATCCTAGTTTTTACTTTCATTATAAATGATCCAGCCACCAAGCCAGGAGGCGTGGGGTTGCTGCTCTACCCTTAATTGGTTTAATGGTGGACTTGGTAATGTTAGGTTAATGGCTGGACTGGATGATCTTAAAGGTCTTTTCCAACCTAAACGATTCTATGATTCTCTGATTCTATGATCAAGTGACAGGGCTCTCTAGCCAGGGATGGGATGAGAAGGGCTACAGTGAGCATCCCTGCAGCCACGACATTGCACCAGGAGTCAGGCTGGGCTGTTCCTAGCGCATGTGCGGAGAACAGGGCCGAAACAGAGGGAGACCAGAGGAGAAGTGCCAGAGATGGTACCTGCCCTGCCTGGTGCACCACCATTTCCTTTACCCGCAGTTATTTCTATTTAAACGTGGTTTCGTTTGCCCATTCACAAGAACGAGGGGCAAAGCACAGCAAGCCAAGCGCCCAGCCTGTCAAGAGCATCCTTTCTGCACATCCCACAGCACGTTCCTACCTCCCCAGAGCAAGCAAGCAGAAAAAAAAAAAACCAAAAACACCCCAAAAAGCCCCAGCTGCAAGGGAGTGGGGCCGGGGGGCCGGGCTCAGCCTTGCCCGGGGCAGCTGCAGGGCTCGGGGATGTCAGCCCTGCACCCAGCCGGGAAGGGGGATGTTTTTTCCCAGGGAGACGGGCTCAGCCACGCAGGAGGGCACCCCAGGGTCTGCCCTGAGCTGGGCGACTGATGGCTGCGGAGCCAGGGAAAGGGGACCAGAGGGGCCCTGCCAGTTCCCACACCAGGGAAGGAGCAGGGAGGGGGGTGGGGGGGTCCATGTGGCCATTTGCTGCCAGAATATTTCAGAGCAGCTAAACTTCCCAAGCTGAAAAATTATTTCGATGGCTCTCATCTTCCTCCCGTCTCCGCAGTTTTGCAGAGCTCGTTGGATGCCATGGGGTATCTTCATTAGCAGCAAGCTGGCTGTGGCAGCACAGCCTCCAGCCAACCTGGGCGGAGCAGCGGGGCAGCACGGGGTGTTGTATGTTGTGCAGAGCATGTGGGTTAACGCGCTTCTGCCTTCACCACGTCCCAGGTGGACTGCAGCCCTTTGCCAGAGATCATGCCCCTTGCCGATGGGTTTTTCTTCCGCACATTCAATCATCTCTCTCGTCAGCTTCTGATTAACACCAGGCCAGACCCTGAAAAAGAGTGAGGGTTGACAGGCTGGCATCGCAGCAGGAACTTGTATCTCACTTGCACTGCTGTGGCAACCGCTTCCCCCCAAAAAACCCTGCAGCAGAGGCTGAGCTCGGCAGGAGAAGCTCCTCTGGGCTCAACCCTTTAGTTGTGCTCTGCGCCGAGGAGCAAAGTCCCAGCTTGTGAGTTATCCGCTGGCAGCGGATATTCTGGGAATCAACGTCCTGGAGGTCTGTGCTCAGAAATGCTTGAGACATCCAGATTATAAAGTGGCAATGGGTCTGGCGGAGAAAGCGGCACCTCCATTCCCAGCTCCAGCTGCGCTGGCGATGCACCGCATCCCGCTGAAGCAGAGGGAAGCGGCTGGGCAGCGCAGCCCGGGGCTCTCACGGCACAACCACCCGATCGCCAGACCCCAGCTTGCACAGCACCTTCCCCTGGGGACCAGCTCAGCCCAGGTAACGTCCATCTCTCATTTCACATCTCAGTGCTGCGGGCACAGCGCAGAGGAGCTGGCACAGGGAGGGGCTGGGGAGGGGGGTGCAGGGTCGCAGTCCCCTGCTCCGACTGACTTGGGGCAGCCATACCCAGAGCAGCGCTGAACACGTGTGGTGAACTGGATAAATCTGTCTTTTAAAAATACCACAGCCAGAGAAAAAAAAGAGCGAAGTGGAAATACAATCCTGTAAAGAGGCCCCTCAGACTGCAGGGAGGCAGCCTGGGACCGGGAGAACTGCAGGAGGGAGGGAACTTTTATGCAACTATAAAATAATCTCCTCCCTGTGACAAACCCTTGATAAGCAAAATGTGCAGAAGTCCTGCCAGAAATAATGAACTCCTCAGTTTTTTCTACAAAGATTTTTTTTTTTTTTTATCCCATTGCACAAGACCACAACAGATTTCACCTTCATTTGTTGGACTTTTCTGTTGCTTCTTGCCTTTTTCCAGCAGCGTTTTCAGCTGATGCCCCGCACCTCCGTGCAGGATGTGTTTGAGGGGCTGGCAGGGACACATATTTCATAGTTAGGGCAATCCCATAACTATAAAAACAAAAAATAGTTTTGTCAGCTCTGAGCGAAGTACTCCTCCAAGCAAATTGCTGAAGTGAAATAAACTTTATATGCTGCACTTGGTCCAGCCCTGGAAACTCTGCTCCTACCCAGGCCCTGGCTTGCTGTTACCCCACCACCACACTGCAGAAACACAGATAGTTGCTGAAGTCCATTAATACTTGTAATTATGCCCATCAGTCTCTTGTTCAAGTCATTCTTGACAGATAAATGCACGTATTGATTTGGCGATATGCAGGCAGCCTCAGACTTGAACTATTCTGCTGTGAGAAAGAAATCTGAGACCCGCAAGGAAACCCGGAGCTTCCCAGAGGTTTTCTGGGTTTTCTGTACGCAGGTTCAGTTCTGCTCAAGGTCGCGTGTTTGCAGGACCGCACTGGGCAGCATTCAGCCCGGTGGGCTGATCCTGCCTGCCCTGAGAGCATGGCAGCGCTTTAATAACTTCACTGGAGTTTGGCTAACGACTCTGAGGGGCGTATGTCTACCAGAGCCAGCGATCTATGATTTTTGCAGAGTTAAACCATTTGTGTTGCCACATTTCCATACAGCACAAGGGCTGCTTTACACAATGATCTCCAAAAAGCCACTGAAATTGCCCTTAGAGTTACAACTCACAGAGCAATAAAGCAGAAGAGAAGCCGTCCCATGAAGAGATCAGTCCTTCTGGGAGACTGGCAGCTCATGTTTATTTTGTTGAGACAAATTATAGCTCTGACATCATCAGTGATGCGATGTAGGTAGGACGCCTGGGCGGGTGAACTGGTTTCCCAGAGGAACGGGTTCAGAGCACAGCTTGGGTTCAAACTGCCTTTTGAAATTGTTGGATTTGAAATTGCACACAAATCTGAAAGAGCAATGGTGTAAGCATTTCTGTTCGCTTTCAGTCCATCCAAAATAGCAACGATTGAATCCTTTATTGCCCGTCATGCAAAACAATTCCGATAACAGGCCATCGCAACTCTTTTCTTCCTGATCCTTAAGCATCCGTACACGCTGAATCACCCTCACGGCACAGATCGCTGCTCTCAGCTTGCAGACCCCCCCCAGCCCTCCCCGTGCATCAGCCTCCCACTAAACTCAGCAGTAAACCGACATTTTCCGCTACTCTCTAGACTTGATTGGTAAAATTTTGTGAGAAATAATTTTGTGCAAGTCTAGCCGTGAGTATAAATCTCCATGTCAGAAAAAAACCCCCAGCCACCACACAAAGGTTCCTCTCTTGCACATGTAACCGAGATGGTGCTGTGCAGGAAAGCAGGAAGTCCAACGAGCCCAAAGCAAAGGGAACTGTGCTGGGGACACAGCTGGTTGCAATGCAGGAACCAAAAGCACCAAAAATAGAGAAATGCACATCAGATTCTTCTCCCTTAGAATCTTCTGCGGTGGTATTGCCTCTACAGCAACAGATATTTTGAAGGTGGCTTAATTCATGCCCTTTTCATGAGACTGATCACCACCACCTCTGTAGTGAAATCCTTTTGGCCGAGATCTGAGCAGTAAGGAATGCCAATTTATAGTGCTGGCTTGGGAAACACAGCTTCACTCTTCAGTTCACCATAGGAAAACTCATTCCAGGCATTACTGAAGTCTTGCTTAAGTCCCATTTTGGGGATTTAAGCAGGCTGGGCATTTTGTGTAGGTCCTTCCCAAGGTCAGATGCACCCTGCACATGTGAAAAAGGCAGCGCACACCCAGGCAGCGTTGCGTGCAGCAATGCGGGGCGCAGCCGGGAGCTCAGAGGGGCCAGGGACAACGCGGGTGTTCAGAACAGAGCACGGGGCAAGGCTTTACACTTTTGAAAGGACGCTGTGAAGTCGTGGATAGGCTTAGCAAGTCCAGCATGCAGTGGTGGTTCTTGGAAGGGAGAGATTTGGGGAGTTCCTTTGCTCCTTTATCTCGAGCAAAGTTTGTTGTAGGAATTTTTGAGCCAAAGTGCATGTTCCTCCCGCATCCCTTGGGCATCACAGCTTTCTGCTCTTCTTTCTCTGGCAGGGCTGTGCTGCTCGCCCTGCTCTTACCAAACTCACTGCTAGATGTGCTGATCTCCAGCGGGACCTCTCCAGAAAACACATTTTACAAGATACTCCCATGAAATGTATTGATCTATTAATAACAGCATGTAGTGCAGCGCCACATGGTTCAGGGGAGAGGGTTTGATTCATTCATTCACAAATCCTCGTGTAAACGCCACATACATTTTTCATTCCGCGAGCGCACGGCCCTCCCAAGTGCAGAGCTATATGATTAAATCAATCAGCTCCGCGTTTTTTAAATACGTGTCACGTGGGAGAGCCTGCCTCATTTTGCCAGGCACACAGTTATCAGCACAGAGGTCTGTTGGCAACGCTTGTCTCCTGGAGCTCCGCACGTTATTTTGCTGTAACTGGAAATCTGCAGCGAGAGCGGAGGATTGGCACCCGCCGCGGGCGAGCACTCGGGAATCCAGGAATCCAGGGGACACGGCCACTCCACTCCAGCAGTGACCAAGACAAACCAGGACTCCCAACTGGAACCAGCTGGAGGCAGATTAAAACCATTGCAGGTCGCACGGCTAAAGTACTGGGGGGCCAACAGCTTGAGCCAAACCCAGCTCACGGGTTTGGGATGCAGGAGAGCCAAGGGAGATGGATGTGCCAGCGGCGAGCAGGAGTGGTCCAACGTGTAGGCGTAGTTAGGAAGGGTTTCATAATTTCTTAGGTACATAACACATGTAGGGAACGGTACCTCCGGGCGTTTTCCGAGACATACTGAATAGGAGGGGGAGGATGTGCTCCAGGGAATGCAGAGGCCCCAAAACACGGTGGCTGCTCTTTAGATGGATGTGGTGAGTGTGAAGCTTAGCTCCAAAGAGCGCTGGTCCCCCCGGGTGTGCTGATTTAAGGAGAGGATTTAACAGGGGTGGACTGTGATAGGATCCCCGGGACGAGGACCTCGGATTAGAGCCTGTTCAGGAGAGAGGGGCCGGTAAGCTCTGGATGCCCGTTGTACGTACTCATCATCCTCCCAGGCTCCCAGAGGCCTCTTGGATCCCCATCCACACCCCGCTTAGGCTGGAAAAATGTGTACAGAAATTTCTGGTGCCTTATCTTAATACCAGCAGTTCCTCCAACTGCAAGGCTGTTCTTCTGGCTCCAAGCCTAAATATATTCATGACCTGTTTATCTTTGCTTGATTTTGGGCCATGATTTTGTAAAAAATATAACACCCAGCCTACATATGTACTTTAAATTGCTGTCTCATATCAGGTGCTTAGACCAAATCCTGCAGTTCTTGCGTGTAGAAAAATCCTGGTGACTTTGGTGACTTTATTCCCCACATAATATTAGAAAAAGGGCTTGCAGGCTTGGCCCGCTCCAGACCAGCTCCTTCTGCCCGCAACCCCTGACCGCTCAGACGTGGATCCACACAGCCCAGGGCTTCCTTTAAGGTAGAGCAGGAGCTCCAGGAGCAAAATGAGCGTGAGCTGAGTATTGGAGATTCAGCGTAACGCTTTACACTTGAGCAATAACACTGTTGGAAATGCAAAACTACCTGCCTTCCCATTTGTCTGGGGGTTTTGCAGCCGTTCAGATTGGAGGGTGCTTCAGCCCAGAACCCAAAGCTGCTGCGCAGCAGCACCGTGATGAGTGCAGCCTTTCTCCAAAGCATCCTGGTGTATGAATTCGGAGCATCTCCAGTCAAAACGGAGCTCGGGCTCCCTCCGTCCCCCGGCTGCAGCGATTCCCTGGTTGTACCCAGTCGCTGCCATTTGTGGAAATGATGCTGATGTGCCACCCATCTCTTTTAGCGGCAGATTCCTTGAAACACAGCAGCGTGCCCGCTGTACTCATACACTGTGAGCTCGTTCGCTTGTCAGGTGGAGACGAAAGCTCCCCAGCATTAACAGCAGCAACACCCAAACAGCTAAATTCAGCTTTGAAGTTAGTGACCCACTAAGCCATGGAAGCTGGCTTCTTTCTGCTTCCTCCTGCGCTCACTGGGACAATTTACATCCTACAGCTGTTTTTACAAGGAAAGAATGGAAAAAAAAAAAATTATTTTTTAAAATCCAGTCTTGGGTTCTAGAGAATTGTTTGCAACAAGCCTAGCTGGGCTTCCATGCCCATTTATCCCTTGGCTTATTTGATGAGCTTGCCAGCAGGAAGGATTTTAATTCCTTTTTATCCCAAATTATTTTTTCCACAGCTGTGATATGAGATGATTCTGCCAAATAATTTAGGCTCAAAATCTGACCTATATTGAATAGCATAAGATGCTGAGGATATTCTTGGGATTTTAAGGGGAAGAGTTTATAATTCACTGTAGGCTCTTTAATGGAAGCCTACAAGAAAACATTGTCATATGTTTCCTATCCGAATCCTATTATTATTATTAAATGCTATTAATACTATAAGACAAATGTTGATGTCCCACTTGCAACAGTATACAAAAAAGGATCTTGCGAAACAGCCATATGAAAAGACGAAAACCTGTAAATATGTTTTATAGGACCGTTTCAAAATCTATCCTTTATTCAGTGCCCATATTTCAGGTCATATTGTCAGACATCAGTTTGATTGCTGGTGTAAACTGCAAGCAATATTAAGAGTTGTCAAGTAGCTTCTTTAAACATACTTGGCAAAAGCATTTACCGTTCTGATGGTCCAGTGTTGCAAATACATTAATACCTGCTTAACTGTAAACATCTCAGTAGTCCCTCATTAATGGCAAATTTGGTCTGATCTGTCCATGTCTATGGACAAAATCCCGCTTGGGAGCACAAGCTGCTTTGGAGCACGTGAGGTGGGAAGCACGGGAGTCTGCAAGGGCCATTTCGGTTTCGGAGGAACACCGAGGCCACCAGCACCCACACCCTGCTGGTCACAGCACCAGAGGCTTCATCACGCCCAGCAAAGCTCCCAAACCTCCTCTGCCAGGCCCGGTGGCATGGGCATCATCGGTGCACATCAGCGTCCTCCAAGGACGGCGGAAAGGGCAGAGCTTTCTTACTTGGCAAGCTGTCAGAGCATCATCCCGGGACGTGGCAGACATCGGTTCCAGTGCCTAAGGGGTATGTTTATTCCATGCAGTATAAACATACCAGTCCGGGAAGCGGCATGCTGTGCAGAAATGCCTTGAGTCACTTTGTGGAGATAAATACTAAGTTTATGCTCTCCCAGATCTGGGTCTGCCTTGCCCATATACAGCACGTGACCGGCGCTGCCTCGGCTTTGCTTCAGGGGCCGGGAGGCATGGGGATTCATCCCTCCGCACGGGTTTCGGGGGCTGCCGGTGAGTCTCAGAGCCTTGCATGGGTATCCACGCCATGCACGGGGATCTGCGCCCTTGGGGCCGACGGGCTGGGGCCCACCCCAGCCCCACAAGCCAGAGGGCCGGGTCCCAGGCTGCTGGGCTGAAGCAAGAGGAGCAATCACCTTCATCTGCTTTTGTAGGAGCTGTCTGATGCGCAGAGCCGCCCGCCGATGGTTTTAGCAGGTGTGTCCCCTGCCTGCAGGAAGGCCAGGAGACCTTGGGATCGGGTGACTGGCCAGAGGCACTGGGGGTTTGGGTGGGGAGATGGAGGGAGGAGAAATTTTTAAAAAATTGTACAAAGGGGGATGGTGGATGTTGCATGGGGATGTGGCGGGTGTTTGCATGGGGACACGGCGGGTGTTTGGGTGGGGACGTGGTGGGCAGTTTCGTGGGGCACGGTAGGTGTTTGCATGGGGACACAGCGGGTGGTTGGATGGGGACACGGTGGGTGTTTGCGTGGGGCACAGTGGGTGTTTGCGTGGGGACGTGGCAGATGTTTGCATGGGGACACGGCGGGTGTTTGTGTGGGGACACAGCGGGTGTTTGTGTGGGGACACGGCGGGTGTTTGCGTGGGGCACGGTGGGTGGTTGGATGGGGACGTGGGTGTTTGTGTGGGGACACGGCGGGTGTTTGCGTGGGGCACGGTGGGTGGTTGGATGGGGATGTGGGTGGTTGGATGGGGACACGGCGGGTGTTTGTGTGGGGACGTGGCAGATGTTTGCATGGGGACACGGTGGGTGTTTGCGTGGGGCACGGTGGGTGGTTGGATGGGGACACGGCGGGTGTTTGCGTGGGGCACGGTGGGTGGTTGGATGGGGACACAGTGGGTGGTTGCGTGGGGCACGGTGGGTGGTTGGATGGGGACACGGTGGGTGGTTGGATGGGGATGTGGGTGGTTGGATGGGGACATGGCGGGTGTTTGTGTGGGGACGTGGCAGATGTTTGCATGGGGACACGGCGGGTGTTTGCGTGGGGCACGGTGGGTGGTTGGATGGGGACACGGCGGGTGTTTGCGTGGGGCACGGTGGGTGGTTGGATGGGGACACAGTGGGTGGTTGCGTGGGGCACGGTGGGTGGTTGGATGGGGACACGGTGGGTGGTTGGATGGGGATGTGGGTGGTTGGATGGGGACACGGCAGGTGTTTGTGTGGGGACGTGGCAGATGTTTGCATGGGGACACGGCGGGTGTTTGCGTGGGGCACGGTGGGTGGTTGGATGGGGACACAGTGGGTGGTTGCGTGGGGACACGGCGGGTGGTTGGATGGGGACACGGTGGGCTTGCGGCTGTGCTAGGGGAGTACCTGAGGGAGGACGGGGCTGCCTGCGTGGCGGCCCCCGGGAGAGGGCCGGGGCGGGAGTGCGGGCCCGAGGCCCGCCCGGCTGCCGGGGCAGCCGCTGCCCGCCCGGCGGGGGCACCGCCGAGCTGCCTGGGCCGAGGGAGCCGTTGCGCGCCGGCGCTAGGACCCGGCGGAGCTCCGCCGGCCGGCGAGGGGAGGGCGGGGCCACCCGTCATGAGAAGCCGAGCCAATGAGCGCGGGGCCGCTGCCGGTTTCATTTACATTCCGGCGCGACGCAGCCAATGAGCGTGCGAGCTGCCGGCCGCGCCGCGCTCCCGTCGCCCCGCCCGGGCGGTCGCGGCTCATTCGGAGAATGGCCGCGGCCACGGCGTGCGGCTCCCCGCCTCCCCGCCCGCCCCGCGAGCAGCCGCCGCCGCGGAAGCGCGGTGACTCCCGGCGGCGGCAGGCCGCCCTCTTCTTCCTCAACAACATCTCCCTGGACGGCCGGCCGCCCTGCCCGCCCGCCGAGAAGCCGCCGCCGCCCGCCGGCCCGGGCGAGGGGGAGGAGGCGGCGGCGGCGGCGGAGCCGACCGGAGCCCCCCCGCGCCTGCTGTCCCCGCCGCCCGCATGCCAGCCGCCGCCCGCCCTGCTGCTGCCCGGCGGCCCCCCCCCCCGCAGCCGGAGCCAAGGGGGAGGCGGACCCCCACCGCGGGGGCATCTTCCTGCCGCAGCTGCTGCTGGGCGGCCCGCTCTGCCCGCCGCCCCCGGCGCCGCCCGCCCTGCCGGGGATGCTGGCGGCCGCCAAGCCGGGCGCCCCGGGGCTGCTCAGCCCCACGCAGAGCGCGGCGGGCGGCGGCTTGGCGCTGGAGGCGCAGCGGCAGAGGTGAGTGAGGGGACGGGGCAGGCCGGGCCAGCCCGCACCCCCCACCCCCCCCCCCCCCGCGGCGGGGCCGCCCTGACCCCGCGGGGCGTGGGAAGCGGCGGGACCCCCCGGGGCCCTGGGAAGAGCCGGACGTTCCCAGGGCCCTCGGCCGGCCGGCGGCCCCGGGCGGGGGGAGCGGAGCGTGGGAAGCGGCCGCCCCCGGGGAGAGCGGCCGTGGGAGGCGGCGCCGGCCCCGCTGCCGCCCCGGCCCGGGAAGGGAGCACCTGCCCCGGGGCAGCGCCGCCGGCCGTGTCCCGGGGGCGGGGGGGTGTTGGGGCTCGCAGGGGCCCGGCCCCGGGCGCGGGGGGCGGCCCGCGGGGTGCCCCGGCGTGCGGCAGCGGCTGCCGAGCGCGGCTGCGGGGTGTTCCGCTCGCCGGGGCTCTGGCTGCAGTTCGGCGGCATCCTCAACCCTGCCTCCTGCTTTTCCCTGGCCCAGTCTTTGCGTTTTTCTGTTTCCAGGTGAAGCCGAGAGCCATCGCTAGGTAGGACGCTTCCCCGTGCAGCGGCCGCGCTGCTGCTGCAGTGCCTTCTGCTAATCTCTGCTGCTTGCCTGTGCAGGAGCTCTGTGTATCAATAAATGCTTCTGTGCTGGGAGCTTGGAGCCTCAGGGGAGGATGTTCTGGCCTTCAGTGCAGGATTACCATTGCATTTCCAAGGGACTTCTGTCAGCCTGAAAGTGTTGGGTTTCTAATCTACAGGAAGGCGGGCTCTTGCTCAGATCTTGGGGATTTGAGCTCTGAAGGAACTCTGTTCAGGGCGTTTCTTGCATAAACAGCTTTGTAAAGTGAGCTGGTCCTCTGAGCCTGCAGGTAGGCAAAGCAGTATCAAAGGCTCGAAGTCTCCGTGGGCTTTATAGTGGCTTCCAGAGCTTTGTTAGTGAGCTGAAATAGAGATGTTGTCTCTGCTTGAAAGCTGGGGAGCTTTGCTAATGCAGCTGATGGGTGTTCCCTTTCAGTGTAGTCTCACAATGGAGGTGTCCTCTTGATCCCCAGGAAATGCCTGCGTGGAGGTGAACGTAAAGAAAAGTAGCTGTTTATGAGGTGCGGGGGTCCTCTTGTGCGTCATCCCTCCTGTGTTTGTTTTTTCTTCCTTCTTGAACTGTCATTTACCACTCATTGCTTTCCTTTTTGTAACGGAAGGGACCTTTCTCTCCTCACTTCTTAGAGAAATTGAAGCTGGGCCTGCTAGAGGGATGTCCTGTATGCACAGGTTGCGCTGTTGTACTCAGCTTGTTGCGCAGGAAAGCCTCAAGTAAGGGTGTTGCTGTGGTACAGCTCCTGCCCAGCATTCCTGGTCCACAAAAGCCAGCACGCTGGGTGCTGTGCTATTCATTTCATTGCTTTAATATTGTAGGTAAAGCTCTTGAGGGCGAGTTTTGCATCAGGAGCTTTGCAAGCGCAGTTACCTCTGTGGGTGACGTTCGGTGTGCCTGTGCGTACCGAGTTCTGGACCGCTGGAGGTCATGTAAATGGTTCAAGCCTTCCCCTTCCCATGCCAAGTTAAGAGGATGCTAAGAAAACACTCTTTAATACGTATTCCTGGGGTCGTCTCGCTTGGTGTCCTTCCTGCCTCTTTCCTTGGCATCTGATTTTTAGATGTTGTTACGTTCCACTATTGTAATTCTAATCAGCCCACCCGAAAACAATGATAAATTGGAAATAAAAGGTATAGAGAAGTGCAAGGAGGATACTTGGAGGAATGAAAGGGCTTCTGTGTGAGTAATGGCAAAACAGGCCGTGATTTTTCAGCTTGGAAGAGATGGCTGAAAGGGTATATTGTATGCAAAATGATTAATGCAATACTACTTATGAGGGTGATTTGGAGTGAGAATTCCATCTATTTCTTGTCCTTGAAGAAAAGAGTGAGTGGAGAACATCCGCTGACGCTATCAGGCAGAAGATCCCCATCTTTACACGTTTTCTGACAAAAGGGCGGTTTTACGCCGCCTGCGGGGCTGTGTTAGACCCAGCGTATCTGCTCCCAGTCACCTTGGGCGCAGGAGCGGGTGCGGTGGACCATCCCTCTGTCATCACGATTTCACCTGCGACTTGCAGGGTGAGGGACCTGGAGCGCTGTTGTTTCGCTGGTCGGTTCCATGGTTTGCTCTGCGACAGAGCATCCCTTCATCCCTGCGGAGCAGCGGCGTCTCCCCTTGTTGATTCGGGAGCTTTCTTTCCTGCAGGACGGTGGTGGTTGTGCTGCTTCCCCTTCTGGTGTGGCGTGCTGTTTGCAAAATAAGATTCGGAAATCAACAAACAATTGCAAAATGGGTTTCCTTTCGTTGGGACTCGGGAATCTGGGTATCGTTTTGCCATACAGTAACGCTGCTGCTCTAGATAGGTTCGCTGCGTGCGTCGTGCAAATATGCAGGCGTATGAAGTCACCAGAGGGAAGGGGGAGGTGGAATCTGCGCTGCGACTCTGGACATCTAATCTTTGGTGCCCACTTAAGGCAGCTGCTCTGCTCAGAGTCCTTTTTTTAGTCACTGTCAAGAGCTGCTTTGAATTGCCCTTGGTGGAGCCTCCCTTAAATGCTCCGGGAGCCCGGGCTGAAGGGGCTCCAGATTCGCTCCGTCCGTGTTCGGTGACCAGTGCCACTGCAGTCCTGTGCCGTGCCCGGGGATTCCATCGTGCTGGGGCTTGCCCCGATCCGTGGAGATCGCTTTATCTAGAACTGGCAGTTTCACTGGGCAGAGTTTTATTACAAAACTTGACCTTGTTTGACTTGATGGAGAAGTTGCAAGAAGCTGGCGTGACCAGCCAGTGTAGCTCAGGGTGGGTTGCGATGGCACCTCTGCTAGAGTTGGTGGTGATTTATTAGCAAGAAGCAGAACCTTCAGTACAGCCCGAAGAACAAGCGATCTGCTCAGCTGATGTAACATGGAGTTTCTTGGAGTTGCTCGGTAGCTCTTAGGTCCTTTAGGGTGGAAACTTCCTTCAGCGATGCACGTTCCCTCGGAGGCACCGTTCAATCTGGATGCTTGGTTTCATCTTGCGCTGCTGGCTGAGCATTATAAACTTGGTGACTTTAACCTTCCCCTCTTGTTTTCCTAAGGAATCTTCTGTTTACAGGATCTTAAATTACAATGCTGTGTTATACCAGCTTGCTGAATCTGCTTGCTATCCCTCCTCCCCTCTCCTTTTCCATTTTGCTGTGTTCTTTTGTTCTTTCAAAGAACAAGCCTCACAAAAAGCAGTGGAGGGAGGCAGCAAACACCAAACAAATCGGCATTCACACATTTTTTTCTTAATGAATTTCTGCAGCTGGGTCTGAAACTGGCAGAGCTTTCTGGGGAAACACAGATAACACAGGGCCCCGAAAATAGCCAGGTTATGAAAGCATGAAGAATGGCAACAACAGCCCTGAATGTCGGTGGTTGTTGTGCTTTTGAGGTTTTGGTATAGTGTAATGTAAAGCAGCTGGTTCTGCCATATATTCACTGCATTTGGCTGGACCTAAGAATAAATACGGAGACTAAATTATTTGCAACTGATGCTTTAATGTCGTTGGTGTTTAGTGGTCAGGGAGCTGAACGGAATGTTCATGGTTGCTGATAAATCAGAAATGACTGAGCTAATTTAGGTCATTTTAAGGGTGAGAGTTTAAACAACAGTTGATAACAACAGCACTTTGTACCAACTCTGCTTTTAAGTGTTAATTGGATGCCATATTGCTGATATAGGTGCGATCAAACTAATTCCTTGGGTGGAATGGTAGAAATGCTTGGTCAGGCTTTTATGCTTATGATGGTTAATGTGTTGTTTTATCCTGCTGTCAGCTTAGCTGCTGTTTTCACTTCGAGAAATATAAATACTGAAAAAAAAAAAAAACCCCTAACAAAAACCAGCCCTCTGCTAATAAACAGATTTTGTCGAGACGGATGAAATCTAATGCTTGAAGGTCTTAGTTTTAATTTCTAAGCCTTATTTGGAGTAACTTGAGCACACATGGTGCTTTTTGGAGTCTGCGAGCTTTGACCTTTCAGGCATGAACAGACTGGGATGTGCTGCTTGGGGCTGAAAATGAACATGTTCTAAACATGAACTTTGTTTAAAAGTCAGCCGAAATGTTAAGGCTGCAGTCTCCTCCTTGGCAAGCACAGTTTGTTTTGACAACTTTCTCTCGTATTTACAACTGCAGGTGAATTGCATGTGCCCAATATTAAATGTTTTCAATTTATAGCTGCTTGAAGTATTTATTATCTGCTGTTCCCAGCCAGGTACATTAATTGGAATCAGAAGTACGAAGTTGTATGCCTAGCAGGAAACTTGGAGATCAGAAAATCCACATCTTTGTGTCCTGCGCGGCTCTGCGGATGGCTCTGGGTCAAACAATCCTAGACACTTCTAACACCAAGGTTATTTGACCTCTTCATTTAAAAGAGTCCAGAGGCTTTTCAAGTCACTTTGATCTCCAGGCAGAAGGAGTCTGTACAGAATTAACTGTACTCGCAGTTGATTTCACCTGCGGGTGGGTCGTGTAGCTTTTCAGAGCAGTTGTGCAGGAGCCCCAGCAGCCAGGTTTCGGGATGCCGCAGGAAAGGGAAGCGCTGTTCCCACCTTTCCTCTTCCCTTGCTGCCAGCGTGGTTCCTCTCTGCAGGAGGCAGAGGGTGGTGGGAATGATGTTGTCTTGCTGCTTCAAGTCAATGAGTCATCAGCCGAGAGGGAAAATGCTCCCGGATGAAATGTAAAAGCTGAATAGCTGAACTTTGGGGAGGAATTGGTGGGGCCCCGGTTCAGACCCCCAGTAAGCAAGTCCTGTAGGAGGGTTGTGGCCGGAGCTTCCTTATCCTGGTGCTCCTCTGCTGTGGACTTGAATGTACTGCCAAAACCTATGTAGCAGCACAGCCTTCGTGGCTGTGTTCTAATGTTTTACTTCCAAGATTTACTTTACAAGCTTCCTTTGAGTCAGGAAAAATAACGCAAGCTTTATTGGACCATTATTTTCAAACGTAGCTCTTGACTCTGAAGTCTGCAGGATCTCTGTGTACTGGCTTAAAATGTCATTTCTTTGATTCACAGTCTAAAATAGTTGTGTCCTCTCTCCTCTTTGCTTTCCTCCCCCCACATCTCAGCTGGTGAACAAGTGCTGCCTCCTGACTCCGAGCACCCAGAGCTTGTGCTGAGCAGCAGCTGTATGCCGAGTGCTGTGGGTGGCGGTGAGGAGGACGTGTTTAGGTTGTCGGTGCTCCTCACCATAACTTTGCTTAGCCGCAAAGCCCTCGATAATTGCAGAGACGTGGGCTGCCCAAACTTGCATCTGCTTTGCCAGCCGACTGGACGGCCATCTCGCCCAGCTGCGGGTGAAGCTGCTTCGTCGGGGCTGTTGTGTTCTCTCGGCACCGTGACTGAACCAGAGTTCAGAAGAGTTACTAGCGGTGGTTCTCACTTTCTTCTAATTTACTGTGAGCTGTGGGATGAGGCAGGGAGGGAAGGATATTTACTTTCCATTTTAAAGAGTAGTTCTGAGCTACAGAGAGCTCTTCTGCTCTGGGTTTGGGTATGGTTTGTTGGGTTTAGAGGCAAGGAGGGGAAGTGGCGCTCTCAAAATTCTCTATTAAATTTTTTTTTTTATTTCCTGCAGTATGTGTGTGTTATATTAAATCTGGAAGACAACTTCAGCTGTCCTGTGCTCCTCCTTTTTTCCATCTGTCAACTAGTTAAGCTGTGAGGCTGTCAGGCTGAGCAAGCCTGAAGATGCTTTTGAGCCTTCTTTTGAAGATTGTTCTGAAGTCTTCTGACTCTGTAGTTTGAGTTTAAAAACACACAATCTGATGTGCAGTCGAACATAATGAAATTTGGATTCTTTAATGAGCGTGAGGTATTGTTGATAAAGCAGGTGACTGCAGATGGAGGGTGCTCGCGTAAAGCCACTTGTCACGCTAGCTCTTCAAATGCAGAGCTTGAAACTCCTAACCTTTGGTTTATAGCTGTTGTATATATAATTTATTGTAAATCATTATAGTCTAACCTCTGAAAAAGATGTTAAATGAAGAACCTTTAACTGGTCTCATAAGTGCAAGCGAAACGAAAGCGTTTCACGAGATAGCCCTCTCATTTGTGAGATGTGTGGAGTCTTGAAAAACTAAAAGCTTGCTGCCAGCAGACCCCGCTGCCTGAGGCTGTGATCCTGGAGGCTCTGAACGCCCTGACCCTGCGCAGCCACCTTCTCCTGGGAGCACTCCTCTCGTGCCAGCTCTTGCTCAGCGTGGTGGTGCCCGAGCTTGGCGTAGCCTGCTCTTGCTCAGCGTGGTGGTGCCCGAGCTCGGCGTAGCCTGCAGACCTGCGTCGGAGCTGGCTAGCCATTTTGTTGGCTAGCCAGCCACAGCATGGGCTGAACTGCTGCCAGTCAAAGCTGCTTGCTCTACAGCATGGACAGACTTGCACTTGCTCTGTTGTGGTCGCTGCAATTTAAGCAAAAAATTTTGCCCTGGTGAGGCTACAACCTCTTGCTTGTGGGTTGGAGGGGATGACAGATGTTGCGGTGGGAAGAACCAAGTGCCCATAAAAACACTGGGAGACCTCTCTAAACTTTCTTTGACTGGGTTTCCTACAGTCACCTGTTTTGAATTTTCTTCTCCTTCCCAGTTAAAAACTTCTCCTTTTTTTTTTTTTTTTTAATTGGGAGTTTTATTGTGCTGAAGGCTTTTATTTTAACAAGGCACGTGATGAAATGACACCACCATCTCTCAGGGAAGTGCGTGAATATTTCTAGCATAATGCCCCCAGTGCTATCAAGGACACACTTTGCATTTCACTTGCCTGTTTCGGTCAGCAGTTCTAGTGAGCAGAGCACAAAGGACAGAGGGAACCAGGTTGGTGAGCTAGGAACACCTCCAGAAACTGGTAGAAATTTGGAGAAATACAGTTAACAGCTTGTGTCCTGGCCAGCACATCCAGTTTGCTCTGTGAGAAGCAGCAGGGATTTTGGAAGTGGGCTCTGGGCACGCAAACCTTGCATCTGGTTTGGTGGTTCTGTTGCAACAGATGGCTTTCATAATACTTACGGAAAGGCATTATTTTATCCTTGGATTTCTGAACACTCTAAACACACAAAACAATGTGATTTATGATGTGCAATGAATACAAAGCTCATTTCTTAGTAGCACTAGGTCTTAATCATATGTGGTTGTGAATCAGCAGTGAAGTAGCAGCCGCTGTGAAGAGTATCTAATTTCTCTCCTTGTTAGTATTTAAAATCTCCAGGCTTAGTGAGCTTCCCGCTTACCCTGCCTCCACCTTCATTCAAATTATACTTCATTTTTGTTCCTTCTTGCCCGTCCCACAGGGTGCATGACATATTCTTTTCCTTGCACGTGGCTTTACTGGTGTTTGAGGAGCACAGGATTTTCTCCTGGCTGTTTGGGACCAGCAGGCAAGCCCGTGGTGCCCCTTCGGTTCTGCAAACGAACCTTGAATAAGAACACAAAGGTGAAGAGATTGGGCCTCCCACCTCATCCTGAGGTCTCACAGGGGGACCTGCTTTGAAGCCAAAAGGTACTTTCCATGCTCATGTGGCTAATTTGGGCTTACTCTTTAAAATGAAGATTACCGGAGGAATAACTTAAACTAGCCCCGCTGTGAGACTTGTATTTATTCTCTGGCAGTCTGATACTTAAACAAATGTCAGAACGAGTTCCTAGGACAGTGGCCTGCAATCCAAACTGCACATTTGGGATGCCATAAAACAGCGAGTAACTGACTTTGTAAAGAAGGAGCACTTAGCTGTATGCTTACTATCAGTTCTGCAGGGTGTCTGCTGCTGCTGTTCTCATTGAACATCAGAGCTGAAACCATCTATCCATGGAAATGGCTTGCTCAGTGCTGGGCACTTCATGGTGTAGATTCTTCATTAAAGTAATTTGTCTCACCAAATGTGTGGTTTTGAAGGTGATTCAGTATAAACGTGGTCTCTGACTTCTTTTGGCTTTAATTACTGAGAACTTGTTGCTACTGGTGAGCTGCGCTCAGTCTGCTTTTGAGCAGGAAACTCACTCGTGAGCGCCGAGGGTGGTGAGGCACGGGGCACTGGTACGAGAATAGGGATGCTCACGCCCGTGCACTCTGAAAGGCAAGCCTGAAACCAGTGAATGTCTCCTGGGCTGCATAAGTAATGGCAGTTGCGAAAAATTAAGCTTAAAAACTGGAACTGGTTTTCTTAATCCCTATTTTACCTAGTCAAACCGAAGCACAGTTCATATCGGGTTGTTGGCTCACCTGTAAGGAAGGAAAGCAATACAGCTTAATCTTTAAAATATGTCTTGGCAAAACAAATCTGACAGGTATGTCTTCCTATTTGTAAACAGGATTTGGGACCTGGATTCTTGTGCAGATTACTTTTGACAGTTGTTACTAAGCTAGAGCTTCCAAAAACCAATAAATTATTTTTGTCCTTGTTATATTAATAACTCAGTCCCTTGACGACTGCGATTATACTGACACTTGTAAAGGACCTTACAACGGGACATCCATATTAAAATAAAACTCTTCCAAGTGAGACATAGGAAACCAAATTCTATTAGCCCCTAATTTTACACAGTAATTAAAAATCCTTGACCTCCCCCATTCCACCCATCTCTTAGGAGTACGCATGGCTAAAGAGCAGCAGAGGATATAAGCCTTGCTGCTAATTTTAGCCCAGTGCCCGGGGGGGGTGAGCCGGCGTGGGCGCAGGCAGCGTGGCATCCTTCCCCCAGCAGAAGGGCGATGGATGTGACTCCATCTGAAACAAATCTGCCCCGCCGGTCCCTTTGGCTGGAGGAGGTCTGCAGTCATGTCTGGCTCTTGCAGCACCTTTAAACGCTTGTGTCGCAGGGCTTGGCGATGCTGGAGGTGATGAGGATAAGAAGTCAGGGCAGAAGGTGAACTCGAGGTGCTGCGTCGGTGAAAATAGCTGAACGCTGACTGAACTCTGGCTGTGTGGTTGGCTCGGAGTGCAAACCTGGCCATGTGAGAGGTGGGGGTTAATTGGAATGGGAGGAGAATCCCTGTAAGATTTTAGAAACTTCTGATGTAACCCTTCAGGAAGGAGCAAGACAAGCCAGTCCATTCACCTGCTGTAGCAGAAATGCAGCAACCAGAAGGGCAAAACAGAGAAAAGCTTCAAAATGGCCAAATGGCAGCTGCATGCCGTGGCTTAAGAAAGATCATTGGCCGCTGCAATTTAAAGACTGATCTATTAGAAGTTACAGTGAGGTTCATGAGGGCTGTTGCAGAGCCTGGGAGTGCTGAGCAGGGACGCAGATGCCCAAAGGGCTGCCCCACTGTCCCCTGGAGGACACAGTGGCCCAGGAGCAGGCGTGGAAGAGGCTTGCCTGTGCCTGAAGCTACGTCTGATAGCGCAGGGTCAGTATCTCTTTTGCATTCAACTATAATATCTGCTAAAGAACGGTCGACTTGGATACTTCCAACTACAGCGACACCCTGAAACTTTACCCTTGTCCTCTTGGGTGTCTACAGGTAGCCCAGCCCGTGGGTGGGAAAGGGGAAAATACTCGTGGCAAGCTGTCGGAAGGGGCAGTGTTCTTTAATCTGGAGCTGTGAATTAACCAGCTTTTTCCTC
This sequence comes from Pelecanus crispus, assembly GCF_030463565.1. Lineage (NCBI taxonomy): Eukaryota > Metazoa > Chordata > Aves > Pelecaniformes > Pelecanidae > Pelecanus > Pelecanus crispus. Next base: position 3,997,495 of record NC_134656.1, read on the forward strand.
TTAGCTGTGTCCTGTTCTGCTGGGAGCACTTAAGAGCTGTGTCAACCCTGGGGCTGGGGATCCTGCGTGCGTTTGTCTGTTGTTGTTCACCATCTGCAGAGAGTTTCTCTGCCAGCGCTTGGTGGGACACCAGCGGGACCAGACGAGGACAACTGGGAAGCTGGAAGCACTCAGAAGTTGGGTTTCCTCAGTGGGAAATCCATCAGAAAGGATATACGTGTGGGCTGGCTTCTGCTTCCCAGGGTGGGAGTCAAAATGAAACTCAACATAATTTGTGGGGTTTTTATCCAAACCCAAGATTTTTTGTGGGGCTTTTTTTTTAAGGGCATGTTTAGCTCATCGGGGATTCGGCAGCCGTGTTGGATTGTGCGCGTCCGTGTGTGCACATGGAGATAACAAGCCAAGGCGTAATCCAGAATTCCTCTGCTTGATAACCCCTTATCTCTGAGCATGTGCTGCGTGTGTTTTCTCTCTTGGTGGGTCCCCTCGGAGGTGCTGGCTGTGTCAACACAGTTGCTGGTTTTAATGTTGAAGTTCTGGGAGGGTCCTGCTTTATTGGCTCCTGAAATAGCGGGGGGGGAAGCACCCAGAAATGAGCTCCTGGCCAAGGACGTACAAACAAACAAACCCTCTATAGCTTATCAAGGAAATGGTATCAGCGAACTGCCTGTTTGAACTTTCTTTAGTATACTGTTGAAATTACAGCCTGCTCCACAGAACTCATTAACGTTTTAATATTGGATACTTTGATTTCTAATTGGCAGGTAGCATGGTGGTAAGGGCATGTGTAAGGTAACTTGCAGTGAGTGCGTGTATAGGTGTTGGTATTCTGTTTTAGTATTTCGGTTGTGTTTGGCAACAAACATTCAGTGTAAACTACTTAATCCTTTGAATTCCGGTGGATCAGCCCACAAGCAAGAAGTGTTATCCTAGGTGAAGCTGCTTAGCACAGGGTACGTGACTCGACGTTTTTTCATCGAAGCTAGCAGCTGCTGAAGCGATCCTGTGCTGCTTATTGTTGAAGTGTGGATTTGCTGCATGAGAAGAGCACTCAAACTAAGGAAAATATTGTTATATACACACACATATATGTGCAGACTACTCAAAAAGTGTTAAATTTTGCAGCATACTCCAAGTACCGCACTACCTGACGAAGTTCTGTACATTAGTCGTGCTGAGGAATCTAGCGAGTCTCTCGGACTGCAGCAAGGGAGCTGTGTTGCTGTAAGGCGTTGGCTTGGGCAGACAAACTTTCAGGTACTCTAACTGGATTAGTGAGACCTCTTTATATACACCTTGTTTTGAGATTTGCGGGAGAGCGACTTGCTTAGCATCTGGGATTCCTCCAAGGTGACAGCTTCACTTGAGGACAGAAAATATTATTTACAAGCGTAGCTAAAAATGAAGTTTCCTGTTGGCAGAGTAGGGATGAGTCATTGTGGCTTTGAGTCAAGGGACAGGATCTGCCCTTCAGTGCAGCAGGCTTTTCCTTCCCAATATGCTCATACAGAGCAGCAGGTTCAGGTGTTTGTCACTTTTGTCCCTCTTCCTGAGAAGGCGAGGTGGTGTTCAGAAGGTGCAATGCCCCAGGTGGGTCTCCACAACACCCTTGTTGACCCTGAGGGCAGCTGCACCTACAGCACTGTGGAGATAGTAGCGAGGGTCTAGCCGTGGCTCTCCCAGTCCGTCCAGTTGACTGGCATCCTTTTACAGAACTACGTGCTTTTTTTGTAGCAGTGCCTGTTGTCAGCATTAGCTGTGTTTCCCCTTTGCTCACCGCACATGGCGTCTTTGCCTGCATCCAGCCAGGTTTCCCCAGGAGGGGAGGAAGACTGGGGACGTTACCAGCTGCATTCGTGCCAGGAGGTTTGAGCTTGGTCTCCACATTTCATGAAGGGTTTTTTATTGCAGGTTAGATGCCACAGTAGATTGGAGAACCACGTGCATGTGAAAGCATTAAACCAGTTCACACTGAAAAGCAAAAAAAAAAAAAAAAAAAAATTAAAACTGAAGTGCTGGTGAAGGGCATTGAAGCTGTGTCGGGAATGTTCTTCAGTAGCACCCTTAATAGCTGTTGATTTGTAGGAGGTGGTTTCTAGCAATACTGAAGGTGTTAGTCCTGTGGGAGGATTTACCTCTCTTGTGTTTACAGAAAGGGACACTGATTTTTCATCCTCCTACCTGTTTGAATTGTGATTTTTTTTTTTTTTTTAAAGCCTGCCTGAACAGCACTGTTAAGAATCTGAAGACAATTTCCTTCTAAGGCAAAAAATAAAGTTTTATATGGGAGTATAAGTTATTCACAGAGAAAGGGCACTAATATTTTATTAAGGAGATTGTAAGCACACTTCAGGAAGATGAAAAATGCTCATTAGTTTGGCGTTTATTCTCTTTATGCGCTTGGGAATACAGAGAAAATGGTGAATTGTTTCTCATGAACTTGTAGTGGGGAATGAGGAACTAACCTGGTTTCAGGAATACTCAGATTGAAGTGTTATTTTGCAAAGCCTCTAGATAATCGTTGATAGGTACAACTACAGGAATCACTTCAGAGGCCTTACTGCAGAGGCTTGCCTGCAGATCAGCAGTTTTAAGTAACATTTATGTCTATGTATAAGGAAGAATACTGGAACAGCATCTTTTCTAAAGTGCTGGCTTTTGTGTTCCTGGTATAGCTTGAAGCAAGAGGGGCAAATACTCCTGTTGCTGCTGTCTGCTTGTTGTGGAAATCCATAATTTTATAGTAAGTTCTGTGCATCCGCAACGCTGCCTATAACAGCGATGTGCCGTGCGGAGGGAAACTGCCGCGTCTCGTTGGCACAGTTTCTGGCAGGCAGCTCTGGCAAGAGCTCCAAGTAGCTCAGAAGAAAGGAAATAACTTGCAAGAAGGGGGGAAAAGAGGTGAAAGCACCTGTTTTGTCACTTGGGTAATTTGCATTACTAGACACCATGCTTAAGAAAAAGCAGACGTATTTTGTTCATGTCCAGAACTCTGGATTGTCTCTTCTGTAGCAACAAAGCAGTGTGGTTTGGTTTCTTACCCAGCTCAGGCTGGAGAGGAGGAAAGGCAAAGTCACTAGGATTAGCAGATGGTCCAGCTGTTTCAGAATCTTGAAGTGCTGGCCTTCAAGACCAGACTTAATCCCAAGTAGCTTTTTCTGATCTTTTAACTTGCATCAACGGAAGCTACAAATGGCTTTGCTGTGTAGAAACTCTTCTGTAGCTGTTTACAGTTAATAAATCCCATTTTTCTTCACCTCTCCCCTACCGCCACACCCTTTGCACCCACCCACGGTGCCATGCTTTTGCTTTGGTGTTGGATGCTAACTTCCAAGGCATGAGAGCCTGGCCTTGGTCTGTCTGAGCGGTTTGGCTGCTCATGGGTGCCAGAGATCTGATGCAGTTTAAAGTTTGAATTTTTTCCAAAAGTATATCTCGTCAAACCAGAGTCCTGCAAATTTTGTCTCGTATGCTGCTTCTACATTGACTTCCATGGCAGTGTTGTCCATTAGTTGAGTTACTGTGTCGCTTTGGAAGAAAACCTTAGACTTGAATGCATGTGGCTTATGCTAAAAATGTAGCACAACATATGCTTAAACAAAAGCAGAAAATAGAGAATCTGATAGTTGTAGTGTCAGTGTTTTGCTGGTGGCGGTTGAATCTGGGTGCACTGTTCCTATGGAAATTGCAGTCATAGCTTCACAATTAATTTGTAAATCTCTACCAACAAAGAATGTCTTGACTTTGACACTAGTAATGTATCTTACTTTGGCAAGGTCTATTTTTTTGCTTAAATGTAATATCCCATTACTGTTACACTAACTCACATGATTCCTACTATTATTCTCCTTGCATCTTCCATGCTGGGATTTCAGATGGGTACCAAATACTCTTTGCTTCCTCTAATAGCCTTCTCTGTTGTTTTCCAGAGAGATCTGTCAATTGTATTGAGCTACTGTCATAGCCTCTCAGTCTGCTGACTCCTGCAGCTGGAGGCGAGTGTGTTCTGAATTGAGAATACACACAGATGCTCAGTCATCATACAGATATACCTGTGTCTGTCCATAGATTGATATAAAATGACTTACTCCCTTGCCTTGATGAGGGGGGGCTTTTTGCAATATTTCTTGTAAGTTTTTAAATGAGCATTGGAAGCTTTTTAGGTGTTTAACTTATAGGTAGGCGTTCTCATGTGTTGAAGGTAGTGAATGCTCCTGTTAATGAAGTTGGTATAAATATGTACTTCAAGGGTCCTGGAGGGGGAGATAAGTTCTTGGCCTTTTTAGGAACTTGAAACTCTTAGTTAAGCACTCTTCAAACAAAAAAATCCAGAAAACCTGCCGTTTGTCCTAAGAGCTCATAGATCTGTTGCAGTTCATAAACTCAGAGGCCATGAACTAATATTGTTCACTCTTCGTGGTGTTGTACATTTTACAGAAGGCGTTTTATCTCCCAGCGCTGCTCTCTAGACTTTTTAGAAGACATAGTGGAATATGCCAGTGTACGAAGGTACTTTTTTCAAAAGCAGCATTAATCTCAACTCGTTGCATGCAGTCCTCTCCTCCCTCCACCCTCTTCCACGCCAATATCTGAGGTCCTGCATGCTAGTGCTGCCATCTGATCATACAACTGGCATGACTCTTTTTCAGAGCACTTAACAGGTGGTGGTGTTTCTTTATAATTGCAGAACCAAGCATATATCTGGGTCTCCAAGACACAAAAGTTTGAAGAAGATGCACTTCATCAAGAACATGAGGCAGTATGACACCAAGAACAGCAGGTAACTTCTGGAGATGAAGGTGCCTCCTGTACTCAGGTGAAATAGGATGCGCTCAGCGGTAGACTCTAGTTCAATGCAATTAGCCATTTAACGTCAGTGGGAATAAGGTGATGTCCTTGGGGTCTTGTTGATTTTATACATACTTCTATCGAAGGCAGTAGGTGCTCATTTCTGCTACATCTGCAGCAATATTCTGATGGTTCTGCCAGCCTGCTCTGAGGAGGTTAAATCATTCTCTTCTAACACCCTTCTTATCTCCAGCACGCAGAGAGGTTAGAGCTGAGGAGGATTTAAGGAGAATGGCTTGGTTTAGCCAAATTCTTGGCTCATAGTTGCTGGGCCGAAGAGAAGGGGCGGGGGGGGGGGGGGGGGGGCGTTCATATTTATTATTAATAGAGGTGTGAGACTTCATCTAAATGTAAAATATTATCTACGTCTTTTCACAAGGTTTATGTAAAAACTACATAAATATAGATATATGTATATAAAGACTAGGATCTCCTTTGAGGAGCTCCCAAGGCAATGGCAGTTACTGAACGCTGGGTTTTGATACAGAACTTGGCTCTAAGGACCTACAGGGTCAGAATGAAACCTCTGCTTTTGTGCTGCTTTCTGAAAACATAAAATCTATAGCAGTATCTATGTAGCTTACAGAGCAATTTAAGAGGAGTTCTGTGTTCATGTTCCATAAAAAGCTGCTTTGTAACTTCTGAACCTTAATTCTTATCCTGATCTCTTCCCATCTGCTTACAGGATAGTGTTAATCTGTGCTAAACGAACACTGTGTGTGGCTTTTTCTATCCTACCTTACGGGGAGAGTTTACGGATCAGGTGAGTCATCTTTAACTGCTTTGTGAAATGTCTGGTCTATTGTTTGCAGAAGATCTTTGAAAAAAGGGTATGGTTGGTGTAGGTCTCCTGTTTTGAAGCAGGTGAACTTACTTAAATTACCATTTATGTGTAAGGACAAGAGCTTGCTATCAGAGCAATAAAATCAGACATTGCCACAGTGTCCAAGTGCTCATTCAAACTCCCAAGAGAAAAACAGTGGAAAAGGCTAGACTTTTCTTCAGGTGTTTATTCACATTTTAAAGCACTCCAGTCCCGTGAAATCCCTGAAACCAACTTTGAACAGATGATGTGATTTGTTCCTGTGTAGGATTTCTTATGCTCCTAAAGTGGTCAGAAATCAACTGTCTTTAGTGCAACAAACAATTGTGTCAGCAAAATGCATACAGAGCGTCAGGGAAGGATGCTGCTGCCTTTAGTAGAAGCCTTCAAGGTTTTATAGTGAAGTTACATCTAAATAAGTTTAAGAAGTTCTTCTGTTTTTCAGCTCTAAGCCATGAATGTCACTATTTGTAGTCCAAGAAACCGTTTAGACTGATTGAAACTGCTTTTAGTGTTTGTATTACATTTTTGTATAGAACTGTCAATACGATCACTTATGAGAAACCAAACCTGGTAACTGGATTTCCCTGCAGCTTTGTTCAGTCCCTTGTGAAGTCAAAGTTGATTCTGTGAAGGTCTGTGATCTAAAAGTGTACCATAGAAAATACTAATTTTATTCTAATGCACTTTTGGCAAAACAATTGTGTTGTCACTTGTGTCCTGTACATAACTTACGAACAAAGGAAATGGATGTTTAATAGTGGGAATTGTATTGTATGCAGATACCCTTGCCATAAAAATAGTTGATGGGAAAATACTCTCTCACTTCATAGAAAAGCAGCAAGGTCACTGGAGCTATTTTAGAGTGGTTTTGAGCACTGTGTCGTTCTGCTTGTGTGTAAGCTGGCAATGCAGTTCTTTAACTGAAAGCTGCTTTTTCACATTGGAATATAGGCGACAAAGCTGCATGCTGCCATCGCTGAAGCAGAGTTCTGCTAGCAGCCTTAATTCTTAATTTGAGCTTGTGTGCGCAGTGGTTGGAAAATTGCAATTGAAAGGCAAGTTTCTAATCCTGGAAAACTAGTAATATAAGCCATGTTTGCTGTTAAGTGTTTGAGCATTAGTGTGTTAATGAATGGTATGGTCTTGCGCAGAAAGACCGCGTTAAAAAAAGTTTATATTTGCTTAGGTGTATTGTTACGGATTTGAGCTGAAATGATATGAAGTACGATTCTGCAGTTAATGAACATCTGTAAATCTTGAAAAGAGTACTTAAAAATTAATAATTTCTTGGAGATGGGATTGAGGGATTACACTGTTCTCACATAGAACTCTGACCTGGTGGTGTTGGCTGTAGCTAGTGAATAGGCCTGGTGTTTAGCACAGAGGAACCTGGGCTTATGCTGCATTTTCCAATAGCGCGTTTTCTTCTCTGCATTTAGTGATCTAAAAATGGAAGGACAGAAGCAGCGACACCCTTCTGGGGGAGTTTCAGTCTCCACTGAGATGGTGCTTGGACTGGAAGGAGTAGAGCTGGGTGCTGATGGCAAGGTAAGGAATTTTTTTCTTGTTTTATCTTTTTTTTTTTTGTCTCTTGATCTGTAATGCCAGTGACCAAACCACTGACTGGAGCTGGGGACAGCAGGTGGGTAAGCTGGCTGCTTTCACCCTGGGACCGTTTCATGCTGGGGCAAATCACTTTATGGATGGCAAAGCACTGCATAAGTTAAGTGAGAGCTGTAACTTTCCAGAGCAGTGGAAGTTTGGTTTGATCCTTAAAAGTTCAAAATGTTTGGCTTGTGATAAAGCTTCTTCTGAGGAGGCTGTTAAAGCCCATGATCGCTTCTGCCTCTGTTTCTGGAGAATTGATTTGACTCTGGTATCTCAGGCAACATGTGAGTGATGTTTTGATAGAAATATGGGCGAAATTTATACCTCTTTAGTTAAATTTACATACTTCCAGTATTTTACTGATGTGATCCTCCCCTTTTCTTTGCCACCCCACCAAATCTTCTACAACACTTCCACACTCAACTCATGGAAGCAAGGCATTCCTCATCCAACTTTTCCCTTTCCTCCTGTCCCACAATTTCAAGGTCCCCACTCCCAAATACAAACTCCAGGGGACTTTCTGAGTTGGAAAATCCTAGATGTCTGGAAATAAGCTTTTTCATAAATTTTCCTCTGTAACTACTACAACTTTCTCTTCTTCAAGGTTGTGTCCTATGCAAAATTCTTGTATCCAACCAATGCCCTGGTTGTTCGCAAAGCTGACAGCCATAGTGCTGTTCCCTCGTGTCGAGCTAGTGCTTCACGGAGTCTTCCTGGATCAAGATATAAACCTGTGACAGCAAAAACAGTACCAGCAGGAACAGACGTTGGTAAGGACAGCCATCAGCTTTGTCACCACTTGTGCACACAGCAGAAAACCAGAAAAGGAATATATTTGTCTGAAACAATTGCAGGTGGTAAAGTGCATTATTAGGAAGGATGTGCTGCAGCTGGAAGGAGACTCTTAGCACAGCCTAGCAAAGAAGGCTTCTTAATGAGGTATAAACAAGGAGCCTTAAAACTGAGACTTGCACACATTCCTTACGTCCTCTGTGTATCTGGGCTCGTTCTGTTTGTATGCAGTTCAAGGCGCGCAAAGGCGTTTCCTTGGAAATGTGAAGTTTTCTATTACTCAATGAGAAACATCTGGTGTACATAGGTAAAGGTGGTCCTCCTTGTCCTCTAGCACAGTAACAATGCATAAGCCAGAGAGTTTGTGACGAGAATCCCTCCTCTCATGTAAAAGAGCAAACCTGATAGCTCTGCTGTCCGCTAGATTGGAATATAGGCAAAAGAATTCAGTCTTGTGCTGTTGTTTTCTGTGCGTATTTGTGGATGATGAACTGCTAGTTTGCAGTAAGTCTGAAATGGTGCGTCAGGCACATGCTGGAGAAAGAGCTTATGTGTTTGGTTTTTTTAATAATTCTAATACCTGACTGGTGCATTCATGGAATGCAAACAGATGACTGTAGCTGCAGTTTGCCTGTACTGTGGGGTCTGCCAACACTTTTAATATTTGCTCTTTGAAAACTTTTTTTGAAAAGGAAACAGGGAATTAGAAGTTCTGTATCTTGTGACCCAGTGTTGTGCTTTCCTCTTTCCACTCAGGAAGTGAAGCTGGGGAGGCCGCAGAGTATGATCCAAATATTCTGGATGATCCTCAATGGCCCTGTGGAAAACATAAACGTGTTCTCATCTTTGCCTCTTACATGGTGAGTGACTGGCATACCTAAACAGAGGAGTGAGTGCCTGGAAGATCCTCCTATAAAGAACTTCCTTGAGGAAGAAAAAGTTGTGGCTTTTTGAGAATTGATTAAACAGAAATAGTTGGGTTTGTACACTCAGCTTGTTGAGGACCAACCTGACATGTATCTTCCTGTTGTCATTTGCTTCTTGTAACTATTTGCTTACTAGTTTTTTTAAGATTTTGTCTGTGGTTGAGATTCAACATGGTCTATTACTTAGGACATTATAGAAATGTTAAATTGTGAATAATAAAACTCAGGTTTGCCTTTGCATTAGTGTCTTTGGAAGACTTTTTTGGCTGTCAGTACTGTTCATTAGAGAAGTGATAAATTTTGCCTCTTGTCTTTCAGACTACAGTCATAGAATATGTGAAACCCTCGGACCTTAAAAAGGATATGAATGAAACCTTTAGAGAGAAGTTTCCTCATATCAAGTTGACACTGAGCAAAATTAGGAGGTAAGAAATAAGCATTGAATAATGAGAACATCTTCTATGCTGTACAAGGCTGCTTTTATCTTCCACTTGTATGGAGTAAATACTAGGTCTATTAATAGTATATATGATTAAACGCTAATCTTTTGTTGCCAGTTGAGCTGGCTGTAGGATGACAGCCCTGTACAGGAATGTTTAGGATGCTGAGAAAGGGTAACAGTTGCTTTTCATAGTTCAGCCTAAAAGGGTTTTGTTTCACCAACTGTGGTGTACTAACACTCGTAGCCAATTAACGGTGAAGCAGCATTATCCTTGAAACTAATACTTGTAACCTGATTGATTGGCTGCAGTGCAATCCGACTCAAACTGGATTGTCTTTCTGAACCCTCTGGCTATTTTTGCCTTTCAATTACCAGACTCACTGATGATTGTGGACTCTAACAAGATTCTAGGATAAAGAAGAGTGTTAAGTCTGGGGAGTCTCGGTAAAGAAAAGCGTTTTGTGAAGGCAGGACTACGCCACACAGAATTCCTCATCTTGCAGGAAGTGCATCTGGCCGCTCATCAGCGAGAGGCACTGTTGCGCCTTCCGAGAGCCGTAATCGTGCTGGTATTACACGGTGGTTAATGCAGTCGGGGCCTTCTGAAATAGCCAGCGTAAACACGATTCTGCTGAATCACCCGGGCTATGTGTAACTCTCGACTCTGAGTGGAAGGCTTGCTCAGTCAGAGTGTGTTCTGCCAGCGCCCTGCATACTCCTCTTTGTAGCTGTTCTGAGTAGTGTGCTTGCACAGATATCTTCTTGTAGGTGTAGCACGGATGGCAGCCATGAGAGGTAGCATCCACCATAAAGTCCGCCTCTATGCTGAAGGGCCAGCCGTTGTGGGAAGTGTGTAAACCAGTCTGCCTTCCCCCTCAGACCTGACTCTTCCGCGAGGTGTGTGGTAGACAGGTCTCCATGCAGCAGCTGCCGTGATCTGCACGGCTTTGATGTGGTATTCTGTAGGTCAGGGTGCTTCAGTCCTACAGTATGAATCACGAACCAGTTCAGGAGCCCAGAGGGACCCGTACAGCAACAGCCTGTGTGTCGGGGGGCAGCTAAGCCCCTGGTGTTCATGGGCTGATGCGGAACTGTTCTTCCACTGTAGATGTCAGCCAGGTTAAATCAGTTGGTGGATCAGCTCTGGCTTGCTGCCAGCTGGGCTTCTTCAGTCTAGGATAATACTCGTCACTGTTTTCCAAATGAGTCTTGCCCATATGCTCTTCTGAGTTCCCATGCTGCAGTGTTTCTAGAGCATTTCATAAAAGCTGTTGTGTTTGAGAGGGTGTCTTTTTTCCTATTCCCAGTTTAAAGAGAGAGATGCGGAACCTGAGCGAAGAGTGCAGTCTGGAGCCAGTTACTGTCTCCATGGCTTATGTTTACTTTGAGAAGCTCGTCCTCCAAGGCAAACTCAACAAACAGAACCGCAAACTGTGTGCCGGTGCTTGCGTTCTGCTTGCAGCCAAGATCAGCAGTGATCTCAGGAAACATGAAGTTAAACACCTTATAGACGTAAGTACTATGAGACTTGTCTCGGGTGTTCTCAGAACCTTTTCTCTAGCTCATAGAACAAAACAAAGATTAAAGCCAAGACTTCCAGCAGTGCACGCTTGCATTCAAGACCAACTCTTTCAGTCAGCCATGTGTTTCATTAGGGCTCTTGGTGGTGTTTGTTTTTTTTTTAAATTCATTAAAACTACGTGACTGGTGCAGTAGCTTAATGTCCTGCTGATCCTACAGTGAGGTTATTTTTGCTCTTACTGTTTCTCAGGCAAACATATGTCACTGTTGTGTGGGTGTCACAGCTGAGCTGATAAGCTGGTTTACTTGTCTGATCCCTGGCAACACTTTTGATTCTGTAGGTACAGTTCTGGCCATGCATCACTGACTCTGTTTTATGTTGACTTAATCTAAAAGTACGTTGGTATCTTGTGGGTTAACTGATTCTTTCTCCCGCTCTCCCTTTTTTTTTTTTTTAATTATTATCATAGAAACTAGAAGAGAGATTCAGATTCAACAGAAGAGATCTCATTGGTTTTGAATTCACCGTCCTTGTAGCTTTGGAACTGGCTCTCTATCTTCCTGAAAACCAAGTTTTACCTCATTACAGACGGCTCACGCAACAGTCTTAACCAAAGCTACGCTCCAGCTGACATCCAGCGGCGCTGGGGATCGCATCACTGAACGCTGCTGGTGAAGTTGCCGCCGGCCTTTCTGTGCCGCTGTGTGCATCCTGCCATGGCTACAGCTAGTTTTGAAGGCTGCGGGGTGTTATTAAACTGTCGAGGTGTGCATTACAGACACGTATGCCAAGTCTGGGGGATGGTACAAGAAGAGTTATTGAACTTTTATTTTCTTTTGGACATTTAAAGCACAAATATTCACCAGTCAGCTGTCATGGCTGCTTATTATTCCTTATTTATCTTTTTGGTTTTACTAAAACTGTTCTTCCCTATGAAGAATACTATGGTATTGTTGTTTTTTTTTTTAAGCCTTTATTGTATTCCTTGAAACTAAAGGAAGCATCACTTCCATTCCAGTGCACCATAAAGTTCAGATGTTTCTAAGAATCTTCTTGCATTTTTACATTAATGAAATGCATACTTTATTTTTTTAAAGATGTGCCTAAAACTGGCTGGTCTGGTACCAGTGCTTTTTAAGTTAGTTACGTTATTTAGCAGGGAATCCTGAATTTGTACAGGCATTTATTCTTTACCTGCATTGGCCTTGCATATAAGGAAAACAATTCCAGTGTATCTGCACTAATGATACACAGGGCTTCTATTCTCTACTATACTATAGATCTGTAAGTAGCAAGATTGAAATCACTCCGTTCCAATTTAGTTACCTATTAATACCTTAGAAATATACATTTTATTTTAAAAGGAAAGATTGTTTGAAAATCTGTCATGAAATGCCACATGTTGAACAAGGTAGCCGCAGCAAAGCGATTGCCGTCCTAATTCACTCTTCAATGGAAGATGAGCGCTTGACTAAGAGCAATTTGCTGTCAAATGTATCATTTATGATTTTTGTTTGTGTTCCGTGGTCTGAAATAAGCACCTTTTTAGTATGACTGTATTATATATGGTCTTATGTGCTCTGAGCAAATACTTAAGTCAGTAGAGCTACTGCTGCCAAACTAAGCCAACGAAACCAAGCATGCTCAATATTTAAAATGCTCCTTTTTTACTCCGTTCTTCCAAGCATTGCATCACTGTGATGGTCCTCATAAACCTGGCATTTGTTGCACATCTGAACAGCCACTTCACGGCTGGTGCCCAGCAGTGCTCTGATGCTTACTCAGAGGTTAAATAACTTCTCTGATCATTGGCTATTCCTTCTTTTTTTTTTTTTAAATGTCCAGGTTGGGAATGAACTCTGGTTATATGTGGAACCTTCAGTGATACTGGCTCTTGGGTTTATTTTCTGAAGCAATATTATGATACAAGTAACTGTGTCTACTTGCAAGGAACAAAACTGATGCTTGGCTATTACAACTGAGAAATTTGTAATTTAAATTTGACTTCTAAATGAAATACTAGACCTCGTACTGAGGTAAGGGACCTGCTATCTAATATGTAAACTAATGTAAATTCCTGTTCCTTGTATTAGATGTTGGTTGTAGGCAAAACCAAAGCTGAGTCTTTGCTCTTCAGCTATGTTTTGTCTGAAGCTAATTTGGCTTCATTAGAATTGCAGCAAACTTTACTGGAGCCCCTTCTTCTTTAAATAGGGCTCAAAATGTATTTTTCATATATAATTACAGTGACTATCAAATCTTTTGTAACTGTGTTCAGCGGTATGTAGCGTCAAATTATTTGTGTAAAATTTAATACGCTTGTGACTTCTCTCTAACACAGAAGGACTTTCCAGTCTCCGTAAGGGAGATGGTAGCTAATAAGTTAGACAATAAGCTTGCCAGTTATCTTCCAAAAGGGTTAAAAAATTGCCTACTAGCTAAACTTTCTACTGAATATAACTGTCTTTGCATGCAAGAAATAGTAACATACTAAATGTAGTGTATAACGAGCCTTCAAATTAGCAAACAGTGGTGAAGACAATTCAAGTAGTCCACTACTTCCTAAAGTCATTAGGGGAAAGAGGTAGAGCTGAGCAAAGAAGTTTCTCACACGGTATCTCATGAAATAACGCTTTGATCATATGAAGGAAATCAGAAAATGTCTTTCTCTGGGAAATTCTTTCTCTGGGAAATTCTGTTTAGCGTATAAAGAGTTTTCTGTAACAAAATTAACTTTCCTTTCTCACATTCTAAGGAAAAAAAAAACCCACACTTTGGTTTGCAACATTTTGCAGTGTCTATTCAGTGGAAGTTTGCCTAGTTGCAGTGGGCATTTGGGCTGGAGTGACACTCCCAGAAGCTACGATTTCACATCCTAAAAGGGCAAGCTTTTGTTTTCTCTTTCAGAAGAACAAGTTAGGGTAAGGAGCATTAAATTACAGAATGCTGAATGTTGTCTAAAGGTTACTCTAAACGTTGGCTTGGGCACGTGCCGTGTTCTTGAGCCTAAAAGTTGGAGCACAGGCCAAAAACGCTGCGGTGGAGCGAACGCTGCGCTGTCGTCTCTGCAGAGCGGGGTTTTGGGGCCGATGCCGTCCAGAGGCGCAGCCTGCGGCTCGTCCGTCGGTACCTCTGTTGTGGTATCTGTGTGGAAACGGTCCTTCTGCAGAGATCCGTAACTTGCGTGTGTACATCTGTTGATTTTTCTGTTTCTAGAGTGTAGCTTGCAGTCTTGTGTGGGAGTATTTTCTCTTCACCTAAAACCTGCCACCATGTGGCAAAGGACTCTACGTTACCTATTAATAAACTCAAAAGTGGGACCCAAAATCATGCGTGGATCTGCCGGCTTTACATTTTTACAGCCCCCCTCCTCAGCTTCGCGGAGAAGGGCTGGTTTGGGCCGCGGGCCGCTGGCGCGGGGAGCTCTCTGGCGAGGGGCCGCGCGTCTCCGTGTTAGCACCGCTGTTACGGTTGTGTCCTACTCCATTATTTAACAGTCCGATTGTAGCCTGTTCCCTTGTTGGTTTGGTCCGTGCCCCCCCCCCCCCACGAACTTGTGAAATGAAGATGCTGTGAAATAAACCCTCTTTTGATACGTGTTTTGTACGCCAAGCCCTTGTTTCCGTGCTCTGTCGGGGGGGGGGGGGGGCCCGGCCCCGCGGCTCCCTGAGGCCGCGTCCGCCCTCAGCGATCGGGGGGCAGCAGCGGGGCCCTTGGGCGGGGGGGGGCTTTAAATGCTGTTTGAGGGCCGGGCGCCTGCGCTGGTGACGTCATGCCGCTACGCCGGAAGCACGCCGCTCCCTCTGACGTCTTTCCGTTTCCGCTGCCGTCCCTTCCTTTCCGCCGCGGCACACGCGAGGTAGGGGCGGCTGGGCTCGCTGCTCCGGCCCGGCGGGCGGCGGGCGGGACCCGGGGGGGCGGCGGGGGCGGGGGGCGCTTTCCTCGGCTGCCGTGAGGCCGGGGGAGGGGGCGGCGCGGCCCTGGCCCGCTCCGCTCTGCTCCCGGCCTTGCGGGGCGGCCCCTCAGCCCCTGCCTTGCGCCTTGCAGGTCTTCCCGCTCGGTGCCTGTGCCTCAGCGCGACCCCAGCGAGATGCAGAACGACGCCGGGGAGTTTGTGGACCTCTACGTCCCTCGGAAGTGGTGAGCGGCTCCCCGCAGCGGGGTGGGGGGCTGCGGAGCGCCTGCCCCGCCGAGCTGGGCCCTGCGCCGTGAGCCGGGCCAGAGCCCGGTACAGCCCTCGCAAAGGCGGGTTTGGTTTGGGGTTTTTGGTTTTTTGGGTTTTTTTTTTTGTTTGTTTGTTTTTTTTTTGTAGTAGCGAATATTTATAGGGAAAATAAAAAATATTCTTTTCTATCTGTTTCTGTATTTTTAAAAATCTTCTGTAAAACGTGCGAAGCAAAGACTAAAGTTGAAGAGGATGCTGTGCGTAACTGTGAGCCTACAGCGGCCGTCGCAGCTCACGCACGGTTCATTTCCGAAGTAAAGGGGCACGTTTGTGGTACGCTCCTGTTTCTGTGCTGCCAGCTCTCGGAGTGAACCCGTTTAGAGATCGCTTGTTGCCTTGGTAGCACATCTTAAGTGCGATTTTGAAATTATAGTAAGTGGATAGTGAGAAGATTTTGTAAATGTGTTCGTTTTAAAAAAAAAAAAAAAATCACTAAAAAATTAAACCATCTGTATGCATTTTAGTAGGTTTAAGTCAAATATTTTTTACAACCTGTGATTTCTAAGGGTTTGCAACCTGAGTATCTTTTGACAGCTGTACTGGCTCCCAGTGAAAAAGGCATAGAAACTGCATTCTCATTAATTACTTTGCTGTATTTTTTGCACTTTAGAAAAGAAAATCTTGATATTCTGTGTGTTTTGAAGGCCTGTGCTGCTGCGTGCACTGTATAGGGGTGAACCAGGAATAAAAAAAAAAAGTGAAGGGATAGTTGGCAACTTAACATGATGCTACCACGTGAAACTCTCCTGTAGATGTACTTAAAACTGCATTTTAATTTTCTGAGCACTGAAAGCTTAAACTGTTACTGTCTAAACTTTTTGTGCAGCTTTAATTTGCATGTAGATTTGGCTTTAATAGTTTTTTTTGACCTTGTCACTGTCCCTTTCCTTTTGTTCAAATATATCTTGTTATTTTATTCCTTAGCTCTGCTAGCAACCGAATAATTGGTGCTAAGGATCATGCTTCTATTCAGATAAATATTTCTGAGGTAAGTTTCAGAACAGAAGTATGTGATGAGAGCGCTACACCTTCAAACTTTCGATAGAAGTTAAGAAATACAAGAGCTTGTGATGCGTCTCCAAATAATTCACTATAGACCATGTAAGTGTAGAACTTGAGGGCTTTCGAACGTGCAAGTGTGTTACTGTGTCACCCCTGGTTATTTTTCAGCCTATTGGAAAAATACTCACCAGAGGGAATTTCCTAAAGCTCTGTATAGGCTGTTCCAGTGCTTAACTGTTTGACTAAATACAACTTCCTAACTCTAGATCTAATTTAGAGTTATATAAATTAGGGAATTCCTTGTCCTGAAGCAAAAAAGAAGAAATGCTTGTTTCTGGGCAATTCTTATCCCTTCTACCTTTGCTTGTCTGTAAGAATGTACCGTTCTTCAGTCTGTCCTTGTGCACCTTGGTTTTTAATTTTTTATTCTTGTTGATATTCTCTGTGCTTTTTGTAGTTTGTCCAAACTTTAAGAAAGATACAGGTCCCAGAGCAGAACTCTGTTTCTCTTCTACTTTGCTTAACTAAAACGCCATCTTCGTGTTTTGCTTGAATCATTTCTATTAATATTTGACACTGCTGCTCTTGATAGGTGACAAATGAGGTTGCTCGTGTGTTTTGTGTGCAGTGTCATCATTTCATTAACTCAGTGCTTTAAGCATTACCTGCTTTTTTTCCTGAGGCATGCTGGTTATTTGTATTGACTTGGTATTGTACATTTAGGGTTTTTTTTTTCTGTAACGTAAGGAATTTGTTCTTGTCTAAGTTTAATTTAATCTTATCAACATAGCTTTATTGCGAATCCTTCCAAGCTTAATGCATATGCTCAGAAAACCACAGTAGACCTTGACTCCTGCAGGATCCCAGTTAATGCACACAGGCTCCAGTTAATTTAAACTCTGTTTAGCGCGCTTTTTTTTTTCTTCCCCATTTATTTATTGGTATTCACCTTGCAGGAATTCTGCGGGCACAGTTTTCCTACAGCTTATGAGCTATATAGCTTGATTTATTTCTTCTTGAATGGGAGACCACAAGACTACATTCTTATATTTTTAAACAACCGAGTCTCTTGTGTTCTCTGACTTAAGAAATAATTTTAAAAAATGCTCTGTTTGCGATTTCCTGTAGATATTAACGTAAATACTTTCCTTGTTCGCTGTGTTTCATTCCTTCAGCGATCACTATTTGTTGCTTTGAAAGGATCAGATTAGCAGAACTCCAAAACAAACTCACATGGTATTACAGGGTTCACTACAGTGTTTAATTTTGTGATTTATATTGTTTAGTCTTTTCCTGTTAAATTTCTCATTAACTGGAGGAAGTGAGACAATTTGTGTGTCTTGACTTGGGCATTTTTCTACCTGTGTAACAAGACTGCCATCTTCCCCCCCTTCACTTCAATTTTCCATAATAATGACCTTAATTAAAAAAAAACATGAAAAAAATAACAAAGGCAGTAAAATCCCCAAGTAAACTTTACATTTAACTTTTCCATTATTTTTCAAACTCAAGCATTTTCTTCTTCTAGCTACCATTTTGTGTTGTGTTCTTGTTAGCCTTGTGAATTTCATAGCTGCACTGTGTAATTAACTACAAATTTGCAGTGAAAAGATATTCTATATTGTAGTCTTTCTAACTTCAGTATTTGCCTTGGGTTTTTGTAGTTTGCAGAAAAATATTTGCAAAATTTAACAAGTAATCTTTATCTTTGAGTGCTTGGCAAGTGTGATGTAAGAGCATAAAATTTTATAAGAATCTGTGTGGATTAACTTACTTTTAATTACAGGTTGACAAGGTAACAGGCAGAGTAAATGGCCAGTTCAAAACGTATGCCATTTGTGGAGCAATTCGTAGAATGGTAAGTATTTTCTTGAGCTACAAAATGATTGTGCTTCTTTTTATATTGATTAGTAATTTTTTAGATTTATGTTTGGCCTTGAAAACACAGTGTGCCTTCAGCTCATTCTAGAAGAAGAGCTTTTGTGGAGATAATGAAGACAGAGTGAAGACGTGAACAAATTCACTTGCAAGAATCTGTTTCTTTTGGGTTTTTTTTCCTCGGTCCTTTGGTTTGTAGAATTATGTATGCTTATTTTTTTTTTAAAATCACTGAAGGATGCAAGTGGATTTTTTTTTTCTTTTAAGAACATACTAAGCTACTAATACCTGGCTTTTATCTGTTGTTTATAATTATTAGAGATGCTGCTGCCATGACTTAAATTTGTTAAACGTGGTGTGAAGCTTCGTAGGGTTCATCAGAAGTCTGCTTACCCAGAAATATATCTTGTTAATGCAAGTGTATATTTTAATGAAGTTAAAACTATTTCTTATTTTAAAGGATGACAAATAATTTAACAGCTTGTTTTGAAAACGCTAATCTGTGCATGTAAAATGTAGTGATCTGCAGAAGGCATTGTGCATTTCATTACCGGCATTAAATGCTGCAGATGCCTCTCTTTTTAATGTGTATCAGCAATTATTTGGTCACTTCAGAATCATCTTTTATTTGTTTAAAGGGTGAATCAGATGACTCCATTCTGCGTCTGGCAAAAAATGATGGAATTGTTTCCAAGTATGTATCTATGTTTATCTTATCCTCTAACTCTTGCAGGGGTAACTTCCATTCCCAAATCCAACCTTTAGGGTGAAAATGTATACACTGTATTTATAGGATGATTACACAGTTGGTCAAAAATATTTACTTGAGCTGTTGAAGCAAACTGGTTTGTAACAATGTTTGTTTCATTTTCTTCTAGGAACTTCTAACTGAAGAAACTCTGGTATGGAACATCTGATGTAAAATAAACAGTTCAAACCTATATTGTGCTATGTCTTTTGTTCAAGTCATAAACATCAGTGAATTTATTATAGCTAGTCTTAAAAGAGTTAGAAATGTGTGTCTTCAAAAGATACACAGATTCTGATTCTGAGTTCTTAAAACAAATCAGCTTGTAAAGCGGTGCCAGAGTTGAAAAATCAAGAATTTCAACTTCACTCTTTGTTTCACTATCATCTCTCTTTTCCAGGTTTAATAAGTTTCGCAACTGTAGCTCAACTGCTTTTTTGATCTGTAATGGACCATTTTGCAATGTAGCAACCTAATTCAGCTTGCTGCTTTTTCACTGGGAAAACGAAGGCAATTCTTTTGGTTATGATATCAAAGTTTAGTGGGTTTTCTGCTGATAGAGGCTCACCATATTTATTCTGCTATTGACACACATTCTTTAGGTGAATTATTAAAACTGGAATTCATGGAAAAATGTCTTCCAGAAATACTTCTTGGCATGCTAGCAGATTGACTGCCATGTGACAGACTTAAAAATTTTACATTTTTACTCTTATGTAAGACCTTAATGCTGACAAGCAGGGAAATTAAGGAGAAATAACTCTGAATATTTGGCAATATTTTAATGAATTATTTAATAGCCCTTTAAGGGCTAGATAGACTTTCTACCTGCTGATGTGTTATTTTTTTAGCTATCTTACTAGCAGAATTGAGGGAGGATGCAAGCAGTTTGAATGACACTACATCTGCTGACATTGCCTCTCTTATCTGTCAGTTCCCTGTCTCCAGCTGATTTCCAGCACTTCGTGCTTCTGATGTCACACACACAAGTTTTTGTGACGTAGTTTGAAAGAGTTGCTTCAAGGTTTTACGTGTTAAACTTCAGGTGTTTAGTTTTAATTTGAACTGGTTGGTTTTCTGATAATGTAAAGCTTCTGAAGTAGTTATTGTGAAAGAAAAATATTATTTGTGGGCTCAGACTACACTGATACTCAAACCACAAGCTTTGCCAAGCTACTGTCAGACATTAACTTCAGATGGTGGATTAGAAATAAGGTTGGTTATCCTGCAGGGCTGAGATCATAGATGTACTGTCAGGTGTTGAAGAGATCCACAGTCATCCTGACCTTGCAGTACTGTATTCTGGTACCTCTGAACTTGCTTCTGCTTTGTGTGCCAAAACACACCAGAAATTGTTTCATCGTGTTTTGGTTTTCTTTTTTTTTTCTTTGATCAGCTCTTCACATTCAGCTTGGTATTGCATTTGGAAAGTGCTATGCTCAAGGTGCTATAGCTGTGCTGCTGAACGTTTGGGATCTCGCGTGTCATTCTAGCGGGCCACAGTGCTTTCAGCAGTATTACAACTTTGTTATGTCTTAACAGTGTTCAGCACTGTATTAAATTGCAAAAGCTCTTTGCAATCTTTATTTTCTTATACTGTCTACAGAATTTGAGAGACAGAATTGCAGTAGAAGCAACTGCTGGCACTAAGATACGGGTATCAGGTGCTCAGAGAAGAGCAGACACTTTATGCTTTGGTGTCTTAAAGCATCTAGTTAAAATCATTGGCACCTCTGTTGGGAAAAGAGATTTCTGATTTACTTTGGCTATAATTCCACAAGGACTTAAAAGTACGGTCTCTTTTCTAGTGATATAATGTCTCTCAGATTTTTGTCTTGCAGGAGGGATACAAGAAAAGGCTATACCCTTTCTTCCAGGTGCTGCGTTTGTGTTGGTAGATTTTGTTTGCACACAGCAGGTTTATTTGTCAGTTGGTGTTTATTACTTAAATAGAATGTCATCTGTGGTTTTGGTAGTTTTAAAATATGCCATGGTATGACTAGTATTGAAAACTTCCACTGTGAGCCGCATTTTACCAATTTCATAACACCTACAACTATACGCAGGCTGTCCTTCAGATCGTATGTTCTGATCTGCGCGTTCTCAAGAATTACTGAGAGGTTATGTCCAGATTACACTGTGTTCGCTCCTGTGTGATCATCCCTAGGACAACGTTTGCAGTTGTCCTAACTCCAATCTCTGCGTAGGCCCTTTCTCAAAGTTTTCTTAAGTGCTAGAAACTGTTTTGGTGATGCTATCCTCTTTATGCTGTAAGCTGTCTCCATGTAGAGCTGGTGACCATGTGGCTTATTTCAGATTTGTTTGCAAGTTGCTGTGGATGCCTGTGGGTGTGGGAAAGTTAAGCCTCAGGCTTCTCTCAGGAGAGCCTGCAGTGGGGATGCTATCGCCTCTGAACTAAGGAGGAGGATGGCTGAACTGCCCGAGTGTCCTGGTTTCAGCTGGGATGGAGTTAATTTTCTTCCTTGTAGCTGGCACAGTGCTGTGTTGGGTTTAGTATGAGAATAATGCTGATAACACGCTGATGTTTTAGTTGTTGCTAAGTGGTGCCTACACCAGTCAAGGGCTTTCCAGCTCCCCATGCTCTGCCAGGTGCACAAGAAGCTGGGAGGGGGCGCGGCCAGGAGAGCTGCCCCGAGGGCCATTCCATACCATACGGCGTTGTGCTCAGTATAGAAACTGGGGGAGTTGGCCAGGGGGCAGCGATCGCTGCTCGGGGACAGGCTGGGCGTCAGTCAGCGGGTGGTGAGCAGTTGCATTGTGCATCACTTGTTTTGCATATTTTTTTATCATTATTATTATTTTCTCTTCCTCTGCTGTCTTATTAAACTGCCTTTATCTCAACCCACAGGTTTTACTTTTTTTTCCAATTCTCTTCCCCCATCCCACCGGGGGGGAGGGTGAGCGAGCGGCCGCATGGCGCTTAGTTGCTGCCTGGGGTTAAACCACGACGCCAAGTGTAGTATCTTCCTCCTTATCTGTATTTTTCTTTCTTCTCAGACATGTCAAAATGCAGCATATTTCTTTGGAAGATCCTGTCTTGACACCATGGATATCTCTTGAATCTAAGCAGAGCAAATTGGGCCGTGTTAATGTGTAGTTGCAGTGTGGTGTGTTTTCTTAATTTAAATCAGGGTTTTTTTCAAATCATAAAGTGAATTAGGATTTCAAGTGTAAGGCACGTTATAGATATAATGAAGTATGTAACTAAACCTTTGTTTCAGGAGCAGTTTCAGCAGAGAAGACTGAAATCAACAGGCTAGTAGCCCTTTTTAGCATAGCTATAAACTAAAACATCTTTGGTTGCACTTTCTGTCTTCCCACTGATAACACTTGAATTTACTAGTCCTCCTCCAAGCTGATAGAACTTCCAAAAGATAAATTCCGGGATGTTTCAAGTAAGGGGGAACTTGGCTAAAAACACCCAAAAAAACCCTTCATGTTGAATTTATTGTTGAACTTAATACAGAAAGCACACAAATGAGAGGCCTTTTAAATACCACAAGCAGAAAAAACAAATGAACCCACACTTTATTTTTGAGCTATTTTCTTCTGACATCTAAGTCAACCATGAAGGATGCATTAAAAAAAAGAGGCGGGGGGGAATGACTGTTAGTTGTGATTCTTCTGGAAATAATTCATTTTTCCAGCAGATAAATCTGTGAAAACACTTACTGGAAAGACAAATACAGTCTCCAAACTGGAGAGATTTTGGCTTGGCTTATGTCCAATCCTCATTACTTTCCATTGTACACAGTAAAAGGAGATAAGTTTTAATTGGACTTGATGTTTCTTTCTGACATATCTTAAATTAGCTGCTTCTGCCTGGGATTAGGGTAGAACTTTAAATAAAACCAGTAACTGTTTACTGCTGATAAATGCCTAGTTTACCAAAGAGTTTAAATATCGTTGACTTGCTTCTAATCCCCTGGGACTCTGTTCATCCATGTGGATTTCAGTGGAATTCCTCCATAAGGCAAAGTGAACTGACAGCTTAAAAGCTCAAGATGAACTTGAGGTCTCTCAGATGTCTTTTTAAGCAATAAAACTCCGTTAGCATACAACCATACCAAATTTACACTTCTGATTTGATTAAGTATTTAAGAATTATGTTGTAATTTAAAACATTGCTTTCTAATGCTGTTTGTTGCCATTTGTTTTTCAGAATTTTTAAAAATTTAAACAAATTACTTTTGCATTAATTTCTGGTCAAAATAGGCTTATGGAATGTTATGGTGCCGTGTCCTAAAACCTAGTTCAGCTGGAAAGGGATTAGGGCTGTGCTAAAGGCTTCCTGAAGTTCACACCGTCTTCACCAGCGAGACTGCATAGCACATAAGGTCTTATAAAAATTTCTGCAGAATCCTAACAAGGGAGGATATGGGTCCCTTTAAAAATCAATTTTGAGATTCATTTTCTGGTATTGTGATCTAAAATGTTCTTTGTTTTCCTGGGACAGGAATAGTTCAGATCTTCTAGAGCCATGAAAGGGAATGAACTGTACTTGTACTGTACAAGATGGACAGAGTTGCCCTTACATGGTTACATTGCACCAAGTCGTGAAATTCTTTTCTGTTACTTACGAGGACTTGGCAGTGGCATCCTAAAGACATCTGATTTAACTGGGGCTATTTTAGTGTCTTTGGCCAAAATTTTGCTGCTCAGACAAGAGCCTATCTACTCCTTAAAACACCTGGTTTTTTGGTAACAGCTTGTAGATGTCTCATAATACCAATTTTTCTTTTAAGCCTTGATGTTCATTTAATGAACTACATGGTGTTGAGAAGCTGCTTTAGTCAATCTCTGCTGTAAGTGTGTCATGATCAGAGGACCAGGGTTAGGAGGCCACTGCATCTTCTGCTGCTGGGGGCACGGAATTAGCAGCTTTGGTAACATCACCCTTGCTTGCAAGGTGCCAAACAGGCAAAACGCTGCCGAGGCTGAGAGAAGACAAGAGGCAACGTGCTTCCCTGGCATCACTTGTGCTTCACTGCAGAAAGGAGCACTGGCACTCAGAAGAGGAATAAAAAAGGCCAAGAGTGCCTTTTGCCTTCCTGTATATCCATTGCCGCTGCTCTCTGCTTCCTGGCTCAAGCTTCCAAGGAGCGCGCGGAGCAGAGGCTGTCCCGCGAGTGCTCTCTACAGAAGGGAAGCTGGGACGGCTTGGGAGGGATATTGTTTGTTTTCCTAAAGCATGCAGTGATGCTGGAGGCTGCTGAAAGCCTACTTAGAGGACCAAGCTAAGCTGTTATGCTAGATCTGGCAGCAAATCTGCTTTTCAGTTGGATGTTAGGGAGAGCTGTCTATTCCCATCTCCTGTTTTGTTCAGTTGCTGTCGCTTCTAGTGAAATGCAGAGATAAAAACACCTCTGCTGCAAATATGACTTTGAACAGGTTGTCCTGATTTCAGCTGGGATAGAGTTGATTTTCTTCCTAGTAGCAGGCACAGTGCTGTGTTTTGGATTTAGTAGGAGAAGAATGTTGATAACACACTGATGTTTTTAGTTGTTGCTAGGTACTGCTCATGCTAGTCAAGGACTTTTCAGCTTCCCATGCTCTGCCAGGTGCACAAGAAACTGGGAGGGGGCACAGCCAGGAGAGCTGACCCAAACTGCCTAAAGGGCTATTCCATACCATACGGCGTCGTGCTCAGTATAGAAACTGGGGGGGGTTGGCCGGGGAGCAGCGATCGCTGCTCGGGAACTGTCTGGGTATCGGTCGGCGGGTGGTGAGCAATTGCATTGTGCATCACTTGCTTGGGATATTATTATTACTATTATTATTATATTGTTATTATTATTATTTTACTTTATTTTATTTCAATTATTAAACTGTTCTTATCTCACCCCAGGAGTGTTTCTCACTCTTACTCCTCCGATTCTCTCCCCCATCCCACCGGGGCAGGGGCAGCGAGCGAGCGGCTGCGTGGGGCTGAGCTGCTGGCTGGGGCTGAACCACGACACAGGTTAAGGGAGATTTGATTTTAGTTAATTCATTGATGATCGTTTGCGTTGAGGTGTCCCAGGGGAGGCAGCTTCCCCATATGGCTAATCAGCCACGGAAAAAAAACATTGGGCATTTTTTTTCTTGCTGGGAAAATACGCTATTGTTTAATATCAGACGGGAGTTCTCCTTGACTAAATCCTCAATAGGAACTGCAAGTACTGAGATTTTAAGAATTCAGAACAATTAATAAGGTCAGCGTGGGATTTTTTTAATGTATTATGATGAAAAAGGTATTGTTTTAACATCTGTTCTCAGATAGCCGATAGTAAAACAAATGTGGCCAGGCTGAACCAAGCGTATTATTCTGCAGCGTACGTACCCAAGCTTTAGTCTGTTAATAAATCCTGTTCTGTGGTTTCTTTCTACTGGCCTGGGACTGCGAAGAAAAGCAGATATATGCCTCTTCTGCTGAAGATTTGGGACCCTCAGTTCGGGAGCAGAGCGTTAGCTGATTTTTGCAGTCCTGTGGTGGGTTGACCATGGCCAGGCGCCCACCCAGCCGCTCCCGTGCTCCCCCTCATCAACAGGGCAGAAAATAAGATGGGAAAGCTTGTGGGTGAAGGCAGGGAGATCACCTACCAATTACCATCATGGGGAAAACAGGATAATTCATTTATTGCTTATTAAAATGGAGTTGGATGGTGAGAAACCCCTACCACCCCCTTTTCCTAGGCTCAGCTCCAGGGGAGCACCCGCTCTGGTGCCCGGAGCTGCCCGTCTTCCCTGGCCCCTGTGCTCACAGGGCCGTCTCTCACAAATTTTGTTTTTACCTCGCCCATTCTCTCACAATTTTCTTTTTCCCTCACCCGTTTTGCCCATTCTTTCACCCGTTTTCCCAGCCGTGCCGCTAGCGTTGCTGAGGGGCTCAGCTGTGCCCTGTGGCGGGCGGCCGGAACCGGCCAGAACCGGCCAGAACCGGCTGTGTCTGGCGTGAGGCGGCCCCGCTTCTCCTCACAGCGGCCCTGCTGCTGACGGCGGGGCACCCACACCCCGCACAACTCTCGTCCCCATCAAAAGGGACTTGAAATAAAAACCTTTGGTGCCACAGCTGGTGATGGGCTCCAGCAATGCCTCGCGTTGTGTCGCGCTTCTCCTGCAGCAGATCTCCCCCAGCTTTATGGGGACACAGGTATGTTGATCCACGTTTCGCACCCGGGAAAGCAATGGCGCTGTGGAAGTGAGGTATGGCCATCCGTCAGATGTCTGATAGCGCCAAATGCAGATCTTGGGAGCCCCAGAGCTGTACGTATATTATCTGTTAATCCATGGCAGATGTCCGTCTGAGAGGATGGAGGACGATCCTTGTGCAGGGAGGCCAGGCTTGCTGGGTATCAATTGGGGATTACTGCAGGGATGGAAGTAAAAGTCACGCTTCGCATTTTGATGAGCCGATGGTAAGCCATGCGCTAGACGTGCCGCGTACATCAAAACTGAACTGTTGCTTATCTGGCTTTAAATGCAATAATCTTTTTGCTGCTTTGATAGGGCACCGGTGTCCTGAGAAGCACCTTGATCCATCTATCGATGCACACCACAAGGCAACGCGCTGGAATCCCGATGTGAAGTTACCCAGACTGTCGCCCGCTCTCGTGAGTTGCAGTGCCTGTCAGGTAAGTAAGGCTGAGCAAAAATGCTAAGATACTGCATGTTTTATTTCACAAAACGGCGTTTTCATAAAGTGTTTAGCACAACTCTATATGGGTTACTCACTGAGCTGGGAAATGTGATAGTTCATGCTCTAGGCAAAAGTGTTTCAAATGTCTGCGGCTGAATAAAAATAGCACTTCAAAATAAATTGGGTAGTGCACTGGGGAGGTGGCAGAGACCATTACTTGCAGCTTGTCCCTGGTTCATTCAATTCTTTCCTCTACAAGGGCTAGAAAGGCTGGGGATTTAATTCTCCCTTTGACTAGTTTGAGGCTAAAAGAAAGGGATTTACACGCCTGATTTCTGTTCTGGCCAATGGAACCATGCTCGCAGCAAACTCCCTCTGCATTCCTGGGAAAATGGGGTCATTTGTGCCGGATCACTCAGCCAAGCACATGAGCCGGATCTGTGACTGTACAGCCCACAAGCCAGCTGTGCTGAGGAAATAACGACCTTAAGTAGTTGATGCTGTAGTTAAGTTCAGTGTCTGCTGATGGGTCACTTTTGCTGCTGTCTTGTGTCTGCTCTCAAGTGCCTGGAACCATCATCCTAGAGTTCAGTACATTAGCTGGTAATCTTAAACTTGGAGAAGTTTCCAGGCAGGCTGACCAAAACCTGAGGATCTAAGACTGCCTGTACCCAAAAATAAGTAAATAAAAGGAAGCTAATCCCAGCTGGTGCTGATTAAAACGTGAACTACAAAAGGCAGATTAAGGAAGCAGCTTTCAGGCTGCGAAGTATATTACCTGAGAGGGAGCTTGATCATCGTAGCACAGAGCTCATATTTCTGGAAACCCAGCATATCTTGACACAGCACTGTCTTTGGAGAGCCTGCATCCTCCCGCAGAAGAGAATGGTGCCAAGCTTTGGGTCTTTTGATCACAGAGGGAATTGTTGTCTCAGCAGTCACCTTCTTGCCGAGTGATACAAGTGTGACCACGTTAGGCACAAACCCTTTCAGAGTAAAGGGAGGAACTTCTACAAGATTTTTCTGACCTCCCAAATGTTGCGTTTGTCTAGGGAATGGGAGGCTTTGCAGCTGTGAGCCGGGTGGCAGTGTACCTGCCTGCCAGCGACGCTGCGGCCAGCGTTCGCTTCTGATCTCAGCTACTGAATGGTTGATATCAGACCTGGTTTGTTCTTAAGGCCCCAGATGTAGATTTTTTATTTTCCAAAATGTATTGGTTGTCACATATCTTTGTGGGTTTTCTTTTTCAAGCTGGTTTGAGACTATCCTGACAGCAGAGTTAATCCTTGCCTCAGCTGGAACCAGTGTGGACTCGCTGCCGTAAGTCTTTATTCCCTGAAAACTTTAAATATACAGGAAAGTCTCATACGCGTATATGTATAACAGCTTTCCATGGGGTTATGTAAAAATCTCAAACTATGTCACTTCATCAGATACCTTGTGGCTCATATCTGTTCTGTTACTCAACCCTCATTGATTTCAGTGCCTTAAAAAAAGAAAAAAGAAAGAAAGAAAAAAAGGTGCTGTTTCTGCTGAGCAGAGAGCTGTTCCTGGCATGCTTCCCATGAAGCATGCATCACAGGCATTCAGTAAAACTAGAGCACTGGGGCCAAGGCTCAGGAGACCTAGTTTCTACTTCTGATGGTGACGTTTGTTTTGAGCAAGACCTGTCGACTGCTACATCCTATACTAGAATTTACCCATCTCTAAAACGAATGTGATGAAAAAAGTAGGAAGCTTTGAATTGATTTGAGGAGTGCTCAGAAAATGCAGTATGAGGTGGCACAGTTCTTTAAATAACTGTTATACAAGGAATATATACTTTAAAGAAGATCTGCAGTAAACTCAGTAGAGTTGAGCCAGAGGCAGGTGTTCTAATTTACTATTTTAACCCCTGGTTTTATCCTCTATTCAGTAGGGAAACTTTACACCACCAATTTGCTGGACATGCAAATACAATAATCCAGGTATCTTTCTTTCTCTTATTGAATCCAGTACCATTTATGGGGGTAGGACTGTTTGAGTGTTTTTTCTTCCTTTAGGGGGTGGGTAATGAGAGGGAGGGTCGCATCAAAGTTGACTGCTGGAAAGAGTGACTCCAATTTACAACACTCTGCAGTTTGAGATAATGCCTCTGATATTTGGAGACTCCAAAACGCAAAAAGCAATGCTCATGGGGAGCTTGTTCTCAGTCACCCATTTCTTGTATCAGTAGCTGGGACCCAGGAGTCGTGAATGGCACAAAGGGCCGATCGTTGTACAATCCACTACTACGCCAAGGCCTGCAGCTGTAGCTGCCATGTTTGCTCCTACTGCTCTGGTCCATGCTAAAGACTTCTTGGATCTCTGAGGTCAATGGAGCCTTTAATGCAAACTCACAGGATACCATTAGACTTAGATTCCCATCTTCATGAATTTGCAAAAGACAAAGCTACACTGAACACTCTCCAGAAGTGCTCAGAGCTGGGAACAGAACAAACCAAAAGAAATTCCAGCAATGGGGGCGGTAATTGATTCTAGCTCCAGATAACAGTTGTTATCGGAGAAGCTCATAAATCCACCCAATTTAAACAGTGTCAGGCAGCATCCCGTTCTGCATTGTGTGTTGCCTCAAGGGATCTACAGCTGCTTGTTCTGATCAACAACTTCCATTCTATCTTTCGGGTTCCCAATAGTCACTACTTCCTGGAAAATGTTTGTGGGAGTGCTAGTTCTGAGTGTCTGTGTGGCCTTAGGGAGAAGGAGCAGAACATGTTACTGTTCCAATAAACAGCCCCAAATTACTGTTTGGCTGTCACTCGGGTGGCTGGAAAATGCACTAATGAGTAAACCAACCTATTATATCAGCAGAAAAAACATGCCAGTAGTATGGGCGTTGTTTAAATATTGACATTGGGATCTGATTTTCTAATCTGAAGTGTCTGTTGGAATATGAAAAGTCTTCATTAAGACACAGTGCCAGTGTCTCTCCTGGGACTTGTAGTTAGACACCGAATAGCCCCATGCTTCTTGAAGCATGAACACGCTGGTAGCAACACCTCTGCATCACTGCCACCCTTTTGGTGTCTTCGCTGCAGCTGCAGAGCTGCCCTGCATCTTGGCGGATGAAAATTACTTGAGGAGAACACCACGAGACCACGCTATGGTAATCTACATATTTTAGCTCTGGTTTTTGCCTCAAGCATTTGTTTTGAGGTACTATGGCTTAATAAAAACGAGGCAGACCTTTGTGAGAAAATTTACATTTATTGTTTGGAAAAAAACCCTACAGCTTTGTTATGGAAAAATATGGATTTGCTGTTAAAGAATGATGTAGATGTGAGAGGGTGGGCATCCCTGACGAGCAGTTGGTCCCAAGTACAGTGTTAGGCTGACTCTCATGTGCTCCAAGTGATTTCTCAACAACTCCTCCCTGCTACATGAAAAAAAAAAAAAAAGATTGTATTGTAGTCAGCCATCCTTTTTAGGAGTGTGCCGCAACAACTATTAGGAGCGAGAGGGAGTCATGACCTTGCTGTTATTCTAGCAACTCTATTAGGGGAAAATCTGTGGATTTATTTCAGCCACGTTCTGTCGCTTCTAGCAAACAGTTCTGTAGTTTCCAATACGCCAAAAAAAGCATAAGGGGATTTTGCCTCCATTGTCATGACTTTTGAATGACCTTGCAGAACAAGGACTAGATGATGAAGTGACCTCATAAAATACTCTTTTAGGAAAACACCATGTCATACACTGCTGGAATGAATTGTCCAGAACAGGATGCTGGGAATAACTCTGACATTTTGGATGAACCTATAAAACAAGATTCTGGACTCACCCCACAAAGTGGAGAGAGAGGCATGAACCTGCGGGACTTGGTGTCAGTCAAGCAGATGCATCAAATCTCTATGGCAGCCTGCAGTGTAAGCAGGGGTATGGAGAGGGGAAGGTTGTTTATTCTGCAGGACAAAAAGGTTCAGCATCTTGGCTACATTCAAAAGTGTGTAATATTGCCTTTCTGTCTTCTGTGGTGAGGAAAATTGGGTCACAGAAGCTGTGTCCTTCTGTGTATCCAGGTAACTTCTAAATAGGCTGTTTGTGCCTAAGTAGAATAGTAGCTGTACGCTGAGACCCAGTGCTGTAATAGCACAGGCACCAGAGGTGACACAGTGCAAAGTGGTATTCCCAAAGAACAGCTCTGGGGAGCAGCATCTAGGGGAAGAAATTGATAAAATGAGAAAATGGTGACACAATCTCTTTTTTTTTCTTTTTTTTTTTTTTTTACTATTGTAAAAAGTCATTGAAAAAAAGGAGCAGATGGAAATGTTTTGTGTTTAGTGAAAGGTGAATACAGGTTGGGCAGCAAGCTGCTCTTACTGTCCTGAAACGAGCTGCTTACCTAGACACTGAGCCTGTGATTTGGCTTTAAAAACCATCCCAATACAGCGTCACACAGTATGGAAGAGACAGTACGGTGGTATGGATTTCTTCCTGCACTGTTTTGAAATGCATTGCGCTAGGTGAATGAGATGTTTTACAGCTGGATGCAACCCTTTCTCATAGCCAAGAAGGGAGGGCGAATGCACCATAACAGAAAACAAGAGGTGAGATGTGAAGAGAGACAGAGTGGCTTGGTAGTTAGATGAAGAGCCGGGAAGCCACAAAACTGGAGCTGATGCCACCAGAACAGGAGATGTGCTGAGCATCTGGAGCGGGTCTGATTCCCCATGCCTGGCCTGCCCACCTCGTAAGGAGGCGTAAAGCAGGAGAAATGCAGGAGCAATGGCCACATTCAGGCAGGAGGAGCGGGTGAGGAAGGAGTGAGCAGCTGACAAGACCGAGAGGTGCTCAGCAGTCATGGCTTGGGGGAAATTTCAAGGAAAGCCGCGCTGAGATCTGGAGGGAGGTACTGCTGCCTGCTGGAAGAGATTGGGAAGGGAGAGGTTTTGAGTATTTATACGCTATGTGGGGCCCAGACATTCAGATCACTGCGCAAGCACTGCATTGCC
The DNA here is from genome assembly GCF_030463565.1 of Pelecanus crispus. Classification (NCBI taxonomy): domain Eukaryota; kingdom Metazoa; phylum Chordata; class Aves; order Pelecaniformes; family Pelecanidae; genus Pelecanus; species Pelecanus crispus. Next base: position 4,028,939 of record NC_134656.1, read on the forward strand.
ACACGTTCTTTGTAAATGCGTGGGCAATCACAGCTGAGTGTGTACTTTCTAACCAGCAATGCTGCGTTCATCTGCACTGTCTGGTAGTGGTTAATCTTGAAAAGAAGTAGTCTTCCCTGTCTGCTTGTTAGAAATGACCTGAGCAACAACAGCGTAATCACTTGTACTAAACACATGGCTGGAATCCTTTTGATAAAGTCCAAGACACCGGACAGCTTCCTTTGCATGCTTTCCTAACGGCCTGGCTGCCTTGAGGGCAGACCTGACCGTCTGATTCCCATTGTAGTGAAATATCAGAAGCAATTTTATTTGTTCCAGTTGGATTTAATTGAACATCTGGGTTGATAACAGGGAGATTCCCAAGATTGGCATCAGAGTCGGGAAGGAAAAGAAGTCATTTTGGAGTCCTTCCTTAATCCCAGCTTCTTTGTTAGAAATGTCGGTGTTATTTAATTGACTGTTAAATCCTAATCACATGAGCACCCTCCCTGGGTGTAATCTTCTGTGATAAATTGCCCAGTACTCGTGTCAGAGGCGCATTCTGGTCTCCAGCCTTTGCGAGACTGAGATTGCCCTGTGATTACAGCTGATTTTTGGAGAGGGAACAAGGGAGGAATGGATCTTACTTTAGTTTAAATTGATTTAAAAAGACAATTGACTCCAGATTTGGATAAAGATACCACTTTCTAGTCTGCTTGAGGTCTCTGTAGGTGTAGCTATTTTTTCCATGCTTTTCATCAAATGCTTACGGGGTCCAGGTCTTATCAGATGAAGGCAAGGTGGTATAGCCAGCCCTTAGGGGGGAGCAACCAGACAATTGCACAAGGTCTCAGCTCACAGACAGGAGAGAAGGAAGGAAATGGGCTAGGTTAGGGTTAGGTAGGAGCTAGTTATCTGTTGGAAGCGGCCTGCGCACAGTCAGATCTCTAGAATCAGGAAAGAGAACTTGAAGGTGGAAATGGTAACTAGATGTGAAGAAGGAACTGACCAGATAAGAGGAGGATGGGAAGGAAGACCTGTAAGTCTTCAAGAAAACCTTTCTTGTCCTACAATCCTCTACTATCTCCCCATTTGATCCTGGTCATTATCCCCCCTCAGAGATTTCACCCTATGTCTTGGGGTCTCTGAGAGCAACCAGAGCCAGGAAGATAGGCCAGAGTCAGAGCAAGGCGCTGGCATCGCTGAGGAGCACGGGTGCTGGCACAGGGTGAGTGAGCAGGGGACAGTAAGTGGCTTCTGGGATGCCCACGACTCCACTGGCACTGCGTTCCCCAAACCTTGGGAATTAGGAAGGTGGAACCATCTGTGAGCTGCGCAACAGAAAGGTCTCTGATCTCAGAACTCCACGCTTGGAAGAGGGGCAGAATTTGTTGGCTCTCAGATACAGATTTCCATCCCACTGTGAAGCCACTTACATTTAGACCTAGCTGAGAGGGCAGGTTTAGCTTTGCTCAGACAGTTTCCATTTAGAGATTCCTCACCTGATGTTTTCTTAACTCTCAGGGCAGCTGCAAAACAGCAAAGGACTCCGTGCCTGCCTCTGGGAAGGTGGTGGTGTGCAGTAGCAGCCTAGAAGTTCGCTGGGAGCAAAGCTGAGAAACCAACATTCTGCAGCAGGAGAGGAGCAGCCCCGTGGGAAGCAGCTTGCAGCACGGACACGTTGAGGTAGGAGAAGTCTGGCCCAGACGGGCTGCACATGTGTGCCAGATGCAGGCAACTACATCTGGCAGAGGCATGGCCTGGAGTGACTGTCCCTGGTGTCAGGCATCTGTCTCCTTTCTGGAACGCAAGGCTTGTGCTGAGACCAGCTTGTTGGGTGCTATTTTCCTTGTGTTTTTAAAGCTGTGGTGCTAAGGGAAATGGCAGTGTGTATTGTGGTGGGCTCAGGAAATGCAGCCCCGGCTGAGCCACTGGACTGCGATGTCCCCGATCTCTGATGCCTGCTCCCAGGCGCGCTGCCTGCGTCCAGCCCAGCAGCAGCTGTGACAGGGCCCGATGTCCCACCACACGCGCAGCACGTCCTTTGGCATGGCCCTGCTGATAACAGCATGTTCTCTCAGCCCATTGCAGGCACGTCACAGGCCATCTCATTTTATCCAAATACCATTTCCCTCCCCAGTCCTGAATCATCCCCAGGCTAATATCAGTGCCTGGGTGTCAGTACCAGAGGAATGCTTGATAATATCCCTTTTTCTCCTCGGCTTCCTCCCAGCTCCCTTTAAATCCAAAATAATTTGTACTTCCTTATGACCCCAAAGGCAGTACAAAACAAATGTGTCAACATGAAAGTAAGCGCTTTAATCAGTAAAATCCAGGATTTTTTTTTTTTTTTTTAAATAATAACAGGACCCTGAAGGGAGAGAGACTGAGAAAGGAAGAGCAAATAAAAAGAAATGCTATGTATGTTCTGGCTGGGAGCCAAAGGCCCTCTGGGCCAGGTTTGGATAAAATAGGGCTTAATTTCTGGTGTGAGAAACCGCTAGAGTGAATCTGCAGCAAACAAAGGCCAATTCACAAAAGGACATAGGCCATGGATGGAGGAGGAGGGGGCAGCCTGCCAGTTCTGCCAGCTCCTGTGATTTTCGTCATGTCTTGCAGTATCAGATGTTTTACTTGCAGCTTCCTTTTCTGCTACATTTTTTTTTTAAACTGCATTTCTACTCATAAAGTCTGTAGGGAAAAACCTGAAGTACACCCCAAAGGTGGTCCAGAAACCAAGAGCAGATGAAAAACACCAGAGTTCATTAACTTAATGAAAATTAAATTGAGATTCTTAAACAAAACTCAGGAAGAGGAGGGTTCTTTTTTAAATGTTTGGGCTGGGCAGTGTGAAATGCTTTCTTGGCCCATGGATGACTGTTTACATTTGAAAAGAAATGCTGTGTCAGCAGTCCTAGCAGGCTCATCGCTCAGTGACAGCATTATCTCCCTGGAGAGCTTCCAGTGCCAGAGGAGTGTGAGATCCCCCAGAAACGGTAGGGCTCAGCACTGCCCTCTTCCAGACCACCAAAAACTCTCCTCTGCAGATCAGGGCGGTCAGAGAGATGGCATAAAGCCAACTATGGTAACAGGGTAGTACAAACCTACCAAGGGAATTCTCTCCATAATGGGAATCTTGCCTGTTTCTTAAAAGGAGTTCAGTCCACTTTTTCCCTTGGGAGCATACTGAAGCGCTTGTACCCAGACCTGTGGCATTTCCATCGCAGCCCGCAGTATGGGTGGTACCAACAGGAATGAATCACGCTCACGTCCTGCTATGTACTCTGATTCTTTCCAATAAACGGAGGAGAGAGAATAGCTTGTTCTGAAAATCAAAAGCTTTTCTATTAGTTGCATGCTGTGCTTAATACCCTTGATAATTAAACAGTTGGCTGGTAGAATATACTTTTTTTTTTTTTTAAATTGCTCAGATCTAGGCAGTGTGTTTGGCAGTCAGCTCTCAAACAGCCAGGCATTTACTGCAGTTACAGAAACTAACGGCATTATGTGCAGTGAAGACAGCTTTAGAGTCGCTCTCAAGAAGGCTGTCGGGGACACAGGATTGCTTCCCCCAGGGGTCATCCCTGTGTTTTCCCATGATATTATCTGATTTTTGAGGCCAGTTGTGGACTCGGGAATTCTGCCCATGCACATTTCTTCTGGCTGTTGTAGGTTCTGGGATGACAGTAGGTCGGCCCACACGGGGCAGCCTGTGGCCATTTATCAGCCCAAACCAACGTAAGCTTATTCCTAATTTTTTATTTTGAAAACACCATTATGCGAGTGTAGGGAATAAACCTTTGGGTCACCATGTCCACTTTGGGCTTACCTCAGGCAATCATGGCTTGGGCTTTCCCCAGAAGCTTTGTGGCTGAACACAAGTGGGTGTGAGGTGCATCTGTGGAGCAGTTTTGGGTGTTTTCAGGTTCAGTCCCAATGGAGGCACTTCTAGAAACTGCTGCTTGAGTTGCTGCCACTGTAGCAGACCAAATCCATTAAGTTTTCCAGCAGAGATTGAGCTAAGGAGCTGAGTTATCATGATGTAGTTGGTTGAGAGGAGGTTGGTGGAGTTTACATCAAACCCCATGTTATGTTACTGAAGCATTCAAGCCCCATCCCAAAAGCAGGGAGACCGTATATACAGTAGGAAGGCAAGGGATGAAATAACTTACTGCAGTTTGCATGACAGCTTGTGGTAGGAATCCAAATTGCTCCACCTCCTCTGTGCTGGAGGGATGCTGCCAGGCACAGGCATATACAGACTTTTGTACGCCTGAGGCACCAGCTTCAGTGACAGCCAGTCTCGTAGCATCAGTGACGGATGAAGTTACTTTCCAAGAAAAATGTACTGGAAGTGACTGATGGGCTGGTAGCCCTCTCCCAGCCTCCCGGTGCCATGCACAGGTGTCCCTTGCTGGGCAGGGGAGCCGTAGCCACCGTGTGCTCAGCCACGTGCCACTGCTTCCAGCCTGTCCGCGGCCGGAGACCAGCCCCGGCACCGTTAAGGACCCCTCTATGGGCGCTGGCCTGCTCAGCGCCTGGAGGTGGGCAGATGCAGGTTTTCCGCTGTGTTACACAGGCTCGATGTGACTAATAGAAGGGAAACAAGGAGTGTTTGACCCTTGTTAGTGTCATAATTTCAAGTGATGCCCACCCATTGCCTGAATAGTCTTTTACGCTTGCAGGGCTCTGACAAAGAGGGCTGTGTTCTCGCTGTATATGATTAACTAAACCCTGTGTTAGATGTAACAGGCTGAATGGGGAGCTGAGGACGCTGTTTGCAAAGATAAAGGATGTGCAACTGTGCTGGCACAGGCAGCGCCTCTGCAGTAGTATTTTTTGAGTGGAGAGAGAGGCTGGCTCCTGGCTTTATCCTGTTTGTAGCTGTGGTACTAACAGTACATACTTGAAATTTGAAAAATCCCTTTGTTTGGCCTCCTTCAGGCTTCCCACATGGAAAAAGGGTGTGTGGGGATGGGAGGGTATATCGCTGTGAACACAGCGTGCTCTCTGCTGCTTCCATCACCCAGGCTCATCGGGGCAATGGTGAGGGAAGGAAAAGTCACTCACCTGCGTAACAGGAATTGCTTGGCTACCACAGCCATAGAGCTGGTTCCCCATTAGGGAAGCCCCCCAGGGATCAGGTTCTCCTGTACAAAAACTGTTCTCTTCCCTGCCTCCACCTCAGTGTTTCCCACTGTTTAGACATAGTCTTGCTCAGACACCACTTTTTTTCCTGCTGGTTCCACTTGCCTCTGTTCTGAACCAAGACCACATATATCAAAACAGTACAAGGATCAGCTTCTTGCAGGATGAGGAGATACAGATGAGTCCCCAAGACTTTGCATGGTAATTCATTTCAGCACCACCTGTCTTCTCTGCTCATCATCTAACACTACTTTTATTACTCATAATTTTTCAAATGGAGTAAAGTAGTTTGGGCAGCTCAATTCAACTGCAAACACTTTTGAAGATTGACAGGAACAGCACTTAAATTGTCGCATTCCAGCATAAGCATACCTTTCACATCAGTGATTGGGATAAAAATGATATATTGTCATGGTGTTCCAGGTTTAATTTCACCTACAGCATCTGTATATTATATGGCAGCAGCCATTAGAAATGAATGATGCCAAAACCAGACGGAGCCTGTGCTCTTAAGTGTAGGGGCCATTTGCTGTGCTGATGACAGACAGTGACTGCCTGTGTATGCTGACTTCACCCCATTCATGTGTTTCTGTGGTTTTGCTGCAGTGTCTGGTATGGAGGCAAGCGAGAATATCCTTTTTGTGCCATCTGTGGTGGGTTTTTTTTCCCCAAGTGTTCTGAAAGATTAACTTGCATTCAGACAAGCGTGATGTCTTTGAACTGAATGGAGAGATGCCCGCAGGAATTCATGCCAGCTTCAGGAACTGGTCTAGGAGACACCATTCAGAAATATTAGTGTCCAAAAGCTTCTCCACCTCATCCCGGTATGGCTGTGTCTTAGCTGAGATTGCTGCCCACAGCACAGCCCCTTCCAAGCACGTGCGCTCAAGGGAGGAACAAGTGTAGAGGAAAATGTGGTACAACTGCCTATGCTGTTTATTGCCCAAATGTGAGTCCTTTGCATGTAGAAGTAGCTCGCCACATCATAGTGTGGTGTTCTTTAACACACAGAGCATCATTTTTAGTGGGTTTATGTTGGTGTAAATATTCAGCATGGGTTAGGGTAGCCAGTGGGATTGGGACAAGTGTGAGATCTATACTAGATGCTTTCTGAAAGTGTCATTAGGACAGTATATTTCGTGAAGGTTTTCTCTGTTTGCAAATATTTGCGTGTATGCACATGGTGAGTCTGTTTTGTAATGAGTCTTCACCTGTTTGCTAATTGCTGCAATGCAAAGCACTGCTGCATTTGGTGTCCGGTTTCCTATGAACACCTTCGCTTCTGGATATTACTTTGTTAATCCTAATGAAGGCTGTCCTGACAGCTCTGACTTATTGTCCCCATTTATAAAAACGCATCTTAATACCTAATCCTCACCACCACTGACAGCCAGGCCGTTTCATTGTTAAAAAGATTAAACTATTATCCCATGCAAATACCAACCTCTAATTTTTAAATGTTAGGCTAGTGTCTTCCAATGATGGCAAATGCCAGGATGCATGGGACATTGTGTTCCCTGGAGTTTCGTGGCCAGCATGTTGAAACCTCTGTGAAATATAACCTATGGTCTCATTCGTTATTTCTGTAGTGAATTAGTGTCCCCTCCTCCAATCCAAACTCAGCTGGTTTGTACCTCAGAAATGAAAGTGAAGCATCTTTTGGTTTGCTTTTAAAATATTTTTTAGATTCTGCTTGAGTCACAGTCTAAAATTATAGTTGATTTTGGACTATTTACAGCACAAGGATTTTAATAGCAGGCGTTCACTGAAAACTCAAAGAACAGTCCCCAGACAGGGACAATTTAAACTCTTTGCTACTGTGTCTTGTACTAATACCAACTTTTTCCCATGGATCAGTATCAGACAGAGACATGATCTAACCGAGGTGCATTTTGAGTCAGATTTCTGCTCTCTCAGAAGAGCAGACTGCTTGGCTTACGTATTTAGGAGGCTTTCATGAAAACTCATTTGTACCGCACTGGGTTTTCAAGCACCTTTGGGTTTTATCGAGTCTGCTTTGAAAGGTGCGATTACACCCCAACATACGTTTTAAATTAAGCCATTTTGGCTGACGGGAGTCTAATGTAGAACAGATTCAAGTAGCTTGAGTTACAGTCAAAGATCCCCAAGAGATTGAGCTTGGCCAGCTGAACACTTGCTAAAGGATGACTCATTTAATCTTTGTCAGCATGGTAGATGGTGCATGTTAAACCGCACAAGCGGATGTATCTAACAGTAAACCTTTGTCCAGGCCAGCTCTTGGCGTGGGGCACTGCTGTGAAACAGCCCTACCAAAACTCGCAGGGTGGTTGCAGATGCCTGTTCTCGCGTGTGAGCGAAGGCGGCAGCAGCCCGAGCCGTGGCGGTGGTATATCGGGCAGGCGCGTTTGTTCGTGTCACTTGCTGGAACTGCTGAGCTATTGCATGCAAGATCTGGAAAGTCAGCATGGTCTAGAGAAAGTGATTAAACAAAGATACGGGGGCCTAAGGAAATGCCCTGGTTAGCTGAGATTTACGAGCCATGGTCGGATATGTCACTTGAAACTGCCAAAACAGAGGGGGATGGGCCTCGGCCCTTCCTGGATGTGGCAGAGAGCTGCAGGCTGTACTTTCCCATCCGTTTGGTGTCCATGCTGCAACGCAGCCGTCTGAGTGATGCTGTAGCTTCAGGTGTCTAGGCTCTTCCTTGGTGTTTCTTGTCTTGTCTACTTTCCTTTAGTAAAAAGAACTCTGCAGTCTCCCTTATTTTACTTCTTCAGTTTAAAAAGGGAAAAAAAGATATTTTTCTATGTGGACTTGGCTTTTTCTGCAAATTTTTTAGTGAGGAGGGGAGCTGAGGTGAGGAACTGTGAGGCTGCACGGTGGTGCTGTGCGGTACTTGTGATGGCACAGCACTACACTCAGGGCAGGATCCGACACTGATAGAGCTGCAGTGTGGGCTGAAGACCAGATCTCTGAGTTTGATCTACAGCTGCCAATGTGGCTGGGGAGTCTCCCACTGACATTTAGCGGGCCTATGTCTGTAGCAGAAGGGGATTCTGAAGCGTTACGTCTTAATAACTCAGCATCTCTCTGCTTTGCCTGAAGTAAGAGAATGACTGGAGTTAATGGCTTGTGCTTTGGTGATTTCTGCTCCCACCAGTTCTGGAAATGAAGGGTAGTCACCAGCCTCCAGAACAGCTCCTGGGGCTTCACTTCAGGCCTTGAAAGAGCCAGTGTCCAAGCTGGGAAGAAGACAAAGCAGATACCCACTAACTACAGTGCTCTGAAGAACGAGGGGTGACCTGTGGGATGAGGATCTGTCCTGTCTCTCCACGTTGCACAGCTGTGAAAGGGGTGAGAAGATGGTGCCAGGTCCCCTGTGGCAGTTGTCCCCTTTGTCACAGCCACCTCGTGATGCCAGGAGGTGACTGGGAAAGCCACCAGCCATGAAGCATGGACATCCCTGGAGTGCCGACTGTCTTCATCTCAAGGAGAGAATCTTCTCCTGGTACTTTTAATCTTTAAAATAGTTTATTAGGGGAAAAAATGAGCTACAGGGGCTAGAAATGGCAGTCAGGCAGTGGAATGATTTCAGAGGAGAAAAATGCTCATGAGCCTCTCTGCTCCTCCCAGGCAAAGAAGCTGGCAGCCTTGATGTGGCATGTCATTCGTCAAGCTGTCACCCCAGGGCCTGGAGATCGTTCTGCCGACATCAGTTCACCCAGGAGGGAGCGTGGGGCACACCTGTAACCTTTGCCTCCCAGAGCTGTCTGCGGTTGTCCCCAAGGCTTGCTTTTGACTGCAAATGCCACAATAGGCTGTGGGGGAGGTGGGGAGGGGCAGTGGGTTTCAGTGGGTGCTCATACCTGCAGGGGTGGGAGCGGGCAGTGGGCGGAGAGTGCCCTGGAAAGCCTCGGCTCCTCTGTTGCAGGGGTGTGTTGTAGCGGAAGGGTCACTCTTCACTCTCCCTTTGCAGCGAGCAGCAGCGCAGCCTCTCTCTGCCCTGGGGGTCCTGGCTTTAGCTGAACCCAGACCCGCAGAAGATTCATTTTTGGGGAGGGACCCCTAATGCTGGATTTGCTCATGCTGAGGGTGGTTGAGAGCTGCTTCAGAAGATTGCTGGTTGCCTTTCTGGGATGCAGAGCACCTCCCAGACCTGACTTACTGCAGGCAGACATCTCCTGTCTAAAGGTTGGGGCTGTCGGGTTTTGTTTTGAAGTAACTCTTCCTCTGCCCATCAGCTAAAGACCTGGGCATGCATGTTCAGATTTTCTTCTTAATGCTAGTTTCCAGGTGTTAAAGCAGCTTAGTCCGTGTGGCTTATCCTCCAGCAAAGCACAAAAGAAGAGCCCCGTGCCCGTTCCCCGGCTGTGCGCAGGCAGGACAGCTGCTATCCAGCTCATCGCAGTGATGGTGGGCTGTACAGGCTTTATGTTTGCTGAGGATATGAGCTGCAATATGCTAGAGGAGACAATAGCTAGGCAGGAGATGAAAAACACACCTGGTAGGAAAAATGAGTGGGTGCCAGCTTCTTTTGAAGTAACACGTGAGTATCTGTAGAGAGGGAGTGGTCTTTAAACCAGGGTAAAGGCCTATCAGGCCGGTAAGTCCCGCTCTTCTTGGCTATTGTATAATTTATATAGTACTTCAAAGGTATCGGGGCACTCTGCAAGCAAATACTAGGGGAGAATCCACTCCCCAGAAAGTCTGCAATATGACCTTACAAGCATTAAATCCCTGACTCTCCCTTTTTGCCTGAAACCTGGAACGCCTTCCTGCTCCACAAAGTCTCCTGAGGTCCCTTTTCCTTCCCCTCATCAGTTGCTTTGTTCTTATTACATGTAAGTTGCTAGATTAGAGCAGACGCTGTTCCTCCTGATATTTAAGAAGATGCTGTTCTGCATCAAGGAATCAATTTCATTTCTGAGCCAATGAATATTTACAGATATTTTACTGCTTTTTTTTTAAGGTCTTGCTCCTGTTTTGGGGGGGTTTTTTTGTTTTAAATTTTCTTAACCTTCCGGCTCAAAGGGAAATGGAAGCCGGGTGATACCACTTACTGCTTCAAAACAAAAGCTACAGTATTTCTGATATCAGGGCTGTAATGTTTGCTGAGGATCAAAGGAACCCTTTCAAACATCATTGCTTGTTACCGTTAAGAGGTGGCAGCTGCATCTTAAATAACCAACCGTTTCATCCAAGGGAGTAGGCATTGGTGACTGAGATGCACTAAATCCAGCAGCATGGGCTGGACTTCAGTTACTTTCTGGTCAATTTGGGCAGCCCAGTTCTTGTAGCTGAGCTTTGGCTCCAGCGAGCCCCCAGGGGATGATCTGACCTTTAGTATGAATTTAGAACGGCACTGTGACTTTTCTAAATTATGCCTGCCAGAGGTCTTCGGGTCAGAGCGCTCTATCGTCAGAGCATTTCCAGCTCCCAGCACACTCCCGGCTGTGTGGGAGAAGGGATGTAATTATTGATAGTGATTTCAAAAAAAGCTGGATGTAAACGGGGTGAAAAAATGACAATCTGCTTGGGGTGTGCTTGTCATTTGTGACTGCTATGTATTTGGAGATGCCTCTGCTGATATAAATGGCACCACCTAAGTTGCTGGTGTAGGGCAGCAAATTAGCTTTGCACATGTCCTGGATGGTCATGTTTCTGCCATCATATAAATGGTTAAAGTAGAAGAGCTGCTCTCTTTGCTTAGATAAACAGGGTCCCTGTGTGAATAGCTTGCAGCCCCCGGTCGTAATCCCTTTCTGATCTCTGGTTATAAAAATGATAGATGGAATGTAAACTCTATAAAGATTAGTAATCACCAAGAGAGTAGAAAAAATATTGGGAAGAGTTGTAAGGTTTTTCTGCATTCCTGAGGAATTCTGCAGGGATTTCTTTTCTTTGGTAGAGCTTGTGTGATTCCCCAGCTCATCTCCTTTCAAACCTGCTGTCTGGAGACAGTGGAGATGTTTGTGGAGGATTTTCAAGTATTTTTAAAGAAGTCTGGCATGGACTCACTGTGACCTCGTGTAAATGACATGACTGTTGTTTGCCTTAATTTCTGCAGTTGTAAAGCAGAGTAACAGGATGTATGTACTTGTCAAAGAATTTGGGGATTTACTGCTGGCTCGGATGGTGCTGTGATGTTCTCAGGGAAGGAGTCTGACAGTGAAGCATCGATTTTACGTGGCAGAACAGCAACCCTCCGTCATTCTATACATTTCAGCGTATTCATGTGGGATCCTATTCTTCTAATCTTTTGCATGCAGGGCAGCACTTCTGAACACAGCTATTAATCTTGCATGTCTGGCATAGCGTGTCTGATTTTCAGAAGTTCATGGTTTACCTTAAAATGTAACTATTTTACAGCGTACGAATTTGGACTGCAAGTCACATGTATCTCAAAAAAAATCTCGGTCCTTTAGTACACCTTGTGAAATGCTCTGGGGTTAAAAAGCGTGAAGGTGGATCTTCCCAAAAACTGAATAGCTGGGAACTGGGTTATGACAGCTGCAGCCTTTGAAAAATCCGGCCCATTGCACGTATGGGGGATTTGCTGTATTTGAAATAAGCTTCTGCTAATTGGTGACAGTAATGCAATGTGGAAGAGGGGGAAATGCATTCAAATTAGTCTTTACCCACACATCTGAGTTAGGATGTTGCTGGTCTTGAGATCCATCTGTAATAGTGTATTTGGAGGTTCATGATGGATTGGAGGAGGTTAATGATTGATTGCTAATGCACAGCAGGTGGTAAAACAGAAGAGCTAAACCTCTGGCTGGCTCCTGCTTCCTCTTCTCTGGGTGTAAACCGCTGAGCTCGATGGGGGTCCTGGGCGAATCGCCAGCAGCAGTTCACCAAGCTTGTCATTTCACGGAGCTCCGCTTTGGGGAGGCTTTGGATGCAGTTCAACAAGAAAGATGTTCCCATCCTTTGGGATGGGATGGGGCGGGGGAAGGTCCCAAGTCCAGCTGTTGGAGGCGGTTCAGTGGGGCAGGGAAGGTCTGCTGGGAACGAACTCATCGAGCAATTGTGGTGTGGTTAAACCACCAAGGCAGAAGCCATGCCTGGGCTGCAAGCTGAAGGATTTGGGGGAAATGAGGAGGTTGTTTCACCTACACTTCTGCAGGGTTTTCCCATGTACCTCCCACCCTCTGCAGGGTCTTTGGACTGTGTTCAGAGCAGCTGTGTCAGGTTGAACATACGCTCCAGGGACAATGTTGGGCTTTCATTTAGTAGGAAGGTGTTTGTGGTATGTTGCCAAGATGGTGTTTTATTGCAAATTACCAGAGCAAGCTGCATTGGAGACCACCCAGATCTTTCCCTGAGAACATGGCTGTGCTTCGAAATTCCTGTCAGGAGATCCCATTGCCATCTTGTCCCCGCAGTGGGTACAAGCTGCCTGTCCTCTGCTGATGCCATGTGCTGTAATGTGCACCTTTTTTTTCAGTTATCCTAGGCTAGTGTTTTACCTCAGTGTCTAGCATCTCATCTGCTGTGTCTGCAGTACTATTGTATCTGTCTTACAGCTGCGAAACTGGGGTGCAGGCAAGCAATTCTTCCAAGACCATGTAGGAAACTCATCAAAATCGAAGACTCAATCCAGCACCCAGATAAGCACTTCGAATATTTTTGGTTTTTCTCTTTTGCTGCTGATTACTGCAGCTGATTTATCTTTCCTGACTAACTCTGCTATCCCTACTGCAAATCTGGATTTGCTGGAGACTACTTCAGAAAAACATCTGGGATTTTGCCCTAACAAGATCTGTAAGGCTAGCTGAAACAGCACAACATATGTGTGCTCTAGGAATTAAAAACTCCGCTCTAAGTGCATTGACCCGTCTTCCTCTCCTGAGAAATGGATGGATCACTTTCAGTTCTGGCCTAATGACACTTCACTTTGCTATACATCATTGCTCTTAATATTAGGAATTACTGTCTTAAATCCATGAGAGCTGCATGTCCCTTTCAACAACTTCTAGTGCTTACCTGTGTTAACAGCCTCGTACAGAAATAGCTGTGCTTCCAGATGTCTGACTTGTGCAGTCTCACAGGGAGGACTATTTCTTAAATGGCTTAAGATAGCTTAAAAAAAATAAACTGTAAAAAAAATTGTTTACATCCTATTCTGGTTCACAGCCTGGTTCCACAAATGGTTCTGTTGGCACAACCAGAAGGGGAAAGAGGGCAGAAACAGATTAGGTCAACACGGCTGCCAAAGACAACATGTTGTCAAACCAGGGCCTCGGTCCCTCCTGTGTGGGTAGCAGGTCTCCTCCGTTCTCTCCAGCCCTAAACACGATCGACAAATAGCAAAAGAGAATCTGACGCTTCCTCTCCCAAAGCCAGCGAGTGCCTGTAATAATAAGGATTTGATAAACACCCCAAAGCACTTAATCTGCTTTTTCAGTGAGCTGCAGGCCAGGGAACGGCCAGAGAGACATTAAACAGCAAAAGCAGAATAGATTGTAATTAAGTTTAAAACCCTGTGAAACTCGCACTGCTGCGTGTGGCAGGCTCACTTTGGAACAAAGTTGGGTTTAGTGCAAGTTTTAATCTTGGTATCAAGTCAAGGCTTGTTGAGAGAAAGTGTATGTGCTTTTATTAGCATGCAAATCACACACCCTCTTTATTACACTGTCTCTGCATCCCTCCCTCTAGAGCTGTTTAATAGAAGCAGGCAAGAACTAATTAAATTCCTTTATTCATACCTCATGCTTGAAGTGCAGAGCTCAAGGCAAGAATGCCAATGGGCACACGCCCATACCCTCTCCGTTTCCAGAATGAGTGTGGCATGCCTGACCTTCACCTCATTAGGGAAGGAATAAATCCCCTAGCATGAAGATGAGGATGTCAGGCACTATGTGCATAAATCACATAAGGAGTTTCCAAATGGCTTTCATCTTGGGAGTCCTTAAAAGTTCAGAGCTATGGATCAATCCAGAGTGGATACCTTTCAGTAGCAATTCCACATCTGAAGCTCTTCAATAATGTGGCTCCTTTAAATAAAATTCTAAAAGCCCAAACCAGCTGAAATGGCAATATGCAATCAAGTTAATGACTTTAATTGCTAAAAAATTACCAGACAGTGTATTTGTAATTTTAATCTCCTAATCCACAAAGTACCTTTTTCCCTTTAGTGTTCCTAAAGAAACTAAAATAGCTTTTGGTTTCCTTGCCAGTTTTCAAGGATCTTTGAAAACTGAGGAGAAACCTCCCACAAATAGCCCAGCTGTGGTTCTGAGGTTTCTTTTTTCTTTATTTATAATATTATCCTTGATATTAATGCGAAGTATTTAAAAGCAGTAACAGGATCTATCCCAGCAAACCAGCCATTCTGAGTTTAAGAAGATTTCTTTGGTTACCTGGATGACTGTACAAAGGTTATACGCAACACAAACCTTCCTTAAAGAGCTGAGGAAATTGGAGGTCATTGCAAGGGAGGAAAGTCTCATGCTGAAAACCAGTATTCAAAGAACAAACCCAGGACTACTCTCTGTTATGTTTCCAGCTACCTTATTTGAAATGTTATGGCTGGAAAACCGCACTCAAAATTTTGCACCGAAGGATCCCTAAGTGCTTCCCCTTGCGTATAAACAAGGGTTCTGACCTCCAGGGATGCAGCCATTCTGCACACGTGCCCGTCCTCTGGGATGAACCAAAATGCTCCGGTTTAGCAGGGCAGTTTGTAGAGAGGCTGCCCTAGCGTCCTGCCACATCACCCTGAGCTTACAGCCTTGGAGAATCTCTCAGGCTGCCCTGTGTATGAGAGCTGGTGATGGCTTTCCCATTCTCCAGCCCTTGGAGCTGAGTTTAGTGACCATTGTGTTTCTGAATTGTGTAAATCCTGACAAACCTGTCAGTTTTTGTGCTTGCTGTTTAATCTCCTGGAAGGTGAACGGGCGAGGCTGTGCAGAATGTGTGGGATTTTCACTGAAGTTTATTGGACCTACAAAATCAAGCAAGGCTTAGCTGTTAAATTCATTTTTTACAAACTTAAAAATGCACCTACATTTGACGGTTGAGTGTCTCACAGCTTTTTTTCTCATCATACCCCATGACTTCTTTTCATTTTCTTCTTTTCATTTTGAGTTGATGAAGAGAGGCAAAGAGAAAGTTAAGTGGTGTGTCCAAGGTCATGCATGAAACTAGTAGAGAAGGTATCTGAGCCTCAGCCGTAGCCTAGGTTCTTGGCTGTGGCACCATCTTTCTCTGTGATGTTAGAAAACACGCTCATAGTTCTTCTATTTTGGAGAAAGCACCTATTTTGCTATTTGCTGTCTCTTCCTACTGGGGGGGAATTATTTTCAGGTGCAAAATAGCTGGCTGTTCCTATTAAGCTACTGTAGGAATAATCTGCATGGAAAAAACTCAGACACTTTCCCAGATAGGAAGTAATTTAGATTTCAGATTAATGGCTGTGACAATGGAAATATGTAAAATCTTTTCCTGATATGGAGCCCAAACCATGGCTAGTCCTTATCTATGGTGGACACAGGTGTGAAAACTCACTTGTGCTGCATACGAGGGACAAATACTAATGAAAGGCATAAATATCCCCGTTCCCGCAGCGCACCCAGACTGCGGCGTGCCTTTAGAGGGTGGGTCAGCTGGTACTGGTGAATAGCTTAAGACCAGGCAATAATATGTTTTCCTGTATCCCCTATAAATTGACTCTTAAAAGCTGGTTCATATGCAACTTAGCGCAGCACAAAACCAAACCGTGAGTCTCAGGAGAGATTGTGCTGCTGTATTTATTTTTAACTTGTTAAAGAAACTTTTTTTCAGGAATAGGCTATGCTGATCAGAGTCCAGGGCAGGCACCAGGAGGTTCGAGTACCCTGTGCCGTGCAGCTGTCCTAGTTTTTACCAGCCAGTCAGGCAAATATTGCAGCCTGAAAGGAGCTCTGCCCTGCAGCGGCCGTTCTGTTAGTGAGTCTGGTGCTGCTTGTTTCCGAGCTAAGCCAGGTACATCTGCAGGAGCCACAGCTGCAGACTTGCAGCAGCTCTTTGTCGCACACCTTGAGCTCTAGGAAGGAGATCCAAAACTTCAGTGACCTTTTGCTTTCATCAGGAAAGCAAGGCCTTAGCTGGCTGAGGCTAATCCCTGCAGAGGATATGGTTATGGCTCATGTCCCACTTGGAGATGGAAGCCCGCAGGCATGTGTGGAGCACCAAGTCATCTTGCAGCTGCAATAAGGTACAGCTCAGTGGTAACCTTGTAGGAGCTACACTGTGCTCGCTGAGCTGTGCTCAGTTGTTCAGCTCAAATGCTTGGACAGCTACTAGCATACCCCCTCATTTAACTGAAGAGAAAACATGACAGTGCACATTGCCACCCTAACCTTCTCTGTCTCTGATACTGCAGTTGTCCTCTCTCACGTCTAAAGCAGGAGTCTTGGGAGCTTCATGTGCTGGACAGAAACAGGGGGGTCTGAATTCTGAGATTATCTTGTCTAAGGAAATTATTTTGTGCATTTCCAAGAAGTTATGAATAGATGAGAACTCTTGATCTTGCAAGTCTTCCTCTCTTGCAGGCGCTCTGCCCCTGATCCTGCTCAGGGAAATGAATTGTACTCCTAGAAGTAAGAGCAAGAGTGAGAAGTAGGGAGGATCAGGGCACTGAGTCGTTCTCTCTGGGACCTATAAATCCTCAGTCCTGGCAGTGAAAGGAGCTTTGCGAAAGGAAAATTAAGGGGTGGATGGACAGCTGGGATGGAGGGAGCCAGCACAAGGAGTGAGCCCAAGTTTGGAGTAATGATAGTACTCTGCTGCTGTCAGCTGCAGCTTACAAAGGAACCACTTCAGTTTCTCCCGCTGTCACAGTCCTGTGGGTGCGATGGTGCCAGCCTTCCTGGGGACAACAGGACTGCAGTCTAGGGCTTTCTTTGCAGGCCCCTGCTCAAGCAGAAGAAAATCTCTCTTCTGTGCAAGCGTTAAGCTGTACACGGTCAAGGGCACGTACCTGAGCAATTCAGATTCCACCCAGCAGAAGAAGGGGAACAGTGTGCATGCAGTGCCAGGGAGCTTGACGGGAGGGAAGTGATGGGGGGAGAAGGCTTGTTCAGGGCAGGTGAGGATCTCCATCAGTGGCTTTCCCTGTGTCCTACGGTTCTGCTGGTTTTCTCTCACATCATCAGTTTTAAGTTGCTGAAAATTGTGATCTGGATTTTAGCGAGGCCTGTACATGGAGTGCTTCTTGCTTTTCATTGCATGAAGGCCCTCCACATTCCCCATGTGTTACGCTCACCGATAAGGTTAACGGGATAAAGAAAATGTTACCAAATGCATTTTAGCAGATGACTGCAATTTGCACTCAGCTGTTAGGCTGCTGGATTTTCTGTCTTAGGAAATGCAGAACGGGAAATCCTAGCTTGAATTAGCGAGAGGGGCAAGATGAAAGTGAGGAGCTGATGATTGCAGAGTGAAGCTCCACAAATTTCTCTTGCACTTGGTCAAACTACAAAATAATCAGATTAAGCCATAACTGTATAAATGAGGCTTGAGTGTGTTTGCTCTGCTGACTTGGTCATGCATTCAGGACGTTCAGAGTGGTGTAACTACAGCCCAGGAGGTATTAGTCACGCTGGGAGAACTTCAGTGAATATAAGAGGCCTTCATCTGGGCAGTTACCAAGGCAACTCTTGCTAATATTTCATTACAATGCTTTCGCCCTCTGCAAGTCCCACGGATTAGGACTGGGAATCTCAGAAAGAAGAGTTTATTGTCAATATTGTGCTTGGATTGAGTGTATCCCAGAGGGGGGAAAAAAAAAGTAAAGCATTCCCCATAGGCAGAGCCCCCAGTGCACAGCTGGAGCTAAACTCTGTCTGTCATCCAGCACTGCCTTGTGCCCTGTGGAGAGTCTTGGGTAGTAACTAATCTCCCTCTTTCCAGCTCTGAAATAAGTGGAAAATGCAGGTATGAACTCATCCTCACCTGTGTTGAGACGCTGCTAAGACACCCTGCAGCAGCGCTGTGCCAGGTTCCAGTCAGAGTGGCTGCAGCGCAGCTCGCACCAGTACAAGCTGGTGCCCCCAAACAGAGGGGCCCGTGCGCGCCAGGTGGGCCGACCTCGCCCCGAACTGCTGTGGCTGTGATGGGTGTGCTCGCTGGAATCGCGTCCCCAGCGCCGGCACACGGGGGTACGGCAAGCAGAGGCTGTTTGAGCTTCCCCCAGTTGTGGGGGCTGAGGCATTGCACATGAATGAATGTCTCTTGCCTTTTTTGTTTTGCATTGCTGCTTCTGCCCTGGTAAAATGGGGACTACTGGGCAGAGTTGGTGGTATCGCATTTATGTCTCCTAACGTGCTTAAATCAAATAATGCAAACACAAGGGTGTTTAATGTCAGTGGTGCGTGCCCTAGGACACCAGCTCCTTCTGTTTGTCCGCATTGATCTTTGTTACTC
This sequence comes from Pelecanus crispus, assembly GCF_030463565.1. Lineage (NCBI taxonomy): Eukaryota > Metazoa > Chordata > Aves > Pelecaniformes > Pelecanidae > Pelecanus > Pelecanus crispus. Next base: position 4,047,458 of record NC_134656.1, read on the forward strand.
CAGAGAAGTTATCCTCTCCCTCACCTTTTGTTGCCCTTGCCCTGTCTGAAGCGAGAAGAAAACGCAAAACCTGTGTGTCGAGACTGGTTTTTGCCTTGACAGCTTGTACACGGAAGGTTCCAGTAATGGTCTTAGTCTATAATTCTGACAAGTAACGCATGAGGCAGGGTGGTGGATGGCTCGTCTTTGCTTCCCGTCTCGCAGCCGAAGCCCAGTGGCTGCTTGGTGACACCAGCACAGCCTGCCTGCGTGGCAGAGACCTTCTGGCAGAGGCCCCACGTACTCATTATACCAGTGCTGCTGGTATTGGCCACTCAACTTCCTGGACGCGGGGAATGAGGTTATTTCCCACGTTCAAAAACTGCTTTGAAAGGGATGAGGGAAGAAACCCTTTTTTTTTTTTCCCAAACTTTGCATCTAACCTCTTTACCAGCTGCCACTCTTTATAAGACCCATAGTTCTCATTTCATCTGGGAAAACACGTGCAGCACAATTAGAAAAGCTGCTGGGGAGCAGCAAAAACTGGAACTTTATGGCTGGAATGTGTCTCTGCTGCTTCATTTAGTTTTGTGCATTTTTAAATATCAAGCTAAACCGCAGATTGGAGGTAACAAGGAAATTCTGAATTTAAATGTTTGTTCTGCTAAGTCCAACAAGTCCATTGGGTTGCTGGGTCTGTGCACCTTCTTCCAACTGTATTCCTTGTGACTGACACGAGAGCTGTTGCTGATTCCTTTGGGGAGCCACAGTCACCGTGTGTTGGACTGGGCATCCCCAAAGCTGGCAAAACACACGTGAAAACCAAAGGACATCTGCTGGGGTGGGATATTTGCCGAGATGATCCTTCCTCTGGGGCCAGCTTGGTATTTGTAATGTTGCTGGGGTCTGTTGCTTGTTCCTAATTACACTTTTCATTAATAGGAAAATGCCAATACTACTATCCTGTATGGCAGAGAAGATAGTCTCTACATGAAGTCCATGTACTAGAAATTGATAGTGGAGGGGCTTTAAGGCATGATTTAGGTCTCATCAGTCCTGGGGAAATTGGCTCCATACGATATGATAGTGTATGTTCGTACTGGGCATTTGAGCGTGTGCCCCACTATCTTATGACTCCAGTTAGATCTAGATTATAAGTAGAAAGATTTCCCATGCAAAACCGGAAGAGTAGTTTTGGATCAATCTGATTATAGGAAAGGAGAAGTCTGACCTTAAAGTCCCTAAGCGAAGGGACAAAAGTTGCTGACAAAAGACCAGTTTGAAGGTAGAAGTTGTTTTCATAGTAGGAGCTCTGTGCTTGCCGGGGGGGGGTGCAGGTATATCTGTATCGGTGCTGTGCTCCCCGCAGACAGCCGTGTTACCCACCAAACGCAGCACGCAAGCTCCATTTTGTGCTGGTGTAGTAGCGCTAATGAAATCAGAGCATTTCCCTGATCTAAGCAAACCCGTAGCTCTCCAGCTGAACAGATGCGCGGTTAATGAAAACACAGTCACAAGGGCAGGGTAGGCAGAGGCCAACTGCAATGGCCAGCTGCTGTCTTGCCTTTCTGATCTGGATGAGATCTTCCTTTTGCCATGTTAGCTACTAACTTTCTCCAGGACCTATTGTTTTCAGAGTAATTTGTGACGTTAGCACCAGCTCTCAAGAATGGCAAGGAGAAAAGAAACCCCTTGAATGGAAACGCAGTGGGTGATTTAACCCAAGCAGTCTTTATTGGCGTGAATCATTCCTTCCCTTCCTTCAAAGAAATGTGCGTATTTGCCTTAGAAGTGCTAACTGTTTTTTCTGAAATCCCTGAAGTTCCTTGCCACTAATAATTTTCACCTAGATTTTGAAAAATTGCATGTGATGTGATGTTTGTGGAAGCCAGCAAGGGTCTGTCATGACCCCATGCCTGAAGAATATTTGTGCACATAGCCACAGGGTACAGAAACAAACCCGGGTGAAGTAATCTGTGGGAGAATGAACTTCCCGGTATTCAAAGAAGTTAAAATGACACAGTAGGAGAAATCCTGTTCTCTGAGTCAGGCTTGAGTCAGTCTCCCATGTGCAGTGCTGGATATGTCCTACCTTTCAGACAAGGGCTAAAAGCATGTTCTGTCTACGCGTCTCGAGCTTGCCCCCACTGCTCGTTCACACTCGAGGGGGTGCATTAACTCCCATCATTGCGCTGGTTTTCAGCCCGAGCACATTCGCTCATCCCCCTGTGTCCTCTGCGGCTTCAACTTGACACAGCAGTCTTCGTTCTCCTGCGGCGCTAAACAGCTACCATGTCTCACCCTAGAAGTAGCTGCACTTTTCTGGTGGGTGAACTGATCTCTGTTGACATGTCAGCTCGTTAAATCTGCAGGGCCCGTCTGGCTGAAGGGAGAGCTCTGTGGCATAAATTTAAAGCATGATTTAGTTATTAACGTAAAAGCAGCTGTGTTCCTGTTCGATTTGTGCAAAGAAAAACACGTAGGTAATGATGACCAAGCCTGAAGCGTGCCTAGGGGACAGCACGTATGTATGTTTTCAGTGCGCCCCAGAATAATGCGGAGTTTCGGCTTTAAAAGAAAGTATTTGGGTCCTTGCCAGGTAGACAGACAGTATGAATGAAACACCTGTTCTGGCTTTGGGAGGGTTTTGGAACCATTTGATTACAGGGAAGGTACAGGCTGACCTTAAAGTGAATTGAATTCTCTGGTGTAGAGTAACATGTCCTGCTACGTTATGAAACTTCTTGATCTCTTCGTGAAAATGTCCACAGCAGACAAAACACAGCTGCATGCCTGCCTTTGTTTTTAGCTAAAAGGTGCTGCCCGGGCATGGCAAATCGACCAGCTGTGTATCAAAACAGTCTTTTTAAAATTTGAATAAATGTCAAAGGGGGACTACTATAAAGGAAACAAAGACAAGACACATTAAAGTCATTTTACAGAGGGGGGAAAAATAACTGTTAATTCCAGATGTGTCCTAATTCAGCTCTTGCTAATACTCATTTGGTGCTTGTTGGTTTTAGGGGTTTGCATTTTTGCATAATGTAATTCAATTGTGAAAAGATATAAAGGATGCTGTCTTTCCTAGAGTTGCTTTCTGTTGCATCACCTTATCCGTCTGATCTGATTTGTCTAGTTTTAACTATTTCTGTTAACATTGTAAAACCAGCATCGGGAATATTTTAATAAAAGCAGAGCTGTGCTGGGTATAACACTGTGGGGTAGAAGTTTATGGCCTGTAGTAGATAGCAGATGAGGTAGGGTGATGAGTCCAATCGTCCCTTCTGGCCTTTGGCTTTATGCGTTCCTAAGAACCAGTCTGAGAAAAGTGAGGCAGATCCTGGTCAAATTCCTCATGCCTTGAACAAAACTCTTCAGTCATTTCCCACTGTAGATTCAAACTGTGTCCTAGGTCCCCCTATGCAGAAGGGTTTAAAAAGCTGTAATTGAGCTGTCAGTTTGAAGAGCAAACAGGGGAAATGTACTTTGGGTCTCTGCGGGCTGTTTGCAGAACTGTCTGTCTGTGCATGTGCGCAGGGGTCTGTGTGAACAGGAGGGGAACTCCTTTCCGTGCCTCTGTGAACTGAGCAAACTTAATGCAAGCCTCACTTGAAACCTGCTTATGGCTTTTTTTATTTTGTTTTACAGTCTTCTCAGGTACAGCCCCTGAAGCTTGTAAAATTATAAAGCTGGAGATGTGCTTGAAGGATATTGATTGCTCTTCTGGCTTGTGTTGGTTGAATTCCAGCTCATGTGGAAGTAGTTCTTTGCTTCTAGTAGCTGACACTTGTGTCAAGACACGACATGCTTGTGAAAATGGTGATCTTGGGATAATGTTCATAGGTCACCACAGAGCAAAGCTCAGGAAACACGTCCCTTCACATTGCTTGCAGCAGGGTAGTAGAAAAGTAAGTAAATCTTCTGTAAGATAACATGTTCTTGACCCTATACAATACACGGTACAAGAACCATATGCTCACTTATTTCTCTTGGCTCAGGCGCTGCTTTTACTGATGGCTCTGAGTGTGGTGGTACCTTGCTAGGAAATACTGCACGTGAAGGCAATGGTTCTTTCTCTGTTGGCCATATGTTGGTTTTCCCAGAGTGGGGAGCACTTCTTTCATTTCTCTATGTAAGAGACAATACAAAACCAGAGAATTTATTCACAGCAAGTAGAATGTGTCACTGAACTACTCGACAGGCCTTGCTTCTGTCTGTGGGACACTTCCCTGCACTTTTGCAGTAGGTTAAAAGGGTCTGTGTAGGTAGAAAAACTCTTGCTTGTAATTTGCTGAATCTTTGTTCAGATTTAGGAACTGGGTTCCCTCATCAAGGTAAGCTGTCGGGAGCCCAAACACTGAATTTCTTCTTGATCTCTTTTAAGCTCTTCCTGTCCCTCCATTCTCTGAAACCCTGCTGTCATTCTACAGCTTGCTTGAAGAAAGAGCTTGAGGTTTCTGATGGCAGCTTCTAGCAAGCTCCTCATGATCCTGCAGTTTTTAGGGAGGCAAAAGTAAAAACTTCAGTGGAACTCGGATGCCTTTAACAGTTGCAGATGGATAGGAGCATGGCTGAAGGCGTGTTGCTACATGTAGGCTCAAAGGAGATTGGAGTAGGATTGCTACAGGCTGGATTTTTTTTTTTTTCAGTTCTTTCTGTATTCACTGGTAGTGGATTGGTTTTAAACAGAAAAGTCTCTTCTGCTTCAACACCTCCTATTTGAGAGAGTGTCACTACGACCAGTAGCTTTGTGAAGGCGAGCCAAGAAGCACCATTGCTAGGCTCAAGAAACTAGTAAAATTCAAAGAGGGGTCAGAGCAGATAACAACATGAATGGTAAATGTCCAGGGCTCTTGAAGTTAATGCTTAGAAAAGCTTCTTAAATGGAAGAAAGGCTTTGGTATTCAAGCTAAGTTCTAGCTGTCACAGATGAGGGGACATCTTTTTTGGGAGCAGAGTATTCCTTGCCCACCCACGGGGGTTTTCACCTGAAGTGTTTGCTGCTGGTGACTCCCAGATGAGATGTTGGACTAGATGGGACTTGTGTCCAGTCCAGATTAGCAAATATGTCTTGTTTTCCTGAGTGTGGCTGAGCAGAGATGGCATCAGGATGGGAGTTCAAGCTGTTAACCTCAGTTTTTTGGTTAACCCCTAAATTGGACGTTTAGCTATGTTATAAACCTTCTGTCCCTTTCTTTCTGTGCTGGGAAAAAAAAAAAACCCTCAGAATCCTCTTTCTTTAAACCATTTTCATTGCTTCTTGGAAAAGTTCAGATCCCCTCAGTATAGGTAGCCTAAGTACGTTTTCAGTCTTCAAACTGTCTTTGCAAAGTAGCTCTGCAGTTGACTGGAGGCCGGCTCAGACTGCAGAAGGGTCATTTTTTTCTGCATGGTGTTCCTGAGTCTGTGCCACAAAACCCACGTGCTAACTGTGATTTCACCCTGGACGGATTGTTCACTTTCCTTAATTGCATGTTGGAGGGGTGATTAATTACGTGCGGCAACGTTACCACTAGAGGGATTACGGATATTAGACTGGCCCAAGTGTTTTGCCTTGTAGCTCTCTTGCCAGGGGTGGGAGAAAGTTATTTTCCTAATCTGTGCCCTGCTTTCCTTGTTAACTCTTTTTACATATTCACAGGTGCCATGGGGTGTAAGTAGCTCATTAAATATGGCATTTGATAAAGTTTGAGGAAGTTTTAATTCCTGTCCTGTGGAGTATGGGTCTCCCATACATAAACATGTTAGTTAACGATTACTGCAGAGCACAAGTATTTTCAAAGGCGGCTGTTCCACTTTCCCCAGAGCAAGCCACCCATTTTCAAGCACAGTTTAAAGAGCAAAGACTGCCGGATGTCTTTATAAGAATTTGTTTTAAAAGGTTCTATTTAGCTTTTAAAGGATACATTCATCTGCTGAGTGGTAAGGTCTTGCATTAAGTAGGGAAACCAGGGGCAAGATCTCCAAAGAGACGGACAAGCAGGAAGGGGTTAAAAGATGTCTGAAAGCCTTTTAGGAAGTCTTTCGAACTGAATGGGCTTGGCGGCTGTGCTTCAGTGCTTCCTCGCCATGTGGAACCAGGCACCTCTCAGCACCCGGCGTTCACAAGTCCTGATGTCACGCTGATGCGATCTCGCACTGCGCAGTGCCAGGAGAGAAGCAGCTGGCACCGGGTGGCTCCCCGGATGGCGATGGCATGTGGGTCTGCAGCCCTCCACCTCCCCATCTTGGGAGCGACCAGCTTCCCCAGGCAGCCCCTGGCTGCAGGGCTGCGAGTGTCCCGCTGCCTGCAGCGCAGGGCACGGGGTGACCAGGGCTCCGCTCTCGCCGTACGGTAATTTTGCAATACATCGCTGTATGATATGCCATGTAGAGTGCTTTAGATACAGTAAAAGGGATCCTTTAAAGGCCCTTGAAATGAGTTAATTGCACAGCCTGCCAGGTACACGCCGTACGCGAGTGCGGTCCGCGGAGCTATGTGTTTGAGCTACACACATCACAACGCTTTTTTTTTTTTTTTTTAAAGAGCTTTTCATATTAAAACAGTAACTTTTCCAAGAGGGCTGTTTCCTGCTAGGCTGTGTGCACAAGAGAAACAAAGAGGATGATGTGAGGCGACAAGCGAATGCCCAGCAGCAGCTTGCGAAGACCTGGACACGCTTACGAGCTTGTTTTGCTTCCTGTGCGGTTCACATACCGTAGCGATCCAAGTGTATGAGTCCAGACCTGATCTCTGTTGGTCCACTCTGTATCTTAGTTTAAAAAAAAAGTATTGGCCGGTTCGGGCACAACATTTTGTGTGTATCATTCAATTCTTGGATTTTAAAAAAAATCTGTCTGTGCTAGAAAATCAAAGTAGTGTTTTGATGAGTTATGTATTCTTATATATAACTTTCTGTAATATGTTCGGTTTCTTATCCGTAATCAGCAGTGTATGAAGAGCTGACGGGGTGCGTGTCCTTGCAAGTCACTGCACGGAGGGACCCTCCGTGGGTAGCGGAGGGATGCGGAGGTGGCTGGATTATCCCTGAGCTGCTGCTTTCCCCCTTAGGGTGAGAAGGCAAAGCCTTTCCCCTAAAGCCAGCCTTTCTGGGGAAAGTGGAAGCCCATTTTACACTGTCCAAATTTAATGAGAACCAACAGCATACCCCGAGGGGAGTAAACTGGATTTTGTGTGGAGCCTTTTCCCGTTTTGTTAATTAGTAATAGAGTTTTTCCTGGAGATAAAGCGATCGTCTGTCGGTTAATGGAGTTTAACGTAGTAAAACACCAGGCAGCGCGACCGCGGCAGCGCAGCCCCGCAGACACAATGGGCACATTGTTCCCCGAGGATCCTCTCCCCCCTTTTACTTTGGGGGGGGGAGCGCTTCACCCCCTTTGGCCTCTCCTCCCGCGGGGCCGGGGGTGCCCGGGGCGGGGCTGGGGGTGCCCGGGGGGCCCGGGGACCCCGGCGGCGGCGAGCGAAAGGGTTAAGGGCGGCGGGGCCGCGCAGGGGGCGGGCGGCCCCTCCCCGCCGCCGGGGCAGAAGTAGCGCGGCCGCGGCGGCGCGGAGCGCAGTGCCGGGACGGGGGAGGCCGGGGCCGCTGCCCGCCCCCGCCGCTCGGGCAGCCGCGGTGAAGATGGCGAGGGCGGCGGAGCGGGGCGGTGCGCGGCTGGGGCTGCTGCTGCTGGCGCCGGTGCTGGCGCTGGCGCTGCCCGCCGCCGCCCGCCCGCCCGCCTCCTTCCCCAGCGATGTGAACGGGCACAGCCTCCACCCGCCCTACTTCAACCTGGCCGAGGGGACCCGCATCTCCGCCACCGCCACCTGCGGCGAGGAGGCGGCGGGCGCCGGCAGCCGCCGCGCCGTGGAGGACCTCTACTGCAAGCTGGTCGGGGGGCCGGTGGCGGGGGGCGACCCCAACCAGACCATCCAGGTACGGCCGGCGGCGGGGCACACGGGCAGCCTGCGGCGCCCGGCCGGCGGGGGGGGGTGCAGAAAGGGCCGAGCCCCCCGCTTTGTGCTCGCCCGGCCAGCGCTCCCTCGTCCCAGCCCTGTTTTCCAGCCGTCGGTGCGAGGAGAGGCAGAGCGGGCTCTCGCCGGGGGCCGGGGAGGGCAGGGGCTGCCGCAGGGAGCGGGGCAGCGCGGGGCCGGGTGAGCGGGCGGGGGCCCCCGCTACCGCTGGCGCTTTCCCACGCATCCCTGCTCGCCCGGCCACCGCGGCCAGACCTTGCGTAGAGCTGGTGTCCGGCTGCTGGGGTAGCAGTGGGGAGCTCTGGGAGGGGGCAGAGGGCAGGCAGGGGTTGTCCCCAGGGCATCCTCCCCTGCCCAGGGCTGTCCGCTGGAGCTGGGGGCCCATCTGAAGCCCCCCGGAGCAGCGGGGCGATGGGACGCACGTGCTCTTGCTCTCCCAGCCTTGCCCGAAGTTGCACACGTGAAACACAGCTTGCTGAGTTCCCGTGGCGTTATTTTTCAAGTTGTTGGTTCTTTATGCTGACAAAATCCTGGGCAAACCAGCTCCTAAGTTCCTCTGCCAGGCAGAGAATCAAGGTCTGACAAACACTTAGGGGTCTTAACTCCGCCATTCCCTCTGTGTTCAGTGGGGCTTTAGGATGAGCAGAGGAGAAAGTTAAGAGGGTGAATTTTACAAGCAAATGTCAGGTGACTTATCTCAGGGGTCCCATTTTAAGTAGACCAGAAAGAAGAAGCTTGCAGCCAGGAATGTAGATGGTAAAAACTGCTATGCAGTTTAACAGCTATGGTTCTCTTGAAAAAGAGGAAAGAGCAGTTGTAAACGGGCTTGTAAAACACTAGTTTTAGTTGCAGGAACTCCAGACCCACTGCCCCCCTCAGGGCAGCCCAAGTTGGGAAGAGCAGCTCTGATTTGAAATGCTTTGCAGCCTGCCACCGAGCTGCCAGCTGCTGCTCGCCAGCATTTTTTGCTTGTTGCTTCTGAGGTTCCCCGTGCCAGTTCACCTGTTGCAATGGAGCAGTGGGGTTGTCTGTGTCGTACGTAACAGTAAGGAAGAGCAAGGGAAAACTCCGTTTCTCAGATCAAGCCTTTCTTGGCCTTTTGGTAGGGGTGGCTTTGTTATAAGATGATTGCTAAAACATTTTTCTCATTCTGGCCACATTCTCCTGAGTTAGTGCTGTACTAGGAATTTTCTGGCTATTGTGTGGTTATGACATGGAATTTTGCCCTGTTTGTAGTAGAAATTGTTGAAGATGTTACTGGATGGCAAAAAGCTGACATATCCTCCTCTGAGTTTCACTACCTTTTAAAGTGATCTGTTTCACTTTGCTGCATTGCAAAAATAATGGAACTTGGAAGAAGCTTTGCTTTAAGTACTGGTAGCAGGAGGACTTACAGGGACCTGGATGTAGTAATTGTGCCTACAGTGAGGCAAAGGTAGTAAGGAAAAGTAAAGAAGTAAGTGCTACTATGTGCACTTGCAAACATGGGAATGCTCTGCCAAGCAAAGGGTAGGACTGCTTGGAAAAGCTGGCGAATGTGGGTATGCGTTTATCGCTCTACATCTGGCCACGCTGCTAGTTCAGCATGGCACCCTGCACTGAGGGTGCTGGTGACTAAAATAAACCCTTCAGGCTGTACCAGCTTTGGGGGCAGTTGTAACTCATCCTTCAAGTGCAGCCCTTTCCTGGCACCGCAGGGTGTGCACATCCTCCCGGCTTCCCCCCTGTTGCCAAACAGGGCTCCTCAGCCGCGGATTTCTGCGGCGACCCCCCTCCCGTCCCCTCTGCAGCTCTGGCACAGGGTCGCTTTGATCTGAGTACCTCTTCCCAGGCCAGTGGTCTTCCGTCAGTCTGAAAGCTTTAGAAAAATCCTTTTGTAGTGGCTCCTTTCCATGACCACAGGCAGCACCTAAAAGGGAGGGGAGGAAACAGAAGGCATCAGAGCAGGGGTCAGAGTTCCCAATTCATCCCCTTTAGGGATTTCGGCACCACCCGGTGACTAAAGCAATGAGGGAGGTGGGAGGGAAGTGTTCAATTTGAGCGGACTGAAACGACAATAATGAACTCCACATGCGTGTCCCCGCTGTCCGCGTGTCCCACCGGCCGGAGTCCCTTCCCTTCTCCGTTTGCCTGCTTGGTGCCGCTCGTGCACGGTGCGGCTGTGGTGTAAAGGGGGCTTTGGTCAGGAATTCTGGAAGAATGCCTCTTGGGACCCTCCAAGAGATTTCCACGTGCTGTGGTGGTAAAGGGATGTTTGCTTGACTAAAGACCTAGCGTAAACGTTGATACAATCATCCAGTCAATGAGTTCAGGCAGTTCTCTGGTTTCTGCTTGTTTTCATTTGACATTGTACGAGACTTTCAGGAAAGAGAGTTCATTATTTTAAGACTATCATGTTTTAAAGTCATCGATAATCGTTAAGCTTTCTGAAACAATGCTGCCCTAAAGACACTTGCAGTATTTTTGGCACAGCTTGTGGGAAGGCTCTAAACCTTTTCAAGACATTTCCTTTGCTTTATTCAGGGCTCTTTGGCAGAAGACAGCATTTCTAGCGGGGGGCTTTTCAGTCTGCAAGGATGCGATGCACAGCGATGCTGAGGTGTGCTGAAAGGGGCTCGTCATGGTGGTTTGCTTCCCTTGTCCCGCTCGCTAATCAGCATGGGCAATCCTACCTTAATGATAATGTCTTGAAGATGAGGCAAAAGAGAGCTTATAGGTTTATTTTTCTGATCAAGCTTTACTGAAGATGCTTGTAGCTATCTGTTTTCCAAGACGGAGACAGCTCTGCAAAGTCGTAGCTGTGTGCTCGCTCGTGTTCCCCATCCCGCCCAGCTGCCTGGGGGCTGTTCCAGGGACCTGCCAGAGCTGGCAGGGATCGTATGGTAGACCGCTCTTGGAGCGAGGCAGGGTTGTAGGTGATTACTTTATTTCAGGAAATTAGTTGTGTGACAATAAGGGAAGTTACTAGCATTAACTGAAGCAATTACAGACCTTAGAATTTCAAAACGTGCAACAAGCCTCACTGATTTCAAATCAGTGCTGCTTTTGCTTTGTTTGCACGTTGAATTGCAGCGCTGAGCTATGCTTGCCTGAGCAGCGTTGGCGCTTACCGGCGGTCTTGTCCTCTCGCTCTTCCAGGTGTTGGTATCAGGTGAGGTCTGAAGCTGTTTCATACCTGAATATCTCTGCACTCAGTGGCATCCTCTTTTGACACCCTGCAGTCGTCAGTGACCATCTGGCCCTGTGCTGCTGTACCCCATGGCGTCTCTTGTGCGTGGTGCTGCGCGGCAGGGAGGAGCTGGCTCAGCCCAGGGCTCTCCACGGTTTGGGTGATACTTGGGGTTGTACCTCTCTGCATGTGTCTCTTCTGTGTTTATGTATATGATGGCATTGGACTTCAGTGGTTTAACTGCAGCTGAAGACATGTAGTTTTTAAAACAAGTTGCTATTGCCTGCAGAAGAGACACCTGGTGAGACAGCACCTGCTTAACTCTGTGTGAGCAGCTACTTGATCTGCGAGGACAGCCCCGGTAACAGCTTGCAAGCATGCCCTTTCCTTGTCTGATATATTACTTTTTGCCCCCCATTTCCTGCCCTTCTTACCTCATCCCCAGTGGCCCAGGCTGGGTCATGCTCCCTGTGGTTTTCCGATAAATTAGGTGAGGAGAGCTGAGGTTGGGTCAGGGCAGGGCCAGATAAACCGGGACAAAGCCAGCTGCTCCCCCCGAGGCAGGCATGCCAGCAGGGTGCCAGGCCAGTCTTTATGCTCAGGGGAAACTTCAAAGTTCCCGTGGACATTAGCAGGAACAGGATCAGGCCTTGCAGGTCTCTGGAAGCTGCCCTCCATTCAAACCCCCTCCTTATCTCTCTCTTTGCAGTTTGCTCTGATAGTGGCAGTTTTATGTTCTCTAAGCTGCCTTGCAACTTCTTGCATTGCTGAAGTTCTTTCTTTGGCTTACCTTGGTGATGTCCACACCTCTCCTGCTCTGGCAACCTGCTGTCTCCGCTAAGCCTGTGGCTCACAATTGCTTTTTAATTAAAATCCTCTGCTGATGTCAGAACTTCTCTCTTCCCTGTAGAGACCTGATGCACTGTGCGGGAGCCAGAGTTGTTCTAAAATAGGAAAAGCTGGAAATGATTCTCAGCGGGTTTAGGTCTGGCTCTACTGAAACAACTAATGAGCAAGTGGTGCATCAGAGGGGCTAATCACACTTTTAACAGCCAACTTAGCTCAGCTGTTGATGTGTTAGCAGCCCAGCTAATGCATGCAGGCTGCATGGTGGTGGTGGGGATAACAGCAGCATTACAAATGTGGCACAGCTGATCCTAATTTTTAGTCCCCTCTTACTAAACTCGAACTGACTGTCGCCCATCAATGTGAGCTTTGAGTTCAAAATGGTTTTCACATCTGTGGCAAGAATTTAAGGTATGAAGGCACTTTATTTTCTTGCTATTTATCCCCATTTTGTAACCTTGCCTCATTTCTCCCCCCACTTCAGTGTTGTGTATTGTGCAGCAGAAATTTCCACACAACCTGTTGCACCGGTTCCTGTTAAAGGTTTGAGCTGAAGAGTTGGGTCAGTTTTATCTGGTCTGCTCTCCCTCCTCGCTCGGTGCATGTTCAAATGAGCCTTGTCCTGACCTCTCTGTACAGTGCGAACTCGCTGAATGGGCATCAGGGTTACCTGGATGGTTTCAGCTGCCCTTTTCTTTGGCCTTGTGCTTGCCTGTCTGCTATTTTCGTGTCTCTAGAGGAATTAATTAAATAGTGTTCTTGTTCAGGACAATTTGCGTTGCATAATTGCCTGCAAATAACATAGCACATGGCTGTGGGGAAGAATGCTGTGAAATCTCCATTTCCTTTGCCCTGAGATTCCTCCAGAGTTTGTGGCATCTGGAAAATCACAGGCTCTGCGGTGGCTCTGTCTTGCCTCGGCTCTCGTAGGGATGCAGATGGAGTACACAGGAAGGAGATTACCTGTCTTGAGATCATGTACCTGCTATAATATCAAAGCTGGCTGCAGCTGGGACAGGCAAGGGCAGCTTGCTTGCCTGGGGATAACTGCGCCTTTAGAAGGAAAACTGCCTGTGACAGAATTCCCTTCTAGGCTGTTTGTAGCAGCAATTTAAGTGACAGAACAGTGGCTCCACAAAACAAATAACTTGCCAATTTTCAGGGCTATTTGCAGGTTTCCTTAAGAGTGGGTCAGATTCATTTGTGCATTAAATGGGAAAGAAAGAATTGCCCCTAACAGCTCAGGTCTTTGTCCGATCCTGCTCTGGAGGTGCTGTTAAAGTTGCAGAGCTGTTTTCTCTGGTAGCGTGTCCATGGAGCTGACAAAGCCACCCGCGCCACAAAAGCAAGGCAGAAAAGTGATTGCAGCTAGGTCCCTGGCCAGCTGACAGCAGGGGCTGTCCCTTTCTGGCCTTGCATTGCAGCATCACCAGCAAAAGGAACTTGGCTGCTCGACTATCAAGCTTGAAAATGTAGCTGAAAGGACTGTACTTGTGAAATGAATAGGTTGACAAGGAACAGATTGCAGGGACTTGGGCAGAAGAACTGCCCGTCTGGGTCCCTAAGAATGACTGAATGGTCTGGGTCAGGATCTCTGGGTGTCGACAGAGCTGTGAGTGGCAGCCTCAGCAGAGGAGCTGGTGGCCCTGGAGCTTGAGCTGCTGCTCTCCATTGCGGTGCGGCTTCTCCCTCTGCGTACTCTGCTGCATCTGGCAGCCAGTTCTTTGTGTCTGGGTCCCTTTGCCAGCGCTCAGTGCATAGCTGAAATACAGAAAGGGTGCTGCTTAGAGCAGCCCAAATTCTACACTGGGTGGTTGTTGTAGGGTTTTTGAGCTTTTTTTTGTTCCTTTTTCCATGCTCTAAATTGGTGCAAACAAGAAGTTTATGTATTGATTTGCATTAGCAGGCTTACCCCCTATATTTTCTGAATTGCTGTGATACCTGTCTGCTTTGTGCCACGTTTTTCTGGCTACAGTTGAATGTTATTTTTGTACTTTCCAACAGGGCCAGTACTGCGACATCTGCTCCTCCGCAAACAGCAACAAGGCCCACCCCATAACAAATGCCATTGATGGGACAGAGCGCTGGTGGCAGAGCCCCCCTCTTTCCCGGGGGCTGGAGTTCAACCAGGTCAACGTCACTTTGGACCTTGGACAGGTAACCCAAGTCCTTCTTAGTTATGCTATAGACCATGCTGGCAAGGACCTGCCCTTCTGCTTCTAAAATCCTTCAGTGGTCCTTGCTGGAAGGGTGGGACAAAACCCACTCATTTAATGACAGGATGGGAGGTTCTGGTTAAAATATGGAACGGAAAACTTCTTGTCTGTCTGTCTGTAGTATTAACTGCAGTCTGTGCTATTTGCTATTACTATTTAGGTTCTCCCTAAAAGTTGAGTGACTCACAGAAACCTACGGCACTACGCAGGTGCCGTTCCCCTAAAGAGGGTGCCTGGCTCCCAAAGGGGGACGCGGTTAGCAAGGCTTTGCCCCAGAACACAAAGATACAGCCCTGATGAATTTAAGGTTGTGCTGCAAAACTTTAACTGGTGCGTTTAAAACTCTTTAAAAACAGCAAGTCAGGGCCGAAGATCTTCCTATAAAAGACAAAGAATGACAATGGATGTTTGGTCTCTAATGCGGGCAAGTCAAAGGGAATTAACATTGTAATAGCACGGCTGCCAGCCCCCACCGCCTCCTCTGCTGCTCCTATTCATCTGCAAAACCACCCCTCTGGAAATGGGTTATTCTCTCAGACTTTCCTCAGCTTAGAGGAAGGCAGCAGAAAAGATGTCCTGGAAGTCAGAGACCTGAAGGGCTGTGGGATGTGGGGCTGCGTTCTGGTGTGGGGCCGTTGCTCTGGCTGTCGCATGGGGGAACTCCTCAGGCCTCGGCCCAGGGCAGGGGGTGCGTGAGACGCCCCTTCCTCCACAGTGCCGTGCAGCCTTGTCTCGGGAGCAGCCCCAGCTGCTCGCTGGCAGCCGTCAGCCCTTGTAATTCAGGATTTGGGGAGCTTGCTCTGTAGTCTGTGACAGCTTAGCAGTTAACTACTGAAGTGTCCCCATGGACAGGTAGGGATGGGCTTTAACCTCCTCTGCTGCACTTCCCTGAGCTCTGCTGCCGGCCCTGCGGCACCAAAGGCCAAGTTTGGGTCCTGCTTGGCTGGAGGATCTGTGGGATGGGGCAGTTGCGCAGCTGTGGACAGCTCATCTCTTGCGTAGGAAACCCAGCTGCTGTGATGGCTCAGGCAGCCTTTCAGGGGCTGAGTGAGCTGCCTCTTTATTTGGGACTTTGCACCGATTGCAGTGATTTCAAGCCTTGTTGAGCACTGAAGCTTTGCACTGACCTTGCAGGTGGCTGTTTCACCCTCTCTGGTGGAGTAAAGGCTCGTTTCTCACTGCTGTTTGTAAGGCGTCTGACTCCAAATGTACAGCTATAGATACCTGGGAAGTATTGATGACGATACCCTTCTGTTAGATGCCTCAAACGCACAGACTTTAGTCCCCAGGATCGTCTCTGATCCACTCCCTGCCCTGCTGTAGCACTCGCTTGGAGCCTTTCAAACACCCTCCAAAAATTTGTCCTCTCCCATGAGTGCCAGCTATCTAAAGCTGTGCTATACACAGCACCAGCAAAATACCTCCTAACGCCTGGGGCACATCACGCATCGCACAATAGCTGTGTGGGCAAAGCCTCCTGGGGCCACACACAGTGTGCTGATCCCGTTAGCCAATGTAGGTGGCATCTGCTGCGGCTCTTAGAAACTTCCCAGCTGGCCAGGGGTGTGCTGGGTGGGTGGATCGCTTGCACTCCCTCCTCCGACCAAGAGCCAGCCTGCAATGTGGCTTCCTGATCACTTGCTGCTGCTCTGGAAAGGGATTTTCAAAGACCAGCTTTCCTTCAGAGTTCCTCCTCCTCTTTGTCATTCTCTGTGGCATCTTTCTGGCTTCAGGCCAGAGCTAACCCAGCTGTGCTGTGTGCTTGCAAGCTGCTGCATTTGGCTCACCTGGGGATTTGCGGCTTTTTGAGCTGCAATGCTGGGAGCCAGAGCCCGGAATAATTTGGGAGGGGGACTGCAGTACTGCTAAAACTGAGCTGGTGCAAGTTTACCTTCTCTCTCCTGCCCTCTTGTCCCAAGCCTCTGTGTTTGCTCTCGGTACCCTGTGGGGTGGAACTGCGCCGTCCTTTCTGCAGGGTTGGTAGCAGAACTTGCACGCATGGTGCTGGCTGCAGTTGTTTCGCCTGGTGGGGAGTTTCTCTGGGCTCGCAGATCCTCTCCCCCCCTGCCGCCTTTGCAAAGTGGTTGCCCAGCTGGTCTCAACAGGAGCACAAACCTAAAGCTTCAGCGCATTTTCAGTGGCTTCCTCTTTATACATACCCTTATTGTATGTAATTGCTATAATAACCTGTTTATGCTCCTGGTAAGAGTCAGTTCTTTGCTTTTCCCTCCTTTGTTTTGGTAGGTCGGGTAATAGAAACAAGTTGAAATGTTACAGAATCGCTAATTTCCTCCTTTTGAAGTTGAGGCTGGTTAAAAGGATGGAAGATAAAAAGAGGAATTTGTGGGATCCAGGAGGGTCTGTGAGGCGAGCGCTGGATCAGGCTGGCATACCTGGCAGCCAGGCTTTGCAAATTCCTTGGATACCTGTGAAACAGCGCAGGTAACGCCCTCACAGGCATGTCTGAGAGCAGGGCTTTTTTTGGCTGGCAAACAAGGCCTCTCCTTGCTCTGTGTAACCATCTAGGGAGCTCTTGGACCAATTGTCTTGGGTTTGTGTGGCAAGGTTTTGGTAGGGGGGGGGGGGGGCTGCAGGGGTGGCTTCTGTGGGAAGCTGCTAGAAGCTTCCCCTATGTCCAACAGAGCCAATGCCAGCCGGCTCCAAGATGGACCCGCCGCTGGCCGAGATTGAATTCAAGGGACTGGTGGCCACTAAAAGCTTTTGTCCCTTTGGAGGGATCATGAGTGCCTGGAGTGCCGATGCTGATGGCACAGTGCTTCGGTGGGGGCACGGCAGGGGCTGGCAGAGGAGATTACGAGAGGACGAGAGGAAATGGGCTTAAGCTGTGCCAGGGGAGGTTTAGGTTGGAAATTAGGAAAAATTTCTTTACGGAAAGGGTGGTCAAGCATTGGAACAGGCTGCCCAGAGAGGTGGTGGAGTCACCATCCCTGGAAGTGTTCAAAAAACGGGTAGATGTGGCACTTCGGGACGTGGTTTAGTCTAGTCTACCCTTGATTGGTTTAGAGTGGACTTGGTAGTGTAGGTTAATGGTTGGACTGGGTGATCTTAAAGGTCTTTTCCAACCTAAACGATTCTATGATTCTGTGATTCTATGATTACAGTGTCAGCCCCCTCCCTTCGATGCTGTGCTTCCCTGCTTTGTCCCTCTTGAGCCGTAAAGTGCTTAATTACCAGCTGGAATCAGGTTTCTCCAGCATTTGGCAAGGCTGTGGCAACAGGGAGAGGGGCAGTTAATTAAGCAGCCTGTTGGTCTTTGCTTCTGCTGGCTGGGAGCTTGCTCTCCTCATCGGGATGTTAAAATCCTATGGGAAGGAGAGAGGGAGGAATATTCACAGCCGGCAAATGAGTTAAAGGACTGCTCAGGCTGGCCACCCAGCTGGTGTGAGTATATTAAACACTCGCATCATGTCATCTTAGTGCCAGCAGTGGCCTAATCTTAACGGCTTCATCAGCAAGGCGGATCAGGGCTCCCACCACAGCATGGGAAGAGATTGTGTCTGATTATCTGCTGGGGGGGTCGGATCGGAATTGCTCCTCCTGGTTCCGTGTCTGTTCCTGCCTCCTTGGGGAGGAGTAATTTTTCTTTTCAGAATTGGGGGGGGAGGAGGGGAAAGCTGGAGGAAGAGGAAAAGTCACTTGAGGGTTCCCATGTCAGACCCGCATCTGAGCGCCAGAGATACGGCAAACAGCTCCAAGGAAGAAAGTTAAATGGATTTTCGGAGCTGCTGGGGAGGGGAGTAGGAAGAGAGAACTCTTTTTTTTTCCTTGCTTTTAATCATGACCTCATGCTTAAAGGTTTAGTACATTTAGAATGAATGGCTGGGGCCACTGCATGAATTTGCCGCAAAATAACAGCATCATGGCACCATGATGAAGCACGGTTCAGGTTTTGCAAGGTGGAAGAATTGAAGGGTGCTGTGTGCTGGGAGGACACCGTTGTGTGTTGTGGTATTGCTGGACAATCTGGACTTGTCCCCAAAACCGGCCATCCTGCCTGGCTTGGCGGGCAAAGGCCCATGTTGTGACAGAGGCTCCTAAGCCTGCCCCACTGCTGCTTAGCTCCAAGCTCTTTCCTCTCCTGCCCGGAGCCTCCGGATGAGCTGGAAATGGGAAAGTGTCTCTGCTGCAAAGGGGCTGTGCAGGGAGCAGAGGGACAGGAGACCGTGACTCACTGCTACCATGGGAATGGTCCCCTGTGATCCTGCTGTGATTAAGTGCCACAGTGGGTGGAGGGGAGGAAGGGGTGTGATGGAAGATTCTTTTTCTCTTTTTTTTTTTGGAGAAGGTCGTTTGAGTCAGAGCTGACAAAAATCAGGAGGTTTCAAGAAACATGAATGGCTGGCTTCCTGCCAGGGTCTGACATCTTCCTTGCATGAAGGTGAACCTAGGCCAGCCCTTCCCAGCGATGTTTATGGATGGTTGGTGCTTTATGATAAACTCTGTGGAGAGGAATGCTTGCAGTCATGCAAGAGCAGGAGCTTCATGCCAGTGCTTGCTTGAGGTTAATTACTGCAGTGAGAAGGTGGCTGGCTAGCGTCCCCCATCTCCCCCCACCCCCATTCCCAGAGTCTGCTGGCCCCAGTGACACTAGAGAACAGCAGAATTTCAGACTGACGCTTTGCAGGGAGTTTTGATTTACACCCCAAAGGTATTTAATTCGGCAGTGCCGCACAGAGGGCACGCAGCCTCCCTTACGCACGTGTCACTGGCAAGAAACACTTACGACTTCACCTCTGCCACCAAGGAGAGAAGAGAAACCTCCTCCTTTGGAGAGCTCTAGGCTGTTACTGCTTAAAATGCTGCTCCCTTTAGGGTTAAAAGAGAGGAAAAAACAAAAAAGCTGCATTCACTGGTAACTCACGAAGAAAGAAAGGAAATGAAAAGGTTTGTGAGCTGAGCTCCCAGGCCTGTCTGAAGGTGTGTTTTATAGTCACTGTAAGATGCGTCTAGGCAAGGGAGTAGATCGATAGCTTACCTGGCACCTTAAGACATACCTCTTGAGTTTTCTAGTAATTGCAATGCGATCTGCCAAAGTTACCACTTTTTCTGGCCTCTGTTGAACCGATTAACTTCTGCTTGCCAGGCCCTTCCAGCTCCAGAGTAAAGGTGTTCGTTGGCACAATGCACGCTACACGCTTCAGCCCTTGGCCAACAGGCTGCTGTTCTTTCAGTGTGAAACTTCTCTCAAAAGGAGGTGGGTGTTTTTCCTGTGGTGAATTTCCAGGGCATAAACCTACTTCCTTTCTCTCTTGCACTGCAAACGTGGCCCCTTGGGACTGGCTTTGCACAATGGTTAGACGTGCCGGACGCTTGCAGGTTCTGCAAATGTGGCTTGATGCCTGACTTGCATGAACAAGTCAATCCTCTTTGTGTGAACTGATTTCTTGTTAATGGATATTAAATTCCTACTCCTCCTTGGTAGATCTGGGCTGGGTTCTGTAGGTGAAAATGCCACCTGGCCTAATGCTAAAGAAACACTGCTGAAACAGAGCATAGTAACTTGTGTGTCACAGTGCTCTGAAATCTTCTTTCACTTCAGTTTCTAGCCTCCCATTTATTTTCATTTAATTGAAATAGTAATGGAAGCTGTTGGTGGAGATCTTCAGGAGCCCTCTTTGAGAGGCAGCTGGAAGGAAAGCCTTGCAAATTGATGGGCTGAGGTTTACCTCCCTGTCCCCAGCAAAAGCCTTCAGCACACAGATGAATCTGATGTTTATTGCCTGACTTAATTGAAAAATCCTTCTTGATGAGTAAACTCATGAAATCCCAAGAGAAAGGTCATGGTTGTTCTTGAAGGGAGCTGTTGTCCTAGTGGCTACTTTCCCTAAGCTTGGAGTGGGCTAGGGATCATGGTCATCCAAGAAGAATTTTCAGCTGAAGATGACATAAATTTCTCCCTTCTTTCACCTTCTTCCTTTTGCACCTTCATTTCAGTTACTCTGAGAGCTCTTGCCATCTCCAGGTGATGTAGCTGCTGCCTTCATTTCCCTCTGAGGCATCCTTGTTCATTCTTGCTATACACAGGGGGAAACCTGAAATGAGTCTCTTCCTTTCCTTGCCCTTGGTGGGGATGTCTTCTGCATCATTTTCCCCAGCATGCATCACTGGGAAACATGCAGCTTCCATTTTTCTCGAGGCCATGGGCTGCCTTATCTGCTTGGCATGTGTTTTTCATGGAGCATTGCAAGAATGGGTGAAGATTTAAGACTTTTTTGTACATGGTTTTTACTTTCCTTAATTTCTCTTACTGTAAGGGCTAGTTGGTCTTCACTCTGCTGTGGCACCACTGTGGGAAAGGGGTAGGAGGGCTTAGTGACATTTATTGTGAGCTTTTGCACCTTAAGTAAAGGGCTGGGGCGTAAAATCTCTAACAAAGACGTTCTTTCTCCAAATTGTTCCCTGGCTCTTGGACCAAAAGCTGTATCAAGAATAAAGCATGTTAAGCAGGCTAGGCAGAAATCCTTTTTGCTTTCAACAGCTGAGCCTACAGTCTCTTCTCCTGTGTGGAGTCCTCTGCAGTTGCCATAAAACCCTCCAAAAGTAGATCAAGATCTCTATTTGTCCGTTTACAGGCTTCAGACTCCTAGTTCCCGGATCTGAAATGGCCTGTGGCTCCCCCTTAGCTACGGAGCCTGTTCAGTGCTGCTGTATTTTAATGTGACTGTCAAGTGGAAGCGGGGTGCATATTTGTAATGCTTCTCTGGGAAAAGCAGAAAAGGTGTGACTGTGAGAGCATGCGCGGCCCTGGGAGCTGGCGCTGAGCCCAGGTGTATGGATCTTCTCTCCCAATATATTTTCCCCTTTATTGTTTGAAATAACTTAGCTTGTGAAGGCTGTTTTGTTTTCTTCAAAGTTGCAGTTCCCCTGACCCGGACCAGCAGCTGGGTTTTTTTTGTTTTTTTGGTTTTTTGTGCTGATAAGGGGAGATTTTTTGCCTTCACTTGGCCTTTCTCGACCTTTCTGTGCTTTCTGCCTGCTCCCACTGGATTCCTGGCTCCAGCGGCTGCGTGGGAGCCACTCAGGTGAGAGGGAAGGGAGTGCCTGATTGTTAATCAAGTGGGGATCTGTCTTCTCCAGCAGCAAGAGCAGACCCATCCTCTCCTTTTCAAACAGCCTTGCCAAGTGGGATGCCAAGTTCCCCTCTCTGGGATCCAGAACAGCCAAGGCTGAGATTTCTTTCCTCTTTTTTAGTGCTGGTGGTGGTTGCTGTAAGGGAAAAGATGTGCAGAATATCACTTTAGGTAAATCATGGATGGCATGTGGATTTTAATTGTATGTTACGTTTGCTCATGCCATGAACCAGTACTGCTTACAATCAGTTTTCTAGGGCTGCAATGAATAGATGGTATTTCACTTGTAACATCTGATTCCCAAAAGACTGCTGTGCATCGCGTCTGCCAGGCTTTGAGTGCAGAGAAGAGAAGGCTCCCATCTGGGCAGCTCGCTCAGCATTGTGGCACCTTTTGTGGCCTCCGAGGAGTCCTTTCTGTCTTGTACAAATGACCTCGTGCTTCAACGGCTTAATCTTCCCAGAGGCTGTGCTTGCTCTGCCTAGACCTGAACCAGCTCCAGAGAATTCAGGTGTTAAAATAAGCCTCAGCCTCCCCCCCCCAGAACAGCTCCAGGTAACGACTGATGAAAGGATAATTACTCTGTTTCTAAAAGTGCGTGCAAGATTTCCACTGTAATTTCTCCCTAGATATTGTTGCCTATTTTTAATTTTGGCGTGATGAGAAACAAGGAGGCTGATGGTGAGGTCTCCTGCCATGGAGCTCCCCCTTCCCTCCAGGCTGCCCGTTCCTGCTCAACTCCCTGGGATTCTTCAAAGATTAGGAGAAAGCCTCAGGGCAAGCACGAGCTGGGGAGAGGTCAGGCGAGCTGCAAGCTGGCGTATGGGAGGCTTTAGTTTGTAATGAATAGCTGGAAGGCAAGCCTTGTAATTTCTTGCTGTTCTCCTGGAAAGTGTCTGCTTGGCTGGGCTGGTAAACAAGAGCGTGCCTTGAATCGGGTGTGAATGTGTGCAGATACGCGTGCTCCTGGGGTCAGCTTTGTCTGGCCTGTTTGTGGTTGTACCAGGCAAGTTAAAACAGACCAGAACCGTCTAGGTCAGGCCTCTGTTTAGTGGAGAGTTGCGTTTTCCTATTTCAGACAGATGTGGCAGGGAGCGTTTTGTGAAGGTCAGTGTACCCAGTGGAACCTGAGAGGTTCACAGCTCTGACATGGAGCATGCTGGCATCCAAGTAAGTGGGTGAGCATTTTCTGCACTTTGGCTTGTCCCATCTCCAAAACAGGAATACTGCATCTATCTCCATCATTTTGTGTGCACAGCCTGCATGCTGGAGCCTGCCATAGCACCAGACCAATGAGTACAAAATTGTTTGCAGAAGAGAATGATTTCTCGCGTCAAGCCCCAGGACAGCTCTTGGCTTGGCCCTGTGCAGCCCTTCTCTTCTGTCCGTTGTCATTCTCCAGCAAGTGACAGCATCCCTCACCACTGCCGGGGGTGCTTGGCTGTCCATGAGCTTGTGCCCTGAACACACCCCTGAGTGCACGCTGCTGCAGCTGAGGTCTGTGAGCCTGGAGGTGCTGCCAGTCCTGCTCTTCGTGTGACCCAGGCGTGGGCTGGGAGACACGCTCATCCTGTGGCATTGCACAGTCGGTTCAGTTCTTGACGCTTGCCCTGATCACGATGAGAAGCCTCTCAAGTGGGCTGTTCCTGCTTCCTGGGGTGGGTTTCCAGGAGCCGTCCTTGCCCTCCGCAGCTCCAGCACAGCTATGTCCTGGCTCAGATCCACTGGGCTGGCAGGGAGGATGCTAAATACACTTCTGATCATCTGCCTAGTCAGCTTTTCTGCTCTTTCAAGCCTGTTCTAGCCCCCTGCACCTTTCTTTTGATGCTTTACCAAGCCTGGCTCAGCCCTGCTTTCATCTCTGCCTTATCCTTTTATTAGAGTCATAAACATGGGCCTCCGGGCTGTGCCCAGCCTTGATCCTCAGCCGTTTCCTGTTTTCTGGATTCGGTGCTCTGCAAATTCCAGACCTCCCCTCCTATGTGTGATGCCAAGCAGTGCAATAAATAGTACCTTGCTTCCCGTTTGATAGAAAATAAAAGGGAGACCAATAGTAAGACACAAGGTGACAGGCACTTGCCCAGTGTGATGGGATGGAAGAGTCTTTCTAAATGGCTTATGAGTAGACTTGAGATCAGGGGCAGGTAATTAGGGAGATGTGGCCTATTCACACAGACCTGGTAACTGAGTTTTTGCTTCTGGAGGCGTGCTGAGGGGACGGTTAGAGAGGAGAGATTGGAACAGGGATTTGTCATACTGAGAGATCCAGGGAGGAGGACCAGGCCGTGAGAGTGGCACATGGATGACTCTGCACAAGGTGAGGGTGGCACAGTGGTTTGGGGCTACCTTGCTCACCAGAGACTCTGATAAGGGTGGGAGGAATGGCGTTACTTTGTGCTCCGTGGAAGGACTTGCCAAGCATGACTATAAAAAAGACCTTTATAAACATGAGGTCACTGCTAATGGAAGGTGGGTCTGGATGGTGCCAGCTCCTGTTTGTGCAGCACAGGAAGCAACGGTGCCTGTTTCCTCCAGGTGCCCCAGTCCAGCCCCACGAACGCTGCTTTGGAAAGACAGCCACCCAGGGACAGGGAGAACAGAGGTGGGGGTGTTGATGCAGTTTAGGGACTCACATCCACTTTCCTTATCAGTCCTCTCTGAGATGGTTCATTGCGTTCTCTGAGTGGACTGGATATCAGCTATGTGACGTTAGCAAGGGTGTGTAGCAAACTGCCTGCCGACACAGTGGTACCACTGCTAGGATGCCAGGTGGCTCTGGAGCAGCAGGGATGGGGACATGCTCCTTCCTGACAGGTCTGCTCAGGGGTGACAGCCTCTTGGCAGAGACAAGGAGCAGGTAACGGGGGCCCAGCAATTGCTGCTCCAACAAGACTTGCCGGGGCTTATTGGTCAAAGCTCCTGCAGGACAGTGTTAGGGTGGTAGTTTGACTGTCTTGTCCTTCCTTCCATCGAATAACAAAATGTTCATGGGAGATGCGAGTCTCCCGGATGTGGTGGGAAGCTTCGTACCTCTTGTTCCCAGCCACATCTACCTCGAGGAGCTGTGACTCTGCCAGCAGGGTTAAACTAGCTGAGCTCCAGTTGCACGGATATGCTTGTCTGTGTTGCATGGTGTACATGGTTATCTGGAAGTTAGAACAGTTTCCCTTAGAATAAGGTGCCTTTATCCTAGAAGATTTGCATATCATTGATGGATTTTACCATTGTACCTGTGTACAATGGTACCTGGGTACTTTGATGGAGCAGATTTACTGGCAAAGCCTGTGCTTATAACTCTGCTTGAGTTGGTGTGCTCTGCCTGAGAATAATTTTGCATCTTTTGCTTGGCATCCTGAGTCTTTTCAGTGATTGTTTGCATAACCCATGCGGTGACAAGCAAACAGTCGAAACCTGAGAGTTGCCACAATTTTTCACACATGCATTTAGTTGCTCTTTCCCATTTCTTTCCTTGCCTGCTTTGATACAGAGTTCTGTCTCACGCACGTGCTCAGCTGAACTCTATTTATGGGTTCCTACAAGTTCCCGTCGCTGTGGATCAGAGCGTGCCCTGCGACCAAAAAACAGTTGGCATGCTGCTGTAGGCATCTCTTGGATCTAGTTAAATGCATATGATGCCAACCCCTGATGGGAAGGGGAAAAGAATGGCTTTCTGGTATTTGCACATAGTTGCAAACTGTAAACACAGACTCACAACTGCAAACAGAAATCTGTATCGCTGGCTTCATCATGACTTCACTGTTGTTGTCCTGGCTGTTTGCTGAAGCTGCTCCTTAATCCTTTTCCAGGCTCTTGCAAAGTCTGCATCCACCAAAACGTAGTGGGCACGAAGATTCTGGCTGGACTCCAGGATGGGGTTTTGCTTTTTCTTTCTTTACCAGTTATTGCTTTCTGCCTTGGAGTAGGCTTGCTGCAAGTCTCTGTAAATGGGACTGTAAATACAAGGGCGCTCTTGAGGGATCATGAGTACAAAACCTGTGTTCTTGCGAGCCTTGTATGTCCGAACAGCAGCAAGAACTGCTATGCAAACGCTGTAGCTGCAGATCTCTGCTGGTGTTAGCAGTGGCATTGGGAATGTTAATCCTGCTGTGGCCCTGGTATGCGCTGCTGTTGGGTCAGCTAACCCGGCTCTGAATGGCAGTGTCATGGTGGGGAAACTTGCTGACAAATGCTAACGTAGTGCGTGGCTGTAACGCAAATTTTTAGAAGAATAAACCTGCTTGCACGTGTTCGGTTTGGCTTTGTTGAAATCTGCTAACAACTATAGCTTTAAACCCGGGAACCATGCAGCAGAATTACAGAAAAGCGATGCTGCTGAAACGTCTGGAAACTTGGTTCAGTCGGGCTTGGTGCAGGGAGCTAATACATGGTGCAAAGGAGACTCTTTTCCTGTTGGAGCCAGGTCTTCTCTGTACATGTGGGACCACCTGACGATGGTCCAGAAAGGGACCTTCCAAACCCACCAATTGGCCCTGGGAATGGACAAGGTGGAATTAAGAAAGATGAGGAATGGAGAGCAGAAAGGAAATGGCATTTGCCACCCCCTAGAACGGGGGTCAGAAGCAGACAGAAATAAGGTGTCAGAGCTGGAGCATCCATATCCTCTTCCAAATCCAACAGAGGAAGGATTTAGGTGTACTGCTCTTGGGTGCCAGAGAGCTTGGGCCTCCTCTGATGTTTGTGCAAGTCATTCATCTTCAGCATTTGGCCATTTAAAATGAAAAGCCTTTCAGTGGCTTTGGTGGCAAGCTGAGACCTCTCACTTTGTGCCAATTTTTAGCTAATTCATCCTCTTCCATTTCCTTCCCCTCCTCACCCTTCCCATGTGCACAGGTTTGTGACAGGATATCCACTCCATCAAGGGAATGGAGGAAATACTTGCTTGTAGTGTGGCCAGTTGCCAAGGTTGCTTTGTTCTCCTTGTCGCTGAAAGGACAGCCCAAGGAAACCCTCAGAGCTGAAGCTGGCATGTGACTTCAAGTGGATTTCCTGCAGCTCTAGAAGTGAAATGCATGACATAGGGGAATTTTTTTTTTTTTTTTTTTTGATCCCATAAACACAAGGAAAGAGAAGACCTGGGTGGGTTACAGTCAGGCTGGGTCTGGAATCCTCTCTTTGTTGGGAAGTTGGTGTGTCACAGCCATACAAGTTGTGCCTTGTCAAGGTTAAAATCAGTCTTGGGGTTTTTTAGGTGAATTAAGAGCTGAGCTTGGGACAGGCCTGAGTTTTCAAGGAGAATTCAGTTGGGCGGTTAAGATGATGGTTGCCCCTGCACCATTCAGCATGCCGTAGCTGGAGGCTCTTCTTGGTGACACCAAAGCCCTGCCATGATTGCAGAAGGCCTTTCTGTAACAAATTCAGAGCTGTAATGATGGTGGCAAGAAAAGTAGTGAATTGCAGTGTCTGGGTTGCAACTCCTTAGTATGGCCAAAGCAATGATGTTCAGGGCTCTGGGGTGATGGGCTGTATGGGGAGGGTGAGACAGCTCTTCCTCAGTGAAGCGGGCAGTGCGGTGGGCTGGTACCTGGGCTGATGCTCTAACACCTTGCTCTGCCTGCTGTGCCCTGCAAGACAGAAGATTTGACTTCTGTTTGTCGTAATAGATCGAGTGGCGTTTATCTGTGTGCGTGCTGTGTTGCGGTGGGATCGTTACATTGCTGCCCCAGGCCCCCCAGAAAGCTCTGGGAACTTCACAGACATCTAATTCACTGTTGGCCATGAAAAGAGCAGGAGCTGTTGCAAGTCTCATCTCGTGCCTAAAGTACAAAATCCTATTTGTATCCTATGGAAGGGGAGTAACTTCTTTTTTCAGTCTATGATTTGGCCATGGACTTCCTGAATAAACTTGGCAAATCAGCAAGGCTTTGTCAGTACTGAAAAGGGTCTTACTATAGCTCTTTTATTTTTTTTTTTATTATTATTATTTTTAGTACTGGAAGGCCTAGAGTGTCTGGTCATGGAGCAGGCCCCAGATGTGTACAGCTCCTAGCACGCTCTGGAGACCCCGTCCCAACAAGCTTGTGGTCCTAGCTGACATAGCTGTGCTTGTAAAACTCTGAGTGTAAACCATCCTGCAAGCTCTCTAAAGCAGAGACAAGTATTCTTTTGTCTGGTTTCTGCATTTCGGTTGTAAACTGGCCCAGGAACTCCTAAAAATGTTTAAATTGTCTTTCACAGTGAACCTGGATAGCTATTACTGTAACTTAAACAACACACAGAATGTACAGCTGGGAACGTTTGTTTGCTCTGCATGGTAGGAACGTCCTCTTGAAAATGTCCTATGCTTTGCTAAGTACGAACAGAGGGTTTTTCCACCCCCCTCTCCAGGTTTCTGAAGGCCAAAGTCTTGAAACAACTTAGAAAGGCTGCTAAGCTGTGCTGATAAGATACGCAGCAAATGTGCTTGAGAGCCTAATGTAGGAACAGAAATGCCTGAGCTGTTTGCTTTCCCCTTAACAATGTGAAAAATTAACATGTCTTATTAAGGAGCCCAGGGAGTTGTGTGCTCAGAGTAAGGGCTACACCAAAATATTATTCCTGGCTTGCGTTATCCCCGGGTCTGGCAGCTGAAATGCTTGGTTCAGCTTTACTGGGTAGGAGACTGGAGCTGGTTTGGGCTCTGCAGAGCCCCAGTCGTTGCAGTTTTGTTTCTAGCACACTCCCTCCGTCTCTCTGAGCGTGGTACAGAGATGGGATTGCCTCTCAATACAGCAAGTCCCGTGTTGTTTGGAGACATGATTTTTCTATCCAGTTAATTCCTTACTTTATTCCCCCACTACTTTGCTGTTAACTTGGCGCTTTGGCTGAAGAAGGCCATCTCAAACAGTTTTGGTAGCGGGTCTTTGCAGAGGGGTGCCTGTTAGAACAGCAGGCTGGGAGATTTTGATGAGTCTGGGTTCATAACGCCGTCAACATGAGCCAGAGGAGGATGCTGCTCTACACCCTCTGTTTTACACCAGTGCTCTCCTTTCCTCAGTCCAGCACCCAATCTCTACCACCATGCTTGTGATCCAGAGCGTGGCTTAAATTCACACCACGAGGATGAGCACTGGAGACTGTTCCCTGGAGGTGATCGGACTGCACAAAGAAATCGTGATTCAGTTGTGTGTCACCTTTAATGTGAGCAAAGGGCAGATCCAGACCTCCTGCATGGACGAATGCAGCTGGGGATCCAGCCTTTTCCAGCACGTGCTGCTCGCCCAAACCAGGGTGAAGGCAGGTGTAGCCTGCCCAGCGGAGAAGCAGGTCTGCTTCCAGGGAGGGTAGATGGGTGCTGCAGCCAAGACCCATGTGGCTTTGCTTCCCTCTTGGCTGCTTCTTGCCTGAAATGCTCAAGTGGTTACCCCAGGCCATGGGGCAGAGGAGTAGGGCGCTCATTTGAGCTGTGGGGCCGCTCTCTGCACCACGCTGGGCTGCCCTGACATCCACGAGCCATCTGCAGAGAGCCGCTTCCATAGAAGGCCAGTTGGACATGTTTCATCAGACTGGCGCCATGAGAATGACAATGCAGCTACTGCTTAAAAACTTGTTTTAACCTCCCAAGTAAAGTAAATGACATACCTGTGCTATGCCCCCACCCTGGATGCATGCCATCGCACATGCCCTCCCTTCTTTCAGCAGTGGTCTTTCTTTCAGTGGTGTGTGCTTACACACCCAGACCTTTCATCTCGGCTAAATCACAGCTTTCTTAAGCCCTTGTGTTTTCTGTAGCACTCCCCTTATCTCTGTTCCTTCCCAGGGCTGGGCAGTGGGAGCAGGGAGGCAGGAGGGGCTGAGCAAGCTGTGAATGCGTGTTTGCCCTGCAGTGATGCTGTATGGCTTACAGCAAAAGGCAGGACTGAGAGCAGTGGGAACAGCTGTAGGACCATTGGGTGTTTCTGAATTGCTGGGCAGTTGGGGTTTCTGCAAAGCAATTCTTTTTTTTAGGGTCTGAGGCAGTAGGATTTGCAGCATGTTGGTGCAGCGCAAAGTTGCAGTTTCTCATGTGGGTGTCAGCTCGTGGAAAGGAGCTGAAAACTGGCTTGAAGGTCGTAGTCAAGTGCCTGTATGGTCTTGTGTCTGCTGTGTGTCCCCTTGTCTCTGCCTTGTCATTCTTTCCAACCATCATAATAAGGATACTGTGAGGTCCTGGGAAGTGCTTTCAGTAGTTCCAGGCAGACTGTGGGACCAGTAAGCATCTGTGGGACCAGGATGCACTTTTGCAGCCTGGTGTGCTCCAGGTGCTGGGGCAGGACTCTGCTGGCTGTGCAGTCCGTGGCTCCAGCCAAGCCAGGGCTGGGCAGCCCCATGCACTCCACTGTGCCTTTCGCTTGCATGTAACGCTGTCTGCAAGGCCGGTGCGGCTGGTGTCCTGCCCAGCTCATGAAATTACTGTGTCTGATGAGAAGTATTATGGTTGCTTCCGTGTTTTCCTTCCCTTTCCTACAGTAAGCGTTTAGCAGCAGCTTTGCAGCATGCAGTCACCTCTTGGTACCCCCAGGCTCTGGATCAGTGCGTGTGTATGTAAGTGGGTGTGCGTCCCTATGTGCATATATGCTGTTGGCTTTTCGTGGTTGAACCTGCAGGAGAGACTGTGGGTTTTAGGGCTGCTCCTTGCGAGGACATCTCGCTTGCTTGTTGACCCTTTGAGTTGGAGAGCGCAGAGTCTGAGCTCTGCTTCCCAGCAGGTTTGTTTTCTGTATGGGGGTTTACCATCCGCAGTGGAGGGCAGTAACTCCACAACTTGCACCACCTTTGCCCCATTCTGTAGCCAGAGCTGAAGGTTTGGGGCATGGTGCTGAGTTGCGTCTTCACATACCATCTGGGGAGAAACCTGTGCAACATGGGTGCATCTGGATGAGATACGATGCCCGCTGTGGTGCAAGCAGCTGCCTGGACGTGCATGTCCTGAGTAATATGCAAATAGTTGCATAGCAGTATTGGTTTTGCTCAGTTTATAAGGCATCTGACCTTTCGTTTGCTAAGGCTTTCAACAAGCCAATTTACAGTCTTGGAAGGGACCACCCAGAGTCTAGTTTCATGGCCAGAAGAGGGGGAAGAGAGGGAGCTCTTCAAAAGGCAGAGGAGGTGAAATTACTACTGCAGCCTGTATATTGATTTCATGAACCGTGAGGCTCGGAGTCAGATGCCAGTCTGCTTTGCTGTGACGTTAGCAGAATGTGGCCCCTGTCCCTCAGCAGCAGAGGCATGGAGGCGATCGTGTTTCCCCAGGCAGATCCAATTTCTGGAGGCCGTCAGGGCAATGTACCCTGCACCTGGGAACAGTGCTGGGAGGCATTGCAGGGGAGGCTTTGGCAATGCCTGGCAGACACCATCTAGTATAAACACCCACCACAACAGCTTTGGAGACGAGTGCCAAACACTGTGGATTGCTTGTAGCTACCCTGTTTGCACGAATGGCTCTGCCTCCCCTCCTTTGAAGATGATGACTCTCTTTGAAAACAGGAGATCAAGAATCTGGTCCCAGACAAGTTGAAAGACACTATTTACAAATGTTTATACTGAAAAATATTTATAAATCTCCCCTTGGGAGCGGAGCTGTATGGTACAGTGGCCTCCCTTGGAGTGTGAAGTACAGCTATCTAACGGCTTGTGAGCCAAAACCGCTCAGGTTAGCGTGCATCCTGCTGAGGGATACCGCTTCTTCCCTCCAGCCACTTACTATTGACCTCATGGTTTTATATTGCTGTTTTACACAGTGCCATATTCAATGCTAAATTGCAC
Organism: Pelecanus crispus; assembly: GCF_030463565.1. Classification (NCBI taxonomy): domain Eukaryota; kingdom Metazoa; phylum Chordata; class Aves; order Pelecaniformes; family Pelecanidae; genus Pelecanus; species Pelecanus crispus. Next base: position 4,078,451 of record NC_134656.1, read on the forward strand.
TCGCAAGGTCCCTGCCTCTAGAATAACTGCAAGGGTGCAGCAAAAGATAGAAGTTAAATGGCTGCTTTCAGCAGCTGCTCCAAAGATGTTTTGGGATATTCACACCGGGTCGTTAAAAGCTTCTTGTTAATCTCATACTAGCATGGCGTGCTACAACAATGCTACTGCCGCTTCCAAAATAACAGCCTCGTGTCCTTCGCTCTTGCTCTGTGGCTCAGAGGAGCAGCGCGGACGCAGGCGGCGATCAGCAGCAGCGTGGGGTAGCATGCACCTCCCACGTGCGGTTGCATGCTGCCCCTTTCGCTGTCGCTGCCCCTTTCGCTGTCCCTTCCCCGATGGCAGAGGAAATCCCGGAGCCCGGTGGAGGTGAGCCGCATATGCCGGTGGTCCCACGCCTCTCCATTGAGGACATGCGCCGGGTGTTCAGGGCATGCCGAGTTTGTAATCTTGTGCTTATGCTCTATCCATAACTAGTACTTGGATTGCTGTCCTTTTTTCTTATGTTGAGAGGTAGTAAATCCCCCTGGTGATGCTGTTTTCTGGGCAGAGAGTGAGGATGGGGACTTGGATTTCTGTGCTGGTGGGACCGATCAGTTACCACGTACCTACACCACTGGGAAGGAGGAAACGTGAGATGGCTGCCGTGCAGAAAGGGATGCTGGCTTTGGTGCCAGTGTTGGAAAGGCTTTGCGGTTTATTTTCCTCACGTCTCAATGTCTCCATCTCACGTCAGCAGTGAGACCTGGTGCAGCTCAGCGTTCCTGCCCTGCGTGCCTCGGTGTCCCCAGGGCCGGGACAGGATGCGAGCGCATTCGTGGCGTCGCTGCCCTGGGTCAGGTTGCTGAAAGGGAGAGGGGCTGACAGGTGCATTGCCGGCAGCACTGCCCGACGCTGCGGCACAGCTCCCCACGAATAGCAACCACCCGGATTTGAAACTAGGTCAGAAGCTTGACCCGAAACGCACCGCTGGGCTTGAAGTTTTGGGCTGCACATCCTCCTCCAATCCCGGGCTGTGCATCTTCCTCCGATCCCTGGCTGCTGGGGCCTGTGTGTGCCTCATCGGCTAGAAATTCGGTGTTAAAAATGTGAGCGGCTGGATTAGTGCTGCTTCTGGCTGGAAGCACTTAAAGGACTAGTGTTGTTTGCAGTTAGCCTCTTCTTTGTGTGCTGAGACCTTTCTGACCAGGATAGCTGGAGGTGTATTGAAAGCATCAGTCCTGAGCTAAGCGAAGCTGTCTTGTTTGAGCTGAGCTCGTCTACCAGCAGCAGGACCCGCTTTCTGCAGCAGAGTACCCCCAAGGCAGCCCTGGGGCAGGTCAGAGAAGAGCCAGGCTCTACGGTGAGCAGAGCAAAGCAGCTGCAGATGTCTGAGCTGCGGGAGCCACTGGGGCTTGAGACCAGAGCGACCGCACGTGTCCGCAGCGCGCTTCATCTTAATGCGTTGTTTATTTGATGTCCTGTTTGTTCTGGCAAAGCCCAATTGCCTGCTGAGAAGGACAACTGAATGCTGAAAAACGGTGCGAGTTAACTCTGTTTAAGAAAGAAATTAAAAAGCAATGTCTTGAGTTTGCCAGGAGCGGCTTTTCTCCCAGCAGCTGGTACGTGGCAGCCGGGGACCCCGTAAGGGAGGGGGAGGCTCTTTGCCTGTCCCCAAAGCAGGAGAGGTGGCATGGTTCATTTTGGAAGTGCTTTTGGTGTCCAGGGTAGATAAAATAGACCCAGACAAAGGCTTTAGGCTTCAGCTGCCCCACAGCTACTGGAGACAGCATGTCGGATGGAGTGCAAGGGAAGGCTTTGGCTCTGGATTGTGCCTTCCCTCTTCCCTTGTATCTGCTGCTGGCCCTCTGAGGGGTGTCCGGTGCTTTCGGCAGTCTCCGCTACGCAGCCAGCAACGACGGCCGGCACGCAGGGTACGGCCATGGTGGGGACAGTCAGCAGCCTGCCCCAGAGGGGCTGGCCTTCTGTCCCACCGCATAGCAAGCCGTTAATTTCCTGTTATTAGTTACAATAACATAGCATGTATTTAAAAACAACCCCACATTAGTCCTCCCTCTGAAAGAATTCAAACCTGTCATGAAATTTAGAGGAGAAACATTTTCCCAGACAGCCCATCCAAAGCTGAGCATTTCTGTTCTCATCAGCTGCTCGTGCTTCTGGGAAAAGCAATTGGTGCGTCGGATGGCGGGGCTTCCCTGGAGGTGCGGGGGCAAGGAGCGCTGCCCCGGGGAGTGCCCATCCGGCAGGACCTGCCGGAGCCTCCCTGGCAGAGGTGCCTGGAGCGGAGGAAGGTTTGGGCAGCCTGGCACCAGCTTTAAGCTGTTGTGATTCAGACACGATGAAGGGCACGGATCTGCGTTAGCAAATAATGCGTAGCCCCGCTCCCTCCCACCGCAGCTAAACATCTGCTCTGCGATGTTTAGTCAGCTCCAGACCTTGGGGTGGGCTCGAGGTGCAGAGAGCGATGGTTTAACAGCGGATGGAAAGAATAGGGGTTCCCTGGTCGTTCGGAAGGGTTAGTGTGTCTAGCCTGGACAAAGCAGTGTTTTGCATGTGCGCGGTTGTCATTCCCTCTGCTGCATTCATGCTGACCTGGGTTAGAGGAGCTGTTCCCAGGGGTGGAGGGGGGCTGAGGGGGTGGAGGGGGGCTCGCTTGCCATCCCGGGGGGGCAGGAACGCGTTAGCATTGCCCAGAGCGTATCAGCTGAAGAGATGGGGGATGGAGATTCGAGAATTCCCTGATATTTCAGGGGCTGATCAAAACCATACTGAAAATCTCTGCCTGGGGGAGTTGCTGCATTTCATTAAATAAAATCAGCCTCTTTTCATCCTACTGGAGTGGAGCGGCCAGGGGCAGACAGAAAACACGTTGTTGATACCACAGTCATGATATCATCTTATCGGCTCCTGCCCGTGAATTGTGACCGAGTGTAATTGACTCTTTCTCTGGGTTGGTTTGGGAGGGTTTCTCTTCCCCAGCAAATGAGTTTTCCAGATGCGTACTTTAAAGGAAAAGAAAAAAATAGTTAGGGATTTTCTTTGGCCACCTTTCCAGCTTCCAGCTGTTAAGTACTGGAAATGTGTTCTTCATTATGTCTGAGAGAGAAATGTTTCTTTCTTCCGATTGGGGTGGCAATAAATATTTCAAAACATAATATGCTGTAGACAAGTGAGTTAGTATCATTTGTTTTCCGCCCAGCAGCGTGCAGCGGGCCGAGCCGGCTGCAAGTGAAGAGCGAACGCCGGCGTGATGAACGGGCCGGGGAGTTGCTGTGCTCGTGCCTTAATACATCAGCAGTCCCCAGGCTGTGCAGGGTCACTTTATTTGTGTATAGATTCAATAACCAAGTGTCTGGTTCTGCCTTCAGGCAGCTTTGCATTAATTAAAAACAAACAAACACACACAACCGAAAGCAGAAATCATTAGCGATCCTTAGCAGCCCCTTTGCATTAAGCTTCCAGCGCTACCACTTCCATGCTGCTGCCTTCACAGCACGTCTCCAGTCCACGACTCCTTTCTCCGCATCTGACCCCGGAGCAGTTGAGTTGTGGAGCGAGCCCCATGAGCCGGTGATGGGGCTATTTTGGATTAAGAGGAGGGGGGGTGAATTCCAGTTTTTTGGAGTATTTCCTCCTCTGCCAGTGTTGGTTTTGCCCATAGCAAGGATGCTCTAGTTTATATGCTGTTAGTGATCGTGGCCAGGCCAGCGTGGCCAGGGCACTTCCACAAATAGGAGGGTTGCAGGACAGTGCCTCGTGCTTATCCCAGCTAATCTTAGGTAATTAAGTTGCCGAAGTTTGGCACAGAGTGTTTCCCTCTTTGGTCAAGAAGGTGCCTAGAGTTAGAGGAGATGAATTTGGGCACCTGCGGGAGCTGCTGCCTGTAGTCGCTGCATCTGGCTGGGGCTCCCGCAGAGGTGACCGCAGTGGCAGCGTCTGGGTCTGAGGGGATCATCCCAGCGAGGCAGCGTGAGGTGGAGAGTGAGGACCGTCATCGATGGTTCACAGCAACCCATTATCTAAATCAGCTCAGCTGAAAGAGGTCTTATAATTGGGGTACAGCCATGAATAAGCCCTTGGAGCGGAACAGCAGTGTCTGATGCTGTAAATGATAATTTGGTGCAAGAGGAAAAAAATATTGAAAATTTTGGTATGGCTAGTTGAAATTCAAAGGAGTATGAGCCAGTGTAAGCCCCAACTGTGAGATGAGGTGATTGAAAGAGAAAGAGCAGAGGTGGAAAATGGAACTGGAGCATTTCTTGGGAAAGGAAGGAGTAGCCCAGCAGGCGGGGAGGTGGTTGAGCCACAGCGCTGGGGTTTCTCCCAGGTCTCTGATGCCGTCCCTGTTCTGCAGCTGGGACGGATGGCTCTCGTGCAGCCCGTGTGCAGTGCAGGGATGTAAGAAGGCACAGATACGTGAAGCTGCCCATGGACTGGGGCGAGTTACCAAATGTTTGTGTTGTAACTGCCATCTCTGCAAAGACTAACTTCAAGCTTAAATCACCCGTCGTGCTCTCTCCTGCCTATATATCTTTAAAGATATCGCCATCCTTTTTGTCTCTCCCCTGTGTTCTGTGTTAATGGCCCAAAGCAAATCAGAGAGGCAGGATGCGAATGGGCTTTTCAGATGTTCTAGACCTTCATTCCCGATGTGGGAAATGCTTTAAAAGATCTGTTTCGCCCACAAAGACCGCAGCATATTTTTCCCTTTAAAATAATATTTAATAAGATTTTTAGTTAAAGAATTAAAATACCAATAAAAGCAGGAGGGCATAAGCCAAACATTAAGAAAAAGCCCTTGAGGATAAAATGAGTTTGTGAGCAATTTAGTCTTGAACTCTGTGGGAATTGGACTAGATCTGTGAAATCTTCCCGGATATCCCTGCATAATTTGGAGCCCTAAAAATAACACAAAACGTGAATAGCCCAGATGACTTCGAAGCTGCTTTGCAAGAGACTTGCTGTGTAGCCAGAGTAGCTGAACACCCTGCAGCACATCTTGGTTTCAGAAACCCCTGATGAGGCAGTTGGGGGGTTGCTAATTGGTTACTAGTCTTCGTTAGCATCGGGCTTTGATGGATAGGGCTCCTGAGTTTGCTTCTGCAATGAGCAAATAGCAATGGGGGACGGTGGCCTCTTTTGGAAATGTGAAGCAAGTCTAAAGGGCCCAATTAAGTCGGTCCCGGGGAGGGCTGTTTCACAGAAGACCGCAGCCCTCGCTGCCGCCGGCTGTGCTGGCGGGGAGCCCGCTGCAGTGATTTATTCTGGGGCTCTGCTGTTGCACGAGCCCCAGTGCTGACCCACGGGCTGAGCAGCTTAGCGGAGGAGATGCAAGCGTATGCGAAAAGGTACTTACAGCAGAGGTCTGGTTTGAAACAAAGCAGCCAATTTCCTTTCACCACAGACAAGCCTTATCTCAGGAGATTACGTTTGTCTCAAATGGAGCCTCTGGTGTCATAACCGCGCTCTTCCTGGGCAGATACAGGCTTGCGCAAAAATCCCATAGCGGGAGGCTGGGCTCTGGTTGTGGCTCTGACTCATGAGCCCTGGCCTATGTGGGAGGTGCTGGGACCAGAGAATTTGGGGCTTTTTGGTTTTTTTGTTTTTTTTTTTTTTTTTTTTTAAAAAACCTGGCAGAGGAGAAGAGCTGCAGGACTTGTTGTCCTGCACATTGCTGAGTGGGGCAGCTCAGTTGCCTTTTGAGGCATCTCGTCGGTGCCTGACTGCTGCTGTGGGTCTGCGCCCCTGCAGATGCGTGCATCCTGCTGGGCTGCCAAGGGAGAGGGCTGCCTGCCGCCCAGGATCCGTCTTGCTGGTCTGACAGGCATGGAGATTTCTCCCAGTAGTCATGAATGCATGTTGTCCCTTGAAAAGGTCTTCTCTGGAACATGGTCTCTTCAGCCAGAGAAGGTTGTTTTCTCCAGCTCCTCAGAAACACTTTTCAGTGCACTCTCACAAATACAGCTGCAGGAATCAATGGCTACACGGTTGTTGTCCTGAAAGGGTTGCAACATGGATTGCAGATAGGCTGCTTAATTAGTCCATCATACCCAAGAGCAGACCGTATTTTATGGTCATGGCACAAACATAGCTGAGATGCGTTTGCCTTTTCTCCTCCTCCCATGAACCCAGTGGATGCTGCCTAGCTTGAGATTAGTGATGGGCTGCAGATAGGTCTGTCTGGTTTGACTAACGCTTTAATCAAGCTGTGCTCAAGGTGCTGGGGGAATTTTGTAGTTATCCTGTCCTCCTCAGCCAGAGGAGATTGCTTCTCCTCATCTCTGCAGGCAAAATGCTATCCTGGCTCTGCAAGTGTGCTGGATAGCCAGGCTGCCAAAGCGTTTGGGCTGGTGTATGTATATACTATGTATATACTTTTTTTTTCTTTTTTTTTTTTAGCTCATTCATATTGTTCTGTGATGTTAAATGTTCTTTTTGAAGCTGGGGCAGGAAGAGGCTAGAGATAAGATGACAATAAAAGGCTGGAGTAAACCCTGCAAGCAGAGATAATGCACTTTAGAGAATACGGGTGAACCGGCAGACTAGAAAGTTCAGGAAATCTAAACTTTTTGCCAGTTGGGATGCTTCCTTTTCTCACCAACCGCTCTGCACAGCCAGCTTGGCTTGTGATGTACCTGAACCAGCTTCTAGTTTAACTTAAACCATCTGTTAGATACAAGTTCATTATGTTCAGAGCTGTATGACATCATGTATGTTACTTCACTGAATTTTTATTTTTTTGGTCTTGGTCCATTTAAAGGATTTTGCTCTTACACCTGGCCTAAATCACAAGGTCTCTTAGGTACCCTCCTCAGCTTTTCCTCCCCTGTGTTCTTGTTCCACAAATCCATCTTATGATGTCTGACGCTTCTACAAAGAGGAGAAATTCATCACTGTGCATTTTGTCCCTATTTTCCACCCCAACTTGTTGGGAAGTCGGCATTGTATTGTTAGGGATTTGTTAACCCAATGGAGAGAGGTCTCCTGCGTGTCTGCATTGCAGGTTTCTTTCTTCAACTGCCTCAGTTCGGGAGGTGTTGAAGGCAGAGTGATGATGGGGAGATACAGTGAGCTACAGGAACTGGTTGCAGGGTCATGCTGGCTCCAGGGGGTTTAAGACCCTTTCAAACCAAAATCCTTTCTTGAAGGATGGTTTTGAAAATTGCCGAGCATTACATCTCATAGGAGCTTGAGAGGGCGCTTGGGCTATCTACCTTCCTGCTCAGTTTGAACCCAAACTGAGAACCAGGCAGACTCTCCTTTCTGACTGTCCTAATTTCTTTGATTGGCTTGAAATGCCTTCAGGGGTTCCGCATTGGTAGGCACCGCATCTTTATTGAGGTGTAATTTAACCATAAATGGTGTTCACTGAGCTTAGACATCAGCAGTACAATGTAGGTGCCACTTACGATGCCACACAGTGATTTACTTCAGCACCCCTAAGCTGATCTTCAGTAGCCCACACTGTTTCCATACAGAAATTGTGCAGAAATTGATGGCTGTGCTGCTGCTGCTTTTTAATTGCGGAGCAGAAGAAATGAAGTGGTATGAAAGGTCAGACCAGATTTCTTAGCAAGGAGCTGTTTGGAGGAAGTTGAGGAATTTTGGCCCAGTGCATGCTGAAATTCCTCCTCGGTTGTGTGGGAGCTTTGGCTCAGGGAAGCAGCTCTGCTCGCAAATCCGTTGAGGCTTCGCCTTGACTTTTATTTATAAGGACACAAACACTTTGCATCTCGCAAGCTGTATTGTGCCTGCCTGAACTGGTGGCGGCTTGCAGCAGGATTTGGAGGAGCCGTGCAGAAGAGCCCTTCTGCTCTCCCCAGCCTCCTCCCAGGAAAGGCTCGCGGAGAGCGGGCTGCAGCATGGGCACAGCCTGGAGGACCCAAGCACACCAGAGGCTTTGAGCTGTGCTGCGCTGGGCCGTGGACCTGCGCTTTCTCACAGCTGTGCCCATACATCTGGGTCTGGAACGTGCCGTGTTTTAATGACTGGCTTTCGTCACGATTGCTGCTAAAGTCACGGATTCCTTCTATATGTTTTAAAAGCAAACAATCCATGACTGTGGACACTTTATTCTCTGCATCTCAGCACGCATGCAGCTGGGTGAACAGTTAACCAAATTAACTGGGAGTTGTTAAATTATACTCGGAGAAAATGAGAAAGATTGGGAGCAACGCTGAGCTCTGACTGGCAAACTCTTGGTGAAATCCTCTTGTGGCAATGTTGTCTTTGGCTGGTAGAGGGATGAACATGGTCTTTTAATGGGATTCTTTCTTTTCCTTGTGCTCAAGGTCACAGTTTCTACCCTATTAGACTGCATGTTGATAAACAGGAGGTACCAGGCAGGGCCGTCGTTACTGAAAGTATTGCAGCTCTTAACTTCAAGCCCATTCTCCCTCTGTCCCAGGAGTGGATGCCCAGGGAGGCTTTGCCAACTGTGTCTGCAGCCGCTGGGACAGTTTGGCAGTGGGTAGGGCTTGGGCTGGGCTCTCTTCCCAGCCGTGCTAGTGCTTGCTGTGCAGAGATGCTCGGTCAACTGGGGAAGAAAAGAGGGACAGGTTTTTCTCTGGAGTTGGACCGTCTCCCCTCTGCACAACAAGAAGTAATGGATAGATGGGGGGTTTTTAGCCACATTGGGAGAGGTTGTGGCAACATACTGTGCCATGCTCTCCTTCATACATGTGTACTGTCTGTTGTTTGAGTCTTTCTTCATAATGCAACCAGTTGATGTTCTTGAAATACCGGTGTAAGGTTTGTTCCCTGAGCAAAGGCAGTGTTGGGGTGAGCTGCTCTTGAGGGAGGTTGTCCATGTGGGCAGGAGCACTGGAGAATGACCCGGACGGATGCAGCATGAAGTGGACTTAAAAGGTTTATTTGCAGAGCAGTGGCATGCTGGAGCTCGCTGTGAGGCACTGAACCCTTCATCCTGGGCGTGGCGACCAGCCGTGTCCTTCCAGGCCAGAGATGTGCTCATTGTCTAAAATTTGTCATGGTGGGGTGGGGAACTCCAAGGAGATTCCCCCCCCACCCCAATTAGCCTCTTGAAGTCTAGCTGGCATTAAAAACCGAGTCGGTTCTTTCCCATTAGTTACCAAAAAAAATACTCTCCCTACATGTGAACTGACAGCTCCCTGAAGCTGCTTCTTGCTGTCTCAAATAAGTGCTGTCAGATGACATCCCTCAAGTCATGCTTTTGTTAGCAATTTCAGATTTAGGATGCAAGCACACCAGTTAGTATTAGCAAGCAGGAACTGCCTGATTTTTCTGTTTGTAGAAAAGCACATTTTTTTGTATGTTTTGGGATTACTAGAGTTTTTGCTGGTATAGTTTTCATTTTGCTAAAATGAGTCGCAAACTTCTGTTAGTTCAAGGGAGGAGACTTAAGGCAATGGACCAAGGGCCTTTGCAAATCAGTCCCAAGGACAACATTGTGGGTTTTTTTTCTACTCGAAGCCATCATCATTTCGGTGGCTGGATTTATTTAGCTGTCTGGATTTGAGTAACTTTTCAGTTAAATTCCTCTACAGCACCAAGTCTTTCTGGGGCATCTGCTTATTGCTTACCTATCTCCATGAAGCTGCTCGCAGGCAGTTATGACTGATTTGCTTCTGCACATCAGACAGCACGGCACGAGCACATGTTGCTTCACAGTGGGGGCCACCGATGCCTACCTGTTAGTGCACCTTGTGCCTCCGTGAGCCCAGAGACTGGTGTTCATTTTCCATTTTTCTTCTTTGGGCCACTTTTTTCCTTACCCCTCTTTTCAAGTAATACCATATTTTACTGGGAGGAAGACCCTGGTATGAACTGCCGCTAATCCTGCCAGCAACTAATTATGATGCAGATAATTTCCCAGAACACCTGACTCCCAAAAAGCATTCCCAGAAGCTTCCTAGAAGCATTTAACAGTCAAAGACAATTGACACCTCAAGGTAGATAGTCTGAGAATCTGAAATCCTGAATATAATTACCATGTCTTATCTCTGAAGCATTAGGAAGTTTTAAGGACATCTTTACAGCCACCACTGTGCTGGGCTTCCAGCAGTGTTTGCAAGAGGATTAAAGCAAGTGGGGAGGGTTGCAGTCCTCGTGGCTGGGGTGCCCGCTCTTCTCCACGTTCTACAGCCTCAGCCCGCTCCCAGGCTGGGCTGGCCTCGCCTCGCCTCACGGGCCAGCGTTTGTCCCCCTTTATGGGGTGGCCAAGGCTGTCCGCATTGCGGTGGCAGGAGAGTCCGCTCAGCCCTTCCCTGAGGGTGTGCTAGTTCAAGTTGGGGCTAAAAGACAACTATTTAAGTCTTGTCTCTAAGCGGTTTCTTTACACTTCTCCCAACAACATAGAAAGTGCAAAGGCTGTCTTAGCCAAATGCAGCATATCTCCTAATGTGCAGTGAAAGCCTAGTGTGGGTGAAGGCCTTATCTGTAAGTGACTGAAGCATCATCCTGAGGAATTCCAGCCATCCCCTTCTGTCCTGACTGCGTTTTGCTCTGCTGTGACACCTCCGGTTACCTACACCCACCTTGCACGTCTGACTCCAGCAAGTGACACTTGGGTGGCTGCTGGGCAAACACAGAAGGGGCTGATTCTGAGTTCAGAAGGGACCCCACTTGCTGGGCTTTAAGCACAAGCTTGTGTTTGAGCATGTGCAGGTTGGTGTGTCAGCATCTGCCGAACTGCACGTGTAGCTGTGTGGCACTTGCTGTCTGCGGCTCCAGGCAGGCGCGGATTTAACAGGATGCTCCCCAAACCCCGCATTCTGCCCATGCTCCTCCGTGTCTCTCTCCCGTGTCAGCCAGCTGAACCTGCTGTGCATCAGGCTCTCGCTGCTGCCCTGTTGGTGGGCATTTCTAAAACTTGGCCATCCAAATCTTCAATTCAGCACTGTGCAGGCTCGCCGAGCCACAGGTGATGGCACTGCTCTGCCATGGCTTGCGCCAAGTGCCGCAGATTTGGTGCCCCAAGGATTTTTGGCAGGAGGCGTGCATGGTGCTGGCTAGGGAGGGACAACTCGCGCAGGAGGATGCTGTGAAGATAAAGCAGTGCTGTGTGTGAAATCAGTGAACGAGCCAAATCCTTCTCAGAAGTGGTGTTTAAAGAAAAAATCCTTTGTGGAAAATGCTCTAGCAGCTGTTCACCTAAGCCAAGCTGCTTAGAAAGGGAACAAGCACTGTTCAAAAAATAACATCATAAAACGCTGAGTTGCTGTTGCTGTTAGTTATGACACTGAGCAGGTTTCATGCTGGCTGGTAGTTCTGAATCTGTGGTTTCCAGGAGAGTGCTTTCTTTGATCTTTCTCAATAAAACTCTTGAGTTTTGAGAGAAGAATTTGAAAACGGGTTGGTGCAAAACTCAGTCCCTTTCCCGTCCCCCGAGTCTCAGTGCTCACCTCTCTCCCCAGCCCCGCAGAGATGTTTGAATAGCTCCAGCTCTGCAGCTCTGTCCTCTCCTCCAGGTATCTGAGGCTTGGGTCTGCACAGGGCTCGGGCTCTCCGGTGCGTGTCCTGGGCTGGGCAGGGGCTGGCTGTCACCTCCTGGAGCAGCTGCGGGCTCAGGGAAAGCCCCCAAGCCTCTGCCTTGTCCCAAACTTTCGGGAGGAAGATAAGCACTAACCTGCCTGCTGGGGCAGGCAGCTCTGGTTTCTCTCCGAGAGGCGTGGGGCACCCAGAAGGGTTTCTGAGCATGGGTGTGATGAGTTGCAACGGACTCTGCAGACAGTGAAAGGGGATGGGTGGTTGCTTCTAAAACTTGGCCATCAAAATCGTGGGATACAAGCATATGGGAACTTCTCATTCAGAACGCTGTAACCCTGCATGAATAATTTGGAAAAATGTCATTTTTAGGAGGGAAGCCTTGATGCACAGCCATACGAGAATGAGGCAGGAGGTGGTGTGAGCAGAAGAGGGATAATGGGGGCAAAGTGTGTGTTTCGATACACGCCCACCTGTCAAACACTAACTTTTGTGCTTTTTTTCATGGGGTTTGTTTGGTCTTGGGGACTTGAGTATTTTATAAAAAATTACTGGATAAAAAGCTGTGCCTGCTTGGAGCACCTTTTTTTACTGCCTGGAAGGCTTGAAATAGTTCTTGTGTGTTTGGAAATAAAAGGTAGACACATACTTACCAGCACATAAATGTAAGCGATTGTAATAAAGGATTCTGTTGTATGGGCTGGGAAGAAATAAATCTGCTGTAGGACAGCAGAAGCTCAGCAGGGGGACAGTCAGGCTGTTAATGAGTAAATCCATTGCTTCAATGAGAATAAATGATTACAGGCAAAAGATGCAAAAGGGGCAGATCAGTGACCTAGAGAAATTCAAAGCAAGTCAGAAGCTCTCTGGCTTTCTAGGGCTTCTTCACCTTCCACGCACTTGTTTGCGGGGATAAAAGGTGTACAAAGAGGCTTGATCGCTGATTAGCTTTAGCTTCTGCCACTGCTGGGAAGAGCAGAAGCGGTGCCAGCACTGCCGAGCGTTTCCGAGCCTGACGAGCGCTCGCTGCCTGCACGGTAGCCGGGCGGCCGCTTGCCTGGATGCTGGTGCCCGGGCTGTGGACAGGGGCGACCTGCGCTCCCGGGGAGCTGCTTTGCCCTGGGGCTGTGGACAGATAACCCCATCCAGGCTCTGGCCTTTGCCACGTCTTCCAGGTGGGCTTGTGGCTGCAGCGTTGGACCAAGGCAGGGCCTGGGGGATGGATGGGCTTGGGAGGAAGCAAAAGCATCGGTCGCTTTTGAAAGTGCTGGGGGAAAAGGAAAAAAAAAAAAAATTAAACCCACCCACTACCACTACTTTCCGCAGTTGCTCTGCAGCGATGCCTGTCTGAAATGGTTCATCTGGGTTTCCTCTGCTTTCCCTGCTTCAGTCTAGGTTTTGGGGATGTCCGGCGCTGCAGTGCAGTGGCTCCGACTGGGGTGCAGTTTGCCCCGGAACGCCGCAGGTCTCTGCCGTGCGTGTGCTGAAGCCCTTTGGGCTGACCGCCGCTCCCGGCTGTGCCGCGTGTATCCAAGAGGCCTCATGTGCTGCTGAAGAGTGGGACTTATTGCCTGTGTGCTGTGCCGCACCTGCTCACCTGGTCCACCCGATCCTTCCAGGAAATCCCAAGCAGGAATACGGGAGCGCTGGTAATGCTATCCACACGTGCGCTCCATGGGGATATTTAGCAGCGGTTAGGAAGAGATGAACTGCTTTGTTTTTATGCGGTGCTACTTTAATAAGTCAATGCCAAAGGTAATAAATCTGTCCTGCAGAAAATTAGAGAGTGGTTTACTCTATAAACTACTCCTGCGCACTCCGGGGCTGGGAGTAGAGCTGCACGTAGCTCCTGGCCAGCGTAGCCTGCTCGTACCTTTTTGTGAGAGGACCAAAAAATAGGGCCTCTCTTGCTGTTTGTCAAAACGTAGTTGCCAATATTACAACAATGTGAAGATTTATTTTGCTTATTAAATGTTACTGTATGGCTTTGTGGCACCTGGGAGGAACATCAGTGAGACTTCACCAAAAATCCCTCACCAAAGAATCACGGGATGTGGCTGGGTCCAGCTTGCTGTCTTGTTTCCACATGTGCCTCCCAGAGCTGGAAAACTGGAATCAGCGTCTTGACGGGAAGGAATAGAGGAGAAATGTGCACGTTTGCCATTGTGTGCTGCTTACGCAGGAGGATAGATGGGCGGATGGACAGAGAACGTGCTGCTCCAAAAGCAGCTGAGTTTCTTTTGCCTCTCTGGGTCCTGGTTTTATTCTTAAAATCTTTGCACTGTCACACTGGGCAGTAATCGGAATTATATTTCCATGGGATTTTGGTGCTGGATAAAGCTGCCCACCATCCAAACATGCAAATGGCTGGAGTGGGTGGGAGATAGAGGAAATGCCCTCATCTCCATCTTCCTTTCCTGGCTCCGGGACTTGCTCCATCCTTCCAGGCACTGGGGCAGCCACAAGCGATTGTTACTAAGGAAACATGCTTCAAAACCACTAACGGCAACATCAGCTAGATGTAGGGATGTTACTATTTTCAAAGAAAGTTGGTTGCTAATTAAAATACTCCTGTCAGAGTTTCCTGGCTGAAAACTCGTTTCATGAAATCCCAGGCGACGGTTGGGGTTTGAGCTGTACCTGGCGCGCTTTCAGACGTGGTGAGAGCAAGGGATCCGCTTGCCTGGAGACAAGTGTGTGCACCAAATCTGGTGCTTCGCCTCCTTCCTCCATGGAGAAAGGGAAAAAAAATTGCCTAAGAGGCTGGAAGCATAGAGATTTTTATTCATTTGACTGATAATAGGAGCTAAATAAAGGCTTTGGAAAAAAACCCGACCATTTCTCTTGCAGTATTGGTTGGGCAGAACTGTACTGGAACTAAACATAGAATGAAAAGTCTGGCTTTTCAGCCAACTCTATTTTTAGAGCTAGCGCTCCATCTTTGTATCTCTCTGAGTTTTCTCAACATACGCACTGGAAGCAGGCAATCTGCCTTTATTTTTTTTCCGGTAGGCTGTGATACTCTGCAAGATAAGGATGTTGGATGGAGGGGCAGGGGACTCGCCAGGTTTGACAAAAATCCCTCTGAATACCAGGATGCGGGTCCCGTTCCAGGGTTGATTCACTGCGGTCACAGGCTCCTGAATATTTTCTGTGCTCCGTGTAGGAATGACCCTGACCCTTACGTGCTGGAGGGGAGTGGGTGTGCAGTGTTGGCTGGCTGCCTTGTGTCCCAAAATTGTGGTCATGACTGGAGTGAAATCGGGCAGCGGTCTAACAGCGCCCAACACTGCTAACGATGGGTGTGGGTATGGAGCAGAGGAATCACGTTTGGCTTTGAGAGCGGGAGCAGGATAGGAATATCCAAACTGGGCTTCAGCTGAGATACTGCGGCTGATCCAGCAAGAACCCAGAGGTTCTTGTTCTTTCCTGTGAAAAGCAGCAATAAAAGGTAAAAAGTTATCACGCTAGCCCTGCTCTTGGATATTTAACCCTGCTTGTGGGGGTGGGACTGGCCTTTGAGAGAGCTCCCAGCAAGCATGGATGGACACAGCTCTGCCCAGTGCCCCGTGTGTGTACATGTGCGTATATGCACAAACCCACATCTCCCATAACTTCAAATGCACTGAAACCAGCTACATCTTTTTTCGGCTAGAGAGGGCTCGTACAGGTCACGAGGCTGTGCGCTGCCCGACCCTGCCACTCCCCTGTCCCAGGAGCGCTTTTGGCTGTTTTCATTATAAAGCGCTGACTCTTAGGCTTGGTTTTGCATCAAGTTTCAGTGTTTGTGCAAAAACCAACTCTCACTATGCCCTGATTTGACTGCATCGTAACCCATGCTCTCCAGAGGCAGGGGACTTCTGAGAGCTAGAAGCGTGGGAGGAGTTTGGACTGGAGGACATTTAATTAGGAATATTTCTTTCCAGCATGAACTGGACAGCAAGGAGGAGCCTCCCGAAACCTTGTGGGATTTACTGACTATACACTTGTAACTGGCTGTCATTATAAAAAGATAAATATAGAAGATAGGGATATGCCTCGCATTCCTAATTTTATGTTTGTGGTTGCTGTTCATTCGGAGCATTTCCTCCTGAGTGTGAGGACAGAAATGCCTACCTTGCTCTTTGAAAGCGCTAAAAACAGGTGACCTTTTGGAAAGCATCTTTCCTCCATGGATCTCAAAGCAGTTTAGACATGCCACGAGTAAAACTACACAGTGTTTCTGTGAAAGCGGTTTTTCCTCTGGGTCGAGGGAAGCTCCGAGTGCGTGTTGCAGACCTGACTGGTGGTTTTCATTAAGATGCATTAAAGGCAGCTGAGGGGATTGTACATTGTGGCTCCTTTCACTATCAGGTGCTTCCCATCGCTTCAAGCTGGGTACCCCAAAATCAGTCACCAAATTCACCGTTTGAAAATAGAGATTCCTGACTTTGGGGTTAGGCTGTCTTATTTGACAGTCATTCCTTCCACCGCAGCATGAGGCAGGCACTGGTGGTCTTACAATTCTTCAGAGGTTTCACACCAAAATGCCTCTCCAGCTGAATTGACGACGCTGCGTCCTCCACAGCTTGCCTGCAAAGACCCCTGTCTTGAGCTGTCATTTCTTCCTAGTTTCCTTTTATTCCTGCCTACTTCTGTTTTTGTTCTCTTGCTTTTGCTGCTGTCAATTAGTTGTCAGGCTTTACCATGTAGGAATACAGTCCTGTGTCGGAGTCCGTCATTCTAAACAGTGAAGCGAGGCTCTTCCTCGAGCTGCCGGCTGAAGTTTGAGACCACGTGTAACAGATGGGGAGATGATCTGGGTTAGACTTGACACATCTGTCTGCAGCTGCCTGCTGCAGTGTTGCCGTGTCCTTCACAGCTGCGAGCGGTTGGTAAAGGGGTGGTGGCTGTTGTGTTTGTGCAGACGCAGCACGTGGGGCTCTGCGCCAGCTCGGGGGCTGTTAGATGTAGGTGCTACAAATACAAAATGATTGTCCCTTTGCAGTGAGTATAAACCCCAGTTTACGGAGGAAAGTAAGGTACTGAGAACGTAAAGACTGTATTTTCAGAGGCACAAAACACGTGCATTAGGTATCTGCTAGAGCCACAGAGGTCTGGTAGCTCTGAAGGCAGACCCCAGGGATGGAGTTAGCACCAGAACAGTTGTTCAAACGTGTAACCCCAAAGGGTGCTGTTTTGCTTGGGTTTGGACCACTGCTTTCTTCTGTTTAGTGCTTTGGTTTGTGTTTTGGTGCGAAAAGGCAGGTTATCCCTTTTGCAGCCCATCAGCTCTCCTAGTGCTGGCGACCAGAACACATGCAGGTGCACTGGAGCCATAGTGAATTTTGTCCAGCTAAAGGCTATGCCAGATTCCAGCAGGAGCGTGAATTTATTCCCTGTAGAATAAAGCCGGAGGAGTATTTACAGTGGAGGGAAGGTGTAACTTCACTGGCTGGTACTCAGCCCTGTTGCCATGCCAAGAGGCAGATGTTAAGCTGTGAGAACTGGTCCTGCAGAGAAAGCAGCTGCCTGAGCTGAAGCCTCTTGGGCTTCACTAACAAATAACAGCTCCGCTGAGAGGGTAAGAGGGCAGAAAATGCTGCTCGCCAAAAAAGCTTAGTCTCATATGCCTTGACAACACGTAGGTTGCAGAGGGGAATTAAGGCAGCATTTAGGTCTGGTTTTCCTTGCTTTTTAGCAACTCGAAAAGGATGCCTGTTTCCCCCTTGATTGGGCTTGCAAGTCTTTTGGCAGCAGGGAGCTGTGTTGGGTGACCACTTTGATTTCTTCATTCTGGATGGCACCAGTCCTAACCAGTGCAAACCCCAAGAGTGGTGACAAATCCCACCCTCCTGCCCATTCACAGCTGGAGAATGGCCTCTGGCTTGCTGTGCCTCAGGATCCTGCTGCTTTCCCACCTGGATCTAATTCACTCCTCCCCGAGCATCTCTCTCAAGCTCCCTTAGCCTACACCTAGGCGTAAGTTCAGGTGCCACCAGCCTGCGGTGGGAACCAGAGAAATCCCTGTTAAGTGGAGGAGAGGCTGCCCTGGGGCCAGAGGAGCGTCCGGCAGGAGCCTGAGGAAGGTTTTGTCTGTGTGTCCTGTGAGGGGGAGACTGAGCTGGTGCCAGTCTGCGGGGCTGCACCCGTCCTCCTGCTCTGTACCCACGCAACAGCGCTCAGACCCCCTCGTCTGAATGACCATAGCAAGACATGTACTTTGTGGACGACTTGGTAGATTTAAATCATAGAATCATCTAGGTTGGAAAAGACCTTTAAGATCATCCAGTCCAACCATTAACCTACACTACCAAGCCCACTCTAGACTAATCAAGGGTAGACCAGACTAAACCATATCCCGAAGTGCCACATCTACCCGTTTTTTAAACGCCTCCAGGGATGGGGACTCCACCACCTCTCTGGGCAGCCTGTTCCAATGCCTGACCACCCTTTCCGTAAAGAAATTTTTCCTAATTTCCAACCTAAACCTCCCCTGGCGCAGCTTAAGCCCATTTCCTCTTGTCCTATCGCTAGCTACTTGGGAGAAGCTATGCCTCTTCGTTGTCTCTTTTTCCCCTTAAAAAGTTTCTTACTGATTGTCAGGGCTATTTTGGAGGCATGTTGTTATTAATACTTGCCCTCTGGCTTGCCGATGTGTGTGGCTGGGGCAGGGCTGCTGTTCTGGCCCTCCTGCAGCTGGTGATGGCTGGGGCGGGCGGGCTGAGAGGGGCACGGAGCCGGCCTTTTGCTCCCCTTGTAGCAGCGTCCCTCTGCGTACTTGTTAGTCTTTGGGGGATATATGTGCTCGTACAGCACCAGCTTTGTATGAGGAGGGACTCCTGAGCTATAAATCTGCTTTTCAAGCATTAAACTCCCTTTTGGATTATTTCTGACGTTAGGAATTTTCTCTGATAAGAGAACTTTATTTGCCTTTAAATATCACTTTGTGACAGGATGATGGAGTGGGGATTCTTGGAGCGAGCCTGTGCCAGCCGGGGAAGGGAAATTCTGCTGGGGCTTTTGTTTCTCTCTAGCACTGACATTTTAGCTCTTTAAAAGAGTACGTTTATTTTATTCTTGGCAAGGGGGTGTGTGCACACGTCAGTGATCGGACAAATGGGAGCAGCCCAGTTGTAGAGCTGTGCTGAAGCCAAGGGGGTCTCCTGCTCTCCCCTCCCTGTGGCACCTGGGGAAGAGGAGCTGTGCTGGGGCTCAAAATGCAGGGTGAAGCAGGGCTGTCATGTAGAGAGCCTTAAAAAAAAAAAGAAAGGATTTTGTGATACTGTGTGCAAGGTGCAGTCAGTGTTTCCAGGCTGGCAGTCCAGTGTGTCACCTGTTACCCCAAGAAAGCCCAAAAGCCAGGTCCCCCAGAACAGCTTCATAGCTGGTTTGTAGTGCCGCCTGCTCAGGTCAAGGCTAAGTCTAAGGTGTCACCCGGCACAACCTCCCGAATACGGCCGGTAGCCACGAAGTCTGTGTTTTGTTTGCATTCGGACTGGTGGGAGTTGAGCTCCCTAATCTGGCTCTCTCCAGCAGCCGTGCCGTATCACGATCCTTTTAGATATGGATGATTTTGCTCCACAGGCTGCTCGTGAGCAGCAGGATCTACAAAGTGCCAGCTCATTTATTCGGCTTGGATCCCACTAAGCTCTCCCTGGTTTTCATGATGCCTCAAGCGGCCAGCTAACTCTGTGTTCCTTTCTTTCAGCTCTTCCACGTGGCGTATGTCCTGATCAAATTTGCCAATTCCCCTCGTCCTGACCTCTGGGTGCTGGAGCGATCTACTGACTTTGGCCTTACCTATGAGCCCTGGCAGTATTTTGCCTGTAAGTATGCCAGCGTTACAAGAGAGCTGCAGCTCAGTGCCAGGTAGCAAGGCCACAGTGAAGATGGCTCTTTGTGCAAGTACTGGGCTGGGTTTGGGGTTGTTTCTGTGTCATCGCTGTGATGTCCTCTGTTTCTTCTGCTCAGTAAGGCTGCAAGAGTTGAAGCTCAGATCAGAGCAGCTGAGTGAAGTTGTGGTGCTCCTCAGGGCAGGAGAACTTTTCTGTTCCCTGAGACTAAATGTGTTTTTAAGGTATTGCCATTGGTGCCCACCCAAATCTGTGTAGGTGGCAAAGTTGGCACCAGTATCAATAGTTGAGCATTGCTGATCTAGGTCTGGAACGTGAAGATTTCTTATCGTCTCCTCCCCTGCCCTCCTCTTTCTGTCTGTCTGCCCTGTGCTGTATCCAGACTGGCATATTTCAGCTCCTCCAGAAGCAAACCAGTGGCTCGCTTTCAAGTGGCTGCTGTAACAGAAAAGTCTGGAGGCAGAAAACCGTCCTCTTGCCCATCTCGGTACCGGAGATCGGATACCGCCAGTGCAGGGCAGGAAACTGCTGTCCTGCTGCTGTGCAAGGTGGGATCAGAGGGAGGCAGCTGGAAAGGATGGCTGCAGAGATCCAGGCTTGTGCATTTGACTTCCCCATTCCCTGATTAAAACCTGATCCCTTTAGAAACAGCTGGTTCTACAAAACTCTTCTCCCAAAGGGTCTATGGGATAGCCAGATGCTGAGGAACTTGTTAACCACCAGACCCTCCCAGAAGCAGCAGCAGTAATTGGGAGAAGATGTGAGTTAAGATCTACAGCCAGAGCTTAAAACCTGGCAAGGAAGGACCTCAGAGCACTCAGAGGCTTTGCCCGGGGCTGCCCCTAAAGGCTTATATTTCTGGCTTACCTGTCAGCCCGTGCTTTAGCTTTGCTGGCCTTTTCTTGTGCAGGAAAGAGCTGCAGCCATTTTACCTGGTGTGTTGCCTTAGCGTGGTAGCTCTTCTCCAGTGCGGATGTTTTCCCCTCTACTGTTGCTAGTGGGGAATTACTGCTGTCAAATTGCCTTTTTTTTTTTTTTTTACCTTCTCTGAGAATTTCCCTTCCAGCTCTGAAGCCTCTCTTGGGGCCTGTTACTGTCACGTTATTGCACGGTCCGGGGCTGAGCGGGGAGCTCTTATCCCGCTTGCTTGTTCCTGCATGTGGTGGCAACGCTGCAACGTCTGGAGTCCTCTTCCCTCCCGCACCATCACACCCCTAAGCCACCCCCCTCAAGAAGCAACATGCAGTGATACAGCCCAGTGGAAAATTCCCATGGAAATAAAGAGGAGGCTGCTCCAAAACCTGCCAGATTAGCTAGCACAAGAAGTCCTTTGCGGAGGTTTATTTTTGGCACGGGGAGTTCTGTAGGTGGTCTAATAAAAACACTGGTCAGTTCAGTAAGAGGGTTAAAAGCAGCCAGCAGAAATGTAAGCGTTCTCCAGAGATGCCAGCAAGCCTTGCTGTGGGTGACACCATTCCCTCCGGCTCAGCGCTGCCCCTCGAGCCCCGCTCGTCGTGGGAAGTGTTTGGTTCCCCAGGCTGCCCCGGGTCCCCCGGTCAGGCTGCTGAAGTGCTTTTGGGCTTAGCTCTGTGGGAGGAGGAGAGAAATGACTGTCGTGGAAAGCATCTGTTGGTGCAGCTGATGGGCTCTCTCAGGGAGAAGGGTCTGGAGGGACCGTGGCAATGCGAATCCTCCGTGCATTGCGGCGGGGAGGCACCGTGCTTTCCTCGGCCACCAGAGGAGAAGCAGGAGCGCTGGGGACAGATTTATGGTGGTGTTTATCCACATGAAGGGTTCCCCACGCAGCGTTTCAAATGGTGACAGGACATGAAAGATGCTTGGTCCCAGCTGTCCGTCCAGGCCCGCAGAGCCTTGCCTGCCCCAGCTCGGTTGTGCAGGGTCAGGGTGCAGGATTAGCCCGTTTCGTCTCGTTTTGCTGGGCAGTGCCACTACGGAGGGAGGCAGCCGTAGCGCAGAGCGAGGCTCCATCCTTTTCTCCGCTGAGGGTACGCTTCCCCAGTCTGCTGCTTCCTTAAAGCATTGCTGTGGTCTGAGGCTGATGTTTTAGCTGTTTAGCTTTTTCAGGTCAGCGTCAGAGTGCCTGGCTTCTGGCTCACACGGTTGTGTAGATTTGTAATAACTGGAGGAGTTTTTTGGTTTTCCTGAGTAGCTGCTCTTGCTGAGCATCCTGTCTCCATGCCCAGCCGTGGCAGTGCTCTGCAAATCAGTCATCTTGAGCCAGTGGCGACAGGCTCCTCGCCTGGGGCTTCAAAATAAATTGCCTTGAAAAAAGCACCTAGTGAAGCAAAGCTTGGCAGCCAGAGACCTGATGTTAAATGTTTCCACACCATCTTCCTGTGGCTGCAACTGAGCTCCTGCTGTTGCCAAAACAGTGTTGTGTGGAGCGAGGCCACGTTGCTGGAGATGAGGTGTGGGAGGGTGCAAGCCAGAGGTGAAGGCAGGGGAGGCGGAAGCTCTCTGTGCTCCCCCCTTCCTGTTCCTCCTGCCTGGCTTAGCCTACCAGTGCAGCGTGTGGAGTGAGGGGCATGCCTCCTGGAGGCACATTGCAACAGGTTTTGGAGGTTTATTCCCATGAATTAGGCTAACATGTCCCCAGCAGCTCCCTGTGTGAGCTGAGCAGCACTGGCAGGAGCCACAGGCTGTGTTGGCTGCCTTGTCCTCCTCCTTCTCCTTGCGGAAACACCCACAGGAGCACTGCAGCGATGTGTGCTTTGGCACGCACTGCTGAGAGCTCCTGGTACAGGTGAAACAGGAGCGGGAAGGAGCAGCAGCCTTTGTCCCAGGCTCTTCCCCGGGGGAACAGCCCCAGAGAGTGGCACTGTGTAGGTTTTTGCATGGGTAGATGTGGGCGCTCACCACCCTGCACAGTCAGGTCCTGAGCTGCCCCCAGCACGTTCACTGTGGGTTGGTCGGCTCTGCCGGCACAGGGATGTGAGACATCCTGGGGACGAGAGCACTGGACTTGCAGGAGCGGCTGTGCAGGGAAGCCAGGATGCTCCTACAGCTGCAAGGAGACTCTTGGCATGCAGTGTCCCCAAAGCAGGTTGCAGGGCCAGCAGTGCGACTGCCTGGCTGTGCCTGTCCCCTGGCTTTAGCCAGCCTTGCATTGCCACTTAGTGGCAGGAGCCCTCGATTGCTGTTTCCAAGGGGTGCTTCTGGGTGGCTTCAGCATTTCTGTTTTGTAGCATTGGTTTAAGAGCAATTGCAGAGTTCAGAGCAAGGTGGGAGAAGGAGATGTCCTGCAGGCAGTCACTCTGCTTCTCCCAAACACCGCAAGCCCCCTCCCCACACCTGCATGTCCACCCTGCCTGATGGGTGTGGTGTGGGTGTGGGCTGTGGTTTGTGGTTGCTCCCATCGTGTGGTTCTGTGCTGGCTCACTCTTTGGGAATTACCCAAGAAGTTAAGGAGCCACATGAATGTGATGGTACAAGCTCCTACATCAGGAGCAGAGCTGTAGCAGCAAACAGTCCTCCTTCAGTTCAGCGGGAGCAGTATAGCAAATCCAGCGCACCAGCAAGGCAACAAATTCAGACCAGGCTCAATGCCAGAATTAAGGGGTGGGTTTCTCTGGAGGTGGTTGCAGTAGGTACATTGGCCATTCTCACTTTCCTCATTTACTGCAATGAGGTGATTTAGGGGATTTTCTGACCATGCCTAGTACTCTCACAGTGACTCCCCCCCTTAATGGAGTATGTGTATGTAAGCAGTGATAGAGTTAATGATACAAAGCAATCAGTATGTAGTAAATGCTTAACAAAGAGTATACACCCTTCTCTCCTGTTGGTCAGTGTGGGAAAATCAATACAGGGCTCTGAATTGTTTCTTTTCTCTTACTCCTCTCATCTCTGGTTGATGAACAGCTTCCAAGAGGGACTGCATTGAGAAGTTTGGACTGCAAACTGTGGATCGTATCACCAAGGATGACCATGCCATCTGCACTACTGAGTACTCCCGGATCGTGCCTTTAGAAAATGGGGAGGTGAGCAATTGCACGTTTTCATCCCCTGGAGTTTCCAGGGTTTCTCAGTGACTGTAGGTACTCTTATTAGTTGGTTCCCTCTTGCCTTTTGGATGCCACTTAAACTACTCAGTTAAACCAAATGAGACTGGCAGGGAACTGATTTCAGTCGTCTTGAAGGGAGGTACAGTTTGGGTTTGGCTGAAGGAGATTAATTTCCTCCCACCTCACAGGATTACACAGATCTGCTTTCCCTCCTTGAATTCACAGATTGTTGTCTCTCTGGTAAATGGGCGCCCAGGAGCCATGAACTTCTCCTACTCTCCTCTGCTGCGGAATTTCACAAAAGCCACCAACATCAGACTGCGCTTCCTACAGACAAACACTCTGCTTGGGCACCTGATGGGCAAGGCTTTAAGGGACCCTACAGTGACAAGGAGGGTAAGGCAGGCCTTAATACCTCTTGCTAATGAGGTGGAAGTGTTTGAGGGCTGTGCATGCCACCTTTGGGGAGAAGACATCCCTGGATGTTGCCTGTGGGGATTTTCTCTCTCTGTGCTTGTGCTCCCCAAGCTGAAGGTGTCTGCAGCGGATGCCGCTGCTGCTGTGGCTGGAGCTGGAGGCTGCTTGGGAAGAATTGTGCCTAGCACCAACAACACGAAACTGGGAAACACCTCTTAGTGTTGCATGTGGCTTTCTGGCTGCACTGAGAGACCTGACTTGTAGCTAGCGGGCTCTCTTAGTGGTGGTGGGTCTTATCATAGGCAGATATTGCAGCCTACAAGGTCCAGCTTGTCACCGTAAGGGAAGTATCCCAGCATATCATTTTACTGGATAAATCCTGCTGAATCCTGAGTAGGGCGCTTATTCATAAAGATATTAATGGCCAACTTTTCTTGTGCTCTCCAGTATTACTACAGCATCAAAGATATCAGCATTGGAGGGCGCTGCGTCTGCCATGGCCATGCAGACGTCTGTGATGCCAAAGACCCTAATGACCCTTACAGGTACATCTTTTTTTTTTCACTTTTCCTGAACTCATAATAGTGTTTTTCACTATTGTTTGTGGCTCTGCCCTGAGAACAAATCAGCAACTGGTCCAGCCAAAGTAGCAAAAATTAAACATTTGTCAGGCTATTTTTCAGCCAGATCAGCTCCCTAGTCTGGTTTCCCTGCCCACAGCTTTGCCGTCCTGATGGGAGCAGGGTGCTGGAATGGGAGGGTAGGTGCGCAAAGCCGTTACTGTTGTTGAACAGGGAGGTTTCTCGTCAAAGCCCAGGGCTAGTTTCTGAACTTGTTCAGAGAAGTCACTTGCTTCCCAGGTGGCTTCTCACGAATTGGGGCAGTGCTCTCATAAATAGATGGTCTCCCAAGAAACCAGACTCCACTGCCCAGTTCTACTCATAAGAACCATAGATTGATTATGTACGTAGCTAAACAACTACTCTTTGCAGAAGAACAAGAGGATGTAAAGCAGTTACATTTTGGCTCATGGGACTCTTCCCATCCGCCTTGGCAACTTGAAATGCCAAAGAGTTGCTTCAGACCATGAAAGTGTTGCTTCTTAGCCATCTGTTTGCAGCCTGAATGTTGCCTTTATGAAAGGGATGGGTAGGTTCAGCTGGATGAGGGAAGCTTGTATTTCTTTCTCATCAGGATCATGTAGAGCTTTTGGATCTTCTAAAAGAAAATTCCAGTGAGTCCCAGCCAAGGTTAAAAGCTGCTAAGTGTTAAAACAAAGATGTATTGAAAAGCAAGTCTGCATTAGTGTGCCTAACTCTGTGACAAAGGGAAGTTTCATAAATATTTGAATGTACAGTTCCTTGTTTTTATTTTAGACTCTGGTGTTGCTGGATGCACAGTACACCCGTGTACCAGGGCTTCATGGTGCCAAGTGATTCTTTAACATAGAAACGTCCTGACATTTCTTGGGTGTATCGATGGCTCAGGGTTCTCCAGGAAGGGAGGGAAAATCAAGGGAGGAGAGATGTATTGGGATCCTTGTTCAGTGCCACTTCTGTTGATGACTGTCTCTGCCTCCCAGAATTGCCCTCCTCCACTCTCATTTGGATGCATTTGGCATCTTCGCTCTTGGCCCCAAACTGTGCTCTAATGTTGCAGCACAGGTTCGTAAGCAGCTGTTGCATTTCACCCAGAGCAGATCATGCTTGCCTGGAGGAGAAAACATTTCCTACTTGGGTGCTTTGTACAGTCAGCACGTAACATCTGTAAAGCCCTTTGGGATACATCAGGACAAAGAAGTTGGTAAATAGAAGAACTTCTCATGGCATTGCTGTACCCTGTTAGCAAGCCCAGGAGCATGTAGAAGTCAGCAGAAATATGATACTTCCAGTTGAGAAAACAAGTAATCGGTGAAACGCTGCCATTCTCCAAGGCTCCAGCAGCAGCTGTGTCCGGCCTTCCCACTGAAGCGGGCACTGCTGGGCAGTCATCCCACCCCTCTTGCCCTGAGGTAGCACAGGGCCAGCACGGTGATACTTGCCATAACGCTGCATGACAAGAGGCATCGCAGAGGCAGGTGGGGCTCAGACACACTGTCCCTTCGTGTCATGGGCCCCAGCTGTCAGAAACATACCATTCCTTCAGAAATCTGTGCGACCCGTCTGAGTAGCAGATGCGCTGTCCTGTTGTCCCCCTCTGCACATGTCCTGCCTCTTCAGATGCCGATGTGTGACAGCAACAGGGCAAGGAAGTGCAAATAGAGGGAGACAAGGAATGTGAATTGGCCCGGCCCTATTAAAAATCCCAGTTATTTCTCAGCCTGTCTGGGAGGTCTCTGTTTTTCATTTTAACTTCCCTCTTCTGCACATGCCTGTGTTTCTTGTGCCTGTTGCCCAGAAAGGCAGGATGAGCACTTTGCTGAGATTTCTAGCTCACCTCACCTCTATCAAAGACTTTAGGACGTGTTGGAGCATGTTCGTGAGCTGACTTCCTGGCCATAAATGATAATGTTTATCCAGCTTTGGAAAGTTTCTCTGAAGTGCCAAGTTACGGAGGCTGCACATCCAGCTGTGTTCAGTTGGCAGCACGTCTGGTCCCTGTGTGAGTGTGTACGTGCAAGGGCCTACAGCCTCCTCAAGGGTCTTTTGCACTTTTCACAACTGTCTCTCTTTGCCCCAAGGTTCAATAGGCTGAATTAAGCAGAGGGAAGGAAAGTTCTCCTGCTTAAAGGTGAACACCAGCAGGATCAGGCACAAACCCTTCTCCTGGCAAACCCCGTGAGCAGTGAGATAAGTGTCAGCAGGGACCTGGCACGTTGCAGATGGAGAGCCCAGACAGGAATCTTGTGTTAACATGTGGCTGCTGTTGATGTGAGCTCAGGAGAACCCTGCAAGTGCTCTGCATCTGTCTGATAAGAGCAACTGTTTCTGTGGGTTCACTGCCCCATCAGGGATGCCACAAGCAAGAGAGGAGACAACCGGAGAGTCCAGCTGCTGCTTCTGTGCCCCATGCTGAAGATAACCAGCAAGACAACAGCAGCCTGGCTGGTCAGAAGCAGATCTGCAGAGGGAGATCAAGGATGCTTTCCCACTGCTGAATCCTGAACGGTAGCTTGCTCTTTCGCATTTTGGAAGAGAAGGGGCCACGTGTGCTGGTAGATTTGTGCCATCTGTGAGCCCCTTTTGCAGGTGGTTTTCCCTCAGTACAGTCAGAAGCAGTTAGAGGAAGGGGCTTTTTTTTTTTCCTTGATCGTGCTACTCAGATGTCCCGGCCAAATCCAGATGCTGTAGGGCTTGTGTGCCGCTCTCAGCTCTGACACAGCTGCTCGCTGGAAACTGTTTACACTCTCTATTATTGAGCATCAATTCCAGTGGGAAGACTGTGGTTTTATCTTTTACAGCAGGACGACCAGAAAATATGTGCTATGTGAACACAGCCGCTCCCTCTTCTTCCTTGTATATATTCAATCAGTGAAATATTGTAGCTTATGCACGTTTGTCCATAATTCATTAGCAGCTCGGATCAGCACAAGGTGTGGTAAAGCTGCCGTGATAGATGAGCTCTCCAAGAGGTCATTGCTGACTCCAGACAGCAGAGACTAAACAAATAGCTCCTTCTCCACCTGAAATGTGCATCTTTACTCATTGAGTGCCATCTTTTTGCATTCTGGGAGCTGAACCAGTGCTTTTCAAACATCCTGAACATTAAAGAGCCGGGGTGCGTGGCTGCAGCCACGTCCCTCCAGCCAGGGAGTTAAACACCGCTCAGCAGGTTTATAAGTTCCCTGACTCAGTGACTGTCTTTCTCCACACATATGTATATGGGTGTTAATCTTGATCTCCAGCTGCTGTCATGGAAAAACTCATAAAATTTTGTTTCCTTGGAAGAGCTGAGTGGCAGTCAGCCAGGTGAGAGGTCTGCAGGTGGTTTCATTACAGAGGCATGGCCGAGGTTTGCCTCTCATTGAGTCTCCCCCTTGGGTCTGCAAAACATGGGGAGAACAAAGTTCCTGGTGAATGTTTCAGGGCTCATTTCTGCCACTCAGGCTCCAGCCAGTCTCTCAGGGGCTCAATTTCGTGCCTGGACTCTGCTGGGCATAGCCCAGCCTGTGAATGTGGGTAAGGACAGGGCATCACAAGTGCTCAAAGAGCTGGCTGCAGCCAAGCGTTCCATGGCGTCTGCAAGGGGAGGACTGCCAGCAGGGCTGGGAGCAGGGCCAGGACCTCCTGCCTCTCGGCCCCTCTGGCTGAAGCAAACGTGCTGAGTGTGGATCCTGCCCGCATTCCCCCAAACTTTCAGATCATCCCGTATTTCGTTCAAATGGGTTCACTTGTCCCATGCTGCTGCCTCTGTCTGGCTATTCACTATACCTACATTTGCAGTGCCCACATCTTAAAAATCCATGTAGGTGGAAACCATGACACTCAGCTCACTGCAGCCATGGAAGAGTGTGTCTGCACCCCTGCATTTCACCCGGAATGACTGCTCCATTTGTTTCTAATGTTTTAAAAAATTTCATTTATTTTTAAACGCTGCTTTTGAATGGAAAGGCATTGGAGAAGGGAGAGATGGGAGTGGCAGACCAGCCCTGAGGGGAAATGAGTAATCGCACAGATAAAAGCTGGAACATGCTGTATTATCCATAAGTCTAATACAACAGAAAGCGTTTGTGTTGGATGGGAATCGCCTTCTGCTAAGTGGAAGTTTTGGAGATGATGTCACTGATGTTAATGAATCACCGTTGCGGTCGAGCAGGGACGAGATCCGTCGGTCAACCGTCGAGATTTCTTGCCTGGCGCCTCTGGAGCCGCCTGTTTACCCAGCACAGCCCTGCCTGTGCTGGCTGAGAAAAGCAGGAGGTGCATTTCACAGGGAGCGTGGGGCCAGCATCTGCTAAAGGACTTAATTCAAATTTCATGGCCTTCCTCTCTGGAAGCACGGGTCTACCTGGAGGAGCAGATGGGACCCGTGTGGCCCCATCGCTCTCTGGCTCTGGGCTAGCCTTTATTCCTTTCATGCTGTCCCTGCACAGTGGTGGGGAACATCTTTGTCTCCCTTCACCACAGCTCCCTCTCAAGTAATTTACTTCAGCTCAGGTTCCTACCATTGCCACCTCCAACCATTTCACATTTTATTGTCTGTAGAGCTGGCTAAGCAGTGGCACACTGATTTTTCTCTAATCCTTGTCTCCCTGTGAAGAGGAGTGGTGGTGGCGGAGAAGGGAGAGAATGGCACTGGAAGAGCAAAGTTTGGTGTTTGGCTCAGAAAAAAAATAATCAGCAGTTCACAAGTTAAAAAAAAAAAAAAGCCTTAGAAGCCTCTTGTCCAGAATGTTTGGATTAACCATTATCACTCATTTGTGTATCTGACTATCGATAGTTAGGCACAGCAGGGTTGTGTGGTGGCTCCCCATCCTACGCGTCCCTGTCATTGCCACAGGCTTGGCTGTACCTCGTTCCTCTCCCTTGCAGGCTGCAGTGTGACTGCCAGCACAACACCTGTGGCGGCTCCTGCGATCGCTGCTGCCCCGGCTTCAACCAGTTCCCGTGGAAGCCCGCCACTGCCGACAGCGCAAACGAATGCCAGCGTAAGTTGGAGTTGGGTTTTTCCTTCCTTTTCCCAGCTGTTTTGCAAAGCACAGATGGACCGCTTTTCACCAGCCCCTTGACGTTGCGGTGTAGAGAAGCCATTCGCCGAAAGGCTTGGGTTTATGGTGCATGGCGCTGGGTGAAGCAGAGATCACTGGCGCTGCAGAGAGGACAGTTTGCGCGGTGGTTAATTGTGCTCAGTCGAGGCTCGCGCAGGGAGGCCTGCTAGGTCGGTACAGGACTTTGATTCTGCTTAAGTTCCAGTTCCTCCTCTGTGTCCAAGGGTTTGTGCAGGCAAGTCTCGTTGCTCAATTCTGTCTCCAAGATGAATTACATTTGGATGTGTTTACATACAGGACATCTTTATTTGTCTAGAGAAACCTTTAGTAAATGCCGACAGTAGAATTTATGCTGCACTGGGAATGCAGAGCATGGAGCATAGCTGCATCACACGATCTCTTATAAACACAGGGCGGCAAAGGACAGTTGGATCTTAATCCTATGGGTTTATAAAGAACACCCTCACCATGTGCTGAACTTTACAGCTCACCTCCATCCCGGATGGGATAAAAGAGGCGAGAACCTCTAAACCAGACTACTTGAGGCCCCAAAGTTGGGTAATTTCTCTTTCTCGTCTCTACATGCCTGCACATATTTTACTTATGATTTTGTGCCTGCTGCGTTTTTTTGGTTGCAGACTAGACTTTGTGAGAGAGTTGCTGCTTCTGCGCTTTTGAACTGCAAGACTTCTGGGAGCTTGGGTGATTATGTAATGCCCCAGATGCATTCGAGCATCTTTGCTTGTTGAAACGTAACCCATCCAGTGTCAAACCCACGAGGAACAGTTCATATCTTGAGATCCAGCTGGCGACGGAAGGACCTCCGTGGACTTGCAGCTTGGCTAACGTCTCTTTGTATTTTCAGCTTGCAATTGCAATGGCCATGCCTACGACTGCTACTATGACCCAGAAGTGGATCGCCACAAAGCCAGCAAAAGTCGCGAAGACAAATTTGAAGGGGGAGGTGTTTGCATTGACTGTCAGGTAGGCCTGAAGGGCTCCTGCGGAAAAGGCTGTTGCAGATTCTTGTGTTTGTTTTTGCTGTCACCCTGGAGTTCAGCCTTGCTGGCAGCTCCGCCAACGCTCTGTTATCTTAATTAGGTCTCTCCCTAGAAATTTAGTCTCTTTGCCATAGATTAGAGCGTGCACCACTAACGAAAACAGCACTTGGGTTCCTAGCTGTGCTCTGGGTAGTAGCGTTACCTTTCTGATGCTTTAGGGTTAGGTCTGCTGAGGCACTGTGCATTGGGAGCAACAGGTTGGTGCTGAGCACAGTGGAAAGTCCCTGCATAGTTTGCAGTATTCAGGTGCTGCCGTCTCTCTGACCACCAAAATGCCAATCTCCTTAGCTTCTGAACTTCCCAATGAAAGTGGGAAAGTAGCTCTTCTGCTCCCAAGGTGACTGTGAGCTGGTTAATTCACACAGTGGCGTGAAACTGGAGTGACTTTTAGCTGTGCTTTCTTGCTGGGAGGAAACAGATTCCTCCCATCCTCCTAGCACAAAGTGGTCAGGACATTTTACTATCTGAAGCAAGTGAAACGGGCTTGAGGTCAGATATGAACCTGAAACTTCAACTGGGCTTATGGGAGGATACACACTTTGCAGGAAATGCTTTGTTTTCAAATTGGTGGAATTTTGAGCAGATTTAGGTCTTCTGCGTGCTGACACTTCTGAGTTGCTCCCTCTGGACCCTGAAGCTGTTAGTAAATCTGGCAGATGAACGTGAATCCTGCGGGCAGAGGAACTGATGCCTCTCTAACCCACTGTCTTTCAGCATCACACCACTGGCATTAACTGCGAGAGGTGCATCCCAGGATACTACCGGTCCCCTGACCACCCGATCGACTCTCCGTACATTTGCTATCGTGAGTGTGATTTCCTCTGCAAGCTGTAGGTGCCTGCTTGGACTTGATGAAGCTGCGGAAGGTGGTCTGAAGGATTGGGCTGAGAGATTTTTCTGGTGCAGGGAGTCCAGCACCATGAGATGTGGCTGTGTGGGCGGTTCCTGCTGCAGCTGGCATTGCCCATGGAAATGTATGTGTCCATGCAGCCGTGCAGACAGTATGTGTGTCTGCAGCATCC
Source organism: Pelecanus crispus (assembly GCF_030463565.1). NCBI lineage: Eukaryota > Metazoa > Chordata > Aves > Pelecaniformes > Pelecanidae > Pelecanus > Pelecanus crispus. Next base: position 4,109,921 of record NC_134656.1, read on the forward strand.
ATGAAATCAGAAGTGGTGGCATGTTCTAAGGCTGGAATGAGCTAAAAATATATTGTTACCCCTGCTGTTGCCTACAGGGCAGTCCAGTCTTAACTGTCATCTCTGTGCCCTTTCAGCTGGCATTTGCAGACCATTGCTTTCCGTGCCCTAAGGCAGGGATTTCTGGGGTTATATCCATTTTGCTGGGGAGCCCAGCTCATTCTGGTAGCTGTGACACATCAGCTGTTCTGCACTGCGTCCCTGTGGCAGTATGCCACTGCCACCTCGCCGGGGAAACTGGGGTCTCCTGGAGAAGCAAGTTGGGGCTGTGCTGCTTTACTTGGGACCCTGCAGTGGGACAAGCACAGTCCCTTTTGAAGAGGCAACATCACACTTTTTATTTTTTGGAGAGAATTTACAGCAGATGGCGGGGTCTCTTGTGGTGGCTCTGTGTCGTAGTGATGCTTCTGTGGTGCTCATGGCTGGCCAAGGGGCTCAGTTTGTGACAACCACTGCCGGCTTGTCCCTCTCTGCAGGCTGTAACTGTGAGTCTGACTTCACCGATGGCACCTGCGAGGACCTCACTGGCCGCTGTTACTGCAAGCCCAATTACACGGGGGAGCACTGTGATGCCTGTGCTGAGGGATACCTCAACTTCCCCCACTGCTACCGTAAGTGGGGGGTGTGGGGTGGCCAGGTCTGGGACCCCACAGACCCAGCGGGTGCAGGAAGGGCCAACAGCTCCAGCTGGGGCTGCTCTCCAGGTGCCTTTTCCCCGTGCCACATGGCACTCCTGTCCTGGGAAGAGTTCCTGAAGGTGGGAACAAGCTCGCATTTGGCTTCGGTGGAAGCTGGATCACAGCTGAGCTGGGCTGAACCTGGCTCTCTGGAGTCAGTGGGAGCTTCCCGTTTGGCTGGAGTCTCATCTCTCACTTTCTGTGAAAGACATCTTTCCAGAGCCCAGGTTAATAATGGTTGTAATGGATCTTTGTTTAGTGGGATGTCTGCGCTTTGTTCCATGTTCCACATTTTCATTCAGCCTGTTCAGCTTTGGGACTGTCAACCCTTTGACATCCCGACAGGATTTCTTTGAGCACATGTGATGACCTGTGCAATGTCTCTTTCTCTGTGTAGCCGTTCCAGCTTTCACTCACAACGATACTGGAGAACAAGTGCTCCCTGCAGGACAGATAATAAGTAAGCAGTGCAATTTTCCTTGCTGCTTTGGCAATCACCACGCTATTATTGCTGTTATATCTCAGTACACAATGCAAGATCAGGTCTTCAGCTTACTGGGCACATATGTTGTAAGAAACAGCCGTGACACAGAGTGTTTCTGAGAGAGGAAGGCAGCTGAGGGGTGGGGGAAAAGAAGTTTTATGATCCCTTTTTATAGATAGGGAAACTCTAGCCCAGAGTGGTGGTGTGATTGTGTGCTATTTTCTGGGGTCCAGTCTGTGTGGGTACGTCCCTTCTGGCCTCCCTTTAAGGAACCCCCCAAGACCACAGAGGGGCTGTGGCTGAGCTGGAACCCAAGCCGGGTTCTCCCAAATCTTGGCCTCTGGGTTTAGATACAGACCTGTCCTTCTGCCACACCTGCATGCCCTGCATTTTCCGTGTGGTGGACGGTGCGGCGGGTCCGTGCCGATGGCCCCCTCTGCACAAAGCTGCGGGTAGCCACTTCCTCTGTTGTTTTGAAAGCTCACCTGCGCCCTCATCCCTGCTCCCCTCCGCCTCCCTCTTCTCTGATGCTCACTCTTCTCGGTTCATCTCCTCCCTTGTGCTTGTTTTTCATCTTTTCCCACCAAGTCCTCCCCTGTCTCATGCTCCCCAGTGCGCGCCAGATAACCTTTTCCTTCCTTCTGATATTTTAAACTCTGTATCTTCCAGACAGGTTTTTCTTTCCTGAACTGGAATTTCTCACTTCCCTTCTCATTTCCCTGCCTCCCCCTCCCTCTGGTTCTTGGATGGGTTTTTGCCCTTCCCTCTCCCAGCCCAGCACCCACACCGCTGCTGTGGTGAAGGCAGGGCTGGCCAAGGGCCTCGGCAGTGCTGGCCAGGAGCACCCGCCTGCCCTGGCAGCGGGAAGGTCTTGGGTGCAGCTGAGCATGGAGTTACCAGAGAGAAACCCCAAACACCACCCCGGTTAGCTGAAAGCTTTGGTTATTCCTGCTCAGCTGTTGGGCAGTGCTGCATGAAATCAGCCCTGTCTGGGCTTGTGCAAGCAGCGTTTGTCTGCCCCATGCGTTGCCCGTCCAGCAGCTTGCGCATCTGCGTGATGCCGAGGTCTCTCCTAACCACCCTGCAACCCCACGAGCCAGGCACGCTGGTCGCCTGGGCAGGGTTTGGTTCAAACATTTGCGTCTGGTAGGAAAGCTAGTAGGATGCAAATGCTTGAGCTGTTGCCTCTCATGGCAACTCCTTCCCTGTCCTTATGGGACCTCTGCCCAACAGCAGAGATCAATTGACAGCCATGTGTGGTGTTGCTTGTTGTGTGTCCCCACTCCAGACTGCGATTGCTATGCCGGTGGGACAGAAGGCAACGCCTGTCGCAAAGACCCTCGGGTGGGGATGTGCGTGTGCAAACCCAACTTCCAGGGAACACAGTGTGACCAGTGCGCTCCGGGCCACTATGGACCCAGCTGCCAGCGTGAGTGACTCGAGTGACTCAGGGGTACCGGCCCCCAGCTCGCCCTGCTCGCCTGCCTGCTGGGGAGGAGTGTGCCTTTCCCTGACCTCTGCTTGCACTGGGGAGGAGGAATTCTCCGGCCCCACTTCCAAGTGACAAATTCCCATGACTTCTGCTGGTATTTTCCACCCAGCCCTGACCCTCCAGCATCCTCCCAGCCTCGGGGGGCTCTTGAGAAATCCCCTATAGATGTGAGCTACGGGCTAGGCGTGCTTGCTGGCAGCTGTGTCCCCCATGATTTCTCTGCGTTTCTACCCCAGAGGAACAGGCGCTCTGGTTCCTTTCCTAGGAAGGGGAAGGACTAAGAAGCTGTTTATTTACTAGTGCCCTTGTTGCTTTCCAGCCTGCCAGTGCTCCGGCCCCGGTCAGTACGATGGCACCTGTGACAGCGAGACGGGGCAGTGTCTGTGTCGAACAGGATTTGAAGGGCACTTGTGTGACCAGTGTGCTCCCGGCTACTTCAACTACCCTCTGTGCCGGCGTGCGTATCTGTCCTCCCGTGGGCCTGGGTGGGCACGCACAAAGCCGGAGTCTTCTGGCAGGGTTTTGAAGGAGGACTGGGAAGTGGTTTTGTGGGCGTTTTGGAGGATATATGCAAGGGGCAGAGATTGACAGTTTGAACACTTAGAGCAGCGCCTAAATGCCTCTGAGAACCTCAGGCAAAAACCCATATCGCCCATGAGCTTTGCCCCGTGCTCCCAGCACAGGGCAAACGGTTTCTCTCTGTCACAGTGTGCGGCTGCAGCGCGGTCGGGACGCTGCCGGGAGGCTGCGACTCTGTCGGGAGGTGTTTCTGCAGACCCGAGTTTGCTGGGCCGCGGTGCGAGCAGTGCAGCCCTGGGCACCACTCCTACCCCCACTGCTACGGTAAGGGTGTTAACGTTCCGTTCCTGCTGGTCTGTCACCTTCTGAAAAAGTGCATATTTTTGCAAGACTTTGGCTTTTCTCAAAATCAAAACCCGTGGGGTTTGCACAGTGAATTTGGCAGGCTTGTTCTGGAGGTCGTGGATCATGCCAAAGCCTGGAAGACAAAGCAGTTTTTATCAGTCACACTTCCTCATCACAGCCCTGCTGTGACCTGGTTTCTCAGCTTATGCCTTTTTTTGTCTCTTTGGTGCATTAACCTACTAAACTGCTGAGGAGCATTGAATGGGCTGTGAAAAACCCTCAGTGGCGTTTTCCTGGTATGGCCATGACTCTAGCTGAAAACATTCCCTGTCTCTCCAGGGGATTAAGAAATTAATTTAGTTCTGATGGAAATAGCTAATTCCTGTGGGGCTAAATGACAATTCAGACTAGCAGCAGTTGGCCACAGATACACGTTTCATCAGACTATTGAGAGTCCTGCTCTTACAGCTTGCTCCTGCGATTCCCGGGGTGCGGTGGACAACAGCTGCAGCCCAGCTGGGCAGTGCCGGTGCCATGTGAATTTTGCAGGACACACCTGCAACCAGTGTGCCCTGGGCTTCTATGGGTACCCCAGCTGCACACGTGAGTAACCACTGTCGGATCTCGGGGAGGGAAGGGAATAGCCGCTACTGACTTTGTAATGGTTTTCCACTCCATAACCCGTCTCCCAGCGTTGTACGTGAATACAGTTGGCTCTTGCAGCAGGAATCAGTTTTCCTGTGTGCAGTTCACCTGGCTGTCTCATCTGACAGGCATGCTCTATAATGAGTAAACATCTCAAAGAAGTGCTTCCCCAAAAGCTGTGAGGTTTGTCTCCCCCAGTTCATTCACTGTCACTAACAGCAGGAGCTTGGGTGTGCCTGTTCAATTGGGAAATAAAACCCAGTCTGGAAGTACGGCCTCTAATCCAGAGACCTATTAAGAAACAGACCTGCAGAGTATGGCTTGGGGAGCAGCTGTGGTTTGGACTCTCTCCGAAAGCATTCTGTGCAGATGCACATAAAACATGTGCTGAATTGCATCTGCCTGCCCTCAGGCTTGAGTGCCTGCAGCCAGCGAGAGCGGGGCTCTGAGAGGTGTAAGCAAAGTCTCAAATCACAAGTTCAGATTATACCCTGGTGCCATGAGATGCTCAGATGTGGCTCACGTGACACATCCAGGCTCTTCGGGGCTTACTCCACCTTGGTTCATGCCAATGCACAGGAACAACTGTGCTGAAACCAACAGGAGTACGGTTATACAACAGGGTGAACAGTGAGGATCAGGATTTGGGATTTCATGTCAGCCCCAAATTCAGGGTGTCTGCTGGCATGGTGAGAGCTTTGCATCCACTTCCATGGGCACTGCGTCGCCCCTGGAGCAGAGCTGCTGGCGTCAGGGCTGAGCAATGCCCGTGGCAGGTGCCTGTGGCCCCAGATACTCTGCAGAGTCCTCCCCAGCTCTGGGCAGAGCGTCCCCATCTCCCTCCCTGTCGGCAGTCCGACTGGAAGCCAGATGTACTCTTATGTCTCCCAGCAAGAATTTACTGCTCATTAAAAAATAATCTGTGATACAATTTCCCTGAAGCAACAAAAGAGCATCATCACTCTCTTGCACCATACTAAATGTAGACGCCTGAGCTGTGGCCAGCTGGCAGAGCGCTGCTTGCAAATGCTGATGCCGGCAATATGCCTTTGAAGAGGCTGGAGGCATAGATGAAATGGTCTCACAGGAGTTCAGTAGTCACTTCTTTTTATTTTTTTTTTATTTTTTTTGGGTCTCATAAAGCAGTGTCCAAATTGCAGAGCTGTAGAGGAGTCACAGTAAGGAAAGAAGAGGAGAAGCTGGGTTTTTTTTAATTTTTTTTTTATCTGTTGTTTTATGAACAATGTTTTGTTGTTAGCCAGTCTGGGGGTGTCAGCCTAAAACGTCCCCTTTGGCAGGGATTTGAGGAGCACTGGCTGGGCAAGGAGGGCACGGGCAGCTCCCTGGCAGCCTGCTGACCTTTCATGCGATAGGGCAGCAGGATCTCTGTGTGCGTTTGCAGGAGGCCATGCAGGAAGCCGCAGAGCTGTCGCCCTGCCCTTGCCCTCGGCTGCTGGCAGTGCCATGGCTCTGTTGTTGGCCTCCTGACCACACGCAATGTCTGCAGGGCAGGCCCTGATGGCCGAACGCTGCTCTTAGGTGTTTGGGTGCAGACAGGCTTTTGTGTAGGGTCTGATCTGTCGCTGGTTGCTGACCTTTTGGGGATGAGATCACACATTCCCCTTTTTCCTTAACCAGAACTTCTTCCCCCTGCCAATGTACACGTAAATGTACGTGAATAGGTGTGATAAACATTGCAGCTTCTATTGTTTTTCTTAAAAGATGGGGTGTTTCTAACCAAAAGCAAAGAATGAGTGCGTATGTTATTTATAACCCGTGTTTCTGGCTGCTTTGATGGTGGCGAAGGTCAGGCAGACAAAAGAGGTTGGTGGTGGGAAGCCTTGAATGCAGGAGTCCCTGTGCCCTGCAGCTCCAGCAGTTGCTTTCCCCTCGTTTGCAGCTTGCCAGTGCTCCCGGGAGGGCTCTCTGCACAGCACCTGCGACCAGGAGACGGGGCAGTGCAGCTGCCGGCCCAAAGTGACAGGACTGCGCTGCGATAGCTGCGTGCCGGGCGCCTATGGATTTCCGCACTGCGAAGGTAGCCCCCCTCCTTCTCCTCCCTGATGTGGGGGGACTCTGGTGTCTTAGGACATAGCGGTGTGGTGCTGCTAAATCACAGAATCATAGAATAGTTTGGTTTGGAATGGGCTTATCATCCCCCAAGAGCTTTGCAAGGGAAGAAATAAACCCCCTTTAAGAACAGCTGGGGTATGAGCCATCTTTTTTAGACTGGATATAAGGAAGAAATTTTTTACAGTAAGGGTGGCAAAGCACTGGAACGGGTTGCCCAGAGAGGCAGTGGAGGCCCCATCCCTAGAAACATTCCAGGTCAGGTTGGACGGGGCTCTGAGCAACCGGATCTGGTTAAAGATGTCCCTGCTCACTGCAGGGGGTTGGGCTGGATGATCTCTAAAGGTCCCTTCCAACCCAAAGCATTCTGTGATTTTATAAATCCCTCCTTGTGTCTCTTTTCTAGTGGGCTCCTGTAACCCAGCAGGGTTGGTGATGGCAGATCCCTCGCTGGCCCCGGTGAGTATCAAATGAACCCACCAACCCCTGCAGGTTATTTTTGTGTGGTCCCCTTTTACACGCTTTGGGCCAAGTCCTTCCTTAAGCACAGCCTGGAAGCGGCCATTACCCACGCCAAAGTAGCAGACACCACTTCCAGCCACGGTGCTGCAAATTCTCACCTGCTCTTTTCTCCCCCTCCCTTTCCCCAGGGCTCCTGCGCGTGTCGGGCGTACGTTGAAGGCCCAGCTTGCGACAGATGCAAGCCCTTGTACTGGAACCTGACTCCAGAGAACCCCTACGGCTGCATGAGTAAGGAAATGGCATTTGTACGGCCCCAAAAAGTCCCCTCCGTGCTGTAATGGTGCAAGACCCAAACCTGAGCCAGTGGGGACCATCACTGCTGTGATACCCTTCCTTCCTTCTTCACCCTGAACTGATGTGTCAAAGCTGGGGTGGTCTGGGTAACCCCCACTTGAAGAGGGGAAAGACTGGAGTCTGGAGCTTCTTGCTTGGGATGAAACACAGGGCTCGTGCAATGAGTTGTGTCATTCTCAGCCCTCCCTGCAGACTTTGCACACTTAGGTTTTCTGCCAAACATGCAGAAAAGGCAAATGTCTTTAGCAGTTGTCCTCAACAGTAACTGTCCAAAATGAAATGTGAGCCCTTGTGCAGCACTACTCTTTACTTGACCAGTTCCCAGCTCCTCTTATCCCAGCCGGTGTCCTCTGGTGTGGCGTGGGTACTGTCCCCCATCAGGCTTCTTCTCAGGGGCTGATGGATCTTCTGGCTTTCTTGTTCATCTCCCTCTCTCCAGGCTGCAAGTGTGATACCAAGGGCACCATCAGCGGAATCGCAGAGTGCCAGCAGGTGGGTTTGCTCCTCTCTGCCTCCAGGCACCTCCGAGCGTGTGCTGTGTTGGGAGTGTTTCAGCTCTGTCTCTCCCAGCAGCTGCTGGAGAAGCCTGTCCTGATGCTGAGCTCTCAAAGGCTGCACCACGATCTGGGCTTGCATGAGAACATAGGATTAAGACCTGTCATAAATTAGGCACCTAAATATTTCGGGTCTGGCCCAGGATGCCTGGATTTTTGTTTGCCTGCATTGTTGGGTAATTTAACTTATCTGGCCCACCCACGTGCAGGAAGCATTGTAGAGCATGAAACTCAAAACGCTTCTCCAGTGCCTCAGACTAGAACCCAAATAACGGAGAAACAGCTTGGCCGTGATGAGCAATGGGAGGGAATGAGCTTCCATGCCTGCTTCTCTCCTAGGGCGATGGGCAGTGTTTCTGCAAACCGCACATCTGCGGCCAGTTCTGCTCGGCATGCAAAGATGGCTACTTCAATATGGAGAATGCAAATTACTTTGGCTGCCAAGGTGAGCCCCCTTCATGATGTGTTGGGTGAAGGAGCAGGGAGCCACAAGAGCTGACCCTGGAGCAAGTGGCTCTGCATATACCAACTGACTGTTGGATTTGGAGAGAAAGGGGCAGGAGTTGTCCCACCTCTTGCTTTTGACCATACCGTGGCCCAGCACAGGGGCTGGGTCTTGCTGTGGATCCGGAGACCCAAATTCACACTTTTGTCATTGTTGGACATGGGTCTGTCAGGCTGGGGAATGGCAGGCCAGGAAAGGTGCCCCTTTGGGTGCCAGAAACTGGTGTGTGTTAACCATTGGCCCTGTCCTTGCAGCTCTACCCCTTCCTCCTGTTGGGAGCAGGTGGGCATGGACATGTGGGGTTGGCTGCTCTCCATCATGCCCATGAGAAGCAGGGAAGGAAGAGTTCCAGCCGCTCTCAGCCGGCCCACGCGGTCCTGGCAAGGCTGGGAAGAGGGAGCGAGGCTGCTGCTGGCGGCAGGGCTGTGGCGCCCAGCCATGAGGGTTTGCAGACCTTGTTCTTCCCGCAGCCGTCAGCTGTCTGGAAATAGCTCAGCGCTGAGGTGGAGAGGAGCTGATCCAAGTGGGGCCGGGGCCAATATGAAAACGGATACAATGGAATAAAAATAGCGGCCCCAGCCTCCCCGCCTGCTGGGACGTGCCTTTGATTAGTGACCAGGAGCTCGTTAGTGTGGCGGGAATGTAAACAGGCGCTTCCTGCCCGCAGGCTGCCGGTGTGACGTCGGTGGGTCCCTGGGGCCATCCTGCGAGGAGCGGAGCGGAGCCTGTCGCTGCCGGCAGAGCACACGTGGGCCCACCTGCACCCAGTAAGCTGCTAGCGGGAGATGCACCTTGGGGTGCTGTGCCTCCTGTTTGCTTCCTCTGGAACAGTGTCCTTGGCCACCATGAGGATGGGGACCTCAGTGTCTGGGCTGCTGCCACATCAGCCATGTGCCTGGTGGAGGTGGCCTCTTGCCTCTCCATCCAGGTAGCCCGGCAGGTAACAGTGCCCTCTCTTCCCCAGGCCTGCACGGGACCATTATTTCCCTGACCTTCACCACTTGAAATTTGAGCTGGAAGAAGGCACCACGCCAGCCGGGCGGGCTGTGCGCTTCGGCTACAACCCCCTGGAGTTCGAGGGCTTCAGCTGGCGAGGATACGCACAGATGTCCTCTATCCAGGTACGCCTGGTGTCTCCATCCCAGCCCGGCTCCCCCTGAGGAGCTTGCAGCCCGTGGAGGACTGGCGTGCTTTTGGCACACATCTTTCACCCCACAGTGCTTCTCAAACCCCCAAAGTCACATGATGGCCAACATAAACAGCACAGTGTATATATAGCCTGTTTGTGCAGATATTTCCTGTAGCGCTGGGGATGGCATAGACTGATGAGGGGAAAGATCCTAAATTGGGAACCCCCTGACATCCTAATCCGGTTAGACAAAGGTGGCAGCTTGGTGATTACTTCCAGGGATGTCTATAAACACTGTCTCTGGGTTTCCTTGTGGCTCTTTCATCTGACTCTGCTCTTTCCTGCAACTCTCTGCATAACCTTCCCTCCCTTTTCCAAAAATAAATTAGCTCCTCCATGGCTGCCATGTTCAGCTTGGACCTCTTGTTACCATTCTGCCTCTGCTCTTGCTGTTAGCTGGTTTGCTGTAACAATGGTTTACACTAACCCGGAGTTGCCCTAGCCCTAGAAGTGATGCTATTTCATCTGTGACCCTTTTTTCTCCTCGATGGATTATTCTTCTGCACAGGCCCTGCCTGTGTGTGTGTGTTTGGGGATGGGGTGCAGGGCAGCCATTCTCTGATAGTCTTGTCCCATGTAAGATGTGCCTTATTCTGGTGCGTGTACTTTCAGTTTTCTTCACTTTTTCATGCTTAGGTAAAATAACAGAGGGGCCAAATGTGATAGCCTTTTCCTGTTGAATTTGTAGGTAGGAGCTAAGCAACGAACTCCTGTAGGCTCCCTTGAGAAAACCCCAGCCTCAAAGCTTAGGGATGGAGCTTATGCTCAAGCTCATGGCTTTTGTTTTGCATCCAGTGTTGGCATTTGAGATAGAAATAGGCCTTGACAGAAGGGCTAGCACGTGGCTTTCTGCTGGCAGGTCTCATCTGTAGTTTCCTCTCTGCAAGATCCTTCCAGTTTGCTCTCCAGTGGGAAGATTTGTGTAACTGGAGCTTCGAGGAACACAGAGCCCTCATTAGGAGTCTCCCTGGGCAGACCCCAGCTTTGCCCTGTAGGCAGGAGGGTATTTAAGCAGCTGCTTAGTTTCTCTTTGAAATGGGTAGGACTTAAGCATCTGCTTAACTGGAGTCTTCCTGAACATCGTCCAGGCAGGTGGAGGGCTTGATGAGGGCTGACGGCACCCATCAGTGGCACATTCCCCTAGCACAGCTAGGCCTTAGCGTTGCAGGTTCCTGGGGATGAGGCACCAGCTTCATTTGCAGCCTTCTCTGTAGGCATCTGGGCAGAGCCCTGCAAGCACAAGAGCAGGCGCTTCAGCGTTTGGTACCTGTTGGCTGGTTACGGCACACTAAGCCCAAAAGCAACATGCCGATACCAAAAGCAAGAACTTCTTAAAACCTTTCCTCTGGCATGGCATGTGCCCCAGGGTAGCCAAACCACCCTGCTGTGCCACAGCATCTTCAAGATGCGGGCAGGGCCTTTCCACCCGCTTCCCGCAGGCAGGTTGCTCCCTCGGTGGCTGGCCCCAAAAGGGACAGCGTCGCGAGGTGTCCATGCCGTGACTGTGCAGCAGGGTCGGTGTGCTTGTCTCCTTCTTGCGCTGTGGCATGTTGCTTTGGGAGCAGTGAGCCGAGCGGCTGCGCTTGGGCTGGTAGCTGTCGGCGGTGGAGGTAATTGAAGGTGTGCTCTGCTTCTCTCCCCTTTCTCTCTCCCACCAGCCCAAGGTAGTGGTGACTCTCAATGTGACCTCCCCCGACCTCTTCCGCCTCGTCTTCCGCTACGTCAGCCGGGGGCCTGCCAGTGTGGAAGGGAGGGTCTCGGTCGTTGAGGAAGGAAGGTTTAATGTTTGTGGCAACTGTAAGTGCATTTTTCACTTCTAGACTAACTCAGAGCATCCCACGCTGCGACCCTGCTCCTCTGCCCCTTCTCCTGCCCCAGGTGTGCTCGTCCCAGGTGTGCCCATCCCCAGTGTGCCCGTCCCAGGTGGCCGGCCAGAGCCGTGCCGTGGGATGGCAAGGGAGGGGGAAGAGAGGCAGGCAGGCAGGTAGGCAGGCGGGTAAGGCTCTCCCGCAGAGTGGGCGGGCGGTCAGGAGCTGGCCCCCCGGTGACGTGTGCCCCGTGTGCTTTTTTGCTTTTTGCAGAATAAAATCAGAGTCACTGTAGACGTGAAGGAGGCAGAGCTCTATCTGTTCCATGTCATCCTGAGGTATATTAATTCAGGAGGGGCCACTGTGTATGGCAAAATTACAGCTTATCAGCCACGAAGGAGAGGTAAGGATCCCAGACTGCTCTGCTCCCCTGCACCATCGCCACCTCCTCCCCATCCCAGGCAACCTTCTGCATCATCCTTTCCAGAAGACACTTCCATATGGCTTTACCCATTAGTCCTGCCCTTCCAATTGAAAGGCTGATTTGCCCCCTTTATTTAACAAAGCAGCAGCCAGCTGGTCCCCAAGTCCTGGGGCTGCACACTGAGGACTGTTACCAGCCAGGCTGGTGTGAGAAAAGGCCGTTGTATGATTCAGTACAACCTTGCCAGCACGGGACAAGATCACCCCAGTGCCCCAGGCAGAACTGAGTTGAGTTCCCACAAAACCAGAATGGGTCAAGTGCTGGGAACTGGATCCAAACTTTGGCAGCTGGACATGGTTTTATTTTGCAGGTGCCCTCATGTGGCAGTCCTGCCCTTGCCTTGCGCTTCTCCCAAACAGGCTGCTAGCTTCACACATGGTGTGGGGTTTGGAAGTGATGTGGAATTGCACGTGTTATACAGGCATTGCACTCTGGTGCAATGTCTTCTCATCGAGCCATGAGCTGTTGGAGAAGAAGAAGAGCCACCAAAAGATGGCTGAACAAGCCTAGAGACCTGGACAACAAATATTCTGGGAACTGATATGAGCAAGACTGCATGGGGACAGACCTGAGGCCATGCAAGTGCCCTAGTGGGTGGTTGGCCGATTGATTTTACCCCTTCTGATGCCACAGCCACATCGTCCTGCTGAAGCTCTTCCTCCAGACCACGTGCACAGCATAAGGCTGTTGACACCAGCTACCTAATTTATCTCTGTGAAGTTCTCTCCTCTGTCTTGAATTGACATAGAAGGTGTTCTGCCTTTGATGTGATATGCAAGGTTTGAAATGCCAAGATACTATTTTTCTAATTTTTTTTGAGGAGAAAAAAGGCTGGTTACTTTTATGGGCAGTCATATCACACAGCAGAAAGACAAAGGGGAAGCATGAGCCACGCTCATGCTTTAGCATCCCACCAAAGACCAGGAAGTATTTAATCTCTCCTATCCAGCAGCAGAGCTCATTTGCCTTATAATGTGCTTCCCTCCTTGCTCAGAAGCAACATTTGATTTTTCTAGTGCCGAAGGCAAGCTGCCAGAATGACGCACGAGCAATGAGATCCGGGAGGGCAGCTTCCTTGATAGGCCAGATCAGCTCCAGAAATGCTGAGCCACCTTCTGCCCGGCTGGAATGGGCTTCACACAGTAAAGGACAAGCAGCCTGGAAAGAAGATAAGTTGGAGGATGTGGCCTGCAAAAAGGGAAGCCTTTTCCGAGTATATGATTTGCAGACCGGTTTCTCCCACCCCCCCCACCAGAAGCCATCTCAGTTTGAGTTGTGTATCATGTCAAAGCGATGTGAAACTTCAGCTTTTCAAGAAATCTACCCCATTGCCTGTTTGGGGAAATCTCTTCATTCCTTGCATCCTCACATCTGCTTCCCATCTTGAGAAAGTGAGGGCTCAGCCTCAGCTGATGCCAGGCGTGGCACAGAGCTAGCACACATGGGAAGGGGCTGACCCATCCCAGCAGTAGCACAAGCCCTTGCTTTAGCTTCTGGCCCTCTGCATTATGCCTTGATGTCCATGTACCACACCAGGATAGTATGCTGCATTCCCTGCTTCCTCTTCATCTCATCTGCTCGCCATGCAGCCGTACTCGGTGAATCCCTCTCATCCGTGCTCTTCAAAACGCTCCTGAGACTGCTAAGACAGGCAGGCAGTCTGCTTCTAGGTGCTGTATCATTGCATCCAAAGTTAATGAATTCAAAGGTTATGGGACTGTGTCGGCTGAGCCAAGGAGCTGTTCAACAGCAGCAGGATCAGGCCTTAAACCCGTTCTGTCCTGTCAGTTAAAATCACTCTCTAAATCTCGGGTGCAGAGTCTGTGGCTGGCAAGAAAGACAGGAGCACTGCTTGGGGGTCTGAGAGTTTGCCAGAAGACAGGTATCTCGCCTGTGGAGCTGGGGTCAGAATATCCCTAAGGAAGAATGTATCTGGGCAATTCTTTTTGTCTGTCTCAGAATAAATTCTTCACAGATTAGTTCCTTCCTTCTGTAGCTGGCAAAACGCTCCTTAGCCTGCAATACTCCGTGCTTTGCAGTCCGGGGATGCCGAGCACACTGAGAGCGCTGTGGATTGCCATTAAGGATTGCAGTGATTTTTTTTTTTCTCCCATTAAGCTACTGAGCAGATTCAGAGTGGATGTCTCTGTTACAGGACAGTGTGGGATTGTGGTGCATCTGCTACAGCAGCGCTGAGAGAGCAGGAGCCCGGGACTCCCTGCTGCACTACAGAGCTGCTTCCCTGAGCGTAGCCTCCTATTTGCAGCCCCGGTTTTCCATCCCAGTCCCTTCACAGCCTCTCATCCTTCCCGCTCCAGGTACAGAGCAGACCAAGCAGATTGTCTTTGCTCCCAGCACAGAGCCAGCCTTTGTCACCGTCCCCCAGAACAGCTTTGGGGAGCCCTTCGTACTCAACCCCACCACCTGGTCTCTGGTTGTTGAAGCAGAGGGAGTGCTGCTGGTAAGGACCAGCCCCCGTGCTCCATCCACCACAGGGGACTTCAGCAGCTCCCTGGGGGCAAGTGTCCCAAACATAACCAACTCTCCCATCTCTCCTCCTAGGACTATCTGGTTTTGCTACCCAGCTCATACTATGAAGCTCCAATACTGCAGCTAAAGGTCACAGAGCCATGTACCTACCAGCCAGCCCCAGAACAAGCCACCCAGAAGTAAGGATCTCCACCTCCTTGTGCAGTGGGACCTCCTCAGCTCCTCTTGGCTTGGGGTTAAGAAATATATATGGTCCATGCTCTGTGAGGGTCTGGATGCAATAAAACTGCTCAGTGGAGCACTTTGCCATGGTTGATAAAGCCTGCTGAACTTGCACTGTCCCAGAAAGCCACCGCATCCGTGGCTCCTCACCCATGGCACAGTCAGTCTGTGTGTTCTCATGGACCCAGGGGGGCTAACTCACCCAGTCAGACCATAGCCCTCTCCTCTGCTGGGCTGGGTTCCCAGTGCTGGGTTGTATGTTCGTCAACAGCCCTGGAAAATGGCTACAATGAGTTAGGTCTTGCTGGGCTATTTGAAGTGAATGGGCAGAGTCTAGTAGTGCTTAGAGCATCTCAGTGCATCTGCTTGTTCTGCCCAGGACCTCTCTGTCCATCTTGGCAGGAAGGCTGGTTCGGCTCTGGACACCAGTTGCCCCCTCCACTATAGCAGTGGTCCCCAGGATAAAGCACATTGCAAGGGGAGAAGTTTTTTGTTGTTACTGCTGTCATGGGCCCTATAATACAGAATCTCTTGCTCCACACTAACCAGAGGTGTTGCTTTGGGCAGTGGAGCCTTCATGTTGGATCGAAGCCTTGTGCAAATCTTGCTGGGATCAGGCTGCATGGGTGCTCTTGATTCTTAAAATCATGATGTAACAACCATACTTCGCAATTTTTTTCTTAATGTTTTTAGCTGCCTCTTGTATAAGTACCTGTCTGTGGACGGCTTCCCTGCTGCGTCAGGGGTGGATGCGGTGTGCAGGCTGGACAACCGGTTACCCAGAGTGTGTCCCACAGAGCAGCTCAGCCCCTCCCATCCCCGGATGGCGATGTGCAGCGGCAGCGATGTGAGTGCCACTTCTGTTTCACCCCTCACATGGGCACTGCGGCGCTCATCCCTCTGCTCCCACTGTCTGGTGCTTTACGTACACCTGGGCAGGTTAGCAGAAGGGCTTTGCACCCATGTACACCCCACTGTTGCCCCATCAGTCTTGCAGCTGTGTGCTTCCATGCCCTGTTGTTCAAGGTACCCAAAAGCAGTGTCTCACACGCAAAGGGCTTGTGAGGGCACGCGTGGTATATGGCAAGAGTTGGCTCGTTGTCCCCTCAGCTGCAGAGGAGGCTGGTTTGTAGCACAGGCATCCTGAACACACTCGCTATACGGAGTGGGACAGGAGGCCCTCACTCTGTCGTGTCTCTGTCCTCCAGGTGGAAGTCCAGCTCTCCCTGCCTATTGCCCAGCCTGGGAAATACATGCTGGTGGTGGAGTACGCCAACACCAACGCTTTGCAGATGGTGGGCATTGCTGTAAGCTCGCCACACTTAGCCATGCAGCAGGCCACATTTATCTTCTACCCGTGTGTCTACAGGTATGATCAGCTCCATGACAGAGAAGGGGTTCGGTCCTCCTCCGACATGGCAAGGACAGGCCTCCCCAGCTGAGCTGCTTCTGCTTTATCACATGAGCAAAGCAATGCCTCAGCGTTGTACATCTGAGCTGTGTATGTCCAAACTCGTTCTAGCTGGACACGGATTTTAGTGACTGTCTGTCCCTAGGAAATACATGGCATCCCTGGCACACTACTTGTGCCAACGTGTCCTCTGATGCCTCTGCCAGGAGATAATCTGTTGCTCCCATTTACAGCTGGGTACATCGGTAGAGGCCCTGATTTAGGGAATGGCCTATGGTCAGGTTTATTGAAGCTGTTGATGCAGGTCAAACCCTGTCCCTCACTGTAAAAGTGTCTGACTTCAGACTGCAACCTTTGCGATAGGAAACACGTCTGGGGTGTCCTTGGGAAACTTCCCTCTCACGACTTGCCAGAAAAAGCATCAAAAGATTTACAGAGACTTTGTATAAATACCTTCAGGACGTATAGCTGGCAAGACAAGAAATGAGTCATGACCCAGCTCAAGGCTTGCTTCAAAATCTGTGTTTCTCTTACAGTTTCCTTTGTCGAGGGATTGCCGTAGATTCCCAGAGCCGCATGGCAGTGTTTGAACTTACCTCAGAGGCTACCATTCGGTTCACCTCCGATCTGGCTGACTTCTTCCTGGTAAGGCTCCCTGCGAGGGCCGCTCTGTTTGCAGGTTGCAAGGAGGAGAGGCAGGAGCGGTACCTGGCCTGTAGAAGGCTTTTCTAGTCCTGTTTGGACTGGGTACTAGATCTTAGTCTATGTCATGAGCAGTCCAAGGTGAAGAATGTGGTCAGTGGTGTGTTTTGAAGTAGATCATGGGACTGGGATTTCGGAGAAGATGGGGAGAAGAAGCTGCTCTTTGCAGAGGGAGCTCTGCAGCAGTGTGGCAGTGCTTCTTCCTATTTTACCTTGAAGGCATTCAAAGTTGCTTAGGCAAGGATAGAATAATCCCATAAATATATGGAGCTTCTAAACACCTCAGGGCTTGTGCCAAGGAAGAAGGGGCAGTAAGCAGAGGTGTGACCTGTCATGCATTAGCTGATATGTCTGATAAGGAGGTGCTTAGCGTGGTCAGCCTTGATTGCTGGTGGGCACAAAAACTGCTTTAGGCTCCCAGCGGCAGAGGCTATCATGTAACCAGGCGTCTCTCTCTTTCGTGTGTGGCAGCACAAAGTGTACCTCATACCTGCTGCACAGTTCACCATGGAGTTCATTGAGCCGAAGGTGCATTGCATCAGCATCCATGGCACGTTCTCATCCAACAGGTAAGAGTCTCAGGTCCCTCAGGGTTTTAGCATGAATGTGGCTGTTTCCACAAGCAGTTGCTTCCCACAATTCCCTCAGGTTTGGAGCCTTTTAAGTTCTTGACCCAAGGAGAAAGAAATCTGTAGCCGAGGCGAAGTGCCTTGCAGGCAGCACTGGAGTAAGGACTGGAAGTCAGGCTGCTGGTCCTTTACCTGACCACCGCGCTGCCTCCTGTGGCAGATTGTCCAGTGTCATCCTAAATAGCCTTTCCTGTGCTTGCTCACATACAGTAAGAGGCACTCGCTGTATTCAAATTCTTGATGCTGCTTTGAATCAATATTTGCACAGGAATTGGCCTGTGCAGGGTTCCTGTTCTTCCCGCTGAGCCTGTGTCCCGGAGCCCCGGGGGTCCTGGCAGAAAGCTCTCCCTCAGCAGGCATGCTTCATAATCTGCCAGGTTACAGGGCGTGCTTCTGCTGCCGTGATCCCCGTAGCCTATTGCTTTCCTTGTTGGAGATCTTTACATCCCATTTTCTCCCTGTCTTGCAGCAGCTCCTGTGTTCCCTCAAGGTTCCTGAAGCTTTCTCAGTCGATCATTTTGGAGGGGGGGCAGGTTCTGCCCATCGCTCCTGATGTCCCCCTGGCTCAGGCGGTCCATGTGGCTCCAGCCGGGGTCCCAGCGGAGCCTGCACCTCGGCCTCCCACAGCAGTGGACCCCACCGCAGAGCTCATCCTCCTGCAACCACCACAGGTAGTGGCATGGGTATGAGTTGGGCTGGTTTGCTGGTGCTGTGATACCAGACACCTGGGGCACAGAGAAGTCTTCCTTCTCTATTCAGTAGCATTAGCAATAGCAATTTAGCAATTAGTATTTTTAGAATTTAATCAGGACTTCAAACTCGTCCCTGAATCTGTAATTCCTGTGGACTCTCCTGTCTTAGCTCCATCCAACCCTGCTTGGTTTTCTGGGCTCTCAGGAAGTGCTTTGCAGGTGGCACCGTTAGAGGGAGGAGCACGGAGGCAGGGGGGATTGATTCACCAAAAGTCTCAAGACCTGAAAGCTGTGCAGTAAGAGCACAGATTTGTGGAATAATAAAAAATACCCCAGCTGTGAGTGCAGCCATAAGATGTGGGGTTTTGTCTCTTTGTTCTCCTGTTTTGGGCCAGGCTGCTGTTGTGTTTAACAGCCGGATCCAGACCCTGGGACGCTATGCTTTCATCCTACACTACTACCAGCCCAACCATCCCACCTTCCCCGTGGAAGTGTTAATCAACGGTGGGCGTATCTGGCAAGGTGAGGAGAGCGGGGACTGGGAGGAAGCTGCTGGTAGGCAGAAGCTGTAGAAAGTGTTTCATGCCAGAGGATAACTGCGGGTTCTCTGAGGAGTGCAAAGATGAAGCGAGACTGACTCATCTCTTCCAAACTGGGATGGTGTGATGGGGACTGCAAGGGAAATGTGGGACCAATACATTTGTTGTCTTTTCAGGTCAGACCAATGCTACTTTCTGCCCACACGGCTACGGGTGCCGGAGCCTGGTAGTTTCCGAGGACCAGATTATCCTGGATGTTACTGATAATGATCTGACTGTGGTTGTTCGAGTGCCAGAGGGCAAGCAGCTGTGGCTGGTGAGCCTCTTTCCAGGAAGCTCCCAGGGCATGCTGGACCAGGCTCCAGCAGGGCTGTAGTTTGTCCTTGGGGATTTTTGTCACTGTGTGACTACAGGAATGTTTCCCACCATCACTCAGTTTCTGAACTACCCTAGAAAGTTGCAATCTCCAAACTTAGTGGGGTAGAACTGAGGGCAGAATTCCTGTATCTGACAGTTACTCTTCACTGTGTGGTTTTGATACCAAAACAAGGCAGAAGTTGAAGCTGTGGCTTTGCATACATAGCTTGTGATAATCCAGAATAAGCCTTATTCCTGCCCCAGCAATATTTTGCACCTGCACAGCATTGTTTGTCCAGGCAGGTCTCCTCATGGGAGCAGGTAGCCCTTGTTATCCTCAGGCAACAGGACTAGAAGATTGACCAAAATTTGGATAAATGGCTGAAAGACAGAATTGGAACCCAGGTGCCTTCATGTCTAGGAGTTTGAGATGACAGTGACTGCCTGCCTCTGTGCTGAAGCACAGCCAGTGCTGCCCTTTTGGGGTATCCTCCCTTTTTTTGCTCCAATGTATTTGGGCCCCTTCTCACATGAGCATTACAGTAGATGGACTCTGATGGACAGACCCCACTAGAGAGGTGGTCCCTGGTCTTTCAAGTACTTGGGCACTTTGTGTGTTATGTTCTGTCCCAGCAAGGGGTGAGCTGATGAGAAGTTGGTGCATTTGGATTTTTGAGTGAGCTCATGTTGGACTGCCTGTCTGGCTCAGCTAAGGAGCCTGGCTCACCCATCTTGTCCTTGCTTCGCAGGATTACATCCTCGTGGTGCCTGAAGACAGCTACAGCTCTCAGTACCTGCAGGAGGAGCCCCTGGATAAGTCCTACGATTTCATCAGCAGCTGCGGCATCAACAGCTTCTACATCAAGTGAGACTCTTGGCTTTGGGTGGCTGCTCTGCTGTCCATGGGCTGCACGCTCCTCAGGGAGCAAAAGCCCCTTCCCTTGGTGGGCCCTGTGTGTGTCAGGGGAGGGATCTGGTTAAGGCTTTCCTTATCTAATGACCAAACTTGTGAGTATTTGGGGGATCTCAGTGTCACAGGGCTGTCCTTCGCACTAATTCAGTACCCGTTGCTGCAGGAGATCCTGCTGGATTTTGGGGTGGCGGGGAGGCCGTGGGGGTGTGCAGCACAGTGATTCCTCCTGCCTTCCCCTGCAGCCCCAGCACATCGTCAAGGTTCTGCCGTGACTCTGCCATCTCGCTCTCCGTCTTCTACAACAACGGGGCACAGCCCTGCCAGTGCCATGAGGCAGGGGCGCGGGGCAGCCAGTGCGAGCCCTTCGGCGGGCAGTGTCCCTGCAAGTCCAACGTCATTGGGCGAGAGTGCTCCCGCTGTGCCACCGGCTACTGGGGCTTCCCCAACTGCAGGCGTGAGTTGTCCCATCTCCCGCTCTGCTTTCCCAGCACTTGCTGTTTTGCCTCTTACAGGGCTGAGGCTGATTTGGGAAATGGCTGCATTTCCAGCCCTGTAATGGCTCCACTTGCATGAAAACAGCTCAGCTGCCTGCAGAGCAGCTGAGCTCTGCATCCATTGCCTCACGCTCTCCTCGGGCTGCCTGGGTCTTGCTCTCCCAAACACAGCCCCTTTTCTGCCCCTTCCAGCCTGCGACTGCGGGACACGTCTCTGCGACGAAGTAACGGGGCAGTGCATCTGCCCTCCGCACACCCTGAAGCCGGAATGCGTTGTCTGCGAGCCCCAGACCTTTGGCTGCCACCCCCTCATCGGCTGCGAGGACTGCAATTGCTCTCGGCCGGGCGTGCAGGAGCTGACAGAGCCGGGCTGCGACGTGGACAGCGGGCAGTGCAGGTGAGGAAGCCCTGTCCCGGTGCGGGGCACATCTGGCAGCATCCCCGGTCCCTGCTGGAGTGATGGGACTCGTTGGCAGGTTGCAGGGAGGAAACGTGCAGGGTGGGGAATTCCTCATCAGCACTGTGTCCCTGCTAGTGTGGGTAAAGCTCTGAAAGCCCAGCTGCTCCCCGCACAGCAGCACAAGGCAGAGGTTTCTAACGCTGCAGCTCTTGCATCCCATCCAGGTGCAAGCCCAATATCATAGGGCGACAGTGTGACCTCTGTGCCCCTGGCTTCTACCACTACCCCAACTGCCAGCGGTGTGACTGTCATCAGGCTGGCACCGAAGCAAGCGTGTGTGACCCGGTCACGGGGCAGTGTCACTGCAAGGTCAGTCCTTCGATGCCTTCACGCGGTGCGTTTCTGCTCAGCTCGGCTCAGCTCTCCTGCTCTGGCAATGCAGCTGGTTCAGCTGTGGGTGTCTGGTGTGTTGAGAGGGAGCAGGGCTTGAGAAGGAGAACACCTGTGTGCTGAGCTGCATCCAGCCTGCCCCATGTGGTGGTGGGTTCAGAGCACCCTGAAACACTCCTTCTCCCCATCTTTCCTGGCCATGAAGGCCTACTTTGGGCTGTCACTGGGGAGACAGGCAGTCTGAGTCCAGCCCCATGTCAGAGCCTGTTGCAGGTAAAGCTGTTGGCCCTGTTGACTCCTCCTGCTTCTGTGTGACAGCAGAGTAACCTAAACTGCTGCTGAGCTACCTGCTCCAGCGCCTTTGCAGGGCTCACAAGTGCGTTCTCCAGGTGAATTTAATGTTTGATGGGTGGTGTGTGAGCAAATCTGTTTGGGGACTGCTTAACTGTCTTTCAGCATCACATCATTGTGCTTTGATCAGTCATGGCCATCTCTGTCCTCTGCTAAGGTCTAGTGAAGAGCTGCTGACACTGTTGAGCTTTGCTTGTCTTCCAGGAAAATGTGGAAGGCCCGAGGTGTGACCAGTGTCGCCTGGGGACATTTTCTTTGGATGCCAGCAACCCCAAGGGCTGCACCAAGTGTTTCTGCTTTGGTGCAACCGATCGCTGCCGCAGTGCTGAGAAGCACCGAGCTGAGGTGAGAGGGGCCGGGGGCCACCAGAGCCTGCAGTTCAGTTGTGTTCCCATCTGCCTGGCTCTCTGCTGCCCTCGGGTCTCTGTCCTGCATTAATCCTACCCCTGTGGAAGATACACTGTGAGGGTTATCTTTGCCTCCCTGTGCCCGTCTCCCACTTTCAGCCCCTTTTCCTGGTCTCTGGGGTCTCATAGGGTGGAAAGTCATGGTGTGGGGGGACTGTGCCAGGCAGGAGGCATGGGTGGTACTCAGCTTTCCAGTGGCTTCATCAGAATGCATGTGAGGTCGCGAGCCTGTTACCATACTTTCTGCTACTCTGGGACTTGCTCTTCTGAAGCATCAGCACCCAAATACATTCTGTAGCTCCACCAGAAGATCTACGGTTGCTCTTCCCCCACAGTTTGTTGACATGAACGGGTGGCTCTTGCTGGGCAGCGATCGCCAGGAGGTGCCGACAACTCTGAGCCTGCGGGAGCAGCTCCTTCGTGCTGATCTCAAGAACCTCCCGGATGCCTACCAGGAGCTCTACTGGGTTGCACCCAGCTCCTACCTTGGGGACCGGGTAAGCACGCAGTGGCTGCTGGACCAGCAGTCATGCACATCCCTGACCCCACCTACATCTGTGCCAGCAGCGTGCCCACTGACATCCAGGCATTGCTCACGCTCTGCTTGAACATGGACAGCTCTGCCCCAGCTCAGTGGTGTGGACTCGCAGCAACACATGCAATTTGGCTCTCCCTTAGGTTTCCTCCTACGGCGGGCACCTGCGCTATGAGCTTCACTCCGACCCACGAAGGGGTGACGTGTTCATTCCCATGGAGTCCCGCCCGGATGTGATCCTGAAGGTGCAGCCCAAGAAATTCCCTGGTGCTCCCTGCAAATGCAGGAGCAGGATGAGATGGTGACTGATACCTTCCTTGCTTTTCCCAGGGAAATCAGATGAGCATCATGTTTCTGGAAGGCACCTACCCATCCCCAGGGGAGGTACATGAAGGCCAGCTGCAGCTGGTGGAGGTGAGTTTGCAAACACAGGTGTGTACCAAGTTGAGTGCTCAGATGCTATTGAAAAGACAAGACTCACATGTAGACAGAAGGGACGATTGCTTTGAGCTCAGTCTTTTAGGTGCTGCCTATTGCAGCAGAACTGGCTGTGAAGATCTTTGGGTGTTGGTCTCTTCTCCCATGTAACCAGTGATAGGACGAGAGGAAATGGCCTCAAGCTGCATCAGGGGAGGTTTAGATTGGATATTAGGAAAAATTTCTTCACTGAAAGAGTGGTCAAGCATTGGAACAGGCTGCCCAGGGAGGTGGTGGAGTCACCATCCCTGGAAGTGTTCAAAAAACGGGTAGATGTGGCGCTCTGGGACATGCAGGCGTGGTGGTGTTGGGTTGATGGTTGGACTGATGATCTTAGAGGTCCTTTCCAACCTTAATGATTCCTAGTTTTTACTTTCATTAAAAAATAATCCAGACACCAAGCCAGGAAACATGAAATTATTACTCCACCCTTAATTGGTTTAGTGGTGGACTTGGTAGTGTTAGGTTAATGGTTGGACTGGATGATCTTAAAGGTCTTTCCCAACCTAAACGATTCTGTGAACCAGGGGCTCTTTTACCTGTGTGAAGGGGAAACATCTCAGCAGCAGGGAGGTGAAGGCTGGGCTGTGGGTGTTCAGGGGCCTGTGCTTCCTGCCAGTAACGTCAGGTCTTCTCCCACTAGGGTAACTTCAGGCACACAGAGACGCACAACCCGGTGTCTAGAGAGGAGCTCATGATGGTTCTGGCAAACCTGGAACAGCTGCAGATCCGGGCACTCTTCTCCCAGCTCTCTTCCTCTGTGTCCCTGCGCCGTGTAGTCCTGGAGATGGCAACAGATAAAGCTACGGGCATCCGCGCCGGCAACGTGGAGCTGTGCTTTTGCCCAGCTAACTACCAGGGGGACTCCTGCCAGGTAAGGGTGAAAGCGGACATCCTGCTCCAGGCAGAGGGGAGTCAAACAGTCACATCCTGGGTCTCGGCCACCCCTTGTGCTTGGTGTGGGTGACAGCCGCAGGCTTTGGATGTTTGTGCCAAGCAGTGGTGCCAGAGTACCAGCTTCCAAGCCGACCCCTGAGGGCTTCAGTTGAAATTACAGCTCGGGTTGTGCTGGAGGAAGGAGCCACGTCTCCCAGGCTCCCCCACACCAGCCCGCTCCCAGCTCCCCTCCCACCACAACACTGCACCTGGGAGATGTGTGTGAGCTGCATCTGCCCTCTCGGAACAGGCATGATGGAGAAATCGTTCTGGTGGTGCAGGCCAAAATTAAGTGGATGCAGTACTTTGGAATATAGGTCCTTCTGTATGGCCAATTTTCTCCTATTGAAGAGGAGCAGGAAGGAGCTGCACGGAAAAAATCTTTGTTGTTGCTTTTAATCTCTTCTCCATCAGTACAGCCCTGTGGGAATTCTGTCATGGAAACTAAATTAGCCTCTTTGCTTTGCCTGAATGTATTGGGCTGTTTTTCAGATCTCTGTCTTTTAATCTGTCCTCAGGAATGTGCTCCAGGTTACTACAGGGACACCAAGGGGCTCTTTCTGGGAAAATGCATCCCATGTCATTGCAACGGCCACTCGGATCAGTGCCTGCCGGGCTCTGGGATATGCCTTGTAAGTAAACAGTGAAGCATTGTGATATTTTGGAGTTATAAGGTCGGTAGCATGTGATTAAAAAGCTCTTCACATACTAACTGAGCTGGCAGGACTGTGCCTGAATTGGAGCATTAGCTGCATGTGCCATTTCAGGGGTGGTCCCGCTCAGGGTCAGCTTAGGGTGAAAGAAAGTTCTGGGAAAGAGGAAAGACTGAAGCGTCCAGATATCTGGTGGGGAATTCTTTGTGCAACCCACCATTTCTTGCTGATAGTGCTGAGCTCAAAGCCTGCCTTTTCTTTGCAGAACTGCCAGCACAACACAGAGGGAGACCACTGTGAGCGATGCAAGGATGGCTATGTGGGCAGCCACTCTGCCGAAGAGCCCCTGCAGTGTGTTGGATGTCCATGCCCTCTTTCAGTTGCCTCCAACAAGTAAGCACCCTTGGATGGGATTGTCTGTTTCGCCTCACTGTTTAACCACTGGGAGCCACGCTGTGCCACGTCAGGGCACTGGCTTGGCACTGGCGGGTGTCCCAATGCCAGCCTCATCCCTGGCCCCAGACCATGTCCATGGCCTCTTACCCAAGGCCCCAGAAGCCCACACCCAGTGATTGGCTTCCCTGGCACCATGTCGGGGGTAACTGCGCCTTCCTGTTCACCCCTTCTCATTTCAGTTTTGCCGTCGGTTGTGTCCACAAGGGCTCCAACACACAGTGCCTCTGCAAGCCCGGCTACGCTGGACCCAACTGTGAGCGGTAAGGGTGATGGCACCCATGTTTCTGAGGCCATGCACGCCCAAGCCCCATGCAGCCCCTGCCGTGGCAGAAGTAAAGTTGTCCTAGTGGAGACTGCAAAGGAAATGGTTGGCTCTACTCTCACTGTGCTTTGCTTTGGCAGGATTTCTTTCAGACCTTCTCAGCCTGCAAATGCCCTGTTGCTGTCTCCACTGCTGATAGATTGTGTTACCGTGGGTGTATTACTTAGCTGTGCTTTGCCTTGACTTGCAGTCTGGATCAAGGCACCTTTCTGGGGTATCGTGAGGCAAAACACAAAGTGCTTTGAGATCCCTGAGGGTTGCAGCAGTTATAAATGTTGGATGCTCACGCTGTTAATTGCACAACTCAAGCATGGTGCAGGCATGAGCTGTAGCGATCCCCTCCAGTGCCTGGCTGTGTTTTAACTTGCCATATTTCTCCAGGTGTGCCCCAGGATACTACGGCAATCCCTTGGTGATTGGCAGCTCGTGCCAGCCCTGCGACTGCAGCGGGAACACAGATCCCAACATGCTGTTCAGCAGCTGCGACTCCCTGACAGGGGCCTGCACGGGGTGCATGCACCACACAGCCGGCGCGCGGTGTGAGGTCTGCACCCCTGGCTACTACGGGGATGCGGTGGCAGCCAAGAACTGCACACGTGAGTGGGGCAGGCAGCAAGCACTGCGTGGGAGAAGATGGACAGACTGACCGCGGACGTGTTTAGCACTTTAACCAGACTTGTGCATTGCCCTGATGAGTCACGCGCACGGTTGCACACATTGCAGGCATCCTCCAAAGGCAATAATAAGAAAAAAAAAAAAAACTCCAAAAACCTGCCCTCCAGCATCACAACTCTGTAACCTCCAATCCACCCCCAAATGCAAGCCACCAAACCACACCCAGGCTGGAACGGTCTTGCCCCAAGCAGCTACTGCAGCAGCGGTGCTGGCACTCCCTTGGGAGTGTGGCTTTGCACAGCCCACTCCCAGCACTGCTCATCTCCCTCTGAGGAACAGCAGCCAAATTGCAGCTCACAAAAGGGGGTCTGCCTTGGGCAGGTGTCACGGGAATAAGTTGTCAGCAGGAGCAAACCTCTGTCTTTTTCCCTTATGTATCACAGTCAGAGCAGAAATAGGATGCCTTGACGGGAATAAGGTTTGTAAGTGGCTGAGCGGTCTCCTTGGCATATAACCGGGTGTATTTTTCCCTGGCAGAGTGCAGCTGTTCGCCTTGTGGGACAGAGTCGTGCCATCCACAAACCGGCCAGTGCTTCTGCAAGACTGGAGTGACAGGCCAGCACTGCGACCGTTGCGAGGTGAGGGCCGCCTGCATGCTGGGACCGTGCCTGTCCTTGGCATGGGGACGAGGGGCAGCCCCGGTGTGTCGTCCCCAGGCCTGTGAGCAGAGCGATGCTGGCCGTTGTGCTGGCAGCCAGGTGGTTAAGACTGGATTTGCGTGATCTGCCTATGCATGGTGAAAGCCTATTAAAGATCTGGCAGCAAGCGATGGAGGCAGCGTTCAGCTGCAGCTTGGGCAGCAATGTGGTACCCTTTGGGAAACTGCGATGAACCCCATTTCCCTGCATGCATCCAGTGTGCGCATTGCAGGGCAAGGGCAAGGTTTGCAGGGCAACGCTGTATTGTGTCTGGGCTCTTGCTGCCGCTCCACCTCTTTGCCATGTTGGTCTGAGTTTTGTGGTGGTCAAAACACTCCTAGAAAGCAAAACTGGGGCCCCGCATCACCTCAGCCTGCCCCAGGAGGGAGGCACGTGTGCCCTCTCGCTGAACAGGGCACCCGCTGCTCTACTTTTCCCCAGGAGGGGTACTATGGCTTTGAGGGATGCTCCGGCTGCCGGAGGTGTGACTGCGACATCGGCGCTGTGGGGAGCAGCTGCCACGCACAGACCGGCCAGTGCAGCTGCCTGCCCGGCGTCAGCGGCTCGCGCTGCCAGCAGTGCGCTCCGG
This sequence comes from Pelecanus crispus, assembly GCF_030463565.1. Lineage (NCBI taxonomy): Eukaryota > Metazoa > Chordata > Aves > Pelecaniformes > Pelecanidae > Pelecanus > Pelecanus crispus. Next base: position 4,136,826 of record NC_134656.1, read on the forward strand.
GCTACTGGGGCTTCAGCGAGAGCGGCTGTACAAGTGAGTCCTGCTTTCCCGGGTGTTGGGTCCCACACGTGGGGGAGTGGGACAAGGCATTGGTGGCACGTGTGCTAATTGAATTGTTAAAGGTGGAAAACAGCTGACTGGTGTCTGAGTTCCTGTGCATGTTGCTAGGCTGCACAGGGAGACCCCCTGCAGTGGCATGTAGATAAGCAGGGATGCAATTGCACAGCTGAAATAAAACCACCCCTCCCCTCCTTCCGGGGTGGCAACAGCACAAAATGATGCTGCGGGCGTTTCCCTGTTATTAAACTTGGCAGAGTGTGAGTGCAGAGGGGGCTCCTGCGACCCGCGCACTGGGGAGTGCACCTGCTCCAACGGGCTGACAGGGAAGCAGTGCGACGTCTGCGTGCACGAGCACGAGATCCTTGTGGCGAACAGTCCAGACAGCATGAGGTGTGAAGGTCTGTATCCTGCGGTCCTGGGGAAAGAGGCGAGGGAAGCCCTGGGAAAGGACCCTGTGCTGACCGCTCCGTTCCCCTGGCAGTGTGCGACAGCTGTGTCCTGCTTCTGCTGGAGGATCTGCAGAGCATTGAGATGTCCTTCCCCTCCATTCGCAACCAGCTGGTCAACCTCAACGCCAGCTCCATCGCCTGGGCTCGCCTCCACGGTCTCAACGGCACTCTGGCGACTGTCGCTGTATGTGGAAGGTTTAACGTCACTTTCTGCCTATGTGTCCTGGCCTGTTGGCCTGATTTCGGCTCTTTCTTGCCAGAACCAGCTGCGTGAGTACCAGAGAGCCGTGAGCAAGGTCAGGCAAAGGGCTGATGAGCTGGAGGATGAGAACGTGGACCTCACGCAGGACCTGAATGCGCTGCAGCACAAAGTAGGGGATTTCTCCATCTTCCTTTGCCAGAGCGCAAGTCCCTCCTTTACCTAGAATGAGGGCTTTGAAGGCTGTGAGGAGCCTAGTTCAGGCGGGATGGGTCTCCTGCCCAGCCAGCACTAGGCTTGGGGGTCACGGTCTCTTTCTTAGATGCTTGAGCTAGATTACCTGCATTCCTCCCTTGGAGGGCTGTTAAACATCTTGAGATATTGATGGTTATTTCTTGATTTATTACTTGCTTTTGAGGTGGCTCCAAATTTAACCAGTAAAAATAAGTTCAATAAAATGTCATTTATAGAAGCAGCATATGAGGAAGGAACATAAACATCCAGGTCCATCCTGGGTGTATCCATGCTGTGGCAGGGAGAGCCTGAGCCCTGTCAGCAAATGAGTCAACCCTTTTTATTGTCATAGTCCTTGGAGGCCTCAGTACAGCAACACCTTTTGTGAGATGCAATCTATATACAGTCTAAAAAACACCATGTGTCTTCAGAGAACTTAGAAACAGAGCAAGATTTGATTTAATTTGATTTGATTTATAAACTGCCTGCTCCTAATCCAAGGGAGAGAGAAAAGTTTCTATTTCACAGAATCATAGAATCGTTTAGGTTGGAAAAGACCTTTAAGATCATCCAGTCCAACCATTAACCTAACATTACCAAGTCCACCACTAAAGCAATTAAGGGTAGAGTAAGAATTTCATGTTTCCTGGCTTGGTGATGCATGTCCCCGGGCAGCTGCATGGACAGACTGCCTCTGTGTATATGTACATCTACACACGTCTGCGCTCTGAACGGCCAAACTGCAGCCCTCCATCTCTTCTGGGATCCTGGTCAGGGCTTTTCCTGTGTTAAGAGCGTAGGACAGTGCTGTGGTCTTAGGACTGTTTCAGGATCCAGAGCCTGTTGCATTGGAGCTGCATTTATTGCTTGTGCTTCTCTGAAGGTGCTAAATAAGACCATCACTAAAGACATCATAGCTGAGCAGCACAGGGCAGGCTGTTGGAGGAGACATGGTTCAAGAACCTCAAAAGCTGCACATTCCCAAGCCTTAAGTGCCTTTTGGGAACATCCTTCCTGCTGACAGATCACATAAAACATAATCTCGTATTTCAGCTAAGCCAGTGTTTTTTGTTGTAGATGACAATGACTCACAGAGAAGCAAACCGGATTGAGCAGCACACAAGAGAGACTTACCAGAGGGGGGAGCAGCTCCTGCTAAATATCCAAAGCATTCAGAAAGGCATTGCAGGTAGGTAAACAAGGGTCTCTGCTTTGTGGGGTTTTCCTGCTGGGAATGCCACGCTCTTGCTTTCAAACAGCACTGAGTACCACATCACTTAGTGTGATGGAGCCATGGAGAAAAGAAGGGGAAGTACAAATGAAATGGAGATCCCTGCAGAATTCTGGCTGTTCGGGTAGACCGGGCTTATTGTGAGTCCAGCTGTTTGGCTAAACACAATCTTTGGAAAAAACACATTAAACTTGCACAAATGTTACTAAAATGGATAAAACCGGGGCAATCTGCATTACTGCTTCAGGAGAGATTTAGCAAAACAGGGAGTGACTGGATCTAGGAGAGGAGGTAAAGCCACGAAAAGATGCTTGGGATGTAGCATGCATTACTGTAACGGCCAAGGAGACAGAAATGGGGGGCAGTACCTCTGAGTGATCTTCAGCAATTCGGGTGCCTGAGTACTGCATGAAAGCTGGCTGCAGTTTGGTGAGAGTGATGTAAGAGAGGAAGGGTCTTGAGGGATTATGAAGGACCTGGGTTGGTCAATGCTAATGGGGGTCTGGATTTCTCCACAGACTTGGTGCGGCAGATGGCCAGGTTTGGGGCAGCAAACACCAGCACCACCTCCACTGAGGAGTTTCGGCAGAAGATGGCCGAGGTGGAAAGAATGCTGAGGGAGATGAAGGAGCGGAGTCTGGGCAGCCAGGAGGAGCTGGCAAGGCACGAGCACGAGGAGGCTCAGAAGTGTGAGTCTGGCTCAGCGGCATGGGACAGGGCTGCACAGATCCTCCTGGGTCTAGCCATTCCTTGAAGCCTGGCGCGGAGCCCATGTGAACGCTACACATCATGGTCACGTTTGGAGAACGCTGTTAATAAAACAGGCACCCCCAGCAAGCTTTACAATAGTTTTAGGGTCCCCTGTGACACTCCATTTATGGTTCTTTTTCCCTTAAGGTGAATTTTAGAGCAGATTGTACTAGCTGGGTAGTTCTGTTTGATGACCAAAAATGACAACCCTTAGAACCAGGAGTTACCATTATTATGTACGCATCACATGTGGATGCAAATGAGTCACCCCATGTTTATTCATATTCACTGTCCCAGGAAAGGGGTCCAGAGTAAGAACCAGCAGCCTACCACCCTCAGCAGCTCTGCCATCCTGAGGGCATCCCTTGCAGGAGCAAGGGCTTGGATTGTGCTCCACCCCAAAGCCCCACTATATAACCAGGCATGCTGACACTGTGGGGAGCAAGGGCTTGTGATTAACAGGCAGTGGCAAAACACAGTTCAGCAGCTGAAGGCTGGAATTACAAACAGGCCCTTTGTAGAAATAAGTAATTTTTCACAGTGGGAGTAATCAAGCACTGGAACAGGCCTCAGGTGGGGTTTCTCCATCATCTGAAGCCTTTCAGGCACAGCTGGGTGTCCTTCTGAAAGAGATCCCATCCCTCTGACAAGCACTGGGGGTTTGCAGACCATTTTGGATGAGATCTTGTGCTACCCAGGCTGAAACAGGGAGGGAGGAGGGAAGGTGGTCACTTCTAGCCTTCATACCTGCCGAGTGAGACCAGAACCAGCCTTTTCCACAGCCAAGCACAGAAAGAGCCCTTTAACACAGGAGGATGAATTAGCAACAGTTCTCATCTCCTCCATCCTCAGTGCTGCATCAGGTGAAGAGTGAGCTGCACACCCGCTGGGAGTCCAACCAGGACCTGCTGAGCAGCATCAGGGACCGGCTGGCGCAGCACAGCTCCCAGCTGATGGATCTCCGCGATGCCCTCAACGAGGCTGTGAACAAAACCAGGCAGACAGAGGACTTGAACAGCCTGAACCGCAACAACCTGGAGGAGAGTCAGGTAGACCTTCACCAGGTGGTCCCACACTGCCGTGCAGTGAGGGGGGGCCTACCCCAGCCCTGCCAGTGCCTAATCCTGTGTCTGTGTGTCTAGCAAAAGAGCCGTGAACTCCAAAAGCAGCATGCGCTGGTACAGCAGACCTTGAGGATGGCCAAGGACTTCCTGGCCCAGGTCTCTGACTTCCTACAGAAGATGGAGAGTGCAAAGGAGGTGAGTGATGGAGATAGTTTGGCATAGGCAGAGCACGAGGGGGTGGCAGCCCTCAGGAGTGACGTGTGTCCTTGCAGGCCTACGAGAAGCTGGCAGCCCTGCTGGATGGGGCGAAGCTGCCCCTGACTGAGCGGGTCAAGAAGTTCTCCCCAGCCAGCAGCAAGATTCCCATCGTGGAGCAGGCAGAGGAGCATGCCCGGCTCCTGGATGAGCTCGCAAGGAACCTGTCCAGGTGAGGCACTGGTCTTGACATTTGGTAGTCAGGCCATCTCCTACCAGAGTTGGGGATGGGAAACTGCAGCCCCACCATGGCAGGGGAGCAGGGGGGTGCCATCTCCAAAGCTTTACCTTGGAGAACACGTTGTGATGAGAAACCCAAAGGGGTTTGTCCATGGAGGCATGGGCAAGGCCCCAGCCTGAACCGTCTCCGTGGTCTTGATGGCTTCATCTTCCAACACAGCATTATCCAGGGCACAAACCAGGATGGCTTTATCCAGCGGGCAATCGATGCTTCTAATGCCTACGCCAGCATCATTGAAGCTGTGAAAAAAGCCGAACGAGCAGCCCACGATGCTGATGAGGCAGCCAGCAAGGCTTTGATGGTATGTGCTGTGGGGAGCCCTGTGAAGATGAGCAAAATCCAAGCTCCTTCAACAGTCCTCCAGCTTTTCACACCCACACGTAGGGCTCTGCTGCCCCTTCCCTCTGACACTTGAATACTTTGTTCTGTGCCAGAGAGCAAGAGCCTCTGCCACAGCTGGGGCCAGACTCTGGGGGTTTGGGTGTCCCCATCACACCTCAGCAGCACACCTCACTGCAGTTGTCTGAATGAACATTTTTGTGTGCAGTCAGGACCGGAGACTGGAATTCCTCTTCAGACTTGCAGGCAGTGCATGTTTGTTTTGCAGAGTGTCATATCAGAAAATCTTGGGGCCATCTCTAAAGAGCTGAAGAGGAACAGCAGCAACCTGGAGGAGGCTGTGAGGAGAGAGCAGAGAAAACTCGGGGGTGAGAGGGGCTCCTTGCAGGGTGTGATGTGCTTTGGGCTGGACTGAGATCCAACACATAGCGTATGCATTTCTTTAATTGCAGCTATTAAAGGCACTCTGCAGACAGCAAAGGACAAGCTGGCTGACCTCCGTGTGAAGAAGGAGCAGCTCCTGAGCCAGCTCCAGTCTGTGCAGGACATGCTGGGCAGGGACCAAGGTTTGTCCTGGGATAGCTAGACTGGTTCTCTCTGCTCCCTTCCTCATGCCCAGGCTGTGACCCAAGGGTGCTTCCTCCCCACTCCTGGCCATTCCAGAGATTTTTCTCCATTCTTTCCAGAGGACACAAAAGAGATGATCCAGAATGCCAAAGAGGCAGCTGCCGAGGCCAACGAAACAGCTGCGAGAGTGGAAGATACCCTGAGCACCATGAAGAAGAATTTGGATGAGTGGAAAGACCAGTATGGAGACCTTCGAAATGAAGACCTGAACCAAGCAGTCCAGGATGCCAGGAAATCTGGTGAGTGCTGAGCCAGCTGGGATGCTAGGGCTGAGTATGGCATGAGCCAGTGCATGGACAGATGTCCCCAGTGAGCTCTGTGCTTTTGGAGGCTGTGTTTTACAGCTCCTGGTCAAGAGCAGAGGGAGGTAGCAGCCAATACTGGGTCCTTTAAGTCCTGTCCCTTTATTTTTTTTCTCTCCCTGCAGCAGCTATATCACCTATACCTTTACTGCAGGAGATTGCATGCACTAGAGCATTTTCACAACCCCCCATCAAGGCTGCTGGATTTAGGGGATCATTCTGACTCCACTCCCAGCTGCCGCTGCTTTGACTTGCATGTCTCAAAACTGCTTGAGCTTTATACCTCCCTTCCTCACTAACCTTTAAATCCCTGGCTCCTCTCCAACCCCAGTGTCCAGCCTGGAAAGCACCATCCCGCTGCTGCTGGGGAAGCTGAGCAGCCTGGAGAACAGGAGGAACAAGAACGCCACTGTGTCGGAGAACATCATGCGGATCCGGCAGCTCATCATGCAGGCGAGGAATGCCGCCAGCAAGGTAGGTTCATGGGAGGGTGAGGACTGTGCATGGGGTGCCGGCGGCTTGGGGTGAATGAGGGCTTACCTGAGGGTACTATGCAGATAGGAGGGGTATCTAGAAGAGCTCTGGGGCCACCAGGCAGGGTGTCTTTCTCATGGGAAGACTCCAGAAAATGCTTTGACTTGGTAGAGCTGGCAGTAACAAGAGAGGCAGCAGCAGTAGTTTCAGTGCCGTGGGTTTGGATTTCTCTCCCTCCAGGTGAAAGTTCCCATGAAGTTCAATGGCAGCTCAGGTGTGCAGGTCCGGATGCCCAGCAACCTGCAGGATTTGGCAGCCTATACATCCCTCAAATTCTACATCCAAAACCCTGAGCCCAGGAGCCGGCAGCGACGGCAGGATGGGACAGAGGAGGGGCGGTTCGTGTTGTACCTGGGCAGCCGGGAGGTGAGACGGAGCTGTGCGGCCAGGAGGAGGGCAGCAGGAGCCCGCGTTGGTAGCATCAGTGGGGGATCATGCCTGGACATCAGCCCCTCTCCCCTCGCCTGCTCCCTGAGTGTCCTTGTGGGGAACACGAGCAGGCCCTGGGTGCAGCCATCAGCCTGGCTGGGAGTGGATGGGGAGAGCACTGCGAATGGGCGTGCTTGGCCAGTGCAGCCCTGGGAGCATCAGGGATAGCATCACCCAGTGCTCCTGCCTGTCCCGAATGCCAATGCGTGGCCCTGTCTCTCCCTGCATTCAGGCTGCTGGAGACTACCTGGGCGTCGTGCTCAAGGACCACAAAGTGCAGTGGGTCTACAAACTGGGTGATGAGGAACCGGCCTCCCTAACTGTTGATGAGGATATTGGAGAGCAGTTTGCCACCATCAGCATCAACAGGTAGGAGACTGATGGGACACATCCCAAGGAAGTTCAGCGGGATACTGTCCCTGCAGTGGATGTGGGTGGTGCTATGCCCAAGCCCAGACAGGCCCTGAGCTTGCAGAGGTGATGCGGACTCTATCATCCATCCAGTCATCCCTAAATCATAGAATCATAGAATCGTTTAGGTTGGAAAAGCCCTCTAAGATCATCCAGTCCAGCCATTAACCTAACACTACCAAGTCCACCACTAAACCAATTAAGGGGAGAGTAGCAATTTCATGTTTTCTGGCTTGGTGGCTGGATTATTTATAATGAAAGTAAAAACTAGGAATCATTAAGATTGGAAAGGACCTCTAAGATCATCAGTCCAATCATCAACCCAACACCACCATCCCCACTAAACCATGTCCCACAGTGCCACATCTACCCGTTTTTTGAACGCTTCCAGGGATGGGGACTCCACCACCTCTCTGGGCAGCCTGTTCCAATGCTTGACTACCCTTTCCCTGAAGAATTTTTTCCTAATATCCAATCTAAATCTCCCCTGGTGCAGCTTGAGCCCATGATGAACACTGAGATACCTCAAAAAAGCTAGCAGGGAGATGGTGTCTTACCAGGTCATGGAGGGTCTGGGTCCTGCAGGAGAGGAAAGATGAAGCTCATCATTGGAGGGTCCATTCAGCCTTGTGGCAGCGCTGATAACATAAGAGCTGACCCTTTTCAGCGCATTGCTGCTGTGGGGCTCCCCAGTGGGAGGTGCACCCCTTTTTGGTAGGGGTGCGCAGGGAGGCCCTTTGCTCAGGGAGGGCAGGGTTTGCTCCTCTTTGGGGGTCTCCCCTTGTCTTGACCATCCCTCCCTGTTGCAGGATCCTGCAGTACGGGCACATGTCAGTGATCGTGGAGAGGCAGACGGTGCACGAGACCAAGGGAGACGGTGTGGCCAAGGGGGAGCAGGGGCTGCTCAACCTTGACCCGCGCAACGTGGTCTTCTACGTGGGTGGCTACCCTTCTAGCTTCACGGTGAGACAGGCAGCAGGGAGGGAGGCTCGGTGTTCTAGGAGGTATCGGTGATACCTGCGGAGCTTCTTTGGGGGTGGGGGGAAACCCTTGATTTCCTGGGAAAACCAGGATCAAATTTGCCCTAACTGTCCGGTTTCATTCCCAGCCTCCTCCCACTTTGCGCTATCCCAACTACCGCGGGTGCCTGGAGCTGGACACACTGAACGAGGAGGTGGTGAGCCTGTACAACTTCCAGCGCACCTTCCAGGTGGATACCACTGCTGAGAAGCCCTGTGCAAGGTAGGGCACCATGCCCAGGCTGGGGGCAGCTCTGGTCCATGGCGCTTACCCTGACCCTTGGCTGCCCCAGAGTGTGGCAGCTGGCTTTGGAGTGATGCCTTGGGCCTCTTCTTCTGTGGCTCAGGTCCAAGTCCACAGGAGACCCCTGGTTGACTGACGGCTCCTATTTTGATGGCACCGGTTATGCGGAGATCAAGTTTGAGAGCCAGTTTGGCACAACCAAGCGCTTCGAGCAGGAGATCCGGGTGGTCTCCTATAACGGCATCCTCTTCTTCCTGGAGAATCAGGCAGGTGCTTGCTCCCCTGGGGAGCCTTCACCCCTCAGCCAGTGGGCTAGGACAATCCCAGCCCCACTTGCAGGCATTCCCAGTTCAGGGCACCTGGGAGAAGAGGGCTTTGGAGATGGCAGTGCTACTTGGAGCAGTATTTCTGCGCTATTGTTAAAAGCCACAAGAGGGCTGGACCCAGACCTCACAGCAGAGGCAATTGCTTGTCTGGTGCTGGAGGGGGCTCCCTGAACTCCAAGAGCACCCACGCACAGACCCTCCGAGCTGGGCCAGGGTTCACTGGAGCAGGCAGTGCTGCAAGGAGCATTTCCAGCCTGCATGCCATCCCCATGCCCCAGAACAGGGCTGTTTGCAGATAAATCCCCAATAACTGTCACAGTGATGCGTTATGGCACCGGCAGTGGGACCTGCTCCCACTGGTGCTAAAGGGCAGGTTGGGGGAGAGTCCCGGCAGCACACTGGGCACCAGGACGTGGGGCTGAGTGTCCGTCCTGCCTCCTCCAGGGTCAGTTCCTGTGTCTGGCCATCCGGGACGGGAAGCTGGTGCTTTACTATGACTTCAGCACAGGCCTGGAGATGGCAAAACCCAGCAGCAACTCTTCCTCCCTCACCATCAGCAGTACCACAAACAAAGCGGTAAGGGGGAACAGCCACCTGCCTGGCTCACTTGGTGGGCTTCTCATCCAGAGGGCATGGGGGACACCCAGACCCTTGGTTTTGGCAGGGGTGAGCTGCAAGAAGTTCTTTGACTAGAGCCATGAACCGGACACCTCAGGCTGGCCTCTGTGATGGACCTAATTGCCCCAGGCTGGCAGATCATTTTTCTCCTCTTGTCTCCAGATCCAGATTTTCCTCCTCAAAATGAATAACAAGAAGCGCATCCTGGTACGGCTGGAGCGCCTCACCATCTTCATGGTGGAGCAGGAGAACACCCTGGAGAACGCTGTCTCCTACTACCTGGGTGGTGTGCCCCCAGCTGTGCTGCCCCCCAGGTGGGTCCAGCCCACAGTGGGGTGGGACAGTCTGGTTCTTCCCCTCCAGTGTCCCTGGTGGTGGTCCTGGCCCTTTCTCAGCCACATCCAGGGCTGCTGGGGCCCTGCTGAAGCTCTGGGGAGAGATTTCCTCTTCCTGCCCATCACTGTGAACTGTTGAGGGTGGGACATCTCCATCTCTGGTGAGGGATGAGGTGCTGGTGGGTGTCACCGAGTCCTCCTTTGCTGTGCTGGGTGCTTTGCAGCAGCCTTGTGCCTGAAGCACTGGAGATACCTGTGGCCATCGTGGGTCCTTCCCGGGCACTCCATTTGAAGGGCTGCAGGGCCAGATCCTGCCCAGGGCTGGATCCTGCCCGGGGCTGTCCTCATAACACTGCTTGCTTCTCCTGCAGCTTGAAAGCGCTCTTCCCCACGGGTGGGCCCATCCGGGGCTGCATGAAGGGCTTGAAGGCTCTTGGCAAATACGTTGACCTGAAGCGCATGAGCACCGTCGGCGTGAGCTACGGCTGCACCTCGGATCTCCTGGTAAGCACAAAGCCCTGGCAGCCTGGCCAGCGTGCTGGAGAAAGGGTCTGTTGGGGAAAGGGAGCACAGGACCCCCCAGGATCTCCCCTCATTCACACAGAAACAAGCATAAAACCCCCAGGTCCTCAGTGCAGGGGGGTTGTGGCAAGGTGCTCCACGTGGGTGGCCATAGCACCAGCCAGACCAAGCAAGGATCTGAGTCACCCTCCCAGCACCCCTGCGATGCCAGGGCTGGGCTCTCACCTCACCTCCATGGTGTCCCTTGCAGGTGGCTCGGTCAGTCAGCATCCACGGCCACGGCTACCTGACCCTGGCCCTGAAGGATGTGCCAGGGCTACGGGACTTCTACAGCGGCTTCAGCTTCCGGACGAGCCAGCAGGAGGGGCTGCTCTACCACCACACCACCCAGGTGAGCGCCTGCAGCCCCCCGGCTATCCCAGCAGCAGGGCAGAAACATCTCCTCCTGCTCTGGGGATGGTCCTGCTCCCCCTTGAGAAAGGGAGGGATTTTGATGGGGCCAGGGGGTGAATCCACAGTGAAATCTGCACCCTGAGCTCCTGGAGGGTGGTAGGGAAATGGGCCCTTCTTTGGGGTTCAGCTGCTGAGCAGCAATGGGGCGATGCTTTCCGCAGGAGGGGACGTGCCAGGTGTCCCTCCAGAGTGGCCAGCTGACCTTGAACCTGCTGGAAACCAAAGTCACCACTGAAAATGCCTATGCAGATGACAGGGCCCACTACGTGGCCTTCTACAGCGATGCCCGTGGGTACGTGTCCTGGCGGTGTGTGGGAGGTGGCGGGCTGATGGCCACAGGGACCCCCTCAGCTCACGCTGCTCATCCCCCGCAGGGTCCGGCTGTACGTGGATGATGAGCTGCAAGACACTGCAGCGGGCACTGGGTCCAGCCGGCGTCAGCGACGGCAGGATGGGCGGCCACTCTTCCAGCTTGGGGGTTCACCAGAGCCGGGTGCCCTCAGCAACCTCACTGGCTGCATCGGGAATGTCTTCGTGAAGCGGTGAGCATTGCCATGCTACTTCCCAGAGAGCAGGGCTCAGCCCCTTCCTGCCTCCTGGCTGGCCTGGTGACAGGGAACCCTTCTCCTCATGCATAGGGTGTCAGAGCCACAGCTGGTGGTGGACCTGCAGCAGAACGTGGAGAGCATCAACGTCACCATGAGCTGTCCTTGGGGCGAGCAGCCACAGCAGCTCAGAATCACTCCGAAGAAGGACAGGCGGAAACCCAAGGTACCAGCTGCTGCTGAAACTCCCCACAACCTCCTCCCCATCCTCCTCAGATGCCACCGTTGCCCCCTTGCTGAGCACCTCTGACCTGTGACGGGATGCTCCCCTCACTCCATTCCTTGGTGCGTCTTGCGTAGGTGCCGGGCAAGCCTGCCTCAAAGGACCGCCGCCACGATCGGAATGGGCTCTGCCGGCTGCACCCACAGCCCCACGCAGCCGCGGGCACCTTTCGCTTTGGTGGTGCCCCAAGCAGTCGCTGGGAGTTCGAGGAGATCCCAGCCTCCTTTGGCTGGAGGTGAGGCTCACCCCACACCCACCCCACACAAGCTCAGCCCTGGGGACCACCGCTTGGAGCGCAGGGTGCTCCCATCACCCCCCTGTCCCTGCAGGTCCTATTTCTCCCTGGAGGTGAAGCTGAACTCCTCCAGCGGGCTGCTCTTCTATGTGGCGGGCAAGCAGGGCACCTTCATGGCTCTCTTCATCGCCAACGGGCGCTTTGTCTTCCTGGTGGACATCGGCAAGCGCCGGCTGCGCATCCGCAGCAAAGACAAGTACCATGACGGGCAGTGGCACACGGTGAGCGGAGGGTGGGGGCTCAGCAGGACCTCCTTGAGCCGCGTTGCTCCCGTGAGGCCCCCATCACCGGGCGGCCGTGCAGGGGTTGACTCGCTGCAGCCCTGGTCTGGGCATCGCTTGCTGATCGCACACGGGCCACCTGCGGTCCCACGGGAGCAAAGGGGACAAGGGGACAGCAAAAACACAGCCAGGGCTGGCTGAACCTCCGAGCTGAGGTCTCCCTTCCCTGGGTGCAGCCCTGGGGCTCCTCCCAACCCAGGAAGCCCCCAGCCCCAGCGCTGACCTTTGGTCCTTGCAGGTTTTCTTCAGCAGAGACCAGGGCCGAGCCCAGCTGGTCATTGACGGGCTGCGAGCCCAGGATGCTGCAGTGGCCACGGTGGGGCTCTTTGTGGCCCGGACCCCCTTGTATGTGGGGGGCATCCCAGCTGGAAAAGCCAAGGCTCACATACCGGTAAGGGCTTGGTGGTCCCATGGCATCACCCTGTCTCGGCCAGTTCCCAGTCCCGTGGCATTGCCCCGTGCCTGCCTGGTTTTGGCCCTGCCGCCCTCACTGTAGTGGCCGCTCTCCACAGGTTGCGTCGGCCTCCAGCTTCGATGGCTGCCTGAGGAACCCACAGCTGGACGGGAGGCCCCTGGCTCCCCCCTCACGCACCTTCGGGGTGACACCGTGCTACGAGGGCGCGCTGGAGAGCGGGGTTTTCTTCGCTGCGGATGGCGGGTCCGTCGTCCTAGGTACCCCACAGCAGCCTGGACTGGCTCCCACGGCCCTGGGACTGGGAGGGACGCGTCTCAGGGGAGGTCCCTTGTCCCCCTCCTCACCAGTAGCGTTTCTCTTCCAGCTGATGCAGTGGCAACCGAGCAGGACTTGGAGGTGACACTGGAGCTCCGTCCCCGCAGTGCCTCTGGCCTCATCTTCCACATCAGCACGAGGAGCAGCCACCATCTCCTGCTGTACATGGAGGAGACAAAGGTAGTGGGAGCGTGGCTTCCCCACAGGTTTTCAGAAGCAGCGGCCATCTCCTGCCCATCACGCTCAGCTCACTGGGCTCTAACGCGTTTGTCTCACACACCAGGTCACTGTGAGAGCGAACGCTGGGGCTGACGAGTTCTCCACATCGGTGACATGCCCATCTCTCTGCGACGGGCAGTGGCACACCATCACAGGTGAGGTGACAGCCAGCACTTGGCTCTGGGACGCTGCTCTGCTCCTGCTGCTGAGCCCACATCTCCTGGGGGGGGAGCCTGGGGCCCTTCCTTGGGTATTTAAATCCCAGCTCCCACCTGTATGCACTTAACTTGGGAGATTGTAGCTGCTATTAAGTCATTTCCTAATTAAGAGTCCTTGCTGATCCTGTTCCTGCTGTCAGATCTGGGGGGCAGGACAGACGGGGTGTTTCCCTGGGTCACGGAGCAGCTGGCGAGGCCGGGGGTGCCCCACGGTCCTGCTGGGCCAGTCCTGAGTCCTGGCCTCGGCTCCAGCCAGGGCTGTCCCAAAAGCGAAAGCCCGACTTGCGCAGATTGTGTCCAAAGGGCTCAAAGCCCACAGCTGGGACGAGGGGTTTGCAGGATTCACACTTGTACGGGCAAAACTTGGCCTTTAACGTATTTGCCATTGAGCAAGTGCTGTGGTTTTGCATCAAGCCCTGTCTGGGGTGGGAGTCACAGCCACAGCCCCCGTCTCAGCGCAGCTCTGTTTTAAGCCTTCATCTTGCTCGACCCAGCACTGGGTAGGAGCCGTCATGGGCTCCTGGCACATTTTCAGCTTCAGGACCTCTCCCCGTCCGTAGCTGGAGCCAGTCTGAGCTGATCCCCTTAACGCCTGGCGTGTGCTGTCCCACCCCGCTGGGGGAGCGCAGCCCTCCTCACTAGGCCAAGACACGGTGCTTTGTGGGTGGCTGCTGTGGCCGAAGGACAGATTTTGGGGGAGGCTCTCCAAACTCTGGGCATTTCCCCCGAGCCAGGCCAGGCCCTCTGACGCTCCCAGTTTTGCTCTGCGCCAGCACTGGTCTGTGCTGGAGGGCAGAGGTGGCCTTGCTCTCCAGCTGAGGAAGCAGCACTGACTCTTGTTTTCTTTTGAAGTCGCCAAATGGAAAACCACAATTCGGGTGGCTGTGGACACAGAAGGCAGCTACACAGCGGGACCCAGCCAGGCTCCTGCACCCAGCGCAAGGGCGACCTTCTACGTGGGAGGGCTGCCGGGTGAGTTGGGAAAGGCATGCTCCGGAACGAAATCCCCCACCGTCAAGAGCGATACTGTTCCAGGTGCGAGGTAGAGGGACTTAATCCCCTGCCCTCTTGTTATAACGCCAGGCTAATGCTTGCCTTTACTTGTTCCTTGTGCAGAGACGGACAAGGCCAGCACAGCATCACCGTTACCTCCCCTCCCGCATTACGTGGGCTGTATAAGGAACCTGGTGATTAACCAGAGCCACGTGGACCTGCCACGAGCCGGGACTGTCAGGGGCTCCGTTGGCCTTAAGGGTTGCCCCGTGCTGTAAGTAAGTCTAGCTCCGTGTACAGCCTGACCGACAAATGCGCTGCTCCCTGGGCCCCAGGCGTCACCTACTCGCTAGCATTAACCGTGGTCAAACACACTTGATCTGCAGCGACTGCGGGCGCAAGTCTGGGGCCAAAAACCAGAGGAGGGGCCACGAATCCATGGGGCAGGAGGCAGGGGAGGAAGTAGGGGAGAAGGGGGCACTTTTGGGACATCTTTCACAAATATAACCAAAAAAGTTGGAGCGGGATGTGGAGCCAGGTCTGAGGCCTTCCCCGGTGGTCAAGCATCTGCAACAGGATTCATGGTGCCAGGTGGCTCGTGGTAGGAGCGACTGTCCTCTACAGAGCGTGAGCTGACGCGCACAGCAGCTGTGCATCGTTGTCCTAAATTCTCTTCCCTTTACCCCACACTTACAACGCACATAGATTTAGTTCACGGAACACTTGAGGCTATTAATAACAGTCAGACTGCCTTCTGCTAAAGGCTGTAGGCAGTTTCTGGTTTATAATAAATGCAATTAGGACAAACGGGATTAATTCCGTCACTTTTGTGTTTTTATAAGCAAGGATGCATTTAACCTCCCCCCAAGGGCAGTCTCAGTTCACCTGCCACCGCTACGCTGAGAGCTCTGCAACGGGGAACTTGGACAAAATTCTGTTCACAGAATTAGCATCATCTTATCAGATTAATTTATAAGAATCAAAAAAAAAAAAGGAACAAAATAGGCTGGGAGAACTACTGAGGGAAAGCAGAAAAGACACACTCTGACTCTCTGCAGTTGCATTCAGCGCTGGTAGATGAAGTGGCAGAAGTCATGTTGAGTGAAGCAAGGAACTTGCTTGAAAGGGAATAAAGAAAGGTTCCCCCCGAGTCCGGCTGGGCGCGAGGCATCACGGCCCTCGCCCGCCCTGCCAGCAGTTGCCTTCTCCTGCTCAGCCTCGCTCCGCCTCCCGTAGTGCAGTCTTCACTTGAAACAAAAACCTTTTTCTCCCAAGACACCTAGTTCACTTGTGCACTTACACGTCATATATATATTTGTGTGTGTGTATATATATATTTAGCCACTTGGGTACAAAATCTTGCTTCTGAAATGGACTTATAACTTATATCATTATATCATGGGGTTTTTTTTATGAGGGGTAAATATTGTAAAATGGGTTTTTAACTTGTGCATCTTAAACGTGTAATTACAACCGGTTTTTAAGTTGTAGTATTAAAAATGGTCTTTGTAAATCACTGGTACATACTTTGGAGTCGAATAAAGTTTTACATTACTCTCTTTCACTTTACTGGTGAAGAGCAACTATGAGGCTGATGTAGAACTGGAAGAGGAATAATCACCTCAGGAAGTGGCACGGTAGGAACATTACAGCTGTATTTGCCACAAGCAGCTCCCTCCTCGCGCGGCAGCTGCGGTGGCAGCGCGCTGGTGTTCACGAAGGCGCCAAGGCGACCCTCCTCGCATTCGGAGGTGAAGTCCTGCACCCAGGACAGGACCAGCCTTGCAGCAGTACACGCGGGACAAGGACTGGGTGAGCTGGCAGCCCTGCAGAGCACAACCTGGCGGGCCCAAAACTGGATGGCAGTCAGCAACGTGCCCTCGACAGGCTCCTTACTCGTGTAACCACGGGGCTCAGCCCCTCTTAGCACAAGGGAATCAGAAGAATTAGTCTAGCCTGACGTCAAAAGCATCCAAACTGAACAGTAAGCAGCTCCACTGAAAAGGAAGAGCAAGTATTGCTTTGGGTGTGCATGTTAAACAGACTGAGAAAGAACAGTATGGCAGATAAAGAAAACTCCTTTATTTGTAGATTTATATAAGCATAATATGAAGTTAGTAATCCTACTGCAGTTGCTTAAGTTAGTATCTAGGAATATCTGTAAGGAAGAGCAAATAATTTAATCTAAACTCATATCTTCCTCTTCATCTTTCTTGTCCTTAGAGTCTCCTTCCTTTTGGTCTGACTTGACACTGTTCTGCATTGCTTTGGCAAACGCTTCTACATCTAGAAGTTAAACACATTGGTTATTTAACTTTGCGCTGTCTGGGACAGAGTTCACTGTCCACATGAAGTTACGCTTCATTACTTGGAAAGTAAACAGTTGCTTTAATAAGAAACTTAGCAGGGAAGAAAGTTTTAACACTCATTCAATATATAACACGCACTTGGATCTCTCTGACGTAGCCAGCATTTTCTGCTCTTTAACTCTGTGCACAGGCAGCCTAAAACCAGAATTACTTCAGTCACAGAATGGATTCTAAAAGCTCATCAGGGAAAACTGATATCCCCCCCCCCGCCCTGGTGCTACAGGCCCCTACTGTGTTCACTGATTTCAGATGAATCGTTAAAGACTCCCACAAAAAGGGGCACTGCTGAACAAGGTGACTGTGACATCTCCAGAGCCTTTTGCATCTCTAGCAAGAAAACAAGGCCAAGGCTGCTCAGCACTTCTCTTTGCAGAACCCTGACCTCTCTAAACGCATGTCTGCCATCACGCTGTGTCTGCTGGGGAACACCTGAGCCCCTCGCCTTGTCATTGTAAAAAAAAAAAAAAACAAAACAACAACAACAGTGCAAGAGTCCACTTCTGACAGTTACTCAGCAGCTAATCATTACATTCCACATTCAAGGGCTGTGTGCAGTGCAAAAACCAAAAAAACCCACCAACACCACCCCCCAAAAAAAACCCCACCAAAAACCCCAAACCACTTCATCATGTTCCCAGCAGCACCAATACTCACCTCCTTTATTTGCTGCATCTACTGCCTCTGCGGGTAAGCCAAACTGACTCATTAGTGGGCCAAGCTGTCCTGAAGCTAAGGCAGCACTGAACATGCTCAATGCCTGTGAATTGGAGTCGACAGCGTCAAAAAAAGTTTGCATCGTGTTTCTCCAGCATCAGGCGGCTACTGCGTGATACCCGTGTGAGGAGCGCGGTCCCGTTACGGCATGGGGACCGTACGGCCGGCCTGGGAGCAGCCGCTCTCCTTTATGAGCTCCCGCACTGTGGTGGGCTTCAAAATGCGGCTATGCCACAGGCTCTGTGCCGATTATCGGGACCAGCAGCTGCTCTTAAGCGGCCAGATGCCAGTCAGCACAAACTGATAAGCCCCGCTAGACCGAGCAATGCGCCAAACCACAGCAACATCACCTCCAGTCACTTTAGTGCATGGACAACTTAAACTTTTATCTAGATGCAGATACTCTTATCAAATCACCAATTAAAGACACCCCTCGTTTCCAAGTCTTGTCTGCACAAAAGAGGTGCCATAGTTAAAACTAAAGGCAGTTGGCTTAGCCACCGCAATTTTGCAAATTAACACGTTTCAATCCATCAGTGTAACTCATTCAAATTGGCCTGTAACACACCGGCTTTAGTCACACAGACAGTTCTGGAGTTGAGTACTAGCAGTCCAAGAGGAACAAGGGATGCAGCGCTGTAAACATCAGCATCTCTTCAGTCACTTGAAAGGAACTTTAAGATGACCACTGACAAGCCACTCTTTGACAGGGAATACTGAATTTGCTACTACTCCTGTCATTTGCCAGAGAGCATTAATAAAGAGAAAGGTAAAGCCCAATTCCAATTTAAAAAAAAAAAAAAAAAAAAAAGTAAAACATTCTGATCTGCCCCTGGATGACCGCAGGAAGAACTAGTGCTCCATTAAATCATGTCCCTCCTCCTTTCCACTTCTACAGAGCAATTTCCTACTCTGAAGAGTGTCAGGAACCTGAAAAAAGCAGGGCAAGGTGAAGCAGGGTGCAGGGGGGAGGAGGGAAGGGAGCTGCACTGCCCGCGACAGCCTGGCATCTACCTGCTGAAACTGAGGAGACGTCAGGGTATTCTGAATCTCTTCTGCAGTCTGCGGCAGAGATTCCCCTGAGGGAAGGTAAGGCATCAACCGTTCTTGAACTTCAGCGTTGGCCAGGATGGGAGCCATTATCTCGGGAGTCAGAACAGTTGCCAGGTCAACTAGGAAGGAAAAAAATGTCTGGCTGTTAGACTATGCACAAAACGCCTCGTTTTTGTTGTGCTAACCAAATATCTAGTCAGAGGAGTACTGAAACATAGCTAGCACACTGCTAGCATCCTTTCTCCCTCTCTCTGTTTTGGAGTGAGAATTAAGACTCTCGAAGCAGCCAAGAACAGTACTCAAATGAAAAAAAAGAACCAAAAAAAAAAGAAAACGTAAGAGACCTTTCAAACCAGTTTGGAACAGGATAGGACAGTAAAACAGCTCCAAAGGACTCCTGGATCCAACAGCTGCCTGGTCAGAACACCGTTACCTTGCTGTCCTCCTGCTCCAGATGGCACATTCATAGTGGCTAAAATGTTCTGAAGGTCACTCAATTGAATGGGCTGGGTTGGGCTCGTGGCTGAGCTGGTTCCATTACCCGAACTCGGTACGGGGCTTGGACTGGTCACAGACGCAGCCGCAGGAACGGACGGGGCAGGCGTTACACGGGTAGAAGAAGTCGTGGAAGATGGCGTCACAGCAGCTGACTGGCTGCGAGAGCTGGAGAAGATAATCAGTATAATACCCTGCAAAAATCAGCTTTGCCTTTTGTGTTTTGAAAAGCTTCTTGTCAAGCCCTTACAACACAAAGGGCTCCTACCGGCATTCTAGAGAGGTAATAAGCAGTCTTAATTCCCATCATATTTCCTGTTCAGTAGGCCAGGATTCCTCCCACAGAAGTGGCCACTTTACGTTACAAAAATACTACGAACCCAGACCAGACAGGCTCCTACCTCGATGATGAGCTGCTTGTCGGGGGTCCCCCACTTCCAAGCAGACTGGCCAGCCCAGGACCCGTCAGCGCACCCAGCCCACCTTCCATAAACATAAAAGAAGAACAGGTTTAGAAATTCGTGTCTTTGGGTTTTTTGCACCTCTCTGCTCTAGAGAGGTCACTCTTGTACCTGAAAGGTTTTATTTGCTAAAATAAAGGAGGAGGGGGTGAAAGAGCCCAGACCACCCCCCCACCCCTTTCTGTAAATGAACACCTCTCATTTTCTGATCTTGCATCCCTATTAGAAAACTGCCTTAGAGAGTTGCCCGTTTTAGAAATTACTCAATTTCTAGATGTACACAAGGATAAAATTACTTCGGTTTGTGCCATATATACATGATCATCGTAACAGAGCCCTCTCCTCTTATCTACTGGTTCCCAAAAACCCAACTTTTCTCTAAAGCCAAGGCCCTCAGCAGAAGATTACAGAGGCAGCCTTTCAGTCACCACCACTGTCTCCCCATACACGTGGGTTTTGCAGCTTCAAAACTAACACAGAGATGCAGCAGCAGAGTCAGCCGAGTCCTTAAACACTTCGTAGGCAGAGCAAAGGAAGGACAACCCCACGCACAAAGCGCTCCCAGTAGAGCAGCGATCAGGAAACACAGCGGGAAACCAACACTCGGCCTTTGAGCCAACTGCCCTACGCAAAAGAAACCAGAATCTGCCTCCTTCATCCACACATCCCAACTACCAAGGACTTAGCGCAGCGTCAGGAACATCAGCTAAAAAGAGCTGGGGAAAGGCCTGGCTTCCAGGTCCACTGGGGCTGTCAGTGACCGACTGTCCCCCTACATTTCCTTTGAGCCACATCAGCCAAACGCCCCGTTGACCACACGCTTCCCATCCTGTGGTTTCTTGTTCCACGTCTAATTAGATACGTGTCCCTACACAAGCACCTGCATTCGTCACCCACCTTTTGGGAACTATCAGCAAGCAGAGGACAGAAAGGCAGCGCTCCGTGAGCAAACCCATGATTAACTGAAGGTGCGGACCACTGGAGGTCAGAGCGAGCACCAGCCACCAGCTCCTCCTTTGTACAGGACCCACTCCTACGGAACCATGCCCCTAACACTTACGTTCTCTACTCACAGAGCTTCCACAGCAGCAGGAACGGCAGGGTGCAGCTAACCAGGCCGTACCACACGCTATTCTCCTCAGTTTGTCCTTGCTAGAAAAGTTTACCCAGGAGCAAGAAAGCTCCTTTGCTGCCAGAGCTCTGCAATAGGGGCAGAGTCCCGAGAGAGATGCAAGCCAGATGCAAAAGAACAAGACGCTACAGGGGGAAGAGATCCGCACGGATTCACCACAACCACTGTCTGCCGAGGCAAGCAGATGGTTTTCTTTGCGTTACTGTAGTGAGCTTCATGTCAAGCTGTCTTACGGCTAGATGTAAAGGCAAAGAAAGAAGAGCTGCTGAGAAAAAGCATTGAGACGAAGAGGAAGACAGTCTCAGGAGTCACGTGAAGCTTCAAGAAGGAAGATCTTTTCCAAACACATCCTAAAAAGCCAGAATCTTCCAACACTAACATTAGATTTGCATCTGAACATCCCACCAACGTGAGATTTGCATCTGAAGCTAAAAAGACACGAGCTAGATCCACAAAAATGGACTTTGGAGCTTAATTAAGCACAGAACCCTAGTCACTGCCACCTGCTAAGCGTTACTTTGCCTACTTCCATTCAAGGGTCTGACTTCTCAGGAGATGCTCTATTGGGCTTGGAGCGTGGATAATGTTAAGAACAGACCACAGCAGGGACTCCCAACGCACCTCTCATCCCCTTCCGAAAAACAGCACGGTGATTCAAGCTCTCCACGGTGTTGCCCAGGAGAGAAAGCCCTAACCTGAGCCTTACTCCTCTGACTAGAGCGCTGCGGGGTGGGTACGCTCCAGCCTTCCTCTTGAACTCTTTCTACTTTGCACACAAATGTTCACTGGATCAGAGACAACACGAGCAACTCCACAGCTCGGAAACCGGGACGTTCACCACGGACAAGTCCCTGGTTTTCAGTCCCTGCTCCAGTGAATATTTAGGAGGAAGAGGAGGGGTGGAAAAAAAGGAGAGGAAAAAAACAGCAGAAGATTCAGCGGAGCAAGGAGCAGAACCGACGTTCCTTGCAGATCAAGCCCTAAGATGAGTGCCGCGTAGAATCTGGTACCCTCCGTTTCCTGCATCCTTTTTTTTGCCCCTTAGCCCATCTTTGAGGCAGGGCCTTGCTTTCTCACATGAAAGCAGCGCTATTCAAATCCATAGCACTACTTGAAAATATTGTCAGGTAAGATTTAACCTGGCAGGAGAAAATACCATTTTGGCATAAAGATATTAAAGCATTTTACCAAGTCCTCCTAAGCCCGTTGGTCCGATCAGCTGCATGAGCTGGTTATGGCTCATGTTTCCAAGAAGGCTTTGCAAGCCACCCTCACCTAAAAACAAAAACATTCTGAAACACAACATATTCACATAGGTTTTTTTTTCACAGCACTCCGGCTCAAACAGCAGGAGATTAATTGGCATCACATTCTGTATGGAAAAAACAGTTTCAAGTGTTTACTGATTCATGATGCTCATAAAAGATAAATGCAACTTGGCTTCATAAAGAGGTAAGACTCCAGAGAATCTGCTGGAAACAAAAGAGAGATTTCGTCTGGCAGTCTTAACTTTCAGCCTGCACCTATTACAACAGCACAGTTTATTTTGCTAAAAGCACGTTTACGCTTCTGGTATTAACACTGTCCCCAACTCACCCTCCACAGTCATCAGGAATTTCTTCCTAGGGAACTGTAAGTGCTCATTCTAAAAATAAAATTCTAAAAAAGCCTCTCAGGTGAAGGAGCAGAGAATGGACTGTACCTCCTAGTGCCGAGAGCTCGTGGCCTCCGCTTGCATTTCCACCCAAAGCACCAGGCATTGGTGGATTGTTGAGATACTCGTTCACTTTACGGCAGTGTTCTTCATCCTTGTCTGTCTTCGGCTCCTGCAAGAAAGTTGTTCTTGGTACGAGGCAGACTGGAAGTATTTTGTTCCAAGACCTTTATTATTGGCTTCCCACAAACCTGCATCCAGAAGAAGAGTCGTTTTGATCCTGCCTTGAACTTCAATACATACACACGGCCAGTAGTGCACTGAGGTACCCTCTTGAATTCACAGTCATCAGGAAAAATAATCAAGTCCTGGAAAACGCGGCAGTAGAAACAACCGTTTCAGGAAATACATGAATATTCCTTTTGGCCTCCCAAAGACCTCTGCCCTCCTCCCCAAACCTCCTTCCATCCGCTCTGAGGAGCGGAGAGGAGTTGGAAGTGCAGGTCTGTCAGGCTGCAGTGGCATTCTCATCCTAATTTGTCTTGGGGAAGCTCCTTCAGCAGCGCCAGCGGAACAAAACCAAGACAGACCGTGACTTAATGCCTCAGCACTGAAACACAAAACCATACTCACATCTTCGACGTTGCCCGAAGTCCTGTCCTTCCAGCAGAAGTGAATGAGGGAGTCATCAGTCTGCTGGATGTACACAAGGCCTTTTCTCTTGTCTGGGGTCACAGTGCTGCCTTTCAGGGACATCTTCCCTGCCCGAAATTCCACCAGGTATTTGCTCGACGAGCCACGGGAGCCCGGCACCAGGCTTGGAAATAACGCACCTGAAGACATCCTGGAAAGAGAGAAAGAGCAGCAGATGTGATGAGAAACCTTCCAATATTCTGTCTTCTCAGTATCAAATTTCAATCTCTATCAAGTGAGCTCCACAGAAGGAATCTGCCTCACTGCCTGCAGAATTTCAGGGCGATCAACAAGAGCCAAAGCGGAACCCAGGACGGCCCACAGATCTCCGCGAATAACGAGGAGCGTATCTGCCAAGGCACTTAAAAATGAAACCACCTTCCCCTGACGCTCGCTTCTTCGGTTCTTACCGCGGTGCACAGGATCAGGGACATTTCAGTGGCAAGAAGCCCTACCGGAACGCTAAATCTTCAGGCTCCTGCTTCGGCATCCCGGCAGAGAACCGGGGGCTGCCCGAGCCGCCCCGCACCGGCGGCCTCGGCGCCCCCCGCACCCCCCGCGCCAGGCGGCGGCGGCCGCGCAGGTGGAGGCGGCGGCGCGGGCAGGGCGCTCGGCCTGCATGACTTTGCAGTTGTCTCTCGGCTCGCAACGGCCGCTCAACGCCCCCCGCGCCGGCCGACCCGAGCGCACCGCCGGCAGCGGCCGCTCAGACCCGGCCCCGCCGCAGGGCGGCCCGGCCCCAGCCCCTCACCCGAGCCGGGAGCGGGGGCTGCCGGCACGCCGGGCCGCGGGGGCAGGCCGGCAGCACAGCCCGGCCCGGCCCGGCGCCGCGCAGGCCGCTCCTCCGCCCGGCCACGGCCGCCCCCGGCGCTCCCCGCCCGCCCAGCGGCCGCGATCTGGCAGCCGGCCCCCCCCCCCGGGGCCGCGTCCCCTGAGGCCGCCCCCGGCAGGAGGCCCCGCTCCCCCGCGCGGGGCGCAGCCGCCCCCCGGGCCGGCCCCCAGCAAGCGCCGAGGCCGCCGACGCGGGCCCGGCCGGGCCGAGCCGCGGGCAGAGCCCAGAGCCGAGCCCAGAGCCCCGGCCGGGCCCGCCCCGCCGCCCCCCGCCCCGGTACCTGCCGGTACCTGACGCCGCCGCAGGCCCCGCGCCGCCCCGCTCTTCCTGCCCCGCGCGCCGGAAGCCCGCCCGCCGCGGGGCGGGGCAAGGCGGCGGCGGGCGCCCCCGCGGCCCCGCGCGGTTGGACGGCGCCGCTGTCAGTCAGGGGCGGCGCCGCCCTCCCCCCCCGCTGTGTCACGGCGGCGGAAGATGGCGGCGCCCCCGCCCCGCCCGCCAAGCAGAGGCCGGAGCCCGGCGCTTCTCCAAAACCACCTTTATTCCCGTTTACAGCGTAACAGTGGCGTCACAGCCTGTACAGAGCAGGGGCGGCGGTTATTAAAGACTACAAAAATAAATCCGTTTGGCTGCGGCGGCTCCCGGGGCGGGGCGGGGCACGGCGGGGCCCCCTCAGGATTTCGGTATTGCTCCACAGCGCGGGTGGCCCAAACGCGGGGCCGGTTCAGGCCCAAGGGGAGGGCGCAGAGGCTGGGGGCGGAGGAGATGTCCTTCTTTTAAAAATACTTTTCGACCAAAAAAAAAAAATTTCAATAAATATTGCTAATTAGTTTTTCCCCCCCCCCCCAGGTGATTTAGGGTACATGCTTCCTCTCCTCACTAATCTGGGTACCATTTATTGTATGTCTGAAGAAGCTGCTCCCAATTTACCATACGACCTTGCCTCAAAGACGCAAAACACAGCAACTATAAAGTTAATTTTTCACTTCCGCCACTGTTTTTTCAGTGAAGTCCACCAGCAGCCCTGCTCCGGCTCCCAGCCAGGCTCTCGGCCGCCGCGCCAGCGTGAGGCCCCGCTGTGCCCGCCGCCCTCTCGCTCCCTGCCGCCTCCAGCTCCGTCGCCACGTCCACGCCGCTCGCCCCACGCTTCTCCGTCCCGACGTACCGCAGGGCAACCGAGTCCACCCACGGTTGGGGAAAAAAGCCTCGATGGCGGGGCCGGGGCGTTCAAAGCTCCAATTTAAATCGTCTTCGTCTAATAAGCGTCACGGTGAAATCAGAAAGCACAGACCTGGAGCTGGCTGAACAAAGCCAGAGTCGGCTCCAGGCATCCTCTTGCCCTACCAGACAGCGGCCCTGGTACGAAAAGTCTCACTTACAAAAATCTCTCTGTCACCATCTAGAGGCCCAAAGGGTATTAAGTATTTATTATAATTTCTTTCTAGATGGTTTCTCTACATAGCTGTATTAACATATACTAACACAGTTATCTTATATACAGTGTTTAATCAAGTTACAAAAGTGACATTCTTTCAAAAGGTGCAAAGTTATTAATGTTTTGACACGTAAACTACTGAGGCAAGATCTGCATCAAAAATAAAACTTTCTCACTTTCAGAGCAATCGAAATGCGGCATTAGGAGTCCCATGGCTAGCCAAGCATGGACGTGTCGCCAGCGAGGGGAAAGTATTTTATAAGTGTTGTCAATGAAGAACAATAAATTAAAGGAACAGATTTGGAACTAGTATGTGATTTTACTAAAAACTTTACACTAAAGGAACAGGAGAAGGGGGTAAAGACATAACCAATGAAGTGTTCTTACTTTAGAAATCTTCCCAGTTTCTTTTTAAATCCCATGAAGATTCTATACTGAAGTTTGGATTAAACACGTTGTTACAATTTTTTCATGCTTTCACATCATGAAAAGGGTTTAGGTCTTTGAGTTTCAATCATAACTTAGACGAGAGGGACGCTAACCTGTACACTACTTCTTATAAACAGAATGTTTCTTTAGCAATTTCGCCACAGTTCTTCCATTCAGGCAATTTCTATTTATATGTATTGTTTTAAAAACACTACTCCAGCATTAAACATACTACTTAGTTTAAGCAAGTTTTAAACTCCCATGAGATGTTAAACTGCCTTAATACGCGAATCCTTTCAACCCTCACCTAACAAAGGGTTCCCTACGCTGCTTGCAGTGAGTTCGGAAAGGGGGTTACAGTGCCTGGCACGGTCATTAAAGTTCAATTTTTTAGAAAAAGTATTTTTATGCTGTCCCATATGGATAAGCAAAGTCTTTTTAAAAGTCAATGCACTTATTAGGAACAAATGCAACCCTACTGTCTGCACAGCATTACCAAGTCTAGCTTGGGAGCCCTCAAGACTCGCAATCAGCAAAGTATGATTTCTGGCAACAGAATAAAGTGGCCACGAGCACATTTCAGACTAGGCCCTTATTTATTGCCTTGAAGTTTTACAGCTTCTCTTATTTTTCCAAATGAAGACACCAACTAAATCTCCCAAAAAATTAAAGTTAATCCAATCATTAGATGCGCAATTCGATAGAAATCGATAGGTTTCTCCATGAGTATGTTAATTGTCTTTTGCTTTTTAATCTTGTAGCTGGGAGAGAAGCACTTCAAAAATCTACTCTTTGGATGAAACCGAGATGTGTTTGGACATCAATCAGACCAGTTCTTCCACAAATTCCTCAAGTTGCTGGTGCCTAACACCAGCAGTTTCTGAATTACTGTAAACTTCACAGCAGTGTAGCCACTCTCCATTTTTGCCTGGTTCCTCAATTAAAAACTTTCATAAACAAAGCAGCAACATCAAGATTAGCTTTAATTACTGGACCTAATTTTTCAAGCCTCTCTCCCCCCTACGCCCCAAAGTCTACCACTTCAAAGAAAATGAACGCGTCAATTCAGTAATTGATTATTTCCAGTATTATATGGCTTCAATGGTTCGATATGGAACAAAAAAATCCCACTTTTTGACAACACGTGCTCACAGAAAACTCGTAATAGGTATAACTCTGCCAAAGCTTTAAATTGATTCTGCTTTTTCACAACATACAAAACAGACATGACCTAACAATGAAAAACATGCAAACCAAAACTTCCCCAGAAGATGAACCTGTGTGGATATACATACCAAAGTGCTTCCAAATAAAAGTTTAGTCTAGGAGCATACATAGTGCCAAAGCTGCCAAAGGTAGTGCAGAAGATTTAAGCCTCCAAGTGGTAGCAAGCAATATATTTTACATTGTAACCACCTCTACATTCCTACAATTGCTTCCGAAGCTTCTCGTATTTTAAGAACAGCATTTGACTTCAGGAAAAGCGCACCTGGTAACGCGCCCTTCCCTTCTCCTAACGTATGCTTTATGTAATTTTATCACAGGTATACAGTTCAATGCTCACAGTGTCCAAAAGTTGTGAAGACTCTGTAACAGACAACTACAGTTTGAGAAGCTCGGGTTGTTTTTTGTTTCCCCAAGTCTCTGAATTATTGAATCGTATTGAGAGAGAGGGGCCGGGAGCTCCGGTCCCCACGCAGTGCTACATACCGTATGGAAGTTCACATGCATCTCTTCACGGGGAGTATCGACAGTACTAGATTTGATCCTGTTGGTACCATATTAGCTTTTCGTCCCTGCTCCAAGTTCCAAAAACTTCAGATTCTTCACTATTGTACTAAGTAACAAGGATATTATCTCTATTTTATGTAAGTTACGTAGTTTTCAAGGATGTTATGTGCTCTACCAGATACAGCGTATCTTCCTGACAAAGAAACTAGGAAAAACAAAAGAAGACCCAAAGGTCCCTTGGAAAATTAGTGAAAACACGATGATTTCAGGTGCAGCTTTATGGAGAGAACGCAACGGTTATTTAAATATTTGGCAATCCGACGTTAGTGATAATTAAATCCTTGATTGTTGACCAATAGAATTTTTGTTAAAATTTACTTAGAAAAGCTGGTTTTTGCTATCAACAAAACCAGAGTAACTGGCTTGGAATGAAATCTAGGAACTAGATGTCCAGATGAGATGAGCAATTGGCTCCGTAATTTCAGTATATGTCTGGACAGTCTGAGAAATTTCTATCAAAATAGCCACCTGAGTACAGCCAGTCTGAAGTCCCAGTGTATGGGTTAGTGCCTTGATGAAACCATCTGTAAAAAAAAAAAACAAACAAAAACAAAACACCAAGAAAATAAAAGAAAGAAACAACAAAATAAAAAAGCAAACAGAGTGAACAGTTATTAATAGGGGAAAAGAACAACTTTGCTACTTTCACAAAACGTTCTAAAAAAAGACACTGGTAGTTCTCATCAGAAAAAAAATTCTCAGGAAATATTCTGAACATGAAAAATAAGGCATTAAGCTTCATATGCAATTATCACCACACCTTATAAAGCATTCTTTAAATTTTTTTTTTTTTTTTTTTTTTTTTTTTTTACACAAAGTCAAGGAGGAATATGCAATAGATCTTAAAATTATTGTCCCATTCCAAATATAAAGGGCCACAACGTCTTACTCAACTGCCAAGAGCTGGACAGGAATTGGTTAAAGGAGAGATGAGCCTTAACATTCTATTCATTCTAACAAAAATATGACCCCTGTAGGTTTTAAAAAACAAAACCAAAAAAATTCCAGCATTTACCACAGCAGTAGTTAATTATGACAGGTTTCAGCATTTATTATTAGATAATTTCTCCAGGACAAAGTTATCAGCAATTCTGGCTTCCAGCTACATTATTTAATTGTTGACCCAGCAAATGCTTTAAGTGACACTACAAATTGTGCTGTCATGCAGGAAATCAAACACGCACTGTCTTGAATAAAAACATTTCAAGCAGTATACCAAACCATTCCAAGCATGAAACAAATGCCCAGCTTCCTTCCCCCTTACCGTGTGTGCCACTCCACTTCATCTTTTGCACGCTCCTTGCGAGCAGCTCTTTGCTTCTCTTCTAGTCTCTCTTTTTCTTTGCTAGCCACATCTAACAAACATTTCAAGAGAAATTGGTTACTTAGCAAAATAGAAACAAAAATGTAGAAAACACAGAAAAGACTGCAGAGACATGAAATACAGTTCATTTAAGCAAGAGAAAGCATTTGCTGTACATGGTCTCACGGAACAATGAAAATCTCAGGCAACAAAAACCCAAAGCTGTCATTTCAGAAAAGTTGCTTCTACAAACACAGAGTCGAAACTGCAATTTTGGTGTTTCACCTATGGGAAACACTGCACCGAGACAGCAGGAAAGAACTTAGATTAGGCATAATAGAGGGGGTAATTTTTTTCACTATTTGGCCACGTGTTTTTTCTGACAAACGCCAAAGCAACAGAGCACGTCTGTTCACCACATGTCTTTCCAGACAAACTCCAGAGCAAGAGAGCATGTCTGCCAGTTCCCCCCAAGTTAACAAACATGCAAATACACCATAACATAGCATAGCAGCCTTGGGATCCACCTTGGACACATCTGCTCTCCCAGACTTTTCTGGGAGAAAACAGACATGGTACAGTGTTCAAAAGCACGTTCATTAACACAGGCTGAAAAAGAGTTAAGGCTGCTCTGGGAATGAGAAACTGAATCAACCAACGTCCCTTCAGTCATCCCTCTCAAAACTTACTAACATGAAAATATTTCCTCCAGCAAACACATACCCATGTTTCCATTTTCCATATTTCTGATATCTGGACGTAGCCGACAGTCAGTGGGAGCCAATATTGCTTCCATGCCCTTTTCTAGCTCATTCAGACTCACAGCAAAACTGGTGAAGTTGTACATCTTAAAAGCAAATTAAAGATAACACAGAAGTCATTTTGGCAAAGTGGCACTGGGTTCCCTATACCGAATGGATACAACAGAACTTCCAAGAGAAATTACCGAGTCAAACCTTCTCCCACTGGCTACCCTGAAAGCAAGGTCAGGTTCATACAAAGCTAGTGGGTTTTGTTGGAGGGGAGGGACAAGGAAGGGCAGAAGGGGATGGAAATCACAGCTTTCATTTTTTAAGCAGTCTTTGCTTCAGAGGATCAAGACAGATTTTCCTCCGTATCTGGTATTTAACGTCATGATTTTTATGAAAAAAAACCACCCACAGCTAAAAGACCAAAAAGTCTTGTTGAAACTATCAAAGTTCATATCCAGCTGCCCAGTTACTGTATTTTTTGGAAGCCCGTCTTCTAACAGCAGGGTCAGCAGAAGGGAACATGTATCCATATTTTAGCCACTCTGAGGGCAAGGTTCTCGCAGACAGGTTAACCTAAGACTCCGGACTCGCACCGAAGCAGCTGCAGTCAGAGCACATGTTCTTTCTAACAACTTTGACACAGCGGTGATGCTTTCAGCACGGGAACAAAGCAGAAAGCTTGCTGTAGTATAATTTTACTGCTGCAGCCAGAACTGCCAGAGCCTGTCAATATGCACGCTAAGGACAGACACTTCGACAAGGTTTCCCTTGAACATTACTGAGGTTCCCTTGGATAAGTCACTAGCGATAGCAGTACACAGACCGACTGAAACAGTTACCTGTGATGAGTTTGGCGGCCTACAATTTATTCTCCAAAGCAATTTACTGCCTGGTATGAACTGCACCGTGTCTTGAACCTCTGGCATATCATCAGCCTCATCATTTTCAGATTTAATAACATCTTCACTCTGAAACAGAGATAATATCTGGCAGGGGAACAAAGGGAAATTGGACAGTTCCATCTAGAGTTCTACAGTGTTGAAGAATCTGTTCAAATTTGAGGTATTAAACACTGCTGTACTTCTGCCTCACCACTCATGTTTGCTTTTCCTCACTCTGTACACTGTTCCTCTCATTTTTATCATAATGTCTTGCTCCTGACATCTCTGAATAGTCTCCCACCACCTATGTACAACTTGAATGTCTGTTTAAAAAAAAAAAAAAAAAAATATTAAGAACAGTAAATTAACATCTTCCAGAATTCTTTTCTCTACCTTCCCTTCTATCCCATGCCATAGCTTAATTTCACCTAACACGACTATTACTTCTTCAGGTTGAAATGAGCCAAGACTGCAATTTAAACCAGTTCCCACAATGGCCTAAGAAAGATAAATAGGGCATGCCTGCTTCTGGATATTGCTTCATCATTTGCAAAAGATTTAGATGTGCGATTACAAAGCAGCTATGCCCTTGTTTCAGTCTGATTTCCTACGATCTAGATTCTAACAACTATTATCACTGCCCATTTTCTCACTATGAAGACTGTGTACTTAAGTGTATAAACACAGTGCCTTTCCTTCCAAGTTCCTTTGTTAGCAGATGCACTGCTATAATGCACATATAAAATCACATGCAGTATTCTTCAAGAGGCTGCTCTCAGAATCTGAGAGAACCTGACTGTTGTAGGACACAGACAGCTACGCTGTGGAATTTCAGAGGATTTCACTATGAGAAACCATTGAAAACCACAAGAACAGAAGCGAAGTTTGAGGCAATAACATCCCAGAGTGACAGTATCACAGTTTTCCTCCCTCCCCTCACTCCCACCCCCTTTCTATTTTCTTTCTGCCCCCTCTGACACGGCTCATTTATTTTATTCAAAAATACCCTATTAAGTTAAACAGGGCCTGTTTTATACACTAGAAAACAGTTCCATATGGTTAAGAGTCTAATTTCAATCATTTGGTTTGAGTATTCATTATTTAAAAAGACTCTTTTAGGCTACTTTCCATGTCAACATCTGGCTTACTGTTAGACAGTTCCCCATGTAAATATAGATTCGAAAGGAAGGAAGAAAAGAAAGAGTTGATTTTCCTAAGATGAACAGAACCTTATTATTTAAAAAACAAGTCAAAATATAAGCCTGTACCATGATGGAACCCAGAGCCCAAAGCAAGGCCTGTTGTTGCTCTAGATTCTTCTGATAAGAATGCTTTTTAATAAAAGTTTGAGCCTCTTAACGTTAAGAGTGATTAGCTTCTGTTTAACTTCTCATTTTCATTTGCAGTGAGCAACCAGCATCTGCAAGACCCTGCTGGTTTCAGGAAACCCAACAGTCCTCTGCTGCACCATACAACGTTTTGCATTTTCCATACAACACTGAGGCTTCAGCAGTAACTTACCTGACACTGCTTACATGTGATGAAAAAACCCTGTGTGTTTCCAGACCCCTTTGTTGTCAAGGCTGTCTACATCATAAATTCTGAAAGGCTGCATCACCAAAAAGCATAAGTGACTTAAAAGACATGTGATTTTTTTTTTTTTTTTAAATGCCCAAATCCTAGTATTTTTACATCCGGAGTTGGCAGTAGAGCCACTTTCCTCATGCAAGGACTGGACAACATCAGCTTGAGGGTTCACATTTGATGACTTCTGTTTGACAAATCTCTAGCAAACACCATTCCTATGAGCTCTCTT
This sequence comes from Pelecanus crispus, assembly GCF_030463565.1. NCBI lineage: Eukaryota > Metazoa > Chordata > Aves > Pelecaniformes > Pelecanidae > Pelecanus > Pelecanus crispus. The sequence continues at coordinate 4,168,839 of NC_134656.1, forward strand.
CAATACCAGCAGCTCACACTAAAGTCTACACAAGTTCAAAGTGCAATGCCTTCTCATGGGAGTAACACTGCCCGTATCCAGCCCCTACCAAAAGACAGACTGTCTTCACCCTCCATTCACCACCACCTGACCATTTCCACAAAGATGACATTTTCCTTTCGTTTCTCAAATTTCAGTATCTTTTCTCCCCAAAGAATCCTTAACCTTACCGGCTTCAGTTTCTTCTGCTCACCACCTCTCCTTTCATTCTTTTTGTAAGTCTCATACGTAGTGGGATCAGTGCACCATAAGCATTCCGTCCACTTGCCATAGATCACGCACAGCTTCTTTCTGCTACAGAAAAACAAAGGAGACTTAGCTTTTGCTTCTTATAAAGCCTTCTAAGCCAAGTCATGCAGATTCTGATCGATATTAAATACCCAGCTTCCTACTTGGTTGTATTTTATGTTTCTTGGCAGATGTCTTAGAAGTCAGATATTTGATAATGCAAAGAAAAGGTTTCAGTTTATTCCAGTCTTTCTGGCATTCAGTCCTGCAGAACACATCCTCATGACTTAGTTGCATGCTTTTGCCGCTGTTAAAATGAGTGTGGGTGCAATAAAGCCAATAGTTTACAACACAGAGACTCAGAATCACAAAACAGGCTTGGGTTCGATTAAAAATTTCTAATAACCATATTCTCATTATTTTACACTGAAGACTGCAATTGTGACTGTACAACAGTGAACTCAGTTGCGACTACTCTGCATTGTCCCTGGATACCTTTATTTCTAAAGACTGGACTGCATATTTTTTCTAATAAAACTTAAAATGATCACCCCAGAATCGAGGGGTTTAATACTGACACAGAGAACAGAAATGGGTTACAATCTGCATTGCTAGCAACTCTGCAGTCACATCAGTTGTGGTCACTATGCCAGCACTAAAGAAATACCACAGTGCTCAGAAACGGAGAGGCCAAGAGGCTTTTATCACTTACTTTTTGTCCTGAATGTATCCTTCTACTCTGTGAAGTTCTTTCCCAAACAGTCCACACGGTTTAAAATTAAGGACACATTTATCTCCAGTACTGTAGAGGAAATAAGTACATGCTTAAAAAAGCAAGCCCCTAAATAATTAGCATGTTTACTTTTTTACCTTATTTAACTTTTTTCATATGGTTACAGTTAGCTGGGGGATAGTTATTTACATCATTATTTGTGTTTAACTATGGTTTATTATCTGACCAGGGCATAAAAAAAAAAAGGCACACAAATTTCAAAATGCCACAAAAAGGACAGAAAATAAATCAATGTGCACATGAAGACATCAGCCTGTGAAAGCCAACTGAAACGTGACCACACTTCTGAGTTTCATGTATAACTAAAATTTATCAAAAATAGTAGGAATAAAACAGAATGCAGTCTTGCATACTACTTCACCCACACTATTAACACACCGCATTTCAGATTAATATCTATTTACAGCTAATTGTAATGAGAAGTAACTTTTACAAATGACCTACACAGGAAAATCTAGTTAAGTGCATTCAAAAGTTACCTCTAAACTGAGTATCAAAAATTCTGAACTAAAAATTTTATAAACATAAACCAACACTGTATTTCAGCATCTTCCTTGCATTGAGAGGTACATATATGTAAATAATCGCTCCCGGTGAGGTATCAGGCCAAGTTTCTACATCAAGCACAAAACATACAGAGACCACCCCGGGTCTTTTGTGCCGATATAGGAGACAGGACTGTAGATCTGATGCTACGAGAAGTATCAGAACAGCAGCCCTGCTGGGTTAAAGCTCCCATTTATTGACAGAAAAACATGTGCAGAAGTAATAGAGTTTTCACTAAATTCTCTCCCTCATCATTACAGGAGGTGATTTATTTTATATAAAGGTAAAAAACTTTTTGGCAGTTGGCAGAGGAATTGGCATGCTCTAAGTTCACATCATCCTACTCTGCAGTCATTTTTCTGTGCTGCACCCTTGATTTAAGACATTCCCTATTTTCAAAACTAAAAAGACCGCCAAATCACAATCAACATGATGGAGGTCCACTGTAAGCCTCCAACAATTATTCCATTTAATGGTTCTGGAGTTAAATTTAATTTCTGTTCTCTGTCAATACAGCTGAATTTGAATGAGTAACTCACAAACGTAAAATCTTTGTATCCCACAAGCCCCCTAGCCCTGTGCCTTTTCATTAATATCATTATGATACTAAGCCCAGTCCAACGGATAGTTTGCAATTGTCAGAAGGGAGGAAAAAAAAAAGGGAAGGAAAAAAAAAAAAAAGAGACAAGACTTTGGACCTACAAAACAAAGCTTCCTGTGTAATCTGACAAAAATAAAACTCTTTGCTTTGTAACAAAAGTGACCATGCACCAGTCCCTATAAGCCACCCCTCAGTTTCCTGATTAGCATTACCTGTGATTTACAATTTCTACCATTCCATATTGTTCTAACCACAGTTTACCAATAATTACATTATGTACACAACAGGTTGGATTTGTCCATGTGTAAGCTTCATTATGTCTGTAAAGAAAATACAGAAATAAATCATTTTCTTGAGTTTGAGATGGAACGTAAGCCTGTTTTCAATTCTGTTCATGCTAGGGTGAAATATTTAGCACTGCTATGAACAGGCAGCAGTTAACTTCAAAACAGAAACGAAACAAACTTTTCTTTACACGCCAAGGTGTTGTGTCTAAACATTAGTGCAAATTAATAAAGTGATATCCCCTTTATTTTTCTTCCTTCTCAGAGTTGAATTAGTAAGTTTTACAGTTGCTATGCTTTTGATTACAAACTCCAGCCCAACATAAACAGCAGTCCAGGAATTCATCTTTTTCATTTGCACTTTTAAAGCTGTATGTGATAAAACATAATACTCGCAGGAGAGCCGGACTGACAAGCTAACACTGAATTCAACTACTGCAGCAGCACTGCAAATTTCTTCCTAAAGCTCTTTCTTATAAACTTCTAGCATAATCTAGAGAGTACCTTTTTTGTGATAAAAAAGCACTGAGCATAAATATTTGAGCCTTCTAGCAAAGAGATTAGTCGCTACCAATTCTGACAAAGGTTTAATAGGACAACACTCCTACTTGAGGGCTGGTCAGACTAACCCACTTAATTTTTCATTTTACAAGCACTGAGTGGTAAAGGCTTTTGAATCTGAAGAGTGACACGAGTCAGCAAACTGCATAAGTCATTTCCACAAATATGCCACAAGTTTCCACACTGGTATACGAGGCCTGCTCCAGTGTCACTGAAGGCAATGTTGGGGGTGTGATTTTGGGGGTTTTTTGGTTGGTTGTTTAACACCAGTAGGACACGATAGCACTATATTCAAGCTTCAGAAACATGACATTTAAAAATCCAATTTATTACTCAATTCCATCCTTTTCCCAAAGATTTACTGAGAAGAAGGAAAAGTCCTAGAATTGAAGAATTTTCCACTTAGTTTCTTTTTGGTTTTAATGTTTTCTGAAACAAAGATGAGTTAACAGATTCTAAATCCTTAAAAGACACTATTCTAAAAGTGGTCAAAGTCTTAAACAACAGGATTCCTATTATCACTAGCTCAGCAGTCAAAGCCATCTGTTCTCACTCATCTTTCCATGCTGGTAACAGAAATGCTGAAGTTACCTGGTTGACAATCAATCCATCTTAGGAAAGCTCGCAAACTCTATTGCAATACCAAAAATACAGAAAAAAAAGCAGTGTCTTCTTTGTAACAAATGCCTTGTACTTCTACTTCCAGTAAGTATGGAGAGAACACTCCTATTTAATGTTTCCAACCGGTCTGTCATTTTCCAGTACAGAGAAAAAACAGATCATTGAAGTCTGACTATTTTCCACAGCAAATTGTCTTCAAGCATACTTTAGAACAATGACTACTCTTCAAGTGGGGGAAAAAATACCAGAACCCCCCAAATTCATCCCACCAACATTAGCACACATTTTTATTCCTGAACGACTTGACACCAAAAGCTGTATAGCATAAAACAAAAACACAAGACACTCGGCCAGTGCTGATAAATTGAAACACTTGTTTGTGCTGGAAAAGTGAGGAAGAAGTGTATTTTATAATGCATGTTTTGAAAACATAGTCATGGTTAACATAAATGCAGTACTTAACACTGACTTGCAATTTTGCTTCCTAAACAGTTACTTGTTCACTCAGGCCCTGAGGAGTTCTCAGACTACTCAACCAACAGGTATGAAACACAGCACCGAGAGGCTCAAAATTGGATTTCAACTTCTGCTGCTAACTTGAAGCAATTATTTGAAATAAATGCTTTAATCATTTATATTCCAGTTTAAATCTGTGCCCTGTAATTTGATTAGGCAGAGCAAGAATTTTACTAGTCTTCTAAATAAAGGCACGCTCTCAAGCAACAGACTTGATCTTTGTCACATCTGCATTCTACACTAACATTCATCATTCCTTCTACATTCAGAAGGAATTTCCTCTACTTCCATCACCATTTATATCCAAGACCTGTTCATACTTTTACAAGCTTTGGAAGATGCCAGCAGCTCAAAAGTTAAACTATACTTTCAAAAGAAATTACAGGAAAAGTCAATGCTTGCTATGGCAGGCCAAGTTGACTCTTTATTGAAACCAAACGTCTAGAAATTTCATACGACAACATTTCAAAACCACCTCAGAGTTAGGCCCAAGGCAAGCTTTTATAGAAGCACCTTTAAGTGTTCAGTGACAGAATACTCTTTCTGCAACTATTATCTAGTGCATCTTTGTGTCCTACTTGGGAAAGCTCAACAGTCTTTGCGCTGCCAGGGCACAAACCAACTTATGGAAAGTCATGTAATTTATGAGACATATGCAATTAGAGACAAGCCTGGGAGTAATCTGGAGAGGCATTCTTGATTTTAACAGGAAGGTGATCATACACAGGCGACAAGGCAACAAGTTTCTCACGTTCCCTTATCACATAGAACAGCAATTCTGAAGATGCAGTTCTTTCCACACAAACATACGCACACAATCAAAACCAACAATAATATTTAAAAGCGAGATGAGCTTGAATAGCCTGCCAGTAGAATTTTATCTCTCTCTTTAAATTTTACATGCCTTCACAGAACTAGCTTTCAGTAGCATTCAATTTTTAAGAAATGCTAATTTTCATAGTGGAAAAACTGGGTCAAATTGCTACAGCTATGCAAGCATGGCATAACTTAAAAAAACAGAGCCCTGAAATTAAGCAGTGAAAATTAACTTGTAAATAAACACTTACAACCTCCTCAGCAAGAAGTTTTTAGATAATCACCTATGAAGAGCCAATAGGATGATTATCACTTATCTTTTTGTTCAAGTACATGTTAAGATCATCAACATAAAAAGGTATTTACTTCTCATACTCACTTCAGAAGCTCCAAAGTAATTGTTCCCCGAGGCTCCGCTTCTATACTCTTTCCCCAGAATTTTAGTTTGGGATAGATTGATCCATGAAAAATAAAGTCCTTATTGAGGCCTTCCGAATAAAATGCACTAATAGGTGGGTGGTGGCTGACTTGCTCAGATATAAACCTAAATCCTAAATCCTCCCTAGCAACAACAAAAAAAGAGCATTAAACAGTAAATACTTTTTTTTTTTTAAATATTACAAGAGAAAAGAGTTACTTGACACTTTAAAAAATTTTGAAGGATTTGTAGATTAAACTGAAGGTGAGACTTTTCCTTTTCTAGTCCCATGACACATTTACAATTAATGAAATGAAAGAATTTGTACTCTGAACACTTACTCTTTACACCCCAAACCAACCCACATTCAAACACCTAAGTGACTTTCTACCCAGAAAGGCATTTGAAGAAGTTTCACTGAAATAACTCGTGAAAATACTGAAACTCTTTGGGCAGCAGGAGAAGGTCTGACTGAAAATTCTTTTCTCCACTGTAGACACATTACCTATTTAAGCAACCTGGAAGTCCTTCAGACTAACTCCTCTATCTGACATGATCAGCAAAACACTAATTAAATTAATTAATAGTGGCTGGTCAGGAAATGTCTTTGGTGGAAGAACGTGGACCAGTTTTTTCTCTGAATAATTCAAAGAATACTCTGCCTAAACCTAGAAATAAAATTACTAGCGTTTATAACAACTTTTCAAGGGTTTTGAGGTAGTTTGGGGAAAATAATTTTAGCTATACTCAGAATTGTATTTTAGTAGATTTGTATTTACTTCACTGAATAAACCACCAAACTAGTATGAGAGTCTGCTAACTCAAGAACACAAATAGCCCCAGCTCCCAATTTGAAGTAATTATTACCTGGTTAATTCATAGGTTTCTCCTAACAGCGGGTTAAATGGTTTGCCAGTTCTTTCCCACTGAGAAGCTACAGCAGAAACTGCAAAAGCAGCTACAGCCTATAAGCAAATTAAGAACACATTGTTATGAGAACAGTACATTAAAACTCAAAGTTTAATATATTATATTTGTTGCACATTACAGTATTGCATTATTCTTCCAAAAAGAAAGCGCTATATATTGCTTAAGGCCAAAAGATTTGTAAGCCACAGGATAAGCGATATAGAAGTGGAGAAATATAAGCAGTTAATAAGAATCTTATTTCCAAAAGGAATTATTTTCTGTAGTAAATTTTGTCAGGTTGTACTCTGCCCCATGTTTCTCCACCTACCTCTAAGAGGACAGCCTGTTTTTTTAAAATCTACTTTTCCCCTATTTTGACTGTCCCCCACACTCAGCTCACTGGGACCAGAGTCTTGCTTTTCCTAGTGTCAGGCAAGCATTATTTCTAACACAGATGAGATTTCTTGAATCATACCAGCAGGTACAAACGACACTTAGAAGCTCTTGCAGGCTGATAAGTAGGGGTATGTACTACACAAACAGAATACAAGACACACAATCCAGTTTCAATTAAGAACAGAGTGATGAGCAATACCAGTATAACCTAATGGACACAGGCCAGGTTTCACCATATTCAGTTCCTTGTTGTGAGACCAGCCAGGTACTATATTCTACTCACAACAACAACCAGTTTTGGAGAAAAGAATGGTAAAGCTTGTCTCTGTCACAACAATTTTTCATCCAGTAACTTAAACATCATGGAGCCACTCAACAAATCAATCGAGGGCGACTTAAAGCCAAGATTTCATCTTCACAACACATAAAACCACAAAAAGAGTCACAGTTAAAGCAGAACTGAAAAGGGCTGAGGTCCTTGGCCATCGTTAGTTGTGGCACTCTCCTGCACTAGACTTTTGGCTCAAACTCCATGCACAGCATCAAGTGTGAAAGCATCACAAATGTCTGATACAGCCACTACAGAATCATAGAATCGTTTAGGTTGGAAAAGACCTTTAAGATCATGCGGTCCAACCATTAACCTAACACTACCAAGTCCATCACTAAACTAATTAAGGGGAGAGCAGCAATTTCATGTTTCCTGGCTTGGTGGCTGGATTATTTATAATGGAAGTAAGAACTAGGAATCATTTAAGATTGTGGAAAGGACCTTTAAGATCAACAAGAAAGTGGTCTAGACAGACAAATATGGGCATTCTTATGATAGCCCCAGAGAAAGAAATACACTCAAGTGAGAAATTGTCTTAAAATGAAAGATTTTAGCAGAGAAAAACTTCTGAACTAACCAGAAGATGGTAGCTGTTACTTACCTGCATTCTTTCCAGGGGGTCTGCATGACTACAAGCCTTATTAATGAGGTATATATGTTCCATATATTCTGTTATCCGTTGAAGGAAACTCAATGGCTCGTTGAAGACAATAGGCATCGTAATCTTGGACAGCTCCTAGGTAAGAAAAGGGTAAGTTTATTTCTTAGACACAACACTAAGTTAACAGGAATTTTGAAAACAAGTTGTGGGTTAGTTTATTTGTAGCATTATTCAAAAGACATTTGGCAAGCCATAGCAGACCTGTAAGTGCTACAGCTGAAAGGGGATGGAAGCGCTGCAGAGCCCTACTAGCAATCTGAAAGAACAAACAACTTCAAAAAAATCGATCCAGCTAACTTAGTAAATTCAAGACAAACGTTACCTTCTATTCTGTGGTCTACATAAACCAGAACAGGTTAAAATTTCCGCAGATAGCAGCAATAATGTGCCAACCAGCTCGTTACTGATATTTAAGTAACATGCATTCCTTTGAAATCCTCACATACCTATTTGCATAAAATCTATTTTACTGAAGTAACCACAAATTATTTTTTAAAAGGAACGGTTACATAAAGAATAGGATCTGGATTGCTCTAACAAATTTTAGTGGCTTTATTTAAGCAACCTGTTATTTGCATCAGAATGTTTCTCATTTTGCATGTGGATACAAGACAGACATGAAGTTCACACAGATTTCCAATTCCCCAGGTCTTCTACTATATCCAAGCAAAGTTTGGCTGGTTTTAATTAAAAGTTGCACTCATGACTGAGCACTAAAGCATCATTTAAGTGCTTAAAACTGAGTGGAAAGGAGAAAGCCACCAGTTAAGTTAATGCAACATTTTCCTCACATTGTCACAGGCAGTAAGGGTGGGGGGAAGTTACCCCTAACTGACTTAAATTGATTTGGTCCCAACAAAGCATTCTAGTAGATAGGTCACTCATCCTAACAACAGGAGTTTTGAGAGCACAGCTGTATCTCTTAGATGACATAAACTAAGCTAGCAGAAGGGCTCACTGACTTCTCTGTTGCATTCACAAAGGACTGTACTGGCAGACCTAGACTAGATATGAATGTAATTGCTTAACGCTTCTAAAAAGCGGCTATGGCAGCAATGCCCTCCGGCGCAGAACTTCATTTTCATTCTTAATACAAATGAAGTAATCAAACATATAACTAAATTCTTAAAGGATTAAAAGAAAACAAGCAGTGATGGCCAATAACAGTGCGAGCGTCAGGGTCCTTTAACAACACAGACCAATAGAATGTTTCTGAGTCCAGGAATAAATCTTGTGATGCAATTACATCACACCATTAATATCCCAAGCCTACACTGGGCTCTTTAAGAGACTCTAACAGATGCCAAACTTTTCTATCCCTTCAACCAGATGAAAGCAATTTTTTTGGCACAAACTGCTTAAATTATGGAGGGGGAAAAAAAAGAACAGAACCGCACCAAAATAAAGCCCTAAATCACATTTTGCTAAGTAAAGAACAAAAAAAGCAGAGAAGAAAGCATTGTGTTAATCAAACCGTATTTGACTCTATTTTTTAATGGCTTTAGTCTAGTTTTTACAGGACAGCATTAGAAATTCCAATCCAAATGTTCCAACAGCTAAAGCAAGTAAGGAAACAGTACCGTTAGTAAATGAACGTTGAGATTTACAGAGTTGCAGTTTAAGATTATGTTCCATACAGAAAAAATGCAAAACGCACCAGGTATTGTCCTGTGTCTTAAGGTTTAAGCAAGAAAATTAACCAGTTGAAGTCAGGAGATCTAACATCAGCATACTTCATCCAAGCTAACTTACCAGTCCAATGCATTTTTTTAATATGCTCCACACACTAAAATCACTTCTAGAAAACATTGGGGCAGGTAATGATGTCCTGTAATTGGAAAAAAACAACTGTCATTATCAGCCCCTTAGACAACAAGACATTTTCATTTGCAGGTATTGAAGTAATTTAAAAAGGAAGCAAAGCATTAACCTAGAGTTTACATAGGAAGCAGACAAGTGAAATGTCTTTTCAGTTCCAGAGCATTAACCTCTTCAATGAGAACAGTAATGTCCCAAAAGACAATGAGCCAGCCTGTACTCACTTCTCATTTACTACACAGTACTATGTGTTTACCTGTGTCTCTTAATTCCATTTTCTTGAATTTCTGTCTCTCCGTTATGCTTTCCAGTCCTATTGCTTTGGTGTGGATCTAGGTCAAGCATTTCTGCAACTTTATGATTTGCTTCTGAAAAGTCTCCTGAAGAATTGTCAGAATCAAAGCCTGTATAAAAACCGTAAGGCAACAGTTTTCTTAGGAACCTTATTATGCCACAGAGTGCCACTCACATTTTGTAACTCACAGCATAAGTACACTTATACCAGGCTATTTTAAAGAATATCAGAGTGAAAACCCTTTATTAAGTGACCTAATTTCCAAGAGTATTTTAGAGCCAAGTATTGCATTAGAATCAAGCATTCTCAACTAATTTTTCACACCGCTGAATATAAAACCAATTTAGAATCTTATAAATTCTTCAGTAGCTCCTAATCAGATTAGTCGTATTGTCTCTTCTTCAGAGCTGCAGTGTGATTACAGTAATTTTGTTCAGTTATGGAGTTTTCCTCAAAGACCTTAAAAAAAATTAACTTAGCCTATTTATACTGCTAACAGGCAAGGGGGTGGCGGGGGAAGAAAATGGCCATTTCACAATCCAGCGGCAAACATCTAGACTACTAGAGCAACAGAAATGTAGGATATCTAACTTCTTGCCATCCAGGTGTGCAAACCATGTAACGCTTCCTTAATGTTTATGACAAGAACCTGCGGACACCAAGATGAATCATTCCCTGAGCTCTACAAGCAACCCAAAGCGTGATCTACAGTAGGTGGCTTCATTTCCTGTGAAGCAATTCCATCTGCTTGGGTAGACAGCTACTGGAAACACCGTTCTAACTAAATGCCAGCACCCTCAATAACAACATGCTTTGAACAGCTTTAACCATAAAAAAAGTTAAACCAACAGGAATCTACAGGAACACAAGCTTCTGCAATCAAGCAGCCCAAAGTATAAGTTGAACTAAACCAACAATCCAAGATTTTAGTCTAATGATTTCATTTTTTAAGTCACACTAATTCCCACATACACACTTAGGATAACGACAATTTATTTTTGCATACGCCTTTAAATAAGAAAATTGAAAAAAACCCCGTTTTATCCATATATACAAACACACACTTGGGCACTATCAACAGCAACAGGCCTCTCGTCAATGCTACTACACAGACCAACTGCAGAAACGAAACAACTGTTAACACCAAATAAGGATCAGTTACAGCACCAATACAGAGCACCCTAAAATGATGCATTAATACAATCCCCCTTCACAACTGTCACCATATCACAACAGAAAGCACTGCTGATCGTTCAGTGTAATAAAGGAACATTTTTCTTGAAAATCATTCAAAGAGCATGAAGTCCTTTCCGAGTGCCACAAGGGTCAATTCTTCATCAAGAACCACAAGACGACTTCAGTTTCCAGCTTCCAATTTAAGTCAGAATCCAAAAGCAACATGAAAACATGCGTATTTGGCATACAGTTCTTGCCACAGTTTTAAGGAATACACTAACATCACGTTTGTATTCCTTTCATTCCAGCTATTACAACCTGGGCAACCACTTGTCTCTGTGCTGACAGTTACCATCACACTCAGCTACAGCCTTTCCCAAAGGCCAGCTGTGGGTACAGAAAGATTCGGAAATACTACAAAGCATGTAAACACTCTAATGGAGTCAAGAAATCAGTTTTGACAAAAATTATTTCCATTTTAAATAGAGTAAAATGTTGCGATCCTCTGTCATTAACTTTTTAAAAATAGAGAGTATCTATCATAAGTGGTACTTCAACTTTTCTTTTTGTTAACATCTCCAATAGGGTGCTTTTACTTTATTAGAGCAATTCATTCAGCAAGGCACATGTTCAGAAACAAAAACCTGCATTTTTTTCAGGGATCAAGACCGTGACAATAACATTCAAAACTGCACAAGGAAGTACCACCGATACGATCTTATTTGGTAAACAGGAGGTGTAATGGATGATGTCATATATTAAACCATCTCCTACATTTTGATGTCACAAGCATGTAATTATACAGCAATAACCACACCTTAGCAGTCTTAGTACTTAACTGGAAAGTATGATAGTCATATATATATTCAGGTCATTAAAATGAAGACTACCCTGAAACACCTGTCTTAACAAAAACCACATGCCTATCTTCCGTCGACCCACAACAAAATACTTGTAATTTAAAAATAGCATTTCTAACCACGTATTAGCTTTTTTGTTACAGTACAAGGAGATGGAAGAGGCAAGTACTGTAGGGCATAACAAAATAACTTTTGTTAGTTTGACTGATGAAGCTGGAAAAAACAGATGAGCTTTCTGGTATATGTACCCTCACCCAGAAAGCTGATCAAGCACATACAACGTAAAGGAACAGCATCACATTTAATGGGCACTTCAGTGAGATAAACACACCTAAATGTAAAAGTAAAGCTTCATAACAGGAATAGCCAACTGGCTTATAGGGGAGTAGTTATGAAAAATGTTACTGAAATTACAGTCTTTACATTGTACCTGAACCCTTGCAAATCCTAAAAACGTTCATTGTTTTTATGCACACTTAGTCTTTCTGTTTCTCCATGATTCAGAATTGTTTTGCCCTGCTCCTGTACAGCACAACAGGAATTTAGATTCAGGTATATATATTATTTATGGATAACAATATGTCATTGGTAAATAAATAAATGCCAATTCAAACAAGCGTCTTGCATACAAACAACAAAAATTAAAGCCCTGCTCTACAAAAATAAGGTATACCAGAAGTGTAAAGTCCACTTTGTAAAAGTGCATTTCCACCTAATTACTTTAACCCCCCCTCCCCCCCAACCAAAAAACCCACAAGGGTACACACCTAGATAATCACTAGACTTTCAACTATACTTTCAACCTTAAGTATCAGCTGGCTTGTCTACTACAAGCCCATTGAGAAAGTTTTAAAAGCTGTTTCTCAATGAAGTTCTAAGTATTATAGTTCCATGAAGAACTATCCAGAGAATGTTCTTCACAGAGGAAGTACTGATCTGGAATAAAAACAGTTTACTGAAATGATTTGTTGTAGTTTAAGTCACAAAAAGAGTCTTTCTTCAGCTGCCATTAAAGTTTTGCTTATAGGACAGTTTTTATAGTGAAGAGCCACTGGGAGTAAAGACAAAAATGGAGACTTAAAAGGGGAACAGGGGACCACACACAGAAATAAAATGTCAAAAATTAGGTTAATCAAAAGTCCCAACTTATGTGTGTTAAGGGTGAAACAAAAGCCTTTAAGAAGTCTTAAATTTTCAAAGTCAAATACTTAAGTTGGGTGCCAACATTAATCTATTTCAAGAGCTTAAAGAAAAGTGACTTGCCAGTAACTCTAGTTTTCTTAGCCTTCTTCTTCCACATCCTGCAAATGAAACAAGTCCACTCAGACTACGCTATACATCCACCTACGAGGGAGCAGAGAGGCACACTGTTCTGAGTCACATGCAAAGACCCAAGACCGCCCCTTTCATACAGTCAGCAACTTCCTTAAATACTAATTAAGCCTTGTCACTCAAGACAGAAAGGGAATCAAAATAGCATAGTACTGAGAATCTTCAGACCTCAAAAGGACATAAGGAGTACAGATAAATATGCTGGAATTGTAGATAGCAAATGAAGTGAGAGGTGATTTTTTCTTTGCCAGAAATTACCATTCTCCACTTCTCAAAACAAGTCCACCTCCACAACACACAGCCGTATCGCGCTGCTCCAATAGGAGGCAGGCTGGCCTTTCACAAGATTTGTAATACTTAAACATTATGGCAGAATCTGCTGATTTAGTTTGATCCAGACATTACAAAAATATATAAATTTGGCAGCAGATACCTCACCTCCTCCTCCCCAAGTGAGAGCAATAGTTTACAGTGAACAACAGCCAAGCAATAGGAAACAGAAGGCAAATATCCACACAAATACACTGGGCCAGATTAACCTCATGAGCACAGAATGGATTTCCATGGAAATCTGCAGGTTAATATTTAAAAAAGCAAAACTAAACTATTTCTGTTTGTCAAAAATAAATTCCCCTGTAACTAGCCAAGCATTTTCCTGTTCTGGGACAATCCTTTCACAAAACACTTTGGCAAACAGGTATCTGACAGAATTAATGAAGGATACAGTTCTGACACAGCAGAACCTGATGGCATACAGTCTTTCACAAGTCTGCGATTAGATTAATAAACCCAAAGTGACGTAGGCTAAAAGCAAGTGATCAAAGCTATATGCTCCCCATCTCACATAAAATTTCAGAGAATCTGAAATTCATCAAAGGAGTGGCCACTTTACCTGATCCAGTCTCAGAGAAGACTACACCCTCCTGTATTTGAGAAAAAGCAGATGTTGTGCTGTCAAGAATTAACTGAGAACACAGGTAACATTTCCAAGAGATTCCCAAGGGGAGTACTCATTCACAAAGTAAGGACGTCAAGTGTCCAACTAATCAGCAAATTCTAATAACCTCTGAATGCAAAGAAACTTCTCTCCATGGGAACTCTTTAGCGGTCACTAACTCGAATCATCACCTATACAACCCACTCCATCCTGCATGTTTACGGGTGTAATCATCATCCAGTCAGGGCCAAACCATCTGCCAGGAGGATGACTCCCAAGCACACAGCACGCAATTCCATCACATGAGCCCGTCTTTTGGATGTGATGGGGACAGCGTCAGAAGCAGGAAACTTCGCAGCCACAGAGGTGAAATCCACCACAGCAAAAACCAGGGGTCTCTTTCAGATAGAAGTTGTGGCTTCCTCAAAGAGTGAGCTCATAGTATCTTAAAGGAGCAGCACACTACTTGGGCTCCTGCCGAGACTGCTGAAGAATTCTAAAGTGTAACCTCCCACGGAGTGCAAGTGCTCTGCTAAGCCTGGTTTGCTACTTACAGGACACAAACCACAGCACACAATTACTAAAATCAGTGAACTTGTGGGAACACATTGCAGCTCCCTCTGGGGAAACCAGGGCCCAGGACTCTGGGGGAGCAAGAGGAGAAGAGTATGGTGTACACGCTGTTTTCATCTCAACATGGAGCTAAGACACAGCTGGAGCATGTCCTTGTTCCTGGCAGCCATGTCCAAATCCTAGACTTAGAGCAGAACAAGCACATGACTAAAGGTGGCTTCTGCCCACCTACCGATCTGACCTAAAGGAAGGAGAGCGTCCTTGGAAAGAACAGGCTGAGGAGTCTGCCAAGGACGTTTCATTTTTTTAATCAAAATTTGGAGTCCCAAATCCTGAAGCTTTCACTGCGGAACCTGAAAGCTCACCTTTGCTCAGAAAGGACCTCAGTTCTGAACTTGATCTCCTGGGAGTACTGGGTCTACACTTACCATGTCCAGACCATCCAAAAAAAGAAAAAAGAGATAGGCAGGCATAATCAGGACCCATCAGAACCTAAAAAATTCAGCAAAGCACCGTCTGAAACATACACAGTCTGTGGTGCTAACATGAGCAAAGAGTTGCTACAGGCATTGGCAGCTGGGGAGCATGACCGCAGAAAGACCTATTTACAGTGGTTCTTCGCATCACATTTATGTATGACTTGGACAAGATGCAGCTACAAAGAACTAGGTCTAGATTTCACTAGGTTTGTGCAAGCAATCCATCAAACTGTCAGCATCTTCTAAAGCATCTAGCTGGAGAAGGAGATTGAGCACCTGTCTTTAAAGACAGTCCCAAGGGAGAAAGAATCTGAAACAAACTATTCCAAACTTAGCACTCCTCGTAAACCAAGTACCTATGGGGCACACTCCAGGGCAACATATATAAGGAAAAAAAGTTCAACCTCATTTAGTTCCTGGGGTGGCTGCTGCAGACCAAACACCCTCCATCAGAAGAGAGCTGTGCTGAGAGCCTACAAAGACACTGGATCTTCTTTTGCTTAGAAACTTCTCTCCTGCCATCACATTCCTCCCTGTGGAAGAATAAGATTAGGACAGGACAAGGAGTGCTCACAGAACTGATGCACGACATCCCACTTCTAAGCAGAGCCAGCCAAGACTGCAAGGTACAAGAACATCTTGTGCACAATAGCTCAGAAGTCATTACCACCTTGAGCACTTGCAGGGAGAATCAACCTTTTGAGGTTGAGGAAAGGGGAAAAAGAACAGGAAAGAGGACAAAACCAGAGTGTTCAAATGCAGATGACTCAAACACTGAGGGCTGAGTATCTCTCCAGCAAGAGACAGAGGAATGCATCAACATCAAAGCTGTACGACACAGACCTCATACTCCGAGGCACATTTCTGTTCACCTTTTTCAGTGGGAAGAAAAAAAAAATCCAATTCATTTACGGCCATGGTCCTAAGCTCTCGGAATGGGAAGATTACTAAGACATACAGGAACAATCCACTGTGTTTTCAAGGTTTTTATGATAAAACGATTTTGATTTTACAGATGAATTTGGAGTACTAGCCCCTATCACTCCTAGCTAGCATGAATGCAATCCAAATTGCCTTCTCTTCTCCGTGACATAATTGTGACAAGTCCTATACAGCCCGCTGTCAGTCATGTTGCTTCACCCAACCCAGCCCCCACTGTTTACTCCTCACAAGAATTTCCAACCAACCATGTCTAAGTCTACCTTACCCACTTGCATCTACCATGCTACTGCCATGCCTTCAGCTTTCATGCTTCCCATTATTCTCTTTTCATTTCCATGATTCTACATTAAGCACTCTACACTCACCATCACCAGCATTTCTCATTTCACCTCTATTACAGGATTTCTGAGGAAACATTTAAGTGGAAGACTTTAAAATCGTTTGAGATCTTTGAAAGGATTTTTTTTTTTTAATTAAAATACTTTAAGCATTTTATTTCACCACTAAAACCATGTAAGGCTCTTATAAATAACCATTCATCCTTATTAGTTCAAAGAAAAGTCCTGTTTGACACACTGCTCAAGTGTGAAGTGATTCATGTTTGCTCTTCTAGAAACAACACTGGATTGCAGAGACTTTTGGCTCCCTATCTTGAAAGCATATTTTTACAGTAATTTGTTTCTGACTAGAAAAACGTTTTCTACTTCAATTCTTGAGGATAGGTTTTCCATTAAAATAAATAAAACAACAACAAAAATAATCCACAGAAGATATTTCACCTTTCAAAGAGTGTTAAAAGCATTCCTTCTCAAGCTGCTATTAAATTACCTGAATTTTACAGAAAATGAAAGCAAGACTTTGCCACTAAAAGACTGTTACAGTGATAAAATGATAGCCAGCATTAAGCTTGAATAAACCCCCCCCCGATGTCCGAGTCTGAACCTGAATTATAATTCTTCCTTTCTTCTTTTCAGAAAATAGCACTGCAGGTTTTACCAACAGTGTTTTACTTTCTATTTATTTCTTAACAGCAATGTATTACTAGCCCCTCACCACACACACAATGCACTTTATAGTAGGTTTTTTCTTTTTTTTGTTTTTTGGCACTGTGCCCATCACTCACCTGTAACGGCATCATAAAACTCTTCTTCACTATTCATCCTTCAGTGTGAAATCTCTGTACAGCCAATCCAGCTTCCTCTAATGCATCGTTGAACTTGATTTAGAGATTAAGTATCTGTGTGCAGTCGAAGCCTTCTTTTGCAAATACCCAGCTGCTTTAGATGATCTATTTGACAAGACAGGGAACCAGAATTAGCAACTTGCATATTTCTTATGTGTGCAAACACGCACACCTGACAAATACTAATTTTCCTATTTCTTCCCATGGCAAAAGATGGGTTCTTGCATTCATAAGTAAACCGCCTTCTCTGATACCAAAGTCATTCTGAAGTGAATACTGCCTACCACAAGAACAGCTGATGTACTATGCCGCACTTCTCTCTATATAAATACATCATATACACTACAGTAAAATATGCCTTATTTACTGCAAGTTAAATTTCAGGCAAGTACAGCTAGAAGGAGCAGAGAACTGAAAGAAGAAAAAGACAGCTGGCAAAACAAAAATACTCTTCTTCAGCAAGACAATTAGCCTTACCACATCCTTAACCAAGAAAGCTGGGAACAAGAAAAGAAAGCCTTACATCTCAAAATCTCACTGCTGCATAAAAATCTTGGGCCTCACTGTACATCATGCAGTCAGCATCTAGTGACCATCAGAGAAGTTTTGTCAGGCTACTGCTATGACCTCTTGAAGAGACAACTGGAGATTTTTCCCTCTAGAGGGAGAGTGTAAAGAAACAACAAACTTTTTCTTAGTAAAGACAAGCACACTGCAAATAACTTACAGATTTATGAAGCATTCCAGCTCTACTTTATGGATAGACTAAATTAGATTTTTTCCAGATGGTTGGCAATGGTGTAACGTAAACATTTTTACTTCACCCAATTTTAGTCAAAGGAGAATAATGAGAAAATTTAGTTTGCACTCTTACAAACGTTCATCAGGTACCAATGACGAGCCAAGAACGCAATGATAAATGACAGCACGGCAATGCTATCGATATCTCCTCGAAAACAACCTCAATCTGTCAGTCTCAATTTTTTATGATCCTTGAAGATCCCACTGCTTTTGTGACAGCAGTTTTTCCAGAGTAATTATAACTTGCACAATTCCATTCCAATTAAGAGAAACAAAGCCAGAAGCGCACTCTACTCCTAGTAGAAGAGCTTGCCATGTTTGAAACTAATTCCTTCTCTCTTCCTCTCTGCAAGAAATTAAACTGCATGATTCCTCCTGTATTTCAAGTCTTTTTACCTCACTGCCCAGGACAAAAGCTATTTGAATGTCTCACACACATACAGTCCTTCCAATTCTCCATTCAGGAGGAAGAGCTAAAATAGTCTATTTTGGAACTCATCTAAGTTAACAAATGTAGCGTTAGACTTGAAGTGTTATGTCTGTCAAGACCAGGTATCTCAGTTTCTCACTTTTCCCTTAGGAACTCCCTATTTTGCTTGCCGCTATAGGATTTTACATCAATCTCTGCATCACAGTGAGTATCTGAGGTCCACATAATCTTCAGCAATTTCTTATTTACAAGTCCTCACCTTCACAAGGACACAACTTCATGCAGCTGCTTCTCTTGACTGTTGCTACAGTGCTGTTGCAATTGCTCTCAGCTGGATGACAGTTTCCTTCCCTTTTTCCCCGTCCTGTTCTCCAGTCACAGCCCTTTAAACTTTCTTCAACTTTCTTGCTCATGAGCAAGAACTTTCTGACTTACTTTTGTCCAAGTGCTGCACTCTCCTAGGCAAGAACGCTCAAAACATTAACAAGTCAGATACATGTACGTCTGAAGACCTCCAGTGCTAGGCTACCAGCAAGCGCTCTGCTTGCATAAGGCAAAGGAGCAGCAGCTTCACTTCAAAAAAATACAGGCAGTTCAGGCTGCTAGCAACCACAGGGACACAGAATCAAAGAAAGGAAGAAACCTTCTTAACTAACAATTGGTTCAAGGGTAGCAAGAAGCTCAGATTTCTGGGTGAACTAAACAGCAGAATCGATTACTTTGTTCTACATCTGTACTGTAAGTACAAGTCAGCATACCTATCCCTGTGTTATCTTGCCTAGTGGAAGCCAGTCCTTGACTCTGTAAAAAAACAAACAAACAAACAAAAAAACCCCAAAAACGCTTTTTCATACCAAAGCTGCTGTCAGTCTTAGAGTTTCTCCAAACTTTCTACCCCCACCAGCAATATGTCCGGAAGTATCTCTTCCAAGGTCTCCAAATATGCCATTATCTTTGCAGAAAATCTGTCCTTGAGGATGCAACTATGTAAATCTTTCAACAGGGGCGGAAAGAGGGAATCCAAAGAAAACTATTGCTACAGAAAACAGGAACTCGACATCACGGGACAACCGTTCACCCCAGAAGCCATTCTTACCACGCTGGAATGACTCCACCAGTTTGCCAAAGAAGAATTTACATAGAGGGCTTCTTTAATCCTCCAGGGTACTGTATCCTTGAAGATGCAAGACATTTATGGTTTCAATCATCCACAAGTATTGCATCCTTCTAGCAAAACAGCAGCCAGTATTTCCAGAAGGAAACTTGTATATGCACAAGATACAGCCCACTCATGATCAGCACGTCATTTAAAGTAATATATTTTGCATCAGGGTTACACTGGGAGTAACTTAACGCTCCTATCGCTTCTTTTACATTCAGTCCTTTTATTTAGTAGAGATTAACGTGAATTTGCATGTAGCTGAACACACAATGATTAACAGCATTTAGCTTTCATGAGCCAAAAAGCTAGGATTAAGTCCTTTTCTCTTACTAAAAGCAACAGCAAAAAGTTACTTCCAATTTGGTTGAAATGCCAGAAGACAAAAACATCCCATTTGCTTCATATTCAGCATTTGTAATCTGTATTTCCTCCTCCGTGTCCATGATGTACCCAAAAGAATTCACTTACACGCTAGCAAGTGTAGTTAACAGCTTTTATCAAAATTGCCATTCAAGGAAGGGTGCAATACTCCTGCGTCAGACAGACCTTCAGGAGCTTAGGACCAACTGCTGCCCTGGAAAATCTTTCATAAAGCATAAACATCATATCATGTTCACACCTTTTAGTCATAGAATCATAGAATCGTTTAGGTTGGAAAAGACCTTTAAGATCATCCAGTCCAACCATTAACCTACACTACCAAGTCCACACTAAACCAATCAAGGGTAGACTAGACTAAACCATGTCCCGAAGTGCCACATCTACCCATTTTTTGAACACTTCCAGGGATGGGGACTCCACCACCTCTCTGGGCAGCCTGTTCCAATTCTTGACCACCCTTTCCGTAAAGAAATTTTTCCTAATTTCCAACCTAAACCTCCCCTGGCGCAGCTTGAGCCCATTTCCTCTCATCCTATCGCTAACTACATGGGAGAAGAGCCCAACACCCACCTCACTACACCCTCCTGTCAGGTAGTTGTAGAGAGCGATAAGGTCTCTAGTCCTACAGCGAAAAAGAAATACAAAGTCTATTTAGATGTTTTCTTACATATATAGTAATCATTAGGAATGTTACAAAGTTTTCCCACATATATAGTAATCATTAGGAATGTAACCAAGTTTTCCATGCAGGACTTCCCTCACTCCTTGTTGCAGAGAACACTATTTCAGCAATCAGGGTTTGCTGGTTTACAGGTTAAAATTACCTTAGTGGGCTTCACTTCAACAGCCAGTGCTAACAGGTCAGGCCTGGGTACTCCAGGCAGGGACTCCCAGAAAGGTGCTTTTGCCTGGGATTGCGCCCGCTGCATTGCCACATTTATGACCAAAGAGAGCCTGTATATAAATCATTTGATAAATAACAGGAAAAAGCTGCAAGTAGAGGCACCTCAAGAGAGCTGGAAATTCATAACTTAATGATGACAACACACCCCTGACCACAAGCAGCCCAGATTTTGTGGTTTACAAGATAAGTGACAAAGCTCATCTATTTCCTCATATTTTAGAGGCTACGGATTTTTATATACTAATTGGATTTACTATGGGATTTGTGTGCCTGAATAAAAACTTCCACATTTATTTTTATTTTTGTAATAGATTGATTTCCCTGCAGGAGAGATGCTATTTTTGAAGCCCCAACTGAAAGACAACAAATAAAAACATCCAAAAAAGGTGTAATACCCATCACAACAGCACAACTTTGTAACTGGTTGGTAAATCTGTACTGCAGGCTGTATTATCTTATATTTTGCCCTGAGAAATTCTCCATACTAGGTTGTACAGAATACCCATGATACAATTTTACTCTTTGACATTACGTTTGAAGTGAGCGCCAAAGCAATTAACAGAAAACAACAAAGTTTAACATGGTTTATTGAAGCAAGTCTTGAACAAGTTATTTGGGCAGAGGCTAGTTTTTCTAGTCATTTTCCTTATTTGCATGCCAATGCCTACGATATACAAAACCAGACTAGCAAGAGTTAAGCTAAGCATAGCATGCAAGTCAAAAAACTTGTGAGAGCTTCTAGTATCTTCTATCAAAGGACTACCATTTTGGTTCCTCTGAAAAAGCTTTGCACCTTAGTGACATTGTAAAGCCATCCACAAACAGGTTAAACAAGATATTATGCTGTCCAGCAACAGAATTTAGTAGTGTAGGTATCAATGCTGAAATAAGAATGCCACATTGGTCCCAAGCAAGTAACCCCAAAACCTGATCAGGTAAGGGACAGAAATATAACTAAGTACTAGTCACATGGGCACAAAGTCTCTTTTGTACTTTTGTTATTAAAAGGTCTCATCGGTGCTGCACAACTAGTCAAAAGCAGGTTACTCATTAAAACTCCTTTAAATTTTCACAATTTATCTGAAAAGGTTCACACATTCCTGTATGAATGATGACCACGGACAGTCCTTTTCTTAAAGGACACAAGGATGTTTTGCAAAGGCAAAGGACGAAAGGAAGCATGCAGTTGCAATAAATACTGCAGAAACATAAGAAAATACCTGCACCACATCCATAGCACAC
The DNA here is from genome assembly GCF_030463565.1 of Pelecanus crispus. NCBI lineage: Eukaryota > Metazoa > Chordata > Aves > Pelecaniformes > Pelecanidae > Pelecanus > Pelecanus crispus. The sequence continues at coordinate 4,191,074 of NC_134656.1, forward strand.
CTTGAAATAGGTTCTACAGAGAGGAGGGAGTTACTAAGATTGACATACTGCTTTCCAGAAGTACATCTGTCACAGAACAAACAGAAAGGGCTGTTCATAAACATGCATGGAACACCAATGGTCACAACACGTACTAAGACAGATCCTGAGAGGCTCACTCTCCGGAGAAAACATGCTTCTCTCAGTGATCTTTACAGCCTTGATGCAGAGAATTTAACTATTCATACCACCTACACTACGGTGACAGCTAAGGTCCCATGACGAAGGAAGGCAAAGTCATACTGTACCTGTCAATCAGCTGGTTACGAATAATGTCAAACGAAGTGTTCTGCCAAGCCCTGCGCTGCACGTGTAACTCGACGGTAACTTGTACCGGGTGATCTGCCTTTGCTTTCAAAAGCTTAACTTTGCGCAGATCGCAGGGTCCTGTACAAGCTCACAGTCCCCAGCAGTAGAAGTTACAGGGAAGTTCCAGTCCCAGACTTTGCACAGTTCCCACCCATGTTAAACAATTTCCTCCCACGTGAATTTATTTTTAAACCAGGACAAAAGTGCAAGACTTTATGAAGTATTGAATTTGCTCAACGCATTCCGAGTGTCTGTATGAGGAGAGATCCAGGTACTCTGTGGAAAGAGAGGTTCTACCTCGATAGTTTCTCTCTGAAACCAAAGGTGTGGAGATCCACTGCCTGCTGAGCAGTCAAAGGCTGCTCTCTGGCACCTATGCTCTCCACACCTATATGCCAGACAACACTGTAGAGATGACCTGTAATGGCTGTCCATAACATTTTATTTACTTACAGCTCTATCAAGTACTAAAAGTTGAAATTTCCTATGCCATTTATCTGGATAGGTTAGTAATCCCTCAAATTTGTCATCAAGTATGCTTGCTCCTTCTCAAATTCCATTCCTCAACAGAAAAAAAAGAAAAAAACCACCTTATGCCTGTGCCACTAAGATCCTGGATCCTCACAACTTATACACCAATTCAAAAAACCCAAACATTAGTACCTGTTCAAAACAACCTGTAAGAGTTTAAACATGCAATTACTATGACTTAGTTAATTCAACAACTAGCTACTCCATACTAACTTGTTCTTCTATGTTAATCCTCAACAAAGACTCAGCTGGTTAACCAAGAGTTACTCCTCCTCAAAGAAACATTTACATTTCTATAGAAAGGTAAGCATTTACAGCTGGAGTAGCTAATTTGACTGGAATGCAGTTCAGCAGGACCAGTTTTGAAGTCTGGCTGGCTGACTGACTACAGCTGCAGAGTCTTACTCCTCCAGACCTGAAGCTGAAGTTTTACATCATGCAGCAATTCTGGAAAGCCACTGCTTTGTTGACACCATCCTGCTACATTTACAAATCCTGGGTTTTTTTGCTCTTAAAGCAAATGTTGTAGCTCTGTGAGACATATACAAAACACTAGGTCATGTTCATTATACAGACATTGAATCTACCTGTGAGATCAAGGAGCCTTTAAGTAAAATCAAGTACAGAAACAGCAGGCAGTCAGGAAAATAAATGCAGACATTTGCCAGCATGAGCAGGTAGGGTGTTTGAAGTTCAATACACTGGAATTAGAGTGCCACCAAAGAATTAATGAACTAGCACATTCATCAGCTTTTTCACATGCCTAACAAGGTTTTGTTGGATGTGCACTTCCATAGCAAATTTTAAAACAAATTAAGTTTGTTAACTTGAAAGGAGAATACTGGCAAACAAGGGGAAAAAAAAAAAAAAAGAAAAAGGAAAAAAGAAAGTCACTTGAGGCCTTCCCCACAAAAAAAAAAAAAAAAGATGAAAACTTTCTGTCAAATCTCACATGATAAAAATACTGCGCAAGTACTGCCAGGGGGAGGAAGAGAAGGGGCAAATCCCACAAACTCTGAAAAGACACTCAGTTTTTAGGTTTTTGCTTTTCTTTAATGGGTCAAAAGGGCACAAGATCAATATAATAGAAATAGTATGAACAGAATTTAAAATTAGCTCAATACGAAGGAAAATTCATTCCATGCCCCGTTTAATCCACCTAACAGCATATGTTAATAAAGAGCAACATTTTCCTTAGTTTGATATCCTGATGCACCTTCTGTCCAGAAAGAGCCTCCAAAAGAGCCAGTAAAAGATCAAATATACACACCCTTCATATTAACACTAAAAATAATAAAGGGGGGGGGGGGGGGGGGGGGGGGAAGGAGAACAAAAAACCCAACAGAGCTACAGCATGACTGGTGGAATAAGAGCCAACCCCATCTTCTCTTGAGTTGCCAGCTGAAATAAAACATAGCTGTAGTACTTCAAGGGACAGAAATAAATAGCTTGAACTAGAAGATAAATATTCATGTGGTTTTGCTTCATACACATCTCCTGAAAGCATCAAACTGCAGTGTTTCATCTCTGAATGAAAGCTTCAGCAAGGATGACTCTTAATTGACTCATGAAATTAGGTTACCAACAACACTGGATCTAAAACATCTATAAAAATTAGCCAAGAAGTCAATTTAATTGGCAATTTAGATACCTGCTGTAATTATTATGCACTTAAAATCTCTACAACCAGAGAACAGCTACACAGATGGCAAAATCCAGAAGAGAATTGTATTTACCAATTTAGATTTGTTTCTTACTCCAAAGTTTGAATGTAGCATCCTCCACCAAGATGTCTTGGCAAGATGAAACTCATTCCGCATGCTCAGTAAGAGAAGGGCAACTTCCTTCTCAAGTCTGTTAAACAAAGTGCAGAGAGGTTGAGCAAAGAGGATCAGCTGAAGAGCTGGCCCACTGTCACTTTTGCATTTCTTTGAAGATTGCAATTGCAGCTCCCCCTGTTATAGGCCTTAATGTAGCTGGGAGTTATTAAATGCCCTGGGGACAGGTGAGTACCTGTACTGGGTCCTGCTGGGATGCAATTAATTTCCTTTCTAGCAGCCTGTATGGTGCTGTGCTTTGGATTTGTGACCGAAGAAGTGTTGATGACACCCCCGTGTTTTATTACCGAAGAGCACTTCTGCCTTTCTCGCTCTGCCCGAGACTGAGAGGCAATGCAGCCAGGACAGCTGACCCCAACTGTCCAGAGGGATATTCCCAACCACATACCACCACACTCAGCAATAAAACGGGAGGGGAGTTTTGCAGGGGTTGCTGTTGCTCAGGGACTGGCTGGACGCAGGTCAGCTGATAGCGAGTGACTGCTTTTGCATCTCTTGTTTTTCTTTATTTCTATTTGGCGTTTTCCCCTGCCTTTACTTCTTAAAGTGTCTTTGTCTCTAGCTCCAAGTTTTCTCACTTTTGCCCTTCCGATTCTCTCCCACACCCCACGGCGGGGCTCGGGGCCTGCCAGGGTCAACCCACAACAGAACCAAAGCAGCGAAGCATCCTAAGGTGATAGTTTAGCTGAACTTATTTTTAAAGCGCTTGAAACAATGGTGGCAGCAAACTGAACATCTGAAAAGTTAGCTTTGAACACAAGAGCCAAACAGATTTATGGCAGAATGAACCACGTTCTGTTCTCTCAGGAATACAGATTTTTGGTGATACTTCACAAGAATTAGAGCCAACTGAAACACTAGAAGCCTGGTTTGCAACTGAGTTCAGGCTACAAAATTTGTTTCTGCATCAGAACAAACCACAATAATTGTCCCACGCACAGACTACTGCCCCCAGCACAAAGCTACGGCGCTGCTATCAGCAGCATTATATATCGAACATAAAAATTGTAAAGATGAGACTGGACAGAAAATACCCTGGCAGTATAGCGCTCAGTTACCTACAGAACTGACAGCTACCCTCAGTTTCACTTCAGCCAAAAATTCTATTCTGTGGCTAAGGATACTGGCTCACAGAACTTCTACCAAACCTAACAAACAAAGATCAAGAAAAGTTAATTCCAGGAGATTAATATTTTCTGATGCAAAACACTTCACTGAAATTCTCACAGAATTCTGTAAATGTTCTCCATTTTTAACAATACATCAATATTTGAGACATTTTTCCACCTGAAAGCATCTGGTACAGCATTCTTTGGACTTTGTAGCCTTTTCTTGGAAACTATTTCCTTGACCACAATTGTAGAAGATCGCACAATTTTGGTTTACGTGCCTTCCCTACCCATGACGCATAATGCTAGGCTTGATCGTGACTGATACACCAGCTTATTTCTAGCCACACTGTTAAAAAAATTAGTAATTCAATACTGTCTTGTAAAACTAGTTGCTTCTTACTAATTTCCTGAAGGATTTGTTTTATCTTATTTGTAAGAGAGACAAGGTGGGAAGTAATCAATAACTCCAAGCACAGTGGCTTTGGACACAAGTGTCAACTGATATATAATTAATCATTTACGAACACTTCTCTTTGAACCAAAACTTACTGTGAAGGTAAAATTAAATATGCTTGAATATTTCTCATCACCCCTTCAAATTGATCACTGAAGTTTAAGACTGTGAAGACAATTACAGCATATAACATCACTGGAGAAACCCCCTAGAACAGTAAAAATAGTTACAGGTTTAGTTTATAGATCTTCCTACTAAAAGGCACTTTCTAAGCTTTGTCTCTGTGGACCCATTCTCTCTGGGTAGGTTTAGTTTTAGTCTGTACATTTATTCTGTACAAGGTATCTTACAAATCATTTTCATGGAGACTCTTGAACAATTATGATAGCAATCATACTGCAAATAAAGCAGGATGACAACAGCTGACTAACCCAGTGCAAAGCCCTACAGCATAAGAAACCGTATTTTTATGCCTACCAACAATTCCTCACACACTGAAATTCTGCAGCATGAGCTCGTGCACACAGCTAGCAGACTAGCTAGCTAGATTTGCTAAAGAGTTTTAAGATAATACCACAAATTTGCAAAAGCTTTAGAAAGTCAGAGTTTCTGCTATGGTTGAATTTCCTTTAAAGCTACATTTATAGTATAAGGGTGTTAATATGTTTGCTGTTGTCAAGAGATTTTTTTTTTTTTTTTAAAAAGGATAAAAGTTGACTTCAAGACAGGACAAATAATAGAGTTCAGCTTCATAAAGAATCCACCTAGCTATCCGCTTGGTAACATTAACCCACTTGGATAATAAAATGGCTGCGCAGCACTTAGAACTACATTTAAGACAAAATAAGGCCATGTAAATAAAGTTATTTGCATCTCTGAATATAGGCAGCATTTCTGTTTCACTATTAAACAACCGCTCAACAGTTTCACTGACATTGTGCAAAACCTAGAAAGAACACACGTACGGGGGAGAAGTTCTGTTCTTCTAACAAAGTTCTCATTTCATCCAGCAAGCAAACACGCTGCTAAATGGACCGTTATAAATAGGCTGGTGAGCGAACTTCTCCATACCCTTAACACGTACGAGTTTTATAATTGAGCGTTATTAAAAAGATTCTTGTTCTCACTTCATCACACTGACATATTGTCGGGAAAAGAGTCTGCCTCAGTGGCCGGAGCTGGTTAGGTCTGAAGTGAGTGACGTGGACCACAGACACTTCAGAATCCAAATGCTTACTGCCTTCAAACTTTCCATATCATCCTTACTTTTGAACTATCACTAGAATCAAAACCCAACAAGATATATTAACAGATTCTTTTGGGAGCCCTAAAAAAAAAAACCAAACCAAACCACCTGACTCAGAAGAGTAAAAATAATGCTAGTAAAAATATAATGAAGTTATCCATTCATGAAAACATGCAAACTTCTTTCTAATACCCCAGAGGTTCATAGCATCCCAACAGCCACAAACCTTATCTCATCTAAAACTCTGAACAGCACAGCACAGGGATTGAACCCAAACAGGAATGCCACAGATCAAGGTTTCCATTCAATCTAATGCCAAGCACAGACATTACGTGTCCAACAGAGCAATATCCAGTTTAAGTTTTGGACTATAAAAATCAAGAGGGACAAGATTAAAAGGTCCACATGTATTTCTGCAGCTGCAGGCACAATTCACCTTTTGTGCACACTCCTTCCAGATTTATAAACAATCTCAGGCAGACAACACCATCCAGCCTCCTGCATTTTCTGAATGGAGGGCTGCTGTAATTTACTAGAAATCTGTCTCATTAAATTATGTGCATTATAAAATATACTGAAATAATCTAAAGGATCTGTCTAGACCAGCAAATGAATTTCCAACTGTAACTGTATTTAAAAAAAAAAGTTTAAGCTTAGTCTATTCTTGTAACTTATTGATCCTGAAAATTAAGACATTATCTTTGTGCACTGAATCAACAACAAATTTTTGAAGATTATAACTGAAAGTAATAGTAAGCCACATTTGACACATTCTAATTGCTTACTGCTCTCATGCAACTTGCTATTACAAGCCTTTAAGAATACGAAGTAAATAATTACATCATCATACATTCTTCTGCATAGTGATTATTAAGAATTCAAGGACTGAGATAATACATTCTTTCATTCTAAGTTCTACAGTGGTCTATTCCACAAAACAATAAAAACGATAAAAGAATCAATCTAACACATGACCTATATTTTTTTGCAACAGGAAACATATCAACATCCCATATCTTCCACAGTGGCAGATACAGGGTGGCAAACTTTTTTATTGCTCTCCCTTTCCAATTTATGCAGCTAGGTGAAGATGCCCCTGTGATCAGTTACAGATTCAAACTCGGCAAAAACATTCCAGATGCTGAACGCTCTGTATTTAACACATATTCTTTGCACGCCTGATTTTTGTGCATTTCTTCCCAAAAATGTAAGAGAACCAAACATTTTAGCTATTTCACAGAGAACAGACTAAACACTAAGCATTTAAAAACATGGCATTAGCGTCACATACAGACATTTCTCATCAGATATCTTCGTGACTCAGACGACAAAACTGATACTGAGTGAAGGACTAGAAAAAATGCCAACTTGTAAATGGAAGTTCTAGTTATCAAGTAGCATGATGTAACGTTGCATTGTGGAAGGACAAGTTACTTCAAACGCCAAAGCTAATGAATTATCTGCTTAAAAAATCAGTGTACTTGCATGTGAGTCTTGCTTTCAAACAACAACAAAAAGTAGTCATCTGACTGGCACTACAAACAGTGAGTTAAAAATATAGCCGTATCAAAGCGAGAAAACCTGATTGGTATGTTTTCCAGCCAATGCTAAAATAACAGAAAGCTAAGCTCTCCACCTTTGTTCTAGGTCAGCATGTGTGAAGTTCACACAGTAGAATTCACAAGAAGGAAGACTGAAACACCAGTTTCAATCATAAGACCTGTCAGCTTCAGCAAGCACGTATCATGGAAAGCACTAACAGTATCAAAATTGATTTAAAGAAACCATCCAACAGTGAAAATCACCATGCATGATCAGTTACCAAATCAGGTACATTTGCATGGATGTTAGCAAACAAATAACTACATGCACCGCACTGTTTTTCAGTATTGCATCACCTGAAACCTTTAACCAATCTAGTCTTCAACTACTTGCAGGCATAGAGTTTGTCATCTAATCATCATTTGCTATCTTGAACTTTTGTCTTCTGTTTATAAGATTATATTGGCATGGCTAAAGAGCTAGTTTTGGAGAAAAATGGCATATTTATTCCTGGACAGCAGATGTCTCAGTGTTTCCTTTTGAGCGCTCCCTGAAGTTTTAAGTTCATTATGAGGTGCTGTTGGTTCAGCAAAGCAACATGAAGAATCACTCCTGATCTTATCCTAGATTGCCCTCAGCTTTCTGTCACATGGTCAAACATTTGTACGACTTGACAACTATACTAAGAAAAGCTATGTTTACAGTAACTGAAAACCCAGGGGGTTACTTAGGGGAAAATCACTGCTCAGAATTTCTTCCTTCCATGCTAGTTTAGCCAGTTCGCCTACTTCCATCCCACGGCGCAGCGCTTTATGTTTGGAAGTTACCCAAGTCACTGCTTCCAGAAATTGCCCTGAGGTTTTAGAAGTCCCAGAGCATACTGGTATAAAGTTTGTGAAGATGATATATATGTGGGTGCCCCCAGATGTCAACGTGAATGTGGAATTACTGAACTTTGGAAGGTTAAGTTGGAATGAAACAAATTTATTTTTTCTTGCATGCATAAGCTTTAAAAAAAGGAAACTCTATGAGAAGAGTGGTACAGTAATGCTGATCTACACTGCAGATCTGTGCCTCCTTTTTACTCTTCCTTTTTGAAATCTTAAATGAAGGCTATGCATTTTAATTGAGAAAATTCACACTAAACGAAAGCAGTATCTGCTTGCACTCAGCATGCTTTGGCAGATACTTCTGAGGGGAAACACAAGGTTATGGCAGACATAAAAAACCAGAAGGTGATTTCAAACCCACATCTGAAATTCTGGCCTGCAAGTGCTGCAGAGTAACAAACCGCTTCCAAAAGGAGTCCGGAATCCAAACATACAGACAGCACAAACATTAATAATATCCAAATTAAATAAATGGCAACATAATTTATACCTTTGTTACCATGCAGAAGTTCTGGTGGCATGTTATTTAAAAAAAAGCCTTTTTTCCTGCTATTTTTCCCATCTTGCTTGTCTCCCTTTCAGGAGCTCTGTAAGAGAAACATTGAGTAGGTAACTGCAGAACAAAAAAGAAAAAAAAAAGCCCAACTCGAGTAAATCCTAAGTGCTCGCTGTGCTTCAGCTGTGGCCTAAGAGGGCCCTTGAGGCTCCCGTATCGTGCTGAAGCCGAGCTCAACACAACCGTCTGGGGAACTGGCTGTCACAGACTCCTTCGCTAAGCTACCCAGCTCCAAAAGCAATCAGGAAAATAAAAAAAAGAAAATCAGACGAATCCCTAGGCTAGGGCAGACGGAGCTCCACCGACCTGCAACCTGCACAGCAATGTCCTTCAGCCCCCGCCCCTCCCCTGTCCCCGGGGAAGGGCCCCACGGCTGAGAAAACGCTCCTGGCCGCCCAGCCCGCAGCTCGGGACACCCCGAGTCTGCCGCCTCCGCCGAGACATGGCAGGGGCACATCGTTCCGCCCCAGCGCGCCACCGACTGCGCTGCCCCGGCCTACGGCTCGCAGCGCCCCGAGAAAGCCCCGAGCGGGTCAAGGACCCCGCGCCCGCCGGGGAAGGGGGCGCAGCGCCGGGGCGGCCGCGCTCCCCCGGCCCGCTGACCGCCAGCGCCCCGCCGGGCCGCGCCCCCCCCCCGCCGCCGGCCGGGCTGACGGGCGGCCCCGCCGCGCTGCGCTGCGAGCCGGCAGCGGCCCACCGGGGAGGCGACCCCCGCGGCGGGCTGGGCCGCGCCAGGCCCGGGCGGGGCTGGGGGAGGCGCTGCCGCCCGTCCCTCAGCGGAGGCGCCGCTGCAGCAGGTGGGGGGAGCCCGGGCCCCCTGCGGGGAGCGGCCCGGCGGGGGAGGGCAGAGCGGGGCGGCACCAGGCCCGGGGCCGGTGCGGCGGCTTTACCTGGCACCGCGCTCCCGCGACGGCCCCGCCGCAGCACCCCCCCCGCCCGGCACCGCTGACACCGAGGCGGAAGTGCGGCCCTCGCAGCGGCGGAGTGACGCGCCCCTCCGCCAATCGCAGAGCGCGGCCGCGCCCGGCCGTGGCCGAAGCGACGAACCAGCTTTCTCGCCCACCCGCCCGGAGGCGGGGCGTAATGCTAATCAGGCGCCGAGCCTCACAGCTCCGAGCCGCACCATTGCTGGGGAGACCGCTGGCCAATGGCGCGCCGGAGGGGCGGGGCTATGCAGACGAGGGCGGCACCGGGATCCCCCGCTGCGCTGGCCGGCCTCACCGGGCGCGTTTGGGAGGGGACGGGGCAGCCTCCGCTGCACCAACGCCACCGCCGTGCTGCAGCCGGTGCCGCCTGGGTGTGCTTTCGAGGCGCTTTTACCGTCAGGCAGCTGCGGAGCGTCGGCTCGGCTCACCATCACCTGTGTAGCGCAACGTGTTCTCCTCACCGAGGGTGGGGGACAATTGCAAGTTTTGTCGCTCGGTACCTGTCCTCCTTGCGCGCTGTGGCCGGGGTCCCCATACAGCTGCGCGCATCTGGCGCAGCGTCCTGGCCCACGTGGGAGTGCTGTACCTGCCCTAGTTTGCTGTGCACCGCTATGAACTTACCTGATTTGGGGGTTTTTTAACATTTTCACCTGCTCCAAGGCATGGTACGTGTCACCCATAGGCCACGGGTTGCGGTGGTTTGATTTTCAGGGCATCCCTTCACCCCAGGGAGCTCCAACGTCCTCCGTGTCCTGCCAGCCAGCCCGTGTCTTCCGAGGGGCCCGAGTTCCCCCTCTGCCCATCCAGCAACCAGCTGCAGCCAGCGCTGCTGCTCGGAGCGGGTTCATGGACATCTGGAAATCCCAGAGAAATAGTCAACAAAACCGTGGGCTGGTAGCCGACGGGTTAGAGTCGCTGCCTCCCAGGAGAGAAGCGCAGGTGCTTTTATTTCTGTAGCCCTGAACTTGCACTTGTTCGGACACAACAGGTAGCCGGAGGCAAGTTCGTAATAATCCCCTTCACTTCAGAGTAATTACTGGTGTGCTGAAGGAATTGAGACTCTTCATAGAGGTTGATGCAAGCATCAAAACGGCGAGTCAGGAATTTAAAATGAATTTGACTCATAACATTTCTTTTAGATAATGCCTGTTCTGCTCTTTATTTACCTTGTAATTTCTGCGTCTGCAAGGTGTTTTCCTTTGCATACTCTTAAACTTCATATGCGATCAGAGAGGTTTGAAACTCTTTTCCACTGAAATGTCTCCTTCCCTCCCTTTTCATACCTGAAAGCTAGCAATTGAATGAAATCTCATTGGACTCAGCAACCAGGACTTTAAAAGGAAAAAAGTAAAAATAAAATTGCAAAGCACACACAGAGTGAGGTGCTTCAGGAGATCAGCCACAGGGATAACATCCTGAAGGAGCCAGGAACCCATCGGTCTGGATGCAGTACGTCTCGTATCACTCAGACAGGACAACCCATTGATATAATTCCTGAGGGACACCTTCTCGTCCTCTTACACGGGAAATCGTATGGGATGTCAGGAGGGGCCAGCATAAGAGCGAACAAAAACCACTTGGGAATGACAAGCTGGAGCCTGAGTCAGGAACGGTAGGGAGTGAAGGAGGGAAATGAGTCACAGAAATACTTATTCTCAAAATGATCTTCTACCATCGATACACTTCTCAATGCAAAGCAAGTATAGGAATTAGCATATTAATTCTGTAGCACAGAACTTGTTCATGTGGTGGGTTGAACCTGGCCAGGTGCCAGGTGCCCACCAAAGCCGCTCTATCGCTTCCCTTCTCAACCGGACAGGGCAGAGAAAATATAACAAAAAAGCTCATGGGTCAAGATAAGAGCAGGGAGAGATCACTCACCGATGACCATCACAGGCAAAACAGATTCGACTTGGGGAAAATCAGTTTATATTTGTTACCAATCAAAACTGAGTAGGGTAATGAGAAATAAAACCAAATCTTAAAACACCTTCTCCCCCACCCCTCCCTTCTTTCCGGGCTCAACTTCACTCCCAATTTCTCTCCCTCACCCCCCGAGCAGCGCAGGGGGACGGGGAATGGGGGTTGCGGTCAGTTCATCACACGTCGTCTCTGCCGCTCCTTCCTCCTCAGGGAGGGCTCCTCACACTCCTCCTGCTCCAGCGTGGGGTCCCTCCCACGGCAGACAGCCCTCCACGAACTGCTCCAGCGTGGCTCCTTCCCACGGGTGCAGCTCTTCCCAAACTGCTCCAGCGTGGGTCCCTTCCCCGGGCGCAGCCCCTCAGGAGCAGCCTGCTCCAGCGTGAGTCCCCCGCGGGGTCCCAATTCCTGCCAGCAAACCTGCTCCAGCCTGGGCTCCTCTCCCCATGGGGCCACAGCTCCTGCCAGGAGCCTGCTCCGGCGTGGGCTTCCCCCGGGGTCCCAGCCTCCTTGGGACACATCCCCTGCTCCGGCGTGGGCTTCCCCCGGGGTCCCAGCCTCCTCCGGGCACATCCCCTGCTCCGGCGTGGGCTTCCCCCGGGGTCCCAGCCTCCTTGGGGCACATCCCCTGCTCCGGCGTGGGCTTCCCCCGGGGTCCCAGCCTCCTCCGGGCACATCCCCTGCTCCGGCGTGGGCTTCCCCCGGGGTCCCAGCCTCCTCCGGGCACATCCCCTGCTCCGGCGTGGGCTTCCCCCGGGGTCCCAGCCTCCTCCGGGCACATCCCCTGCTCCGGCGTGGGCTTCCCCCGGGGTCCCAGCCTCCTTGGGGCACATCCCCTGCTCCGGCGTGGGCTTCCCCCGGGGTCCCAGCCTCCTCCGGGCACATCCCCTGCTCCGGCGTGGGCTCCTCCCCAGGTGCAGGGGGATCCCTGCTCCCCGTGGCCCCCATGGGTGCAGGGCACAGCTGCCTCGCCATGGGCTGCCCCAGGGCTGCAGGGGAATCTCTGCTCCGTGCCTGGAGCCCCTCCTGCCCTCCTCCTGCACGGACCCTGATGCCTGCAGGGTTCCTCTCGTGTATTCTCGCTCCTCTCTCCGGCTGCAGTTGTGCCGTATCCTCCCCCCTTTCTGAACTGTGTTATCCCAGAGGTGCTACCGCCATCGCTGATGGGCTGGGCCTTGGCCAGCGTTGGGTCCGTCTTGGAGCCGGCTGGCGTTGGCTGTGTCGGACATGGGGGAAGCTTCTGGCAGCTTCCCACAGAAGCCACCCCTGTAGGCCCCCCAGCTACCAAACCCTTGCCACGCAAACCCAAGGCATTCATCAGAGGTGGATGCAAATGCTTCTTAACAGGGGAATGGCTGCAAGGCCGGGGGGAAATCATCGCTACGCCAGCCCTTTGCCCCCAGAACAACTCACCTGCGCGGCGGGGGGAGAGGGCGCAGCAGGGCCGGGCAGGGGTGGACCTGTCCTGGTGGGGTGGCTGCGTCTCCGGGGGGTAACCCGGGTTTGGGCACCATGCGAGGGCTCCTGCTGGAGACCTGAGTGTGGCCGCAGGCGTAGCACTGTGGCCGCCCTTTTAGGTGCTGGTTATCTGCTGGAGGCACCAAAGAAGCCTTGCAAGGAAGGGGGGTGGTGGGAGGTAGGAGCGACGGCAAAGGCCCACATCGTGGTGGGATTTATTCCTCCATTGGCACTTGTGTAAAGTACGTTTCAGAGGTGCAGCAGCAAAAATACGAACCACTCCTTTGCTGCACGGCTCCCTCCTGCCCTCCCCAAATGCTTTACCTGGCACGCTGTCTGTTGATTCTGGCGCATTAACTCATCCCTACATGAGCCGACAGCTCCTGGCCGTCAGCCACACGCTGACAATATGAGACATGAATTAACGGTGATAATGCTCCTTGCTCTGGCACAAATGAAATTGGGTTTTGAATGAAGTCTCCACTGAGAATTTCTCACACACACTGGGACTGAGTGCTTTGGGGTGGGCACAGCAGGCTCTGAGGGTGTCTGTCGGTCCCTTCGGATCCGGTCTTGCTATACCCTCCTGTTGTTTCATCCCTGCGTTCACCCTGGCGAGGTGGTGTTGGGCTCATCTTTAGGGAATACAAATCTTTGGGAGTAGAGGATAATTTCATTCCAAAACGGTTTTTAAGATTTTCCTGATTTGCCCAGAAAAGTGATTGTTTTTTTCCAGCAAGCCCTGATTCAGCAACCCACTTCTGGATTGCTTAACGTTATAGGCTCAACATTAAGCGCAGAAATATTTCTACTGCAGCTTTTAAGCAAAGGCCCACAGACAGAAAGTAGGCATGAATTTAAATCATTTTTTGACCGAGCAGGCCTTTGTCATGACTAAACAGCTGATCTGGAAGAGTTCTCCACAAGGATCATGGAAAGAGAAATCCAGTGATTAGATGACCAAGGAATACTGAATTTGTGTAGCTTTTTCAAGTCTTAATTGAAGGCATGCGCATTCTGAGCCTGCCACAAAAATCCTTCTCCCAGGCATTTCGTGGGCATTTGAGCTAAATGCCCATGCTTAGCAAAAATGAGGCTAACTGACAATTTCTTCCTTTGTTAAATAGTCAGGGGCTACTCTCTAGCAATCTAAAATAGCAAAAACCCCAAACTGGACAGGGAGAAGAATCTAGCTCCGTATTTGTCTCCCCCCTGTGTTGGCAATGAGGGGAGAGAGCAGTTACCTTTTAAAGGAGAGGGCATGGAAGATTTTGCCTTCTTGGCAAAAGTTTTGCAACATTAAAAGTAATTAAAACGGGGTTTTACAGTGGAAAGTATTGAGCAACTGTCTCAGGCATAGGTGTAACCATCAGCTCCACCTATAATAAACCCAACCGTTCCCCTCCTGCGGAGCAACGCAATCCGCTTAGAAAACTGATCCAAGCAAACCTTGTCACTGTGGCAGATTTAGAAAACCTAAATTGCAACAGAATAAGGAAGGGCAAAATGGAAAAACAAAACACATCAATCCTGTGATCTAGAGATAACACAAGGAAATGTGGCATGTTACAGCAAAAATACCGATCGTCTTCTGCCAGTTGTATGTAGGCAGAGACAAATGCCCCTTCTCTCCTCCAAATAAGCCGGTGGCCAAAGGCAGCCACTTCGGTCCCAACATGTGCGGGCAAGTGCTCACCTCTGCCATGGGAAGCTCTTTTCAGACGACGACTCCTTGCCAGGGAGCTTCAAAACCAAACCCATTCATTTAGCAGGTGCTCCAGCATCTCCTGCTTGGTGTTGCTTAGGTCCCTCCTCCACGCCGTGCCCGTCTGCAGTGCGAGGCTGGGGTTCCCGGCACGCCGTGCCTCCGCAGCGTTTCAAAGACCTAGCGTTGTCCTTATAGTTCTGTGCTGAATGTGCTTGGAAACACTCCCACTCCTGTTTACCAGCAGCTTCACCTCAGAGGAGTACGGGGCTTGTCCACACTTGAAAGCTAATTTGCGTTAAGGGCGGGTGTGAATTAAAAGCAGAGTAGGAATCCCAAAATAAGTCTGGGCTGAGAAGCCCAATGTTATCAAAACAATTGATTAAATGTACCGTCATTAATTGCAAAATCAGTGGAGAAGGGAAATAAGCGTGCTCAGGAGAGAAGAAGGTCGCGCATCCCGGTACCGGCAGGGACGGGGCAGGTTTGGGTTTACCCTCGGCCGTCAGCCACAGGGAGATGTGGAAGCGGGATGTGGGGAAGGAGCGGACCTCGCAAGAGGACGAGCAGGACAGCGGCCAGCAGCGGCCAGCAGCAGCCAGCAGCACAGCCCACGTCTGGTTATTGCCCGTCGGGTGGGACCGGCTGTCGGGGCAGGTACCAGCCTGGACGACCGTGCTGTGCCTGGGTGGAGATGGTGGTTTTCCCATCCTGTTCTCTGCAGCTTTCTTGTTAAATATTAACTGTGATTATTATAAAATGGCACACCCCTGTCATGCTGTGCCGGAGGCTGTGCAAACATGGAATAGAAAGACACTTTCTGCCTTAAAGAGCTTGCGATGGCAGGCTCTCCCTCTTCCCAAGTAAAAGGAGGCTGCATCCAGATATACATCAGGCAGACACCACTTTGCAAAATGGGAAACATCCGTATCTTCCACAATCTGAATAATAAAGATTTGCTCCTACAGCCTGTCCCCTCTCCCAAGATAGACATTATGAATTCTATTGACGATGATAGTGTGTATTTTGAGTTGCTGGCACTAAAAAAGGGAAGATATTGTGAAAGAGCTAGTGTCACATAAATTTATTTAATATAAAGAAGACATTAAAAAAGCAGAGATTGGTAACACTGATGAGGCTTTAGTGAAAAACATGGTAATGCTGAACTGCATGAATTTTAACCAGAATCTTGAAGAAAAGCAATTCAAGAGAAAACAGAATCCATAAATAATGAGGAACATGGCAAAAGCTGAATAAGTAGAAATAGCCAGTCTGTTAAAAGGCTGAATAAGCATGTTCTTTGTAATGGCATGGAAAGGAAAAGACACAACAGCCTGTATCCTCCGCTTCAGCGATAATTTCCCTGGGAGCAGGACCCATTCGGCTGAGGGCAGCTCAGGGTCTGAGCCACTTCTCTTCAATATAAAATAAAGTTTTGAAAATCTCCGTGGTCAAAGTTGTGAAAGCTTAAAAGCCGAATGCTGAGCGTACAAGGGGCTTTTCACAGTAAGCCGGGAAGCTTCTTAAAAACCATGCTTTCTCACAAAGGCTAGATGTTACTCTCTGCTGAATCCTGAATTATTCTAATTCCAGATATGACTTCTGGCACTGGAAACTCCTGCTGCTGGAGCTCAGTAGAGATGAGCAGGAGGTTGTGCTCAGGATAAAAATAGTCGGACACAACTAGGTCACTTCCATACCCCGTCTCACCTTCCCTGGGATGAAAGTCCGTGGTTTTCTTGCATCTCCAAAGCAGGAAAGATGGGGACGGAGCAGCTTTGACTCACAGCTTCAGTCCGCCCTCCCACTTGTATAGGGTTTGGAAAGCACCGTAGGGGGATACCAGAGCCCCCACGGAGCCCGACTTTTAGAAACCCACTCACACTGGGTACCCACGAGCTTCGGCTGTCTCTGTTCCAGGAGCAGATCTGAAGACGCTCTATTTTCCCAGTGCCCATGCGCCATCATGCTGCCGCCAGTTGATCTGCCAACGATCAATGATGCTTTATACCCTAATAGAGGTTTATTTGTCAAACTTGGCCACAAGAGCATCTTATTTAGAACTAATTACAATGTCTGGTTTTAGCTACGTGTACAGCAGCATGGCAACTTACCCTTATAGTCTCTGGACCAAATTTCTATCTATGGATGGCAGTACTTACATCAGAGATTAATTCAATGGCTTGTACGATGCTTTCTTTCTGGAAATTGAAGTCAATAGAAGCTAATTATACTTATTGATGCAAGATTGGAACTGACGTGTGAGTAAAATTGAACCTGTCTGAGTGCTCCCTTGGTAACTTATCTTTGTCTCCAGGATCTCACCCATCACAAGGGGCTGAGCGGGATGGGTGTGCACGAGGCAGGGCGAAGGGATGCTCCTCACAGCCCACAGCATGAGGCATATTTTCCTTTGGATACTCCCCATGCTTAGTCAGAAAGTAGAAGAGATTTCTACTGCCGAGGTGATATGGAAGTGTTGCTGATGTCGGGTAATTTAATTTCATTAAGTTATTTAGTGAATTAGACACTATTAGTTCAGCAGCACGGTGTTTCCCCAAGTCAGCACCACTTTCCTCTCCATTTTGCTGGCTTTGTGGACGAACAGACAGCAGAGGAGCGTTTCCTGTGGCATGCCATCAGGAACACTTGAAAAATACACGTGCACAACTACGCTGTGCCCCACAGCACGGGGAAGAGCCGCTGGTGCTGGCAGAGGTCACAGCACGAGGACAACTGCTCTCACACCCGGGATACCCCCTCCTCACAACACAGCATGGAGCTCAGGCATCTGCCCACCCTGGGAATGGGCTCAGGCCAGTTCAGCCCTGCAATTTTGTAAAAAATCCCTGGATTTTAACCCTACCGCTTGTGATTGCCAGCAACACCTGCAAAAAGAAAAAAACCAAACAAACCGACAAACCCACTGGGTATAGCAGACTGTAAGCTTTTTTTACTGATACACTATAGACTGTTCCAAATCAATTCAGCGTGTAGTTTTCTTTAGCTTTGTAAAACTAGCACCTTTGATCCAGTGAATATTTATATGCACATATTACTTGCTGGGACAATCTCCTGTACTGAATGTAACAAAGTCCTGTTCACTGGTCCCTAGGCAACTGCTAGAACAAACTAATTAGTAACTACAAATTCACACACCTCCATCAAAATAAGATCCAGATTAATTTTATGTTGCCTAAGTATCTTCAGTGCTTGAAAATTACCATCTAAACTTACCTGAAACAAATGATACTAATTTACAGATTGGTTTTAAAAGTAAGTATAAAAAGGGTCTTTGTGATCAAATTCCACCAAAAAAAAAAAAAGTAATAAAATAGATAGGATATTTGAGCATGAACACAACAAAAAAATCAGATCCTGTCCCAGATCCTGTCCCAGATGGAGTTGGGAAGTTTGGCCCTGGATCTGAAGTCTGCTATACAAGCAATCCCCGACAGGCAGACAAACTAATGTGCCTCCCTCATCAGCTTCTGTGTCAGCTACAGCTGACTCTATTTACTTTTAGCCCAGAGGAGGAACTGGGAGCAGAAGGAAAAGAAAAAAAAACCTTCATTGATATTCACAATGATGTCTTACATGTCCAGCATTATTTTTGTCCAAGGGAGCCCTTTCAGAAAATGGGAGAAAACAAGTGATTAGGTGGAAGAATAGCTGTCAGGAGTGAAGAAAGGACCCTGTTGTGGAGAAAGGAGCTGTATTACTCTGTCTATTAAAGTACCATGAATCATTTTGATTACTGTGTGTATATTTGGTAACAGAAAAGTAAGGTGGACTCAGTCTGGGCACTGTGGAAAAACAGGGTTTGTTACCTTAACTAAGCTAAGTGCCAAATTAGAAGTCTCTAATGATGAAGGCAGACCGGTTGGAATCGCAGCTGGCAAGTAGCAGTTCCCTCACCTTGATGGCGCAAGAAGGGTAAAATCACAGAATCATAGAATGCTTTGGGTTGGAAAGGACCTCCTTGTCCCCATTTCCACGCGAAAGAAATGATGTCCTCAACCCAGAGCACAACCCTGCTCCAGCCCAGGGAGCCGTGCTGAGGGTAGGTGTTCACCGTGGGTGAAAATCCAACCGCTGAGCTTTGGAGAACAAGCAATCATCCCCGGGTGTCTGCCTGGCCGGGTTGGCGGCGGCGTTTCCCAAGCGCCGAGCACAAACACCGGCATCCCCAGCCATCCGGCCCCATGGCCGCAGGCAGGCAGGCAGGAAGGAGCCCTGCCAGCTGGCTGCCTGCTAAGCGTTTCCAGCAGTGAGAAACCGCTCTGCCTGCATCGCTGCCCAGGGCCCCTTTCACAGCTCCGTTTATTCCTCGTCACCGGGGGAGAGGACCTGGCTGGGAGGGGAGGAGGAGAAGCTGCTTTACCTGTGCTCGGCAGCTTTGGATGCAAAGCACACTTGCATTTTTCAAGCCCTGTCATTGGGAAGCAGATGGGTACTTTCTCCTCATTTACACGTAGGGAGGGTTTCTCCCTGGCTGCCGGAGCTCAATTTTGGCTCCAAGCATGGCATTTACACTGGTGTGAATAATGTCCAAGACGGCACGACTCACAGGAAACTTCTAATTGACCAAGATGTGATTCATTAGTAGGCTTGCACTGTCTGAATTAAAACAACATCACAAAAAAAAAAGTCACTGAAACCCCCAGGCTGTCTGGCAAACAGGTGCCCCAGTAACCCCGCCGTGCTGGTGGGGGATGGCCAGGACTTCTTGCAGGCTGCTGCGGTGCCGGAGCTGCTGCAGCCCCTCAGGTGAAGAGCTGGGGTCTGCTGACGATGCAGCTGGAGCTGGGTCCCGCTGACCCCTCCTCCCTCAATGGCTCTCCAGATGCAGCCACTTAGTGTTTTGGCAGTGGCTTTGCACAGACCAGAATCAGCCCTTCTCTGGGAGCATGGAGGCAGAAGGAATGAAGACTGGGGCAAGGAGGAGCGGGGTGAGGAAGGAATAATGACCAATGACCCTCTGATTTCCTCAAATTAATCACAGAATCATAGAATCACTTAGGTTGGAAAAAGCCTTTAAGATCATCAAGTCCAACCATTAGCCTAACACCACCAAGTCCACCACTAAACCAATTAAGGGTAGAGTAATAGAATCATAGAATGCTTTGGGTTGGAAGGGACCTTTAGAGGTCATCTGGTCCAACCCCCCTGCAGCGAGCAGGGACAGCTTCAACTAGAGCAGGGTGCTCAGAGCCCCATCCAGCCTCACCTTGAGTGTTTCCAGGGATGGGGCATCTACCGCCTCTCTGGGCAACCTGTGCCAGTGTTTCATTACCCTCAACGTAAAAAATTTCATCCTTCCATCTAGTCTGAATCTACCCTCTTTTAGTTTAAAACAATTACCCCTTGTCCTATCGCCACAGGCCCTATTAAAAAGTCTGTCCCCATCTTTCTTACAAGCCCCCTTTAAGCACTGAAAGGCTGCAATAAGGTCTCCCTGGAGCCTTCTCTTCTCCAGGCTGAACAACCCCAACTCTCAGTTGTCATCAACACAGAGCGACCACTCCAGAAGCACAGAGCAGAGATCTGGGAGGATTTCAGGCAGCGGGAAGGATGGACCTCAAAGGGAACCCCAACTCCTGCCTCCAAATTAAAGGCTGGAGTGAGGCTTGTTGTGACTTACCATCATCTCTGCCTTGGCAAAACCCTCCACTCATCCAGGGCCTGCTGCGAGGTGGATCACTTTCCCAGTCTATTCCTCTTCCCAACTATTCAATACAAAGTCATGAATTTGGGTGCATGGCCCAGACTGTGGCCCCATGGATATCCTACCACTGCTTCGCCAGGCAGCACCGGAGGAGGCTCTCCTGCACACATCTGCATGAGCACAGGCAAAACCAAACACGCAGAGGCAACTGGAAAGCCAGGCAAGCGACGGAGACAGTTGGAGAAGAAATTTCAGCCCACCAAGTGTCAGCACGGGAGCAGCCACCCACCCCTCACTTGGGTTGCATCATACGTGGTCCACCTGATGATGCCCAGCAAGCTCAACCCTCTACCTGGTTGTAGAGGGGAATAGATACACTCCCAGGAGAGGGACGCTGTGATATTGGGCTTTCCAGAGTCGCGAGCGCTGAGGTGACAAAATGCAATGGTTGGAAACCAGACAAATAGCCACCCCTGGCAGCGCTCAGATCGGCGCTGGGTGTTTTTCTAGCCCAGAGAGGGATTAGTCCAGAGCGGCCCAATGCCAGGCGTCAGAGAGGAGACACAAGTGCCCTTTCAGCCATGGTGAACTTTATCAGGTTTTCAGTAGGAAAAAAAAGATTATCTGCTCACAACAGCAGCCTTGTGAGGCTGCACATGTTCTCACCGCTTCAGGCAAACAGAAATGGAAGGGCTTTTTCCTATCTTTTGTATGTGCAGCTGCTATTTAATGTAAATGTACTTACCAGAAATTGAATAACTCCCACGCGAGTAATTTTATACCCATCCAACATTTAAATTATGACTGCAATAATCTGCAGCACCACGAGTTACAAGGCAAGGCTAGAATTCCTGACGCAAAAAAAAAGTCTATTTTTAGACCTTTCAAGCTGAATTTTTTACTAGATGTAGACATTTGCTTCCCTCTGCTTCCTCAGGTGTTAATTTGCATTAAAAGTTTCTGGGTTTTGTTTTCCAGTCTTTTGGGTGGTGCCTGGTCAAACACCAGCAAAACAAACCAGCTACTTTCTGCCACCCATCAGTGCGGAAAGAGTGCAAGAGGAATCCCCCGCACGCGGCTCTGCAGCTCCGCCTGGGTAATTGATTGCCTAACGGGGTTACTCTGAGATCACAGGGAAGTGATGAAATTGGTTGTTTCCCTTGATGACATCCTCTGGCTGGGATGTAACCTGGCTCAGGAGCTGTGCGTGACCTCCCTGAGCAGGGGCTGTGCTAACCCTCACCGAATCATTCCAGATCTAGTCCGCGTAGCTGGCAGCAGTTGTACAACGCTGCTGTCAAGAGATTTCAGAAAAGATGCTCCTGACTCGTGTTTGCAAATGCCATTTAAATTCACGGGTTATTTTCTTCTCTAGCCTTTTTGAGGCTTTTTTTGTGTTGCAGGGACTTGATGTTTTACTTGTTGCTCTTTTTCTGTCGGTGGTACCCAAGAGAGACCAAAACACAGTGCAAACCTCTTGTTACCCACTTGTGCGTGGCAGTAGCAGAGAATAAGTGAGAGCGAGAAAAGGATCTGATACACCACAATCACCAGGAGCTCCTTTCTGCTGGGCCCTGCGAGGGGTCTGGGTCATCCAGAGCACGGAAGAAGCACCGGTTGGGGATGAGCAGCTCAGGGGTAGGTCACTTCTTGCTTCACCTAAAGGCGTTTATCAGCAGGGCTGACAATAACTGGTTGGCGAAATGTGATGGTCCTTCCAAATGAGGAGTGTAGAGCAATGCCTTCCATGCCAAGCTCCATCTGGGATTACAGCGGGGCGAGAAATCCCAGCCCTGGCACTCTCTTCTCCAGACAAATCGCCCCATCACCATTTCTTAATCAAATGCTGCCAAAATGGGAATGCTCGTACTGGCTCGTCTGCCCAAACCCAGCTGTGTGGCAGCTCAGTGGCAAGAGCTAAGCACTGTAGTTGTGCTTCTGAATATCCATATTGAATATGGACAATGTACAGAAACAAATCTCTGTAGGAGCCCAGCTTCTCCAATACCCCATGCAAGGCTCTAGCAGAGGACCTGGACCTTAATTTCCTCCCCTCTGCAGAGAAATGCACTGCTTTCCCTGATGTCATCCGGCTTTGGTTATGCTTGGGAGAAAAAAAAAAAAAACAGATTGTGGCAAATGGAGATGCAATTCTTCTAAAATGTTGTCTTTTTTGAGAAGTAGCAGCAACAAAAATTACTCAAAGATCAAAGAGAAAGGAGGCTGTACTCAGGGACAACTCAAAAATAATATGGGGCAGTTGCTGAGCAACTCTCCAATGCAAAGTATTGCTATTTTCTGGTACCCCCCCCCCCATCTCTACAAGAGGGATGGTGTCTAGTATTAGTCAAAGAAAAAGTCCGCGTGATTGCCAGAGTACAATTAGATCTAAGGTCTTTGCAAACAGCTCCTATCAATCAACCTCAAGCCATTGATCTTACATCTAAAGCACTTATTGAAAAATAAATTATGCTTTTTTGATCTAATCAACTATTAAGGATTCTTTTCTTCCTTTTTGAGACTGGGTAAATAAAATTCTTCCATCAGAAGTTGCTTAATAACTATTCTGGACCCACAGTGGACCAAATCCTGAGTGCGACGCAAAGCGATGACTCAGAAACCAAAGGCTGATTTCTTTTTCTCTGTTCTTCTTTTTTTGTTGGAATAGCTATTCTTCAACCCAGCGTTCACACAATTTGGTGCACAATGCTAAATGCATTCCCATAATCGGGGTATTGTCTGTTATCTGCCCGGAGCTGCGAAGCACATGTGCCGTGGGGCTCTGCCTGCTTCAGTGTGATACGCGAGGCTTTTACCTTTCTCCTCCCGCAGCTGGTTCGTCCCTGCCCTGCTTTTGTGTGGCTGCAAAAATTCTTTTGTCCTCTGAGGAGGGGCAGCGAGGATCTGTCCGTGGGGATCCTCCAGCATCAAGGTTGGACTGACGCTATCAGCCGGTGCGTGGCCCTGGGCAGGGTCCGGAGGGGCCGATGTCGTGACAGCCCCATAGCAGGGCTGGGACCTAAGTCAGGTGGTCTCCATCCTTTGCTCCTGCGCTGGGGTCTCTGGGGAGGAGACGTTTAGATCCCTGATAGCCATGGAAATATGTTGCTTCATCTCATAAACTTGAGGCTCCAAAAAGTGAGGAACTGGCAAGACTGCCTTGGGGCTGACGCAGGCGAGCCAGGCAGGGAAGCAGGTCTGTGCGTTCAGCTCTCTGCCATGGCACATCTGGAGTACGAGGCCGTGGCCCCACCGCCTGCAACCCCTTGTCGCACACAGAGCGATGCAGGGGAAAAGCCCGGAGCTCCCCTGCTCTCCGTCCCAGTCCGCAGAAATGGGGGGACCCCACTTTTCCATCACCTTCTCCAGCACGGTGGGGTAGAGATGAGACCCGACGCCCCGCCATGCACCCCACTGGGAAGGGTCCCCGCGAGCACCCCTGGAGCAGGGTCAGCTACGGGATCAGGGAGCAGCCGAGCCCCACACGGTGCTTCTGCCCGGGGGACGGACCCGAGGCAAACCGCGTGCTTGACCCACGCGGGCATCGGCGCGGCAGGGCTTGCCCTGCTATTTCCCAGTGTTATTTTAAAACTCCCCCTTTGAAAGCGGCGCAGCCAGCTCAGCTCTGCCTCTTGGATGCTGGCAGGCTGCCACCCTGTAATTAAGTCTGCTGTTATGTCTGACGCTGGTGGCAGCGTTTCAGGGTGGCAGCATGGAGGCTGTGGGAATCGGTGCCGGAGATCAGGTGGCTGCAGAGCTGCGTGATGAGCTTAGCCGTTTGGGCTAATATACCAGAGGAATAGTGTCAATATTACCGCCCTTGCTGATC
Organism: Pelecanus crispus; assembly: GCF_030463565.1. Lineage (NCBI taxonomy): Eukaryota > Metazoa > Chordata > Aves > Pelecaniformes > Pelecanidae > Pelecanus > Pelecanus crispus. Next base: position 4,215,097 of record NC_134656.1, read on the forward strand.
GGTTCGGCTGGTGAACACAGATCCAGCCAGGGCATGGAAAAACTCCTTTGCCTGTAGGGAAGAGGGTGGCTGGGAGCGGAGAGCATTGGTTTGAAACCCAGCTCCTCACTTCATGGCACAAACTGGGGGGAAAAGTGCTGCCAGAGCCCTCTCTAAAGTCCCCGGGTACCAAGGGTGTCTGCCTGTAGCGTGAAGCCAGCTCAGCAGGCTCGAAGCTGCACGCACCTACGCCCTGTGCCCAGGGGCAGCCCATGCCTTGGGGGCTGCTGCTGGTCCGTGCCCGGCCGAACGGGGCCTGAGCTGAGCTTCCAGCCCAGGCGAAAGGAGCAGGGACGGAGGAAGGGGCAGCTTTTGCATCTCTCTCTGTGCTGGAAACCAGACCGCAGGTCAAGTCTGGGTGGTTTTGCCTCCACTTCTGGTCGCTCTGCGTGCAGCAGCTCAGATTCACGCTGTATCACATGCGCATCGATGGAATTAGAGTCTGTGACCAGCCGCATTTCACTGTTACGCACCCTCTTTCCTGCAAGATGCAATTTCTTTTTTGTGCTTTCTTCAACCTCCTTTCTCCTCACGCAGCTTCCCTGAAGAGGTCTCTTCCTCTCCTGTCCAACCAGCTGCTGCGGTTGTGCAACCCTGGGGTTGCGTTTTTATGCCAGCGTGCAATGACGGCGCGTGGGACACGGTGAGGAGGCACAGCAAAGCATGTGCCCACCTCAAATGCAGGTTTCTAGCAGCCACGCTGCAGCTCCCTGTCCCCGCTGTCAGCTGTGTCCCGCAGAGAGTGTGACAGCTGAAGTGGATGCTTTGGAAAACAAGCCTCACGTTGCAAAGTGCTTTGGGATGTTGACTGGGATGTGGGACTCTGCCTCCACCAAGTGATCAGCAGAAAGAAGAGGAGAGAAAAGCCTGCTCAAGGCGGCACTTGTGTAACTGCCGGCTGGTGCACAGCACCCTGCAATTTGTATTCTGCCTCTTGATCTTCATTAGCTGTACCCCGCTGCCCTGGAGAAGCTAATCACTCCCTTGTCCCCACAAGGCAGGCTGATTTGATCTGCTCTGCTTGCAGATAATGCCATAGATGGAGCAGTGTTGCAATTAAATATTTTCCCCACTTTATGCTAATGAGAAGCAGGAAGAGCTAACCGAATGCACAATGGCAGATAATTACAGGCCAGCAATTACCCACACAATCCTCTCTCCTCCTTGTCTTCACGCTTGTCGTGGTTCAGCCCCAGCCAGCAGCTCAGCACCACGCAGCCGCTCGCTCACTGCCCCTACCCCGATGGGATGGGGGAGAGAATCGGAGGAGTAAGAGCGAGAAACACTCCTGGGGTGAGATAAGAACAGGTTAATAATTGAAATAAAGTAAAATAGTAATGATAATAATAACAATATAATAATGATAATAACAATATACAAAGCAAGTGATGCACAATGCAATTGCTCACCACCCGCCGACCGATGCCCAGCCAGTTCCCGAGCAGCGATCGCTGCTCCCCGGCCAACCCCCCCAGTTTCTATACTGCCCATGATATCATATGGTATGGAATAGCCCTTTGGTCAGTTTGGATCAACTCTTCTGGCTGTGCCCCCTCCCAGTTTCTTGTGCACCTGGCAGAGCATGGGAAGCTGAAAAGTCCTTGCCTAGCATAAGCAGTACTCAGCAACAACTAAAAACATCAGTGTGTTATCAACATTCTTCTGGTCCTAAATCCAAACCACAGCACTATGCCTGCTACTAGGAAGAAAATTAACTCTATCCCAGCTGAAACCAGGACAGCGCTGTTTTCTCCACTGCTGCGCACTTGCCGTGAGCCTGACACGGCACCCGGAGCTGTGAGGATGACAAGCAGAGCAATGGAAGCACTTTTTGAAGCACATCCCCCTGAAGCCCCATCAGCCCTGGTCATCTCTTCACGGCATGCTCCTGCAGGACTGCATGGCCGGGGTGGGGAGGGGCAGGTTGGCTTCAGCTGGTCTGAGCTGCTAAAATTAGTATCACTTAAAAAAACCCCCAACTTAATCATGATAATTCAATTAAAGGACTATTACGGAGTATTTCCTGCTTGTTTTCAAGAGGGCCTGTGTCACGAATGCTACTTGCTAAAACTTTTTGAAATCTAGCTGCTGTAAAGAGCAACCCATGGGCTTTCCCAATCACTTTCATTTCTTGCTCAATACAGAGTATCTATTTAGGAACTGTTTTTCAAAATACTGTGTACTTTGCATAGTTAATTTGGATGTGAAAGCCTGCCAGTGTGTGCCGATGCTCAAAAAAGGGCTGTGACAGGCTGGGGAGATCACACTTATAATATCGATGCGTGTGAACAAATGAGCACATTTTTATACATGCAAGCTCAGACGGGATTGCTTTAAACAATGCCGTAATATTCTTAAATGCCAAGTGTCGCATGGAATGTTATTTGGAATCACTTCCCTCTCCTTCCCAACCTGCCTGCAAACAAATGGGATCCATGAATCCCAGCTGTGGGTGCTGGGAAGAGCATCAGCTGTGTGTGATGCATTAGTAACAACTGGAATTATTAACTCCATTTCAGAAAACTCTTCTGTGCCTCTACACACAATTGTTTGCAAAATTATTTGGACAATTCATCTTGTACCTAAGGAAATGCAATTAATTTATCGCTGTGCTCTGCGATCCCTCCCTTTTTTTATCGCACCATGTCATGCTGTCAGACAACGCTGACAGACAGCAGAAAGCAGAGAGAAGGGGAAATAGCATCTGAAGTGACAGGTAGAGCCTTTCCCACAAACCAGCTAACTCGCAGAGTTAAAGCGGAGCAAGACAAGGAGAAATTAAAAGAGAAATTCCACTGGGGTCCTGGCTGGGAGGTGGCGGCAGGGTGGTGGGACCTGGGCCCCGGTGAGAGGAGGGGAAGGTGAATACCCAGCTCCTCACCTTCTGCCAAAGCTTTTAGCCACCAGGGAAATACTAAAGGCAACCGGCACCAGTTTGGTCCCCTCCTCCAATCCCAGTTGCCCTGACCATGCTTCTCCGCCCGGCCCCAGCGCCAGCGGCAGCTCCGGGGAGCACGCCTCTGCCCACAGGGAGTCGTTGCTTTTCGTCTCCTTCAGCATCTGGGTGGGAAAGAGGAAAACCACCACTGCACAGTGGCCAGAGAGATACCCCCGGGTCCCGTGGGAGCTGTGTAACCGCCAAAAACCTCAGCACCCTCACTCCAGATGGAGGTCTGTCTCTCATTCCTATTTTTGCTGCTCTCCTCTGTCTTCCAAGCAAATAATTCAGGATTCCTTCACCCACGTAGCACTGACCCAGCCTTCATCAGCTAATACCACGCGCAAAAATTGCACAACAGAATTTTCTGTCTGGTTGACATTAATTTTCAAGCTTCCCTGTGTCTCTTAGGCCCTGTGAAAGAAAGGAAAGAAGAACAAAAGAGACAGGCGGGGAATTATTTCTCACTTCCCCTTCCCTGATAACAGGCGATGTTTCACAGCCTCCGCATGGTGGAGAGGTGTGGGAAGCGACAGCGTAAGAGGAGTTTCTATGGACACTGGTTTGGGGATAAGCAGGTAGGGTTTATCGTGCAGGCTAAAAGTAGACCTGGCTCCTGGTATCCCCCAAATTCTCACTCCTATAACATGCACTTCCGTGCCACAGCACGCAGGAAAATTGCTGATTGACCAACCTGGAGGTGCAGGATCTGATCTGTGACCTGGTGCACTACCAGCCAGCAACCAGGGGGATGACAGCAAACGCCCTCCAGAAGGAAGACCTGGCTCCTGCACAACTTGTTTTCCTACAGCTCTTGTGTGATTCAGTCCCTTAATTCACACCGGAGGCGTCTGACGTTGTTCCTTGTCCTTGGCTTCTCCCAGCACCCCAACTCCCACCTCCAGTGCAGCTGCACCCTGGGTGGGCAGAGGTCAGTGCTGGCAGGACATGATTACTTATTGCAGAGAGGAGGACTTTTGGTTTTCCTTTTTTTTCCCCATTGTTTGATCCAGGATGTTCTGAACTCTGCTAAATCACAGTGACTGTTATATTTAGTGGCAGCTATGTAGCATTTGGAGTCCCCCGAGACAGCTTAGCTGAGCAGTTTCACAAGAAGAGGGGTATCATAAATGCTGTCAGGAAAATGAGAATCCTGTTACTTAGAGCAGCAGCAAACTCCCTCTCTTTGCAGAGGAACAGCCCAGAAACCTCAGCAAACACCGGGCTGGGTGGTGAGATGGATTTTGTTGCTTAAACACTGTTTGCTGCAAGCCAGCCAGACCTGCTGGGGGTTTCAGCTCCTCTCCGGACCCGGGAGAGCTCTGGTTCCTTTGCCCTGTACTATTGCTCTCTGCACAAATCTGACTCCAAGCGGCTGGCTTGTCTAGATGCCAAAGCAGCTCCAGGAATGTAGATTTGGGCTCGGAAGGGGAAGACGGTAGATAGCAGCACAGGCAAAAACATCCTGAGCATCGCTGCAGCTTCGCCTGCAGGGAGCTGATGCTTCCTAAATGCTTTTCTTCCTCCTGTCACCGTGTCCCTTTTAATCCCTCTTTCCCATGCTTTTGTAGTCAGATGCCTGACATACTCTCTATTAGTCTCTGCTGCCTTATAATGAACATCAAAAGGAAGCCTGAGAAGATGAGGAATCGGAGATCAGGACCCGGAGCAATAGCTAATAGAAGAGAATACATTAGGCACACTGAGGCTCAATATGAAATACATTTTCCATTTGCCTTTGTTAGACAGATCTAAGGGCAGGCTTGGTGTTGTCAGGAGCAGCAAGAGATGGGGTTGAGACAGGGGTTTTTATGAGAAAAGCCAGGAGCCAGGGAAAATCCTTGCACAGATGCAGGTCTTTCTAAATTAGACTGATCTGGAGGCTGTGGGCGACCAGGGCTCAGGCTTTGGAAGACAACAGGCAGGCGGGGGGAGCAGCATCCATCCCTCTGCTAGCAAACTTGCAACTGGGGAGCTGAGCAAAATCCAGCCTCTTCAAACACAGAAAAGAAGGGGCACGGTGGCTCGCAGGGGGTGGGACAGGGAGCCCGGCAGAGCTCACGAGGGCTGGAAGGACAGAGGGACATGTTCCCCTCTTCCCAGGAAGGGTACCTTCCTTCGGAGCAAATGCGCTTGATAACTGACTGTGAAGCTGTTGGACCTTACAGCCTTTCACAGATTGCCCTTGAAAGTGCTTTTAGCAACACAGCCCCTTGAAATTCCTGCTCAGAGTGACAACAGCAGCATCTCCAGTAACTATTGCCCGCCCTTCACCCCCAGGATCCCTCGGGAGATGGATCTGCAGGTCATCCCAGAGTGCCCGTCTGACAAAGGTGCTGGTCACAGCCCATAACCCTACAGCAACTTTTTGGACAGACACCTTTGCTCCAGCCAAGCCAATTCTGCCTGCCTCTCTGCTTGTACCTCCCCAGCATCTCCTCCCTGCCCTCCTGGGCAGCAGAGCAGAGTTTTTGATTTTAATGTCCTGTTCCCCCCTCTTAGGGATGACCCACACACTTCAGATGAGGTGTCCAGCTGAGACACGTGGAGGTCACCAGTGAGAAGCCATGTACCCATCCCAGGGCTCTATGAGTGCCGTGTCGAGCCATTCTCAGGGTCTGTGTGTGAACAGGAGCTTTTTCTGTTTCTTGTGGCTGGCTCAGATGAAGAGTCCCCTACCCAAAACAGGTGCAGCCCAGCCTGGAGCAGTGGAGATTGCCCTGTCTGCATGGCAGAGGGACTTCTTCTGAAGAGGTGTCTCGGTGAATGAGAATGCTGTCCATAGGACCTAGACAAACACCGCTGGATCATTTCACAAGAGCCACTGGAGAGGGAGAGAATGACAACAAGCTTCAGTCCCTCTTGGCTAGGCACTGTCCAGCAGCCTTGAGACACCAAGCTTCATTATCAGGGGCTTTGCAGAAGTCAAATGGTCAAATAAACAAGTTAAAGCTAGCTAGCCTGCTGATTTTCCTAATTTCAGCAACAGAGATCTTGTTTGCCTTCTGCTCTTGAGAGAGAAATACCTTTCCTTCTGTGCTGCATTGCTTTTACACCTGCATATGCTTGGGGAGTAAGTACCAGACAGCGAATCCAAGCTTTGACTTACAGAAAAACCCCTCAGATATTGTGCCTGAAGGACCCTCCAGCTTGTAAGACACTGAACACCTGATGGGAGGGTTTGGGGACAGCTTCCGCTCTCTACTACGCCGGTGTGACTCTGAAGGAACTCTCTTGGTTCAGTCAAGTTGTGCAGACACAAGAGCAAAGTTGTCTTTGCATTTCTGCTTGGAGATGATCTGGCAGAATGAGGGCTACGTTGTCCTCCCTGTTGCACACAATGAATTAATGTGGTTGCATCTTCATAAGGGAGAGGAGAATTGGGCCCATGTTGAGTGGCAGTAATGAATTAAACTGAATTAAATTTTGATCCATATTAGAGATATGTTAGTTACTATATAAAGTAATATACTTAATTAGCCCAGGAAGTCTGTTAAATATTACATGAGGTTACCAATGAGTTCCCCACCTCCAGGCCCCTGCGGGCCAGCGGGAAGTGAGGGAGCTGACATTTGCACGTCTTCTCCCACGAGAACCTGTTGGTAGCTCTGAAGAAAACCATGGGCTCTGTAAGTGGGCTTTAAACTCCACCCCTTTAATTGCTTCATGTCGTCAAGTTTTACAAAGTTTGGTGAAACGTTAAGGAGCACACTGTGCTGCAGCTTGCACCAAAGCCCAGAGAAACCCAGCTCATTTCTCTACAGCTGCTCCATTTTTCCATCTGCCTGGGAACAGGACTGGCTTCAATTAGAAATTGTTTAATCCTTCCCAAATGTCCTCACATCATTCCTAACCTACACCACTTACTGCTATTAAGAGTATTAGGAACAAAGCCCAGCCCTGCTTCTTTAAACTGTCCCCTGATGGAGTAGCAAATTTAACAGATACTTTTTCAACAGAGCTTTAACGTTTACTCCTCCACGTGGCAAAATGCTTCCAGTGTCATCGGTAGCAGCTGTATATGGATATCATCTCTTGTTATTCAGACCCTGCTGCCTCTCTCTGAAAACATCTATCAGTCTTAACAGCAGCTGCCAACTCGGTCCAAGCTGACAGATGCAGGATGACTTTTGTTTTTATTACCCTTGCGCTCTGAAATTTTCATTTCAAAATGCAATATTCAATTGGCCTTGACAAGAACCAGGTGTTAATTCTGATCAGACAGTAACTTCATTGCTAACCATATTACTCATCCTGCTCTGCTGTGTTTTCCTCCCCCAACTCAGCATTTTCATGCTCACAAAAGTGCCATAGGTTTGCAAATGTGTCTTTCTTTGATGACAAGGTGATTTGTAATTTTAAGAAGTTAGTTCCCAAGAAGCCAAAAGCAGTCACAGACGGGTCCAACTGCGAACAATCTCCCTGTGCTAAAGGATACATTTTTGGACACTTTGGGAGTTTGGATTTGCAGGTTACAGCTCCAGCTGGGAATGGAGAGACAGAAGGAAGGAGAGGAAAGAAGGAAGGAAAATAAGGAAGTGAAAAGGTGTAGGACTTTTTCTGGGCACAAACGGACACATACCATGCCCAGCCAGGGGGCAATTCCCCTCCAGCGTTCGTGGTCCTTCTCAGAGACGCGGGGGCTTTGGTGCCGCTGGTGCCGCGCAGTACGGCACGAGAGAGTAGAGATGTTAGGGCTCTTCCTACCTTTTTGAAAGCTGGTTCACAGGGTATTTCTTAGCATTTTTGATGACTATTCTTGTCATCATCATCTTTATCCAACATTAAGCTTGCTCAATTAAGTCCCTTGCAGTATGGCAAGGAAAAGACCTTCTGCCACCAGCAGAAGTCATTTTGACACCTGTCCGAGCAGCAGGATGAAGTGTACCCAACAACTGATTTCATGATGTCCCATCCAGGTTTGGATTGCCATGCTATTTTTCTGTCCTAATAGCTCCCCAAGTTTAAGAGACAAGTCGTTGTTGTTGTTTTTATTTTTAAAAGAGAAATATATATCAAAGAGTAGCATTTCACTGGAAAGGCATCTCAGGAATGGGAAATGCTCCCCTGGCATTTTCTGTGTCGTATCTTCTGATGCTACATGTAAAAAATTTATACTGGGGCTTGGCTTCCCCATTTGTGCAGTAGCTTGATGGTCTGGCAAAGCAGGAGCTCAAGGGCTCCTCCAGAGATTTCATCCTCAGCTGCTCTGGAACCTCTTTTCTCTGCCGCTGCCCTTGCCCTCACCCACGTGTGCTGGTTATTTGCGAGGGGATCTCAAAAAAGGGAATTTTCCAAACTGAATAAACATTTCCCGTGACGAAAGGCAGAAGAAAAGGAAATAAAACAAAGGGGCGGGTTTCATAGTGACAGATACTTGTGTGAATGCCAAAGCACCTTCAACCCTCATCAGTAAAGACATGAACACAAAGAGGTTTTTTAATCATCTCTTTCTTTAAAGTTTGTTTCACAGACGAGCTGGCTCCGTGGGACAGAAATACGCAATGGAAGAACTACGGTTCATGCATAGGTTTGGAGCTTGCGCTGCCTCCAGCCCTGCCCGTCCTCACTGCCCACCAGAAGAGCAAACTCCTCGGTGTGGAAGCTCTGCCTCCATGGAAACGCAGAGACAGACATACATCAAAGAGAAGGTATCAAGAAAGCTCTCATTTCCCCATTAAATGTTACTGATGCTAATGTGTCTTCTGATTTCCATAGCTCTTGAGTTTGGGACACAGCTGTCCTCACTGTGTAATTGCAATGATGCGTACCTAAACCGGTACCAAAGTGCAAATTCCTCCGTGGGAGAGTGGGATGAGGCTGATCAACATCCAGGGGATGTTACTTCTGTCCCTATGGATTATGAATAAACCCCTCGTCATTAGCACCTAATTTACTGGTTTTATTTGATTTATTCCAGGAGAAACGGGAGCTTCTATCTCTCCCCTTCACAAAGAAGCAAGTGAGAGCAACGCCCAGATGTGCACACGCGTGTGCCCTGGCGCAGCTGAGCTCACCCACGGGTGGGATGCTTTGCCCACACACCTGTGCCCCGCGATGGAGGCACTTCTACTGATGTCGAAGCGCCCTGTGATTCCTGAGCTGGAGCCAAGCACACCAGTGCAAGCACTGAATTATAGATGTGCCTGGAGTAGAGGGGCAGCAAATTTTTGAAACTTTTCAGCCATCTGCTGCCTCATGGAGTCAGGGGTATTTGTGCATAGAACTTGGCTGAGACCATCTTGGTTGTTTTGGACTCGGATGTGTATGAAAGTGATTTCAGGTCATGTATTCTCTGAGACAAACCGCAGGGAGACTGTGTGTATTAAGTATAAATTTGTTTTTGTTTTAATGACTCAGGCATGATTATCACATTGTCATTTGTAGAAAGTCACAGTCTCTGAAGGTGGGAGATGCTGTCAATTATGTAGCAATATTTAATCAACCAGCTAAAAAAGAGTAACTTCCTAGCTCCAGGTTTAGTGTATAGAAGGGCAAGATGGGCAAGATGGTGCCGCCTTTAAGAATCTCTTTAATGTACTCTTCAGAGCTAAAAAGACATTTCATAGAATAAAACTTAAGTGGATAGATAAAAATAACAAAGCAAGCCAACAGTTATCTCATCACAGACATACTGACATGCCTTCCAGAGCAGGGAGCAATCCAACTCCTTGCATCTGGATTCCTTGGTTCATTAGAAAGATAAGGAGCATCTAACAAAATCTAAGAACGTGAACAAGCATCTAACAAAATCTCAGCATCTCTACAGCACTCCTAAGAAGCTGAAAGCAGGTTTTGTGGCGTGGTTCCCCACATCCAGTGTTTTGGTCTATGTTGTCTTGAGATTTTAATGAATTGCAAATAAATGCATGAGGTAACCAGTGACAGTGGTCCAAGACAAAACAGATGCATGTATAATAGGCTCTGATGGACTATAGCATATGCCTCGTAGCTCAAGGAATCCCTCGAGTGTTACAGTGAAAACACCTTGAACTGGGTGTTTAAAAAAAAGTAGTGTTTTTATAATATGCGAATTACGGGGATTTAATAAAACTACAGGATGCTAAATTTTAGAAACAAGGAGAATTAAACCTGGCCTGTAGAAGAAGGTGCCCTCACTGGGAAGAGCGGATCCTAGCACTGTGTCTTCGGTGGCCAGCATAATCAGTCCGCATGCAAACTATTTATTTGGATGAGAGTTTTTGAAGAAGGCAGAACTTCTCCATACCTCCTCTGTCCAGCTTGTAAATCTATATGCAATTCTGCAAGTCCCAGGAGAAAACACAAATGAGATGCTGAACGGAGGAAATACATCTGTGCAAAGGAAACTCCAAATTGGTCCTTCTAGGACCTCCGAACTAAAATAATAAAGAGCAAGAAACAGAAACAGAAGCAAGTGGCACTAAGCCACGTGTGTACAAAGCATGTACAAAACACCCCATGAGTCAGACGGGTGGCCTGTTTCCCTGCAGTAACCAGTACCAAGCAGAGAGGCGATGGTCCCCAGCAAGGCGTAGCCAAGCCAGCAGCAGTTGACGGTCCGCAGGCACTGCTCTGTGATGTGGCAATTACACAGACTGTGCGGTGCTCAAAACCCAGGATAGGGCCAACTGCTAAATTACATCCAAGGCTCGAGTTCCCTAAACACCAGGAGGCTGCAGAAGCTGTTTGTCTCTTAGCCTGAAGGCTTCACATCATAGAGAAACTCGCCAGAACAGCCATCTTACAAGAGGGTTACTCACTCCTTACCCTCTGCTTGAATGCAAAACAACTTTCAAGTGCAGACTTCTCTTCCAGTACAAAGCAGCCTTAAAAAAGCCATATATTACCCTCGCCTCTTTTTAAAGATATAGAAGGTCTGCAGAATTCATGTTCAAGCTAAAATGCTTCTCAAAAATAAAGTAGGGAAGGAAGCGGAGAGGGGAGGAGAGCTGCAGCTCCTTGCTCAGGAGCCCCCCAGGAGAGGAATTGCTTTGCAGGCAGTGGCAGCAGGGCTGCCCCCAGCTCTTCATCCTTCCTGGGGGCTTCTAGGGCTTGTCTGCTCGAGCAGCTGAACCACGTGTGTGCGTTCTGGAAACACCGAATTACCTTAGCGCCGAGGCTGCAAGCCGCGGCTCTTCGGTTGCCTCGCTGCAGCCAGCTGGGACGTCCCTGCAGCAGGGCAGGAGCCCTCGAGAGCGGGTTTGGGAGGGAGCTCTGGGCTGGGACGCCTGCATCCGCTGTCCCCAGTCTCTGCTTCTCGGTCACAACCTTAGACGAAACAGAAAGCAGGCTCAGGAATGCTTATAGCTGAGCTATAGCTCTGACCCTCCAGCGAGGTCCCATTTTGGCCCCTGTATCTACACAAGAATTAAGCGCTGTTCAGGCTCTGAGGCTCCCAAGGCCGCCTATCCCAAAACAGGGCCCATGGGCTGCCTGCAGGGTGATCAGTGCTCCCTATATGAACATATATAAGCACCTAGGAACACAGGGGCTATCTTCGTGTGGTGTATGTACTGCGTAAGCCACGTCAAAACATTAGCTATCATACCATCTGCTTGCATGTCTGTGTGTAATCTGCTTTAACTACCCCTTCCAGGCTGGGTGATTTCCTTTATTTTATTACCAAGATAGCATGTTTCCCGAAATATATTAGAAATGTATTTGTCCTTCTGCTGAAGCAAGAGAGAAACATCAGGACCAGGAAAACTATAGCCTGCTAAGCTCTGTCATCTCTTATTTATCTAACAGTCCTGGCAAATTACTCTGGATAAACAAAAACTGAGAATTGTCCACACCACATTTTGCAAATCACTTTATAAATTACCTTCGGTACAAAGTACAGTTTCTGCTTTCTATCTGGATGGTGGAAACTCTGAAAAATGAATGACAGCTAACAAACAGCAAACAGCTCCCCAGCGATAACACTGCAACACGCACACAATAATTTGGAACTTGTAAACATTTCAATGAATACTAATGATTGTCTGAATAGCAAGAGATTACAAGTAACACCAGATCACAGTCACAGAATGAAAGTGGTCTGTGGATTCATTAAACATCACGGCAAAAAAAAAAAGCCCTTTTTCCATCACATCTGAGGCGATACGCACAAAATTCAGGTCTTCTCTGCTGTGGCCACGCTGCAGCTGCACCCTGGTGGGAATTCAGTTGGGTGCGTGGTTAAATCTGATCTTCCTCGAGGCAGTGCTGAAGCCACGCACGAAGTTCCTCGAAGCCTCCCACGGGCTCGTTGCACCCTCCAGCCATTAACCCACCGACCAGGAGTTTCTAACCCACCGACCAGGAGTTTCTAACCCACCGACCAGGAGTTTCTTGCACATGCAGCATCCTCTGCTCTCCCACCCGCGGCTCCCACGAGCCCACAGTGACATCCTCCGTCGGGACGCGGCAGCGGCGGGGACCGGGTCCTCTGCTTCGTGGAGAGGCTTGGGGACACTTGGCTCCCCGAGGAAGGGGACACATGGCGTCAGGCAGCTGCAGGCCTGCCCGGCTGCCTGCCCGTCAGGCACAGCCTGCCTGCACTGCCCTGCACAGCGCCTGGAAAAAGAAAGCCCGGCTCTGAACGCGGAGCCAGCGTGTTGTCTCAGTGCTGGGCAAGTTAAGGGACAGTACAAGGTTGCTCCTTGCTGGAGGCCACCCTTTGGTGGGTGCTGCCAAAGGCCATCCCTGCGGGAGCGCTTGGCACGCTCTCGCCTCCCAGCTCTGCTGGCTGCAAATCAATTACCGTGATTTAAAAGAGCCCTCTCAGCCTCCTCCCAGCAGGGTTAGTACCTGCTGTCAAGACAGTGGCCGCGGGGGTGGGTTTGAAGAGGAATTCTGCGAGGCTGTAACAGTTCCTGACGTGAAAATAGCTTTTGGAGTAATCAGAAGGCAGCAAACCCCCTGGGCATTAGCTTCATGAATGTTTCTGGGTTTGCACAATTTTCTTGCTTTGCTTTTTTGATCTCCGGTCTTCAAAGACGGACACAACTTATCAGACTTTCCCAGAAAGAAAGTGCTTGGCCAGGGTCTCCAGCCAGTATCCTCTGGTTTCCAATGTTGCTGCTCTGCACGTCCCTGTGCTGTTCTCCAGATGTGGTGATTGTGGCGAGCTGATCCCACCCCGGTGACACAACACCCATGAAGACGTTTCCACTTCTGCGGTCTGGAGCAGGCACTGCACACAGGGATTTTACAGTGGTTCCTTCACCCTGGTGTATCACCAACTGAAGAAAATATTCAAACAGAAGTTATTCTCTTTAGCTATGAAAAGCTAAACAAGTGGAGGGAGGAGGGCGCATTAATCATCCCTAGAAACATTCCAGGTCCGGTTGGACTTAGGGCTCTGAGCACCCTGATCTGGTTAAAGCTGTCCCTGCTCGCTGCAGGGGGTTGGGCTGGATGGCCTCTAAAGGTCCCTTCCAACCCAAAGCATTCCATGATTCTAGGATTCTGTGATCCCCCTGGAGCTGGGGACTGTGGGCAAGGATTCCTTGGTTTGCAGACCACGTGGCATGGCTGCTTGGTAAAGAGTTGCCCGCTCCCAGGCAGCTTTACGTCTTCCTCCTGCTGCCAGTGAGGGGCACGGTCAAGGGCATCACCCTCTTTCCTCCGCCTGCCCGGAGACCGCTCCTGGCTGACCTCCGATTAAAAGACAAGTTGAGCCTTGACCTCCACTCCTCTCCACTGAGGCAGAGACTGGGAGGCAGGAACCATAAGCACTGCCCATGGCCTTTTTCTTGGGGAGTGCTTTGGGGAGATGCAGGGGTGCTCCTGTGGGGAATGCAAGGATACTCTGGGAGGACTCAAGGATGATCCTGGGTTCAGGGGGAAGAAGGAATGTAGGGACGCTCGGGGGGGAATGCAGGGAGAGGGGAAGGGGGAATGTAGGGATGTTCTGGGGGAATGCAGGGAGAGGGGAAGGGGGGATGCAGGGACTCTGGGGGAGCACAGGGAGAGGGGAAGGGGGAATGCAGGGAGGCGGGAAGGGGGGTGCAGGGACGCTCTAGAGGGATGCAGGGAGAGGGGAAGGGGGGTGCAGGGACGCTCTAGAGGGATGCAGGGAGAGGGGAAGGGAGGTGCAGGGACGCTCTAGAGGGATGCAGGCAGGCGGGAAGGGGGGATGCAGGGAGAGGGGAAAGGGGGATGCAGGCAGGCGGGAAGGGGGGTGCAGGGACGCTCTAGAGGGATGCAGGGAGAGGGGAAGGGGGAATGCAGGGATGCTCTAGAGGGCTGCAGGGAGAGGGGAAGGGGGAATGCAGGGAGGCGGGAAGGGGGGTGCAGGGAGGTGGGAAGGGGGGTGCAGGGATGCTCTAGAGGGATGCAGGGAGGCGGGAAGGGAGGTGCAGGGACGCTCTAGAGGGATGCAGGCAGGCGGGAAGGGGGGATGCAGGGAGAGGGGAAAGGGGGATGCAGGCAGGCGGGAAGGGGGGTGCAGGGACACTCTAGAGGGATGCAGGGAGAGGGGAAGGGGGGTGCAGGGACGCTCTAGAGGGATGCAGGGAGAGGGGAAGGGGGGATGCAGGGACGCTCTAGAGGGATGCAGGGAGAGGGGAAGGGGGGATGCACGGACGCTCTAGAGGGATGCAGGGAGAGGGGAAGGGGGGATGCAGGGACGCTCTAGAGGGATGCAGGCAGGCGGGAAGGGGGGTGCAGGGACACTCTAGAGCGCTGCAGGGGTGCTCGGGGGGATTCGGGGCTGCCGGGGGCACGCAGGGTGCTGAGCGCTGGCGCGCCGGTCCCAGGGCCGCAGGGCAGCGGCCCCGGCGGGGCGGGAGGCGGGGCGGGGAGGGGCGGCAGCCCCGCGGCTGTGGCGCGGCGCGGCGCGGAGCGGAGCGGAGCGGGCCGGGCCATGGAGGGCGCCGGGGCGCTGAACGGCTCCGCCGCCGCCGGGCGCTTCGCCGCCGCCGGCACGGCGGCCCTGGGCGCGCTGATGGCCCTGCTGATCGCCGTCACGGTGGCCGGCAACGCGCTGGTGATGCTGGCCTTCGTGGCGGACTCCAGCCTGCGCACCCAGAACAACTTCTTCCTCCTCAACCTGGCCATCTCGGATTTCCTAGTAGGTAAAGTGCCGCCCCCGCGCAGCTCCGCGCCCGCCGAGCCCCGGCCCGGCCCGGCAGCAACTTCGCGGCGGGCAGCGGCGGCCGGGCTCCTCCTGCCCGGCTGCCCGGGGGTCCCCCCGACGCCCTCCCGGCTGCCCGGGGGTCCCGCCACCGGCACCCCCGGGTCCCCCCCCGACACCCTCTCGGCTGCTCGGGGGTCCCGTCCCCCCCCCCGACACCCTCCCGGCTGCCCGGCTGCTCGGGGGTCTCCCCCCCGACAGCCTCCCGGCTGCTCGGGGGTCCCGCCACCGGCACCCCCGGGTCCCCCCCCGACACCCTCCCGGCTGCCCGGCTGTCCCGTCCCCCCCGACACCCTCCCGGCTGCCCGGCTGTCCCGTCCCCCCCGACACCCTCCCGGCTGCTCGGGGGTCCCGCCACCGGCACCCCCGGGTCCCCCCCCGACACCCTCCCGGCTGCCCGGCTGCTCGGGGGTCCCCTCCCCGACACCCTCCCGGCTGCCCGGGGGGTACCCCCCCGACACCTGCCCGGCTGCTCGGGGGTCCCGCCACCGGCACCCCCGGGTCCCCCCCCGACAGCCTCCCGCAGCCCCGGGGTCTCCCCTCCCGACGTCCCCCGCCCCGGGCCGGGCGGGCAGAGCCGAGCGGCGGCCGCCCACGGGTGCGGGGCTCTTGCGGGGCGGGACAGGGAGCCGGGCCGGCGCCCGAGGCTCCCCCGGGGGCAGCCGCCCCGCAGAGCCCCGCATCTGAATGCCGGCGGACCCCTCCGGTTGCAGGAGCCTTCTGCATTCCCTTGTACGTGCCCTATGTGCTGACGGGGCGGTGGATCTTCGGGAGAAGCCTCTGCAAACTCTGGCTGGTGGTTGATTACCTGCTCTGCACCTCTTCGGTCTTCAACATCGTGCTGATCAGCTACGACAGATTCCTCTCGGTGACAAGAGCAGTGAGTCCTGTCATGGCAGCTGAGCGGGGAATAACTCTCCTCCTGCTTTAGTCTCTGGATTCTCTGCAATAATTAAAAGCTCTTTGAATCCTCCAGAAATTATGAATCTCTCAGCCTGCTGATGGAAAGCAATAATTATCCACAAATACACAATTCAGCTGTGGTTTCAGATTAGTATTTCTGGCATAATTAAATCATTTAAGGATCAGACCCCATCGTGCAGGTGTTCCCTTCCCAGATGACGGGACAGTAGTGTACAAGTGAGTCAGCGAGGTAAGCAGACCTGTTACTAACTTGCAGGGGCTTCTTATCTCCAGGACAAACAAGCAGATTGTAGCCGGATCCCAGCTTCTCCCTGGCTACCAAGGCAGTAGGTTGCAGTACCAACTTTGGCAGGGCACTGCCCTGAGGTCTCTGGGTCCACGGTGAGATGAGAACGCTCAGCCTTTTGCAGGAGTTAACGAGCAAGTCGCAGGCAGATCAGATCCGTTGCCATTTGCTTGTTCCCTCACTCCAGACGCACCATGGATTAGCTGCAAGGCTCAGGGAGAGGCAGAGCTGGGTGCCTGCCTGGCGCAGGAGTTTGATGGAGCCCCGGGAGTTGCAGAGGGCAGCCGGGGACTACTCAGGCAAGTGGTAGGGTGCAGCAGGCTGCCAGGCTCCAACCAAGCCAGTACATTTCCACTAAGCAGAGGCCACATCTGGTTTTGAAGCTGCAAGATGAGGGCCCTAACTCTTCCCCGCAGGAGTGTGATTTATCTAGCAATTGCTCCTGTTGCCTATAGCATATGAATCTGTTACACTGCTGGGATATTGCCTAGCAACTTTACCAGGAATGCTAACAGTTCATTTGTGAAGAGCCTCAACCAGTTGGGGTGTGTGGCCATACTTAAGAAAAGGTTTTCCCGTTGCAGGTCGCCTACAGAGCCCAGCAAGGCAACACCAAGCGAGCGGTGCTGAAGATGGTGATGGTATGGGTATTTGCGTTCCTGCTTTACGGACCTGCCATCATCAGCTGGGAGTATATATCAGGTCAGAGTATCATACCCACTGGGGAATGCTACGCTGAATTTTTCCACAACTGGTATTTTCTCATGACAGCCTCTACGCTGGAGTTTTTCACCCCTTTCATCAGTGTAATGTTTTTCAACCTGAGCATTTACCTGAACATACAGAAGCGTACCAAAATACGCCTGGATATTTTCCACGAAGTGCACAACCAGTCCTTCACTGAAGAGATGGAAATGAGCCCAGAAGCAAAGCTTTCTTTGAAATGCTGTAAGTGGGAGCAGAAGGAGCCAGCTGAAACCCTCGACCTCTCTAAGAGCAAAGCTCAAGCAGCAGCCTCCCCTGCCAGCCTGGGTGCCAACGACCTGCTGTCAACAAGCTCTGAGAGCTCCGGGAAACCTAAGTGCTGCAACAAAAAGGGCTGCAAAAATTCAGCATCCACTCTGTCCTTAGAGAAACGGATGAAGGTAGTATCCCAGAGCATGACTCAACGCTTCAGGCTCTCTAGAGACAAGAAAGTGGCCAAATCGCTGGCAATCATCGTGGGCATTTTTGGGATTTGCTGGGCACCGTACACGCTCCTGATGATCATCCGCGCTGGCTGCCACGGCCACTGCATCTCTGACTACTGGTACGAGACTTCCTTTTGGCTGCTGTGGATCAACTCGGCTGTCAACCCTGTCCTGTACCCTCTCTGCCACTACAGCTTCAGAAGAGCTTTTATTAAACTCCTCTGTCCCAAGAAGCTAAAGATTCAACCTCACGATCCCCTTCAGAACTGCTGGAAGTGAAGTGTGCGGATGAAAAGAGCCTTGTTTCAATACACCTGTGTTACGGAAAAAGTACTGTAGCTTCCTTTCTTGGAAGAACCTGGGAGCCCAAGTCTGGGGCATGTGAAGAAGGCAGCACTGAGACCACTATTCATTTATTCTAGTCCATCAGCAGCAAAACCATGCGGAATAGAAGGGTAAGGGGTTTTTGACGTGAACCACAGGCAGCGGTATCTGTGTCCTCCACTTGCAGGTGCCACAAAAGGGCTCTGCTGCCATCTAGTCAGCCAGAGCAGCACCAGCATTTTGTTCAAATAAAATCTGAAAAAATAAAAGCTAGCAAAAATAAATATCTAACCTAAAACCACTGGACTAAACTACAGTTTACCTCCTTGCAGACCAGATTTTTTCCATGAATGGGAGGGTTTTTCCTTACACTTAAGATCTTACACACATGTGATGATACAGAAAGAAAAGACCGAACCTCAGAAGGAAAACACCTTATTTGTCATTACTGCTACAGCAGCTACAGCCACCATCTAGATTCCCGCTGCATGTGGTGCAATAGATGTCCCTTCCCCGCCCCAAGAAGGGACAAATCTCTGCCCTAAGGAGTCTACTACAGACTCAGAGGTGCTGAGCATCCCGAAGCATCCTGTTGGCATTCCCTGATCCTTGCTTCAAAGCTGATCCGATGTCCTTTGCACATGGGAGCACTTCCCTCCTGCCCGGAGCTCAGTCCCTGGCCTGCAGGATGTGGCAGACCCGCAGAAGAGGGCTGCTGTGCCTATGTGAAAGGTGCCAGCAAGGTATCAGCTTCTCCAGTCTCCCTCATGATGACCCAAAGACATTTTAAAATCTCTTCCGCAGGATCTTAAAATACTTCTTTGGCAATGTGCTAGTGAATGACAAGCACTGGGAGAAGCGAAGCTTGCGTTCCATTGTTTACGTTAGTTTCAGACCTCTTAATTTTAGCAAGTTCCAGAACTCTTGCATGCTTCCTTTTAAAATACATAATTTGAATGGAGACCCTGGTCGAGCTGATCCCTGCAGCATAAGCATCACTTTATTTATTTATTTATTTATTTAGCAAGCAGTCAGCTAATTCCACAGATAGAGCCCCAGATTCAAGAGACCAGGGCTCTATCCTCAACCTTAATGTGAGATCTTGGGCATTTTATCTCTGCTTCCCATCTCGTGCTTCATCATAATTGCCCATTTAGTCCGTAACCTCTTTGGGAACAGAGGTAGTATGACCATAAAGCGAAACACTTCAACTCCCCATCTCTGTTGGTACTGCTCAGTGATGTAGTAATACAAATACGTAATTAGTTGCCATGGCAAACGCTCATATTTAACAGTACTGTACAGGGAAGCTCAAGATCGTATGTCTGAAAACTACATTTACAAATAGAAACCCAAACGCTGTAAAGTAGTACCCAAAAGCTTATGATGTTGTGATTGCCGATTACACTTAGCCGTTGTAAGCAAACTGCGTTTTGGCAGCTGCTAGGAATAAAAGAAAATGCTATCCAACTTTATTCCAGTGACATCTGTTGAGTAGATCAGTATTGTCATCTGAAGTCAGGTTTTAAATGATGTCTGGTTTTGTGTATGCGATATTTCAGTCTTGTGATGTGTTCAGTCAGACCATTATGTATGAGTTAAAATATATCCTTTGAAGTATGTGTACTAAGAATTGACAGTACGTACTGCTGAGCCTGCTTGTACCTTTCCTTGTGTCTGCTACCTTCCGAAAACCCCAATAAAGTATTTTTATATGAAGTTTGCCAACTATTTTATGGTAAACAGGGTGTTGCTGGAAATGATAAAATCCAACTGAAAGTAAAACGTCTACGGATTTGTCTGAGGAGACAATTAAAGCATATACATTTTGCAAAAAAAAAAAAAAATCTCCTGAAACAGCTGAGTCTCTCTTACCTCTGATGGCAGGTTCCTGACAGCACACCAAGGGTGTGGCGAGAGCACATCGCTTCATTCTTTCCAACTCTGGTTCTTTTCAGGAGCACCTTACACCCAGCTTGGATCTGAAAAGGTTACAGTAACATTAACTCTTCCTGTGACTTAGGAAATCCACTGGCCTGCCTAAAAATGACAAACTCATAATGTGAACAAGGTGCCAGTGTCTAGCTGTGGTTCTCTTCATTTGTTCATAAGGAGAGGTGGGACTCCTAGATTGTTCAGCTGATAAAAACAAAAGCTACCAACTGCATTACACCTTAAGGAAAGGGTGAAGAAATTGTTGTGTGGTTTTGTTTTTTTTTAACCTGGTGTTAAATTGCGGTTACCTACTTCACATTCTTATCCTCCAGAAAAAGGATTTTGTTTTCTTCTTTTAAAGATTATCCTGCATGATCTTCACTGGATCAGTGGAAGGTCTTTGAAATACAGTAGAGGCCGAGTAACTTAAAATGATACTAAATCGGTTGCAAAAGAGAAATCAGCCCTATTCCATGTGATCTTCCATCATTCAAAGAGCCAGCTTTCTCCAGGAAGATTTTATCAGCTTCTGAAATCATGCCCACAACACGTGCTCCTCTACCACTTCATTTGCCCGCACGTGAGACAAACCGCTGTTTCTTGCACCTGTAGAACACACTTCCCCCGATCCCCTGGCTTCTGCTCACCAGTCCTCAGCATACCTGCAGATGAACGTTGATTGCGTGCCATCTACTGCCACCGCAACGAGTACGATGCTACAGGTAGCTACTGAAAAGTCAAAACAGGTACCAGTTATTTAACAAACCTGAGGAAAGTTACAGCATGACTCATCTTGCTGGGTTACCTTCCCTTCTCCCCTTTTGGTGGGGGTGTTTTTTCCCAGAAATAGCCCCAAACATAACTGAAAGCCCAGGAATCTTATTAGCACAGACACTTCTACCATTGTAAGAGAGAAGAAACTGAACAGAAAAGATAAAAGTTCATCTAAACAAACTCTCACAGCTTTCTGTGGTTAACAGCTGAACCTCTGACAAACTAGACGTGAGAATACCTTCCATACTGGGGTTTTGTCACTTCTGAATAAACGAATGAACAAAGAATTTATCAGTCTTTCCTATGTGAGGCATTTGCCTGAGCGGGGGCTGGTAATTGGGCTTTCTAGTAGAATAAAATAGGAAGATGACAGAGGGAGTTGTTTTTGTGATCCTCCATCTCCATATTCTAATACAGGTCAAGAATGTTAAAACATTATTGTGCAAGACCAGAGCTAAGCAACAGGGACCATATACTGTGTTATTTTAGCAGGCTTTTTTTCTCCCATTTCTATAAATTTCCGCTTCTTAGAGCTTGAATTCATTGAATCAAACCTTAAAAAAAACCCCATATTAACACTCCTAGCTCCAGAACTGGTTATCCCGCACATGATGAGCTGAGCAAGCAGCCATTTAAAAAGGGAGTTGCAGCTGCTTAAACTCTGAACATGACTTTTTTCCAGGTAGTCTGAGCCTCCAATCTCAAATTCTTAGTTTATGATTAAGTATTATGTACTGAAGGCAAACAGCAGGGTTTTCCCCTACATCCATTAGTAGTATCTCTGTTCAAAAGTGATGAGACCAGCTTTAAATCTCAGGGTGCCTTTGCAAGCACGTGGGCTAGGAATCCCTTTCTTTCACATGTTCAGAGTCAAAGAGCTAAAGCTGTAAACAAAATACCCAGTTTTAAGAGACTCATTAAAATTCATAACACTCATGGGGAGTTGGTAGAGATTGGTTTTGCTGTAAGACCATGATATACCTGCACTGAAGTGCTGATGCCATCCGTACGAGCGCCATGCTGTCTTAGAGTCCCACTAGCGACATCAATGTATTTCTGTATAATTTAAAATCCTAATGGTACTTTTCTCTGAGCTTTCAGAATGGGCTTTTGGTCTTAAAGTCCTTTCCCCAAAGAGTAAAGAAATGGATGCATTTCACTGTGAGCCTTTTGCACAGTATTTTTATGGTCTCTGGCCTCTGTATGGGCAGAATTACCTAAACTTAGCTGAAAGTAATTTTATTCATCGGTGGATTTTGCAGGGAAGATACTTATATTCCTTCCTGACAGAAGAGCTCTTGCCTTGCCAAATAAAAAAGAAAAGTAACTACTTATGCCTGGATGTGAGGTCACACCTGAGCCTGGTTTTTGTACTGAAAATGTTATAAGCTGGTTTGAAGTTTCAGAGTAGCTGATGACTAATTCAAATATGCTTAAAAGAGTATTTGAATTCTGCTGATTTTTCGTGTTCAGAATATAAACGTCTGTATGCATTTGGAAGAGGCAGGGACTAGGGAGCTTCTAGGCATAATCAAATATGAACTGTGAAAACACATTACCATTAGACAAGGTAGGGCTTCTTGTCAACTAGCTTAGCAAAACACCTATATATATTTTTTGCTACCATGCCTGCTAAAAAAATACCCCATTCCTATTGTCTAGGCATAAACAGAGCAGGCAGCACCTGTTTTCTAAAACTGTGAAAGAAGACTTGCTGTAATTATAAATATGCATCAAATATTTGTGGAAGCACATAGTCTTCCACACAGAAAAGAAACCCAGCTATTTCCAGAGAGAAGTATCCAATTTATGCACGGAGTGTTAGTAAACAATGTTCATGCAGCTGTAAAAAGTACTCGGGAGCTTTTTAAAGAAACAGGTTAAGTGACTTTTCATAAACCCTGTGCAGAGGTAGTGCCAGTTCCCTTCTCTTAATACCAACCTCCACGCCATGAACTCGAGGATGTGAAGACCACCGTAACGAGGTCTGTGGTCCTTTCGCAGAGCAGCGTCTGCATATCAATAAACTATCAAAGAACATTTTTCAGCACAGCTACTTTCTTTTTGGCTCTGTAATGCTTCCTCTGTAATCACCAGTAATGAGAGATCTCTTCACACAGATGGAGGAACTTTGCTCCCGCCGCCTCTCTTCAGCGCCCTCCCTCAGTTACCATCCCTTATTTGTTCTCTCCAACCTGCAGTTACATAAATTGCTCCATTGTTCCAGAGGCATCACTGAAGCTTCATTAGCTCAAGTAGGAGGCTAGAGAAGAAGAGAGAACGCAAGAAGGAGCTTTTGTTGAAAAACACCTGTCTGGGATAATTAATGAGATTTGCCAAGAGGGATGGGCTTTGAAATCGGGAAGATGTGATTATATTTTGATTTGAAAGAATGCTAATGGTTTTCCTTCCATGTTTGTAAATGAACATTCATTTTCATAGCAGAACTAGGACAGAAAGACCGTAGGTTAGCATCCTTGCTAGAAAGAAGTTTAACAACATGATTTCTGTGAGGGAAGTGTAATTTTTCATAACCCCAGCTCCCATGCAGTGACACCAGCACAACCTTGCAGTGCAGACCTGGTCTTGAACAAGACCTTCTCCACTCTACAGAACTCATTCTGCAAATAGATGGGACAAATAAGGAGTATTGTTATCCTTACTTCTGATGTGGGAATTGCAGACAAGAATAAGAGCACTTTGCTAGCCACCCTGGATGAGTGCCACAAAAGGGAAAAGCTCTCTTGATTTCTAACCCCACAAAGCTAGCCTTTCGTGCAAGATTTCACAGATGTCCTTGCAGACAGTAGGGAACTCGCAGCACTTCCGTGTTCCCTTAACCTTGACTTAAACCTCCTTCTTTCCTCCTTACCATTGCACAACATACTTTTCTGCCAATATAGTTATATTTGCAGGATTAAGGAATTATGGGGTTTAGAAAAGCAACTAGGAATTCTGCAGGGTGAAACGCATTATCTATTACCTGGTGCCATCATTTTATTGAGATATAAAACTATCATTGGCATTCACTTCAACAAACCCAACCGCTACCTGGGAGAGGAAGACTTGTACATACCTCAAAGGCAAGAAAAGCCCGGGTCTGTTCCTGAACTTCTTGTTGTGAGCTCAGGAATGCTGATGACTCGTTAAATCAGCACCATTTTTATTGCTACAGTCCAGGATGCATGAGCATGACTTATTACTAGGTATTTACAAGCCCCTCATTTTTACTCCATAATTTACAAGCTGCTTGCACAGTCTGGGTACAAAAGGGAACTAACGTTTAAACCAATTACCAAGCATTACAGGTTGAGCTACGCATGCATATTTGTGGGGGAAGAACAAGACTATTATTTTTCCATTTGTGAAATTCTACAACCTGAAACAATTTTTTAAATGACTCAGATGCACCAAGCAGGACTTTTTGTTGTGTTGTAAAGGCTTTTCTTACACATCAAATACCTGTCAATAATTCCTAGGACCCCCTGCCATAACATACAATGATTATGTATTAGAGATGGCAAGGGAAGGGTATAAAGGTAGGTAGTCGTGGTACGTGTGTGTACAAACACCACAAGCATCCCTCCTGTGCATGTAAATGCCCAATTCATGACAAAAATACAGTTTTTATAGGCAGGCTGTGCCCACAACTTAGGCATCTGTTCTTTTAAGCACAAAAGTGCATCTGTGATGCGACACTGACTTTTGAATGATTTTTAACATGATATCCTAGGATTTAGCAGCACAATTAACACTGAAGGAAAACTGATTGCAAAGTAGTTAATAATCTCATTCAAGGTATCTCTGAGCAGTCACAAACAACAACTCTGCTAGAACTGCAATGACAGTTCTGGCAAATTTTTTAGTCGTTAAGTAACAGCTCACACACAGCTTTAGTCATTAGAAGCTGTTTATTGAACAACAAACAATAATGGGAGTTGCATATATAATTCCTTGAACATGAGGTTGCACGTACACCCTGCAGTGTTCATGAATTGATGATGGATTGACAAAGTAGAGCAATTACCCTCCATTATGAAAATAATTTATACTCTAAGAAGCACAAATTTAATAGACCATTACAGCTAAAGCACTGTTTAATATCTCTGGTACAACTTGTATTCAAAATATACAGGGATAAAATAATATGTATAATACTTGCATGAAGCCCATGTTAAGTGCTCAGAGAACTAGGCATTAAGCTGTTACTCAAAAGCTTTCACGAAAATAACAAGTAAGAAGATCCTTTGTTGTTGCCATTTATACTTGTAATCGAAATGAAGGTCACAAAGTACTTTACAGAACTGTACAGACAGAAGAATGCTGACAAATAGCTAATTCTAGAGTAAGGGAAAGACTGACGTCAAACATGCATGGATGATGTCATCGCAAGTATACAGCAACAAGGCAAATGAAAACCTCAGCAAAGGACCAAAATGCCCAACATATCCTTTCTGAAGTTCTCACTGGGAAGAACTCATGCAGACTGAAGTATGCAGAACAGTTCAGCTATTTCAGAAAGATAAAGAGCTGAAATCCCTTAGAAATTCCCCCTCAGAAATCCCACATGTTCCTGACCTCTGCTTCAAAGTGACCATCTCAAAAAATTATTTCTGAGGACATGGGTTTTACAATAATTTCCCTTGAAAAAACTATAAATTCCACCTTCCTTCGTTCATCTCTTGAGAGGTGGCACCAGCTAAGGTACTGAACAGAAGACTATCAGGGAAATCAACTATTTAAGGTCATTATGATCAACTCTTCTTAATAACCATGTTTTCACCTCAGCAATTAATTCACTGAGTACTGTTTGCTATGCATAGCTTCAGTAGAGTGCCTTCCAAGCACAATTTATAGATAGGGAAAACTTCCAATCAGTATTAATCACTCACAACTGTAGCCTGACAAGTTATCAAACCAGCAGGTAATAGAACAGAAGAATTGCCTCCTCCACACCAAAGCAAAACAAAACATGAACTTCAGTTAGCCTAAATGCCACTTGTACAACAATCTCTAAAGAGGTATTTGTGTGCTGTCAGGATCTACCAAACTGCCTTAGAAAAACAGATACATTAGCTATCAAAGACAAGAACAAGCATAAAATACTTTCTGAGAAAATCTGAACAGGTTCCTCCTTTATTCAAATACATTTGTGACCCTCTGCAATTATTTTCTCCATTAATATATAAGCACTTAGGCTTTACTAGCATGAAAATGGAAATATAGCTATTTTTTACCTTGAATATTCACTAAAGGCAAATTTCCAACCGTGCACTCATTCATCAAGCGACCTGGTTAGTTAAATGTATTATTGGTTTTGTTCCAGACTAAATACATTAGGAAATTAACTTCTGTAGCACTAACTTAATTTAGTCTTAATATACAATTCTAGAACTGTTCTGTGTTGATCAGTTTCATAAGCCACTTCAATACATTTAATAAGCATTAAAAAAATCACTAGCTTTAGAACATTCAATTAGTGATAGTTTACATGAATTAGCAGCACCAGTTAATAAACTGTACATGTTTCATGTGGCAATTTTTGTTATTCATCCACAAATCAAGTTTTATTCAATGTGAAAAAAATCCTGAATGCCTAAAGAAAGAAAAAATAGATATCTTGAGTTGGCTCACAGAAAGCTCCAGACTGCAATAGCATGAAGAGGGTAAAATGGATACTGGAGGATTTTGCGGAGGGCAGATGTGAAGCAGCGTGCTGAACCGGGCATCTCTTCGGTGAGTCGTGTATTTCTGTGCTTCTCTGCACACATTTAGGTGAAGCACTTTGAAGCTACAAATGCAAATATGACATATACGGTTAACCACAAGTTACACTTGTACAAGGCACCTAGGATAAAAATAGCAGTGTTTACAGGCCATAGTGCTACTACACTCAATTTTTTCCAGGTCCTCTGCCTTGCCACAGGTTTCCTATGTGACTGTGCAAGTCACTGGGGTCCAAATCCAGACAGATACTTAAATTCAGAATTTCTAAAATTCAGTGGGATGTAGGCTTTTCCCAGCCTGGCTAGTTTTGGACCCCAGCCTCCTGTGATTCAGTTTCTACCAGTGAGAAGCTTAATAAATCACTCTCAAGCATAAGGCGTTGTAATATTAAAAAAAAAAGATATGATGTGAAACACATGAAATTTTCATCCCTCAAAGCCATTTTCCTAATGGTGATAAATTAGTTAGTGAAGCTAGGAAATTTCGGTTGATATAGAAACAGAGATGAGTTAGCTTACCAAAATAAAATACATTTTTTACATCTATAGTTACAGGGGCCATAAAGACCTTGCACAGCTAGCATGGGACTTAACCTGTAGCATAGATGGGCAAGCTTCAAAACCACAACTTCTGGCACTGAAGTTATTAAATGTCACCAGGTTTTGTTTTTCTAGACAGAGCTCACTGTCCCAGTAATTGTCGATTTGAACTACTGTTTTAAACTTCCATTACATGTCTGGTGTGGGGGTGGGTAAATGAAGAAAATAAACATTTTCTAAAATAATGCAGTAAAAAAAACATGGATTTAATATGGTGACCTTTTACCAGGTTATTTTTTAAATGTGATAAATGTGTGTCCTGTCTGGACAAAGCAAACTAGCTGCCCAAACTCATCTTCCTGATTTGTAACAGAGGAAAACAACAGGAAATGAACAGCCACAAACCAGTATGATTTCATGAATAAGATAATCAAAATATGGATACTTCATCTGTAATATCACAGATGTCTTCTTGACAACCGGTGTTTTAGCAATTACATTGCCTCATGCAAATATTTTTCTTCATAAGCATTTTCCACTTCTAGTGGAAGATTAATTTATCTAGATTTAGACAGTGAATAGCTAACTTCTACCAATGGTTGATTAGCGTGTGTACAAAGGAAGCACCGGGTGGGGATTCACATGTCTTTGGAAAACAGCGATGTTCCAATCTCAGTGGTAATTAAGCCCCGAGGAACCAAATGTCAAGATTCAAATGAGAAATCTTTAAAACTATGACCAAGCTTTTCCATATGCTAAAATTGATCCCAACCCATACATGTTTTGCAAAATACTGTCTCACCTACAGATAAATTGACTATCGATTTCTCCAGTTACAAAGACAAAAAGGCACCCACTGAGGATTTGAATAACAAAAGATAATTTGTTCTGCAGTTAGTTTTCAGTCCTGCTTTTCAATCAGTGCTAATAAGTCCGGATCTAAGTGCATTTCTGAAGCATGCATTTTAAAAGGAGATTTAGTCTGTGTAAAACATTTTCAGCATATGTGAATAAGCACAAGGCTCTTCATGTTTTGAGCCTTATTTTACCCAGTAACCGTGACATAAAATAACAGCATTTAAGTATACTGCAATGCTACATTCAGGTTAAAAAAAAAACAAAACAAAACCAAAACCAACCCCCACAAAAACAAAACCCCACAACCTGGGCCTGGGTCACCACTGCATTATGGCAGAGTGACTCCAATTAAAATTAATGGAATGTTACCAGAATAAAATGGATTGTAAGAAAGTAACCAGCCATACCCATTACCTCTTACTGAAACTGAGCATGCAGACATGAGTTAGTTATTAACCCATAATTATACAGTTTAGTAGTATGGCTAGTCTTTTGTCTTCACTCATCATTCAGGAAATAGATATATAATACACAAATACTTTCACTTTGGTGACAGAACAGTATAGCAATAAGCAAAGAACAGAGCTTAACCAAGGAATGCACACTTCAAGGAGTCAAAGTGGTATTTCGTATAGACAGGGGCAGAGAAAAAACAAACTTGTGGATATGAAATCAGATGCTGTTAAGGCCTCCTTGGACAACTGTATTTCAATCAGGAAAAAAGGAGATGAAAAATTATTCTCAGTGGGAAAATGAAGGACAAACAATCTCAATATTAAAACAAGGCTGATAAGAATCTCCCTGCCTTTGTCCTACCAGCTATGTTTTATGTCTCAGAAAAATGGGCACATACCACATAATAAATTTCAGAACCTCATAGAGAAAAATCGAGAGTGCAGCCTGAAGGTAGCTTTGTTCTATTATCAAGAGTTGCAAAATCATCCCTTATCATTACTGGCACACATATATAACCTCCTCTCCAAATATTAATAATGTCAGTCTTTCCAGACCTCTGTAGTGCAGGCACAATTAATCCCTATTTAACAAGATGGGGAAACTTGTTAATGGGGAACAGCACTGGAAGCTGCAGTATGGAAGACAAACAGAAGAAAACAGAGCTGTTCCTTAAAGGCCAGGCACACATCAATATTGGGATGAAGTTCAGCAATATCAGGATGAAGTTTTAATTTATATCAAACCCATTTTCACACTGGTGATGAACTTCATTATTAACAGAACTGGTCCAAAACCAAAATATAACTTTCACAGGAATGACAAGGCTGTTGACCTGTTGAAGAAATGCGGAGCCCCAAACTTACCTTCTACAAACTTCTCCCTACACCCACTGTACAGTGCACTACCTCTCCCAAAAAGCCTCATCTCTCATAACTTGTATGCAAGACAACAATCTCCAGACTATGGGCTATGGTGTCCCCAAAAGTAAGAGCTCCCAAAGTAAAGGTAATCTTGCTACTAGTAAAAATCCGTTTTTACACAACAATGATATTCGTAGAAAGATTAAGCCAAAGCATATATTGTCTTAATTTCCATTGCAGAGTTAACAGTTCAAAGAACACATCAACATTCCAGCAGCCTGTCTGCTCCCTATTTATGTTCCACCTGCCATTCAATTAATAACTCATTAAGTTGCACACCAGCAACACACCTCACCTGTGGTCCCAACATGAACCTTACATTACAGGTGTCGGCCAGCGAGCCCAGTTAGCAATATCCTGCGGAAGACAAGACAGCAAAGAAGTTAGATTGGTGTTCTGTATCCAGTAGCTTGTACAAACGTGCAAACTACACTACGGCAAGGTCCCATTCTATCAGCACTAGCGTCTCTGGTTCACAGCCATTCCTGTAATTCTGTGATTTGAATCAATATTTAAAACCAACAGATTACGAGTTTTTAAACATGTTCAAGTCAGAGTACCTATTCACTTGCCACAAATTTACTTAAAAATAAAAATCACTATGAAGAGGCCTAATAAATACACATACAATAGTGAAAGACATTTTCCTTCCAACAGAAGAAGAAACCAAGTGAGCTTGGACACTTCTGGCAGCCTTCACTTTTCATTGCATTTGAGCAACTGGTGACCTACTGCTACTTTAATATTGCAACTCTAAGCATACATATTATGAATACATATATGGATACATATATGAATACAGGCAGACATTACATGGCATCTGGGGTCGTGTCCTGCATCTCCTGCGCCATGCCAAGTCCCTGAGCAGCGGTACCTGCACAGCCTCCCTGGCGCTAGCAGCAGGGTGCTGGCTGCCCTTGCTCTCCTCCCAGCACGGTGCTGTGGCAGAGCAGAACCACTCAGCACAGGTTCAGCGAGGGCCCCATTTTTATTGCCGTCGGTTCAATTCATTGCAGACATATTCTGATTCACCTTAAAAAAATACCATGTAATAAACAAAAAAAGCGCTTAATAAAACCACATAAGTAAAGCAGATTGCAAAATATACCATGCTTAAACACACCGATTCAATGTTTCGTTTCATTTCATGTACTGCAGTGAGTCTTCAACATCCTCATGTTTAAAAAGTGTGGTCCTTTTTAATGCTTGTTTTTACATTAGCATTTCATTTTCTTTTTCTGTTCAATTGATATCACCTACACTTTCCAAGAATCTACAAAGGGGGAGAGGAATGCAAATAAACATAACCCCCCCCCCACAACTGGCACTAAAATACTCTTGTAATAATGTACTAAAAAATGTATTAAAAAGATGAGTACTAGAACTGTAAAGTGATAAACAAAATTACAGCTCAAGCTTCTCTAGAAAATGT
Source organism: Pelecanus crispus (assembly GCF_030463565.1). Classification (NCBI taxonomy): domain Eukaryota; kingdom Metazoa; phylum Chordata; class Aves; order Pelecaniformes; family Pelecanidae; genus Pelecanus; species Pelecanus crispus. The sequence goes on from NC_134656.1 coordinate 4,245,542, forward strand.
AAAATAGACTGGATTTCAATTCACATTAAAATAAGGCTTATTGTCAGACTGAGAAATAAAATCCCCCATCTCTTTCCTCTTGTCAACTTGAAAATCAAGGACAACGTCAAAGGTTTCAGCAGAGGAAAGCAAAAGCTGGTTAAGGAAAAGTGCAGAAGAAAGCCACCAAAACCCTGCCAAAACCTTAACCAAAACAAGCCCACCCACCCACCCCCCACAACCCCAGCCAAAAAAACAGTGGGAAGAAACCCCATAGCACATCATTCTCTCCCTTAACCTGATTTTTTTCTTCTCTTGTTCCTAGACATAAAATGAGTTTCCTTTGCAAGTACCTTATTTTCAGCAGAACCAGGGGTTACTCCTCAGTCCTGTAGCTCGTAATTAGAATGGGATGCAAGAGATCTTCATGCTAAAACTGAAGGAGCACTATGGAGAAACGTGACCCAAGCTATTAACTCAGGTTTGTGCAGAGCAGCACAAACCCACTCCTTTTGTCTGGCATTAACATAGGGACCTCTAGCATGAGGTTACTTCATTTGGTGTAGATGTATGCTGACTACAGCAAGTTAAAGCTCCAGTTGTTCCAACACTAAAGCTGGAGCTATGTGGCACTTTTCACCGACAGATGAAGGAGTATGTGCTCCTGTAAAGCCTCTTTCAACCCTACAAGCATGTGGTTAGGAACTTGGTACTGTCATCTCAGAACAGGTGGCTGCAATGTTGAGAACAAAGAAACCAATTACACGATCAATAGGACATTCTGTTAAGCTATCTAGCAACCTGCTGTGCTTTTTGCACATCAGTACACAAAATACTCTCCACTCCAAGAACTGAGGTTGCATGAGCACTAGGAAGTAAGGGTGAAAGCTCCTGTGAGCAGAGGCTTTTAAATCAGTCTCTGTCATTCTCAAAGACTGACAAATACCAAAATGCAGTCAGAGCGAGCACAAAGTATTTGTAGGTATCAAATGTTCTGCAGCGAAGCTGCACCAGCTTTTGTGTTCAGGCAATCTTCTCCTGGACTTAACAAATGTGGCTGACAAACAGGTAGCAATAGAAGGAAATAGAACAGTGAAGCCTAAAAAATGCTGCACAAAACCAAACAGAAGGACAGAACTGAGTATTAACTTCTACCTAATTCTTTGGTAAATCCCAGGGATGAAGCAAGTATGAAACAAAACATAAGAGCAACTCTGGGATTTAATACTTGTTCTCACTTTTTCCTGACCATATTTATACCAATATCACTGCTTATAATGCATAGATTACTTCCCACACCTGATCACAGATAGAAATCCTCAGAATGTGAATTTAGGAGAGGTAATTGCGTGCCCATATTTTTATTTAATAATTCAGGCATTTGAGTTGACCTTGCACTTTTTCAGAACAAAAACCTGCTGCTCTTAAGAATAAGAAGCGGCATGCACCTTCTTTCTTATACAGGCACAGTTAGTTATAATTCATAATCATAATCACAGAGCTGATCCCAACACCAATACAGCAGCAGGGCGTAAGTTCAGCTTTAATTTAGAGGTTGAACAAGACTGCGCCTTTCCAGTCGTAGGCAGTCAGGGAAAAATATCCATCCTTCATGGAAGCCAGGAAAGCCAGCCTTTCAAGGATGCACCATTCACAAGCATTAGGGTATTAGAAATCAGATCAAACAAAATGTGCAAAGTGACAGAAGCAGAGAGAACTATCACCTTCTCTGTAGTCTAGAGAAGTAGTCAGAAGCTACAGCTGATTTTTTACTTTTAAACCCACCAAGCAATTCCCACTACTGCTGATACAACAGAAAATAGCCAATTTTAGTTTAAACATAATGAAATCCTTATCTGTAAGCTAAGAAAGCTTAACCAAAGACAAGTGATAGGTGCACGTTTTATAATGCACAAAACTGTCCTTAACTATTCTATTTCCCAAAAAAACAAAGCCAAGTTTACAAACATCACATCTTCTATTTTATGATGGTGCTGATGAAGTTTACTTGGTACTTCACTGATGTGACAAAGTGTATGCAAGGTCAGTAATTCCAGACTAACTTTGCCTTCCAAACCAGCAGTCTGCTTTAAAAAAATCAAGAAACATAAGTAAATGCTCAAGAACAGCTGTTTCTCTTGACTACTTAAGTATTTGTGTCTCAGCATTCCATAAGTCTGCTATGGTCCCTTATGAAAAAGCTTAATAATATGTTTTGATAAATTTTGACTTTTCACTATCAGGATAGTCATCTTCTACACAGAATATAACCAGAGTATACAGAAGCGGCTCTTCTTTCAGCATGAGGAGAGAGCAAAGACCCACTGTTCTAAATGAAGATCTCTGAATTGCTAGCGAACAAAATTTAAGAACAGTGTCCACAGAATGACATAGTAAAAAAAAAAAAAAAAGGCAAAGAACTGTATTTTTCTTTTATTTGGAGTATCTAAGCCTAGGATTTCTCAGAACACTGCTTGAGATTCCTCGAAGAAACTGGAGAACTCGGAAGTGAGTCTCAAATGACTGTTCCCTGGCTAGTTCATACAGCTACTTAGCTGCTGCCAGCATTTAAAGATAGTTAATTATTTATACTAATGAGGACATAATTTCAATCCTTAATTGCAGCTGTTTCATGCTCCTTGTCCCTAAAAACAGTGAGCTGCTGTGCCTCCTCTGAGAAAAACAAAAGAGGAGAAAAGTTTAAGAGAAGATGACTGAAAGTGGTTACGGTATAAAAACATAAACATGGGACCACCTTGTTTTTATTTTAGAATTTTTGATAAGTGAAAATTGAGAAGTCACTTCAATCCAGAAAGCAAGCCAGCATCTCTTGCAGATCATGAATTTCAGTCATTTCTGCTAGACAGCATTCGTTTCATTCCATGATTAACTAATGCCAAACTAGATCCAGGTTTCCAATTCAACACCAATCATGATTACAATTTTCAAATTTTGTTGTAAAACACCTGAGACACCTCAAAGGTGAGCAAACAAACAAAATTTTTCCAGTGCAGCAGTCCAGAACAAATCCACATGCTGTGCCCCTTGCATTTATAAAAAAAAAACCCCACACCATAAAAAACCCAAAAATCACACAGATGCAATCTAATCAAATTATGATTTTTTTTTTTTTCTCCTTCCAGTACAGTTCACAGTAGTTCTGGTTTCTACCACCTGACGGGGCTTTGCCCTCGTGACTTTTCTGTCTTCACATAAGTGTCATACAGTTCTCTCAAATGCAACAACAGTTCCTCTAGGTTGTCTCCTGTCAATGCAGACAACGCAATGACCCGGTCACCGATCTGTTCTTTAAGGAGAGGCAGATTGATCCTGGACTGAGCAAGGTCAATCTTATTCCCGATGACAACACAAGGCCTCTCAGACAATCCTTTTTTATATTGTTCCAGTTCATATTTTAAGTCTTGCAGCTGAATCCATGGCTGAGACACAGAGAGATCCACCACGTATAAGAGAAAGCGGCAGCGTTCAATATGCCTTAGGAAGGCCATCCCAAGGCCCCTGTTCTGATGAGCACCTTTTATAAGGCCAGGAATGTCAGCAACTACGAGAGAAATTTCACAGTGAATCCATCACATCCAACAACAACAACAACAACAAAAAAACACCACCAAAAAAAACCAGTCTTTTACTGGCCAGTGCAAGTACTTTTAGAATTACAGCTCAATGCATCAATATTAAAGCACACCTCACGTTAAGTTTGGCTGCTATTATCTTTTAAAATGCCTAAATTTAGATCACTCCAGTGAAGACAGAATACAGATTGCTAGTTATATATTAAGGCTAGTTAGATATTAAGGGCAAATATAAGTGAACATGAAATGGGCTTTCAGTATTATTTGAAGTTCTTTAGAACCAGCAAGAATTCTACAGCACTGCTAAACTTTCTTCTGCAGCATTTCAAAGAATAACCCAGGTGACATAAATTGCTATCAAGGTATACACAACATGCTACAATTCTTACCTGCTACTTGTTCATAGTCTTGATAGTGGACAACGCCGACGTGGGGATTTAGGGTTGTGAATGGGTAGGCAGCCACTGCTGGCTTTGCACTGGAGATTGCTCTCAAAAGCGATGATTTGCCAGCATTGGGAAAGCCCACCTGGAACACAAACACTCATTAAAGCCACAGTTCTAGGTTAATCCTGATTAAAAAAAACTGTAAGCTTTTGTAGATGTGGCAAAGTTCTTCCGGCATGAATATAACAACATCAGTTTTGTGTACTTAGTTCTGAAAAGCATCCTGATTTCCCTTTTTTGGTTCTCCTAAACCCTGTTTTATTTATATGTTTATTTCTCATAAACATTAAATAGATCAAACATAGAAGGGTCCCCGTAACTTTTTTTGTGCCATCTTACGTATTTACTTTGTTCAGAGCCGAAAGGGTATATACCATAAGATCTCTTTTACCCTGAAATAATGTTATGACACTTTGCCCTGCACTTCCCATTTTATCTGTGTTTTCTAACTCTGATTTATTATTTTCCAAAAGAATTAAGAATTGGCTTTGTCCCTGACTCAGTAACATAGTTTGGCCTATAAGTAACCAGAATGTCTACAAGTTTGGGATTTTCATGGTTTCGACATCAAAGCATTAAACTGAAACTTGGCCTTCTGAGGAGAAGGCAAGAATTTAAACAAACCTATCCCAGAAATGAAGTTACTCTGGGATATCCTATAGTTGACATACGATAGCTACACAGATGGTCAATAATCCTCAGATGAAAGTAGATCAAATCCTAAATTCTCCTATTTGCTGATGTCAGACACTCTGAATTCTTGAGGAAGTGAAGTACAGAACAGATTCATCTCAGATTTCCAAATTAGTGCCAGAAATCTGAGAAGTGGACCAGAGTGTCCAGCTGGTCAGAGAATTAAGTGTATTGATCCACCAATGCCAACTCCTTTCTTAGTCTCTAAATAAATTCACAAAATTCTGCTAGACCACAGTTATTCTGCAGCTGTTGAACTACAGCAAGAACTCTTTTCAGCAAAGCATAACTTTAACTGCTTTACCAGCTGGTGTTAAAACATTTCCATATTTAAAAATGAAAACAGCTTAAGCCCTAAATTGACTTAGCATTCATGTCTAAATAGTATTTTCATTTCAGAGGATGCTAAACCTGAAACTAACCAAGTCAAATGTTTAATATCTGTAAAAAGAGAAATATAGGGACAAAACAGAAGATGATTTGAACTTTATCAGTTTTCTTTTTTTTTTTTTTAAAAAACCTAAGGAAACAGAAATTAATTTAATAGAACTCTCCATACTGTTCATCTGCAGAACTGGCAGGCAAAGCCTGCTGTACATCATCAGCGAGTCTGTTAATGACTGATGAACCTTACACATTGCTTTTCTATATAGAGTGTTGATTTTGGCAAAAGTAGGATGACATCAAATAGTAAGAGAGTGACAGCTCTGCAAATCACTTTGGACACCCTTCTACCAAGTAAGAGCAAGAAAGCATCGAGTTGCATCTCTAAACAAGCAAGCCAAAAGGCTAACAAAAATGTTTTCAAACATTATTTCTTCAGTCAGTCAAGTGCCTACAATGATAAGGAAGTTGAAGAAGCACAGTGACACTCACCAAGCCTGCATGAGCTGTTGTCTTGAGTTCCAGATGGAGAACCCTTTCCTGACCTGGCTCTCCCGGAGTAAATAATGTTGGAGCTCGGTTTTCATTGGAAAGAAAAAACCGATTACCTTTCCCTCCAGCTCCTCCATAAGCTGCAACATACTCTTCACCGTGTCGAGTGAGGTCAGCCACAACTTTCCCATCCTCCTTAACCAATGTACCTACAGGGACCTTAAAGTGAAGAGAGATGCAAGCATTACACTGAAGCTCAAACTCCACAGCAGAGCTGTCTTCAGCAGATCCTTCACCAGCTGATTTCAGATTTGTTGAAAATCATTCCTCCATATTCTCAAGCTGGGGAATCAAAAAAGAGAAGTTTACTCTATGAGGCTCGCTTTCTGGACCCAAACAGCACTGTCAGGCATTTACACTTCATTAAAATGTTAACAGTACCATAACTCTCTTTCTCTCCTTTTATGCAAAGAACCCTATGCACACTAGTGAGCTAAGAAACATATTGCAGGTGTGCACCAAAACAGGCACGTTGAAGGGAAAAACAAAAATATGAAAGAAAAAAAAGTTTGCTGCTATTTAAGAAGTTCTGTGTTCTGAATGCTCTAGGCACATGACCCCTAGAAGTAAAGCAAATCAGAATCATATTTGTTTTGGGCAGATGTACCTTCCAAAGAAGTCTAATTTCTACAAACAATTTAAAGCAGCTTGATCTGCCTGTGTGCCAACCAGCCCTGCCTCAGCAGACAGCATACAAGGCTCCCTGAAAAAAAGCACATGAGATTTTCTCACAGTAAGGTCACCCAGCTTGAAAATCAGCAATGTTAATAAAAAGCTAACACACTAGCATGCACCCTTAATTTACTTACTTTAACATATACGTATGCACCATTAGCTCCGTAACAGTTTTTGCTTCCTCCCTTCTCTCCATGAAAACCCTGATAGAAGGGGAGGACTGAAGAAAGTGATTTCATCTGCTGGTCAGCTATAAAGAAAAATATACATATTTTAAACACATTGTGTTAGTAGAACAGGCACAGAAGAGCAACCTTTTGACTGTTCTTTCCCTTTTTGAATATTGTGTGAATGCATATCCTATTTACTGTCTCAACAATAACGTATCAGGGAAAACTAATATTAATGTAAGTTGTGATGAAGTTTAAATGCCTTTACTTAGGTTTATTAACCATGCACTTTATTATGTTGTCATTCCAAAATCAACCATTACAAAATATTCTGGAAAATTTATTTGCTAGATTAGCAGATTTTGCTGCAGAGTGGTGGCAGAAGCAGCTTTACCCATCTTAAGAGTAAAATTTGATCAGATCCCAGCCTTATCAGGAATCACCCACTAAAATGTCTGCAAAATATCTTGAGTTTCAAAATGCTTTCGAAGGCTGTCAGTGTCATTTATGTCCCTGTTACCACAGCTCAGGACAAAGCTTAAAAAGCAAAGACATCTTGTACAGAAATAACCACTTTGACATTGACATTTACCAGCTCCCGCCATACAAACAGTGTGTTGTAGAGTTGTTTTTGCTGGGGATGGGGGTGGTGTTAAGTGATAAGACAACATGAAGCAAAACAGATTTAACGGAGTTTTACCTTTCAAAATGACATGACCCCCATCACCTCCATTTCCACCATCAGGACCTCCAAATATTTTTCTGGGTTCACTATAAAAAGAATGACCCCCTCCTCCTCCTTGTCCTCCAACCACACGCACTTTCCGGTGATCCACGAAATAGCGTGTCTGTAACAAGGACGGGGTTTGCACCCTTTAAGTACAGTTTATCAGAGTCATCTTCCAACAAGTTGATTGTTCTGCAAAACTCAGTAATATGCAGACCTGCTATTTTTAGTCATTATGAGTTCTGTTCAACAGTAAAAAAAAAATAAATCAGAACTCTGCTGCCACTCACAGATCAACTAAATACAGCATACTAAGTATAATAATAAAGAAAAATAGATCTCATTTTTCCAGTATTTTTAAGAACCCCCTTGAAAGTACACATCTCAGGCTATGTTGCTACAACCTAATGCAGCAGCTCAGACACCAGAAGTACAAAATTCACATTATGGGAACTAATAACAGGAAAAGTATACTTTTAATACAGTTATATAATGTTGACAGGTAGCTCAAGACAGCTACCACACTATAAACCAAAACTGCTCAGCAATTTTGTCCCTACTTGTGAAAACAAAAATTAAAAAAATTAAAAATCTTAATATATGCCACAACCAGTTGCTCAGGGGGGTAAAAAAAGATATAGTGTAAAGAGAATCACAGATCTTGTCCCTATTTCTGACACAAACCTACTATTTGACTTCTGGGAAACTAATTATGCTGCACTACGTTTCAGCTTTTCTGTCAACAAAATAGGTTCGATGATATTTACCCATCTCTAGGAACTGGGTTGAAATCCCCAAGGGAAAATACTAGAGACGTATGTTCATACAGGTAGGTGAAATTGTTTACATATGGGGATGAAAAGAGAAAGCATGACCTGACTGTGGTGACATTCAAATTCTGACAATTACTAAGGGACTTCATAATGAGAATGAGCAATAAGGGTCACTTCAATTAAACAGCCCAAACGGTAAGTCAGGGAGAAAAGAAGCCTTATGAATATTAGGACAGCAAGATAAGCAACTGAAAAACAAAAAACCCCTAACTCTTGATAATTAAAGTTATACTGTGACCAGTGATTTCTTAAAAAGCCTCTTTTAGAAAAGTGTTTGGCACCCCCACACGGCGAGACAGGAAACTATTGCTTTAAATGGGAAGTGATTTATTGATCATTAGAAAGTAATGGCCGCATAATTAGAAGAACATGAAGAAAAAGTTCTAGGCCCCTGCAGTTTCTCTGACATAAAACGTCTATTATGCAAGAGTATAAAAACAGTGAGGAAACCCCCCGTATTTTAGCTTTAAAGCTGCGTAAGGCTTTCTGCTTTCTCGACCCACGCATGCTTTCGGCCAGGAGGTGCTGCGGAGAAAGGCGCACCTAGGCTACCACAGCCCTTCCCAGCGCCGATAATGTCAGCTGGCAGACTTATTTCCTTACTGTTCGCGAAGTTAATCGGATTTTAGCAAAACAGCCCCTCACATCAAGGGCACATACGTGACCCCTGCGAGGGGAGAGCGGCACGGAGCCGGTACGCCGTTTTCTAACGCGTGCCCGGGGGGCGACGGCCCAGCACGGAAACCGCACCGCAGCCAGCAGCTGATTTACTCTCGAACTTACCAGCTTCCTCTCCGAAATGACTCTTTTCTGCCTGAGCCGCCTGTTCTTTGAGCACCTCACGCAGGTTGTGGAGAAAGTCGGCTGCCGGTCCCCCGCCGGCAGCGGCACCGGGCTGAGGAGAGGCGGCCTCCACGGGGGCCGGCCGCGCAGCGCGGCCCAGCACCGCGGCAGCATGGCGCCGGCGGCCACAGGACAGCCCGGCCCCACAGCGGCAGGACACCGGCAGCCGCCGGGACAGCCCGGCCGCCCGGGACAACCCGGCCCGGCCCCACAGCAGCCGCCGGGACCGCACGGCCGGGGCGCAGCCGTGCCCGCCCCGTCGCTGAGGAGCCCGCCCCGCCCCCCGCCGTGCGCAGGCGCAGGCGCAGGCGCAGCCGCTGCGGAGAAAGCGCGGGAAGGCGCCTCCGGCCGCCCCCGGCGGCTCCCTCAGGCCCCGGCGGCCGGGCCGCCGCGCCTCGGAGAGCGCCGAGTGCGGTGCGCTGGGCTGCGCACCGAGGCCCGCGGTGCCCGTGGCCCGGCCTAGAGCCTCTGGGACGCAGCTCGCTCCCGTGAGGGTCAGGTTAGTCGCTGGCAGCGCGGCGCGGCGCGGCCCGGGTGGGGATCGCTTCCCCTCAGGGCCGCGCTGGGCGTCCTGCCCGCTTCGGTCTTCACGGCGCTAGAAGTCGCTGTCCCCGCAGCGAGCCCGCCCGAGGCTGCGGCAGCTAAAACACCGAGTGTGCGGCTGCTGCCCGGGGCCTTGCTGAGCGGCCGGCGGGTGCCGCGGCCCCTTGCGGGGTCCGGCGCCACGGGGAGCCCGCGCCACGGCCCCGCTCCGCGCTGCCCCCGCTCCGAGGCCAGCGGTTAATCGCGTCCGCGCAGAGCGCTTGGTGTCTGCACAGCAAATAATTGCAAAGCTGGGACAAGCTTTCGTCACGCATAATTCTCTGTGAAGTGCATCGGAGTAGGGGAGAAGGGGCAGCTCAAAAGAATGCCTTTATCTGTTGTGTCGATTCAAAAGTCTGTGTCGTAAGAAAAGTACCACCACCTTCATTTTCAGATAATTTTTAACCTAAACGATTTTCAAGCATTCTGTATTACAAAACAGAAAATGATACAATTAATGGAAGAAGTCAAAATGCTGGCATCACTTTGTTTCCACATTGATACATAAAAATGGACAACACATTAAATAAACATTTTGTTATTAACAGTTAGAAATATTAACACCAGAAATCATGTATAAATTAGGAAATAAATGTACAAACTATTTCCAAAGTGCTCTTTCAAATACATTATATACACAACATTCAAGAAATTCTTAATGTAAGACATTTCAGATGGATGTAATGTTGCTGTATCATTTTAAGTGTTGTTCATATTCTCTCAGAAGTATTTCAGCACTTTCAAAAACCACATAAAAGGCATACTTCCACACTGGCAAAAAGCAATATTGCATTCTTTTGGCTACCTGTAATATTAATATATTGTGAAGAAAACAATCTTACTTCTTTTCTGTTCCTTGCTATTTGAGAGTACTTATTTGTATGAAAACACCAGCAGGAAAGATGAGAGAAATGAGGACTGACTAAAACAATGTCTTCTATTTTATCAGTAATTAAAATTATTAATGTAGCAAGGGCAGTGCTTGGACAACATTTAATAGTAAGCTCTTTAGCTGTCCAGTTAAAGACTTTCCTCTGTAGACAAAAAAAAAATTGAGAGATCTTTTATTTTCCTTGTGGTCTTGGGTTTTCAAAATATAAAGTACTAGAACTTGAAATCCCATAAATACACCAGTTCAGACAAAGAAAAGGAGAAAATCCTACAGAGGGTGTATTTACTCTATATTGTAAATTTGCAATTAATCTCATTAAAAAATGCTCATGGAGTGTAGTCATCCTAGCCTTTTGCCTCAGAGAAGTTTGGACACGGTATTTTGTTCAGCACTTGTATAAGCACTTTATAAGTGCTTTTTTCCAACACTTTATAAGAACATAGAAAACTGAATAGAAGTGACTTACATTGTTTATACTGGCTTTCACGTACCACTAGTTTTTATTTCTAAATTCTCCCTCTATAGGTATTCTCTCACTGGTTGACCCCATTAATAGTTCCCCTCTCTATATGCATAATAGTTTCACAATTAAAGCTGAATTTAGTTCCTTATCTGCAATAAAGATGGATTTTTTTTTCTTCTGAACTATTTCTGTCAAGATACAAGAGAAAAATAAAAGTGATGATGAGCTGTAAGAACAGTCGAGCAAAAGATTTGACAATATTTATGGTTATAATGCTTGCTGGAAAATCTGAGCAAGGGCAATGGAAGAAATAGAAATAAAGAAGGATGCCAGCCACCTGCTTGCGAAACTTGGCATGAAAATGTATATGCAAGTTACAAAATTTGGAGTAGCATATTTAAGACTGGAGTTTTGCCAGATGTTTTTCTCAGCTAAGCACAATATGAAGCAATATTGATGTCTAGTAGGCTGACACTGCAGATCTCAGAGCTTCCTTCTATTTTTCTTTCCACAATAGAAATACCTTAGTTTACACGGATATAGAAAAGGTGCCTCTAGTGATTAACATTTCCTTGAATATAGGTTTTGAACCTCTTTCTGTACCTTTTAGAACTGAAACGGGGACTGATGCAGATTATTGAATTGTAAGACTTGGGTAGTCAGCCCTGGTAGGTATTGCAGAAGTTGCAGTTATTTTTATCATATAGCACAGAACTGTCTTCACATAAGGAATATATCCATCCCCTTATTCTTAAGAAGTAAAGTTAAGAGCCGTGGATTTCACAGGCTGGCAGGTAATCTTCAATGCATTCAGTTAAAAAAAGATCAATAACCTACCAGAGGAACCTCCCTGGACTGAGATATGACTGCATGGCTTTGTACTGAGCCAGCCTGCAGAATAACCTGGCTGTTTTCCAGAACGGGGCACAACTGTGATCAAACGATCCTAAAGCTATTTGGAAACATCAAGAATGGGGCGGGGGGGGGGGGGGGGGGGGTAAATGAAAAACTTCTGCATTGTATCAACATACAGTACTATACACAGCACCAAATATCAAACCATTAAAGCATTGTCTTGTTACCAGTAGTGCACTGCTTCATATCCAGCATGAAATGAACACTGTTCACATACAGACGCTGCTTTGTGCTAAGGGGTAACCAACATATTACAATTAATCAAAACTGCCTGTACATCCAGTTCAAAAGATGGAGATACTATTGAAATGAATCTGACACAGGATCGTATTCTTTTATTGCTGGTAATTTCCATATTGTCCCTATAAAAAAGAGAAATAAAAATGTTGGAAAATATTATATCAGAGGTTGCCAAGCAGTGAGTGAGACAATTTTTTTTGGCCTATGAATCTTGAAAGACCCACTGAAGTCTCACCAATACGCCTGCACCAGATTATCAGATAGATGTATATGCGGAGCTAACAGCTAAATCTGCCTTTTCACAGCAGAAATTTAGATTGTTTACCTGCTCGTAGCCGTAAGGCCTCTGTTGCTGAGCGGATGGGCCTGTCTGAGAAGCTCTGTAACTCCCATATTGCTGCCCCTGTCCCTGTTGGTAGCTGGAATACTGTGAAGAAGCTCCTTGTGCAGGACCTGAGAAGACAGTGGAATCTATTACCAAGGCTTCATTTGCTACTTTGAGTTCTTACGGTTAACATCATGTAAAACATGACAGTAACAAAGTAAGCTCTGCGACTATGAGCTGTGAGTAAATTTTGCCTAGACCTCCTGGCTAGCTTTACACTAGGAAGTATTAATGCTAATCATGATCTAGCTGCAGCAGGGTAAACTTCAGGTTTTAAACGTCGCTCAGAAAATGTGATATACTTTTAAGTGATCTGAAATCTGTATTGGCACAGCTCAGTTATTACCTATATGCAAGCTATCTGGCCTTTATTTTAGTAATAATTGCACATTTAACTTCCTACTTAATCTGGCTGTGCCACCATAAGCACTGCTGACCAGGCAGAACCTAAGAAATCTCTTGCATACAGAGATAATTTTAAAAAATGTGTAGATCAGACACACAACTGCATGGGAATATTGATTTCCTTTTATTTGGGACTGTATATTCTGTGTATAGACTGCTATCTGCACTTACTTTTTAGCATTATTGGTGGATTTTTATGAAGGAGAACGTTTGAAAAGAGGCGGCCAGATTTTAACATCATAAGCTGAATTTTGGGTTCAATTTCACAGAATAGGTCTGGTTTGAGTAGTTCAAACTATCTACTGGCACTGCAGAGTGAGTCAGGTGTTAATAATTTAATTAACTTTTTAGGCATATTGGTTCTATTTGATGAGATCTTCCATTTCTAAAATGGATTTGCTGCTTATATCAACATCAGTTTATCAAGTTTGGTTCGCATTGCCAGTTCATGGTCAAGTACCATCACACTTGGGAGATGCACCAGAAATCCCTTGCCTTGAAGCTAGTATTTAGATTATTCAAATCTCTCCGGCCTCTGTTTTTGTACCAAATAACCTGAAATGGTTTCTTTCTCCCAAAGGCCAAGGATACATACAAGATGCCTCCAATCAGTCAGAAAACTCAAAGACAGCTGTCAAACTCAGATTCTCTTGATGGCAGCGGGGAGATCTGCCACCGGTGACCTGAAGGGTTCGAAAGCCCTGCACCAGTGTTAGCTTCATGTTCAAAGCACTTCCACTTTTTTCCTTTCGCCTCAGTCCCTCACCAAGGAATAAAACCTCTATGATAGTGCAAGAAATCTAAGGGAGGGAGGAGGGATTCTCTGGACTGTTGATGTTATTTTTTCATGTCAGTCACAGAACTATCAGATGTGTAGGAGGCCTGAGAATCCAGGCAGTCACCTCCTGCCAACACTTAGCAGGCAGTCAACATGAGGCAAAAGTGTACTTTCTAACTCTCTCATTTTCTTTCAAATAAAGAGAGAGGCATTCAGGATGCTAAAATAACAGTATGGAATGCAGTGCTGTACTAATGTATGTTACTGCCCAGAATCCCTTTACATGCTAGGCTCTCTGGCTAGTTTTGGTATGTGGATGTCCGAGATTAATCAAGGCAATAGTTTACAGCATATTTTAGCCTAGGAATGGAAGCATCACGATGTAGTATTGTGAACACTTGACCCGACAGTGACAGTTTTCTTACCGTATCCTTGCTGTTGTCCTGGGTAACTTTGTTGATTTGGGTATTGCTGCTGGGAATATGTTTGCTGTTGTGCAGCTCCCTGTTGGTATCCTGCCTGCTGCTGACTGTACTGAGAATTTCCTAAAGAGGGAAAAATTTAAATAGTTTGGTTATAGATGAGGCAGGTATTTCACTGTACCTGTGGATCATAAGGAAAGCAAAGGCGTAAGGAGCCTTGGTCTGGAACTCATAGACAAGTACTCTTTTCAGATATAGATGACTGCATTTTGTCAATCAGGATGTTTATTTCTTCAGTGATTTTTAGTTCTTTTGAACAGGAGAGAGTTGCTTATTTATACACATCACTAAACAAACAAACAAGCAAGCAACCTGTTCCCCAAAGGGTTTTTTTTTTTCCCCAGAAGTGTTTCAGAAGAAAAACACGGAATCACAAAGATAAGGGTGCCAGGGTAAATAGCCAGTTTCTCAAGAAGCCCTCCCACTGTATTTTCTTCCAGATAATGATGTTTATTCTTATATCCCAGAAAGACAACTTATCTAGTTGTTACTGATATTTTCTGAAATAAATATGATGGAAATTCCATTTGCAGTATCCTGAAACATCAAAATGAACAGAGACTATACAGACAACATTGCTTTTCCTAAATGCCACCTTGCTGTATCATAATTAAGTTAATATTTTGCAGTTAATTTAGTGTTCAGATATCTTAATAGTATCACTGAATTTACTGACATACTACTGTTGAGAGTTTATTAATGGTAGAATTGCAGACTCATAGTACTGGTGATTTTCAAAGATTAGTTTCATTTAACCCATTGTTTTTCACAATTTGTAAAGTGACTTAAGTAAGATTAAAAAAAGTTGGTCCTGGAATTAACCAGTAGGCTTTCTTACTTTAGAAGAATTTCCATCATGGTTGCCATTTTTTTCCAGCTCTGAACTCCATTTCTAACTGCAAGCACGTTAGTTTACCTTTGTCAGCATAACCTTTTACTTTAATACAGCCGGTTTTATTTGCGTTATCTAAAATGTTTGTTAAACAGTTTTGTAAGAGTGGAGGGTACTGATATCCTGTAAGTCTTTTTCTCTTACTGCAAAAAAAGTTCAATATCCATAGTTTTACTTCCACCTGCCTCAGCTACAACCGAGGGTCATTTTTCTAATGAATGTGAGGCTACGCACAAGTTGTTAGAGATCCCACAAGGCTGCACAGCATGACTGCCTCACAGTACGGTTACTGTATATATGGTCTGATATAGTCTTGGGATAAAAAATACTATACATAGCTGAACTCTATTTTCTGGACACTCCTTAAGTAATAGCTAAGTAGCAGTTAGTGATGCAGAAATTGCAAGTCATGTTTTACATTTTCATAAGTATTTAATTGGTATTTTAGGGGACTAGAGCTTTGGTTTACAAAGATTGCCAATATATTTTCCTACCTCCTTCATAATAGTGTTGTGTAGAGTCGTCAAATGACCTGTCATAGCTCTGCTCAGTATAGGATGACTGCTGATAGGCATAATCACCATGTCCTACAAGGAATTGCAAAGATTTATCAGATACATTGTTATATAGATATATCAGGTATAGATATATCATTGAATGATATGTTATGAAGCTGCTTATGCACAAAGATGAGTCTAAGAGGAAATACAGACCACATAGATAGGAGGTCAAATACATGGCAGGGAAAGTCACACCTATGGATAAATCTCTTGCATTTACTAATCCAAACTTGGCTTTGTGCTCTTTTTGAAGCAGTTTGGATAGCAGGGTGCACTGATGCGTATGTTTGTGTACCAGGCTCCCGTGCCCTGGGATTAGAATTTTCTAGCATTTAAATTGGAAATGAATTGTAATGGGTTTGCCATGTTCTTGGATGTGGCAGTCATGCCAGTCTAAACTTTAGCAGTATTACAGTGACTACAGCTCAAAGGAATTACCATCTGGATAATATTGCTGATTCATAGGTTCTGATGAGCCTTGTCCATGACTGTACTGTTCACTGTAATATTCTTCCTGACCCATGTACTGCTGCGAGGAACCTGCAAGACAAAGGCAAGAGAGAGCAAACTGAGCCCATGGACTCCTAAAGGATGGGCTTTTCTTATCTAATTTATTATTAAGAAAACAGTGTTTACATCTGGATAAGTAAACAAGCTATGTATGTTGAGAGCAGTTCCAAAGACGTTTTGCTCACTAGAAAAAGGAAATAAATATGTACTCTCAGGAGAAGCTGGTTGAAATTGAAATTATGCAACTGTCACTAACATGTCCTAAAGCCGCTCACTTCTGTGGCAATACCGAAAGTAATGGCTACATTTCATCTACTAATCTGAGTTATTAGAAAGCACAGGAATGTATTCCATGCTCAAGAACACAGTCAGAATTAAATATATTTTAATTAACGTATTATTTGTTTCTTAGCAAAATTCAGTTTATGTTAGAATCAGTCTAGCAGCTTTATTACCTCTTAGAACTTTTTCCAGAGAGGTCTTAGAGCATGGTAGTTATCCTCTGGTGTTTTCCTTTCCTTGGCCTAATTTTTTGTACTAATTGCTGGCAAACTATATCTTCTTTGCAGAAATGTGTTCCTTGTTAACTGTGCCATGTTACGGCTGATCCAATACCATTTGAAAGAACCGAAAAGACTCCCAGTGGCTTGAGTGAGCTGTATATGAAATTGTTCATCCTTTCTTTAGAGATACACGATCCCTTTTAGACAGAATTATTTTTCTAAACACCTGAAATAATTAAATAGATAAATCTTGAAAATAGATTAAAGTTCACCTGATTGTCATGATACTTCCACCGTTCGAGATTTCCTGTGTTCCCGGATGGGATTCCCTGTTCATAAATGTGACTCGGAAATTTTGTTGACTTACCTACCCCACAGGACGGACTGAATATCATCAATCTAACAATAATTATATCAATAATCTAACAACAGCTCCTACCTTGCTGTGAAGCTCTGTAAGGGCCCATTGGTCGCTGACCCATCATGCTGTTGCCTTGGTTGCTCTGACTCATCATGGCAATGGAGGACTGCCCCTGGTAGTGCTGGCTCCCTCCTTGCGCTGAGTTGTAATGTGACGTTGCTGCTTGCTGGTGCATCATGGAGACTACAATGTACATGGCAAATACCGTTTTCTAAAAGGATGTGACAGTTCTCTCCCTTGTCTCTTTGGAAGCAAGTTAAAACCTTCAACTAACATGCATCCTGATAATTCTGTGAATTTTCCACAGGGGGAGATGTTTTCCCACTACATGTATTTAACTCTTCTGCACTGTGATCCAGAAAGGATGTTATTATATGGTCAGTTCTTGCCATTCGCTTCAGTCAGATATTTAAAAATACATCTAGCCTCGATTATTGTTAGTTTATTTAAAAGAATGTCATCATTATTACAGTAGGATTAAAGAAATAAGAACTGATATTTGTTCCTCTCTACCTCCTGACTAATTCATTGCTGCATTTCTTTTCTAATCAACTCTTTCTTCTACTTCCATCTTATTATATACCTGATGATTATATACAGTTTAAATAAACTGACATTCTAGGATTTACTTGATTCCTACATTTCATATTGTCAGAAAGAACTCTTAAGCATTGGACAGCCCATTCAATACTCAGTAGCAAACATTTTTACAAATTGAGAGATTAATTCTGAGTTGTCTGCTAGTCTCTCTATGCCCTGCAAGCAGAGTGAAGTATCAATGAAATAACAAAACCGGGGTAGTCGTGTACAAACAGTAAATGTGTAATACTCTTTGGCAGGCTCTTTCAGCTAGGATAAAGGTGCTTCTCAGATCCCTCCCACGGCTGTGGGATTTGCTGCCGGGGCTATCACAGTGCTGCTCGCTTTTAGCTAACGCTCTTTTCCCCGACTCACTGCTAACCATAGGAAGTCGGTGTAATTTAAAGCCAGTCTAAAACTGTTCTGACTTACACTGGTGCCTGACACCTTGAAATTCAGAGATGTCTTAAAGCTATCTTTTCCTCTTGTATGTTTGTTCCTCTCTACAGAAAATATTTACAGAACAAATTCATGTGTGGTAAACCTCTGAGGTCACTGAAAAGTCAAGTTGGCCCAGAAGGAGGAAGAGGGAGTTTACCTGGATTAGACTGCATGTTGATGTTTGTTCGAGAGACATAATTGCCTATTGACCCCTGGCCTTGCATTGGCACATTCTGAGATGCAGGCACTGTATGGCTATAACCCGGCCCAGTTCCGTGACTGCTGACAGTCATACTCAGAGAGGTCGTGGGCATAGTGTTCTGGCCTGACTGCTGCATAGACACGTGATTAGGACCTAGAAAAATTAGAGAGAGCAACAAGAAAATCTGTGCTATTATTGGCAACGTACAGTGAGCATTAAAGCCCTCACGGCCCTTCTAAAATACCTGATGATAAGGCAAAGCAAAACAAAACAAATCCTCATTATTAAAATTCCCTGTTATCTACAGACAAATTAAAACTGCCTGCTGCACAGTTAGAGTGATCCTTCTCTTCCTGGTGGCCAAATCCAGGCTGTACCGAATTGCAGACAGGAGGAACAAAACCAGAAGCAATGCCCTACCGACCAGTTCCTCGCAGGCAGCAGAATTAACAAATGCCAGTAATTTCAGATACTTCAGAAAACGCACGGACTCTGGAAACATCCCAGCCTTCTGAAATTTGTCCTTTCCTCCCTCCTGTCCTGCTGTTGACTCCTCTTCCCCCTTCACACAGATGGTGGCAATGGGAAGGCACAGTAGTGGCTGAGAAACACTTTGTGCATCGCTGCATCCATTCGGCTCCTCTAGAACCAGGTGACCCTCTTAGCTGGGGCTCAGGAGCTACCAAGGGACCCTCTCCTCCGAGGACAACCCTGTCTCTCCCTTTCCTGAAGTTTGACTGAAAGTACCTCAGACTCTCGGAAGATTAATTCTCCAAGTCACCATCATCATCCCTGTTGTTACGGTGCTCCCTTCCCAACATCACCGTAGGTAACTATCAGACTGCTCCAATTACATCTTGGGTTTGAGAGCATCATCCTGCTTACCTGGCAGTACGCTTATTTGTTAAAATTCTGTTGCTGTTGGGTAACTAAAACTGGGGAGAACCTGGTCCTTATTTTTTGTTGTTTGTTGCTGTAAATGCTTTTATGAATGAGTTTTGGAAAGTTGTTTTCATTGTGTATTGTCACTATCTAAATTATGATAGTGTGTATCATTGTCTATCTAAATTCAGCTGTATTGTTGTCGATCTAAATTAATTTAGGTAGAATGGAAGACATGCAGAATCCCTAGAAGAGACAGAATTATGCTGTAACGTTTAGATAACGATATTTTAATTCACAGTTATTAAGTCTATCTACAGCCTCTGAAAAATGTATCTAATTCTCTTAGTACAAACCTCGTTAATTACTCTTAATGGTTTTTATAGACATCAAAATGAGAAAATTTGCTGTAGATTATTATATTTTCCTCTGATGGAGAGATGCAAGCAGCATTTTCAACATGAGATAGAGCCAGCTCTACTGAAATCAGTGGAGCCAGGTCAATAGACTGCCACAGAGATCTAGCCCTGTGTTTTGCTACAATTTTGTATGTCTTGTAAAGCTGATACTTCCACTTGTGCAACACAAGAGCACATGGTGTTTGAGTGGAGCTAGCAGTTGCTTTGAGTCAGAGATGGAGCAAAGCAAGTGTTGGTAAACCTTGCCATATTTGCATAGGAAAACTTAGAGAATCCTGGCCTTCTTTAAAGTTTAAAAAAAAAAAAAAGGTTTGGCTAATTTGTGATTGTAAGGGAAAGTATGAAAGCATGACCAAAAGGGTTTAAATAAAAGCACTAAAACAATAAGATAAATACAAAGCATTGAACATCTTCATACTTTCATGAATCTAAGGCAGTTGGGTTCTTTGTCGAAAGGCCTCATTCATGACTTCTGAACAGTTAGAATTCTCAGTTGGGCCCCATTCTGTCCGGAGGCAGCTGAGTTTCACTGGTTGGTTTACTGAATCTAATGGGTTTGCCTGCAGGGCTGTGGCATGAAGAATCACTGAGTTGTGAATGGTGGATTACTGGAAATCTCAGTGGGTTGTTTTTTCACTTGTCCCCATGAACAGAATTATCATTACAATTGACCTAGATGCCACTATGGAGAGTTATCATGTATGCAGGGAATTACCTAGTTACTGTCCTGCAGAGGTGATTCCTGTAAAGTCCTGACTGAGGACAATAAAGACTAATGTGTAGTAGCTTCTATGTCTTCTTCCCTGTTCTTCCCTCTTTTACAATGCTGGACCTATTCATTACAGACTTGTCATCTCTTGCCATTAGATGAGAAATTTTCACAAGTACTAGAGCCCATATACTTGAATTGTTTGTGCATATGAGTTCCTAATTTAAAAAAAAAAAAGGCTGTCCAACAATCGTTGCCCAATGTGAAATAATTTCTCAGTCTCAAAGTCTATCTGCACATGAAGACTGCTGTGTCACACAGCATCACTGTGCTAACTTGATTCTAGCTGGCCCAGCGACAGCAGCAGTAGAGGCTGGCAACCAAGGGGAGTGTCCCCTAGCCCAAGGGTGCGAGGGTCCTGCTCTCACAGCAGGCACGAGCAGCAGAGCAGATGCCATCACGGCTGCTGTTACCTAGGCCACTCGGAAGAGGCGAGCTACTGCATTCTCAGTCACACCTTCATTTCGAAGTGTAGCTATGTCCTCCGTCTGGTCTCCAGTAGACTGATATTTTCATGAGAAAATACCTGGCACTACGCAGGTGACAGAGTCTCAGTGGCTGGGCAGAGAGTGAACTACCTGACAGGAGGGTGTAGTGAGGTGGGTGTTGGGCTCTCCTCCCAAGTAGTTAGCGATAGGACGAGAGGAAATTGGCTCAAGCTGCGCCAGGGGAAGTTTAGGCTGGAAATTAGGAGAAATTTCTTCACGGAAAGGGCAGTCAAGCATTGGAACAGACTGCCCAGAGAGGTGGTGGAGTCCCCATCCCTGGAAGCGTTCAAAAAACGGGCAGAAGGGGCACTTTGGGACATGGTTTAGTCTAGTCTACCCTTGACTGGTTTAGTGTGGACTTGGTAGTGTAGGTTAATGGTTGGACTGGATGATCATAGAATCATAGAATCATTTAGGTTGGAAAAGACCTTTAAGGTCATCTATGATTCTACCCCGAGACCCCCACAGCTCAGGCTGGGCTTTAGTACGGGGTTGGGGCAACATGAGGTAAGCTGTCCCGGCTGCTCCTGTTCTGCGGATGACTGGAGTCTTCAGGACTGCCAGCCTGGTTCTTTCAGTCAGCACTAAATTACTGTAAAGAGCTAGAGTGTGGAGGCAAATAAGAAAAACCCGCAACAGTAACACTGAAAATGTAGAATTTTAGCAACACTGACTTACATTATAACATTTATACTAGGTAATAAATCTTTCAAAAAAGAAGACCGAGGTAAATTTAATAAGTTCAACTTTATAAGCTGTAACTGTTTAAAGTAGGTACCTCATCCATTAGTTTAAAAGGTACTATCAGCTTGACCACAAATGGATTTTTAAAAAGTCAGAAGTAATTTCGTGGCTTGCATCTGCGCTTGAGTCCCCCTGCCAAGGCCTCTGATTTTACAATCAGATACTTCTATTTATAGAAACTGTCTCTCTGTCACTCTGGGAAAGACCCACAGAAACAATAACTCACGAAATAACTATGAACTACAAAATAAATAAACAGATTATTCATACTATAAAATGCACAGAGTAAAAAAAAAAAAAAATTTGTCTTTCGATTGGTTTTAGTTGCACAAACAAAACCAAATAGACAAAGTACATTATCTTATTCATCTGAAATGTCTGTGGAAAGTCTTTGGCTATGTGGTACAATCTCTGCAAGCTTCTGTAGGGGACAAAGACTGATGCAACACAGACTTATTTTTAAGAAGGCATGCATCCTGGAAGGTCTTTGCAATCTAAAGGCTTGGTTGTACGGTTAATCATGCAAGCAATTCCATTTTACCCTGGCCAACCCCACCACCTTCAAGAGAAAAATACCACAATATATAATTTTCCTTACTAAAAACTTGGATGCATCTTTACTTGGTGATTTTCATTACGCATTTTTTTAAAAAAATGTTTTTAATTTCCCCTATAGAAATACTAAGCAGATTGGAGTCCTTGCAGAGGCCACCATCATTACTGACTGTAGCCATTTTGTGATGATTTCAGCATGTGCCTGAAATCCCCATATGCCTGAAAGGTGAGTTAGGAGAGGTCTTTTACAGCTCTGTAAGTATATTCTGCATTAATGATTTTGTTGCCAAGCAACAGCAAAGCAGCACAAAGGGGACGGAAGCTCACCATTGCTAATCTGACTCTGCATGAGGGAGGAAGGAGGAAGGCCGGTCCCAATTGCATCGCTGAGATTGCTCTGTGAATGGAGAGATTGGTTGGATGCGCTCTGAGTCATTCCTCCTGGGCCCAAGTTTATGTTTTGCGTTGGTGGCTGCAAATAACAAGGAGGAGAAGCAAAATTTTGGTTACGTTTTAATTAGAAAAATAATAACCCCCAAATTAGCCCCACTATGACTAAAATCTGCCTTGACTAAATATGTGCTTCCTTCACTTTTTGGGCTTGCTTGCGTAAACCTTTCTTCGCTTGACTACTATGTGTGAATGACGTTCAGCACGACACAGAGAAGCCGGCAGGCAGCACAGTGAAGATCTTAAAATTGTGCTTATGATAGAGTCTGGCTTCTGTGCCCGTTCTTCCGTACTTACATGAATTTCCTTTTGTGCTGGTCAGAACATGACTGCCGAGGGGATATGCATGACCAAAGCCGATACAGAAGTGCGTTGACAAATTGACCTTTGGCAAGAATAAAGCTGTGCTGTGTTTTGTGTTATGTATGATACCTCCAAAACCAATCCATATATCAAGAATAACACAATGTTTAAAGGCAAACCAATGCCCAAATACTGGATTAGATTTTTGACATAAAATAGTGGCATTTTTTTCCTGAATAAAGAATACAGTAAGAACAGGTAAAGAATAACGAATCTGGAACAAATGGAACCTGTTCAGACCTGTACCACTGCACCATTTATAGCATTTAGACCTTGAGCTATGGAGACAAGAGATTAACACAAGTGTCCCAAAGAATGTGTTTTAAACACAGTAAAAGTAGCTTTTGATTTGTTTAGTGCTCTACTTGACACCTTCAAAAATTTTAGCTGGAAAAATACTAAAAATGGTTTATTGACAGTGGTCAGTAACAGAATCAAAGAACATTTCCCTCTGGCATAGTAAATTTATCTGATGGTAGCACTGGTACTTACAGCAGGAAGCAAGGACTGCATATTCTGGTTAGAATCTGCTATTGTTGCCAAGTAAACCAGGTTTCTGTGCAAGATTTGTTGGTATCTACAGAATAAGGAGTAAAGCTTATTTGGAAAGGGTTAACAATACAGAAAATTCCAAACATTTCTCTTTTTTTTTTTCTTTGCTATTTACAAATGATTAGTTAAATAACATTAGCCCACTTTTCATCTGTCATAATAAATAGCAATAGTAATGACTATGCTTTTCATCAAGGATCAGTGTGTTCAACACCTCTTTTACAAACGGGTAAACTTGGGGGAAGGGAGAGGCAAAATACACTCTCCTTTGAAAGCACTTTGAGGGAACTGTGAAGCTGGACCTCAGTCTTTGAGTACTGACACCCAGTCAGCTGCACCAACAATTAGCCACTTTTTCTTCCTCTGTTTAACAAAGGGTCCTAGTAGTAATGAAATTCCAGAACTCCAAAAACCAAAACCTGTTTGGTCTGCCAGCAAGCTGAGGAGAACAAGATTTTTTTTCAAGAGTGCTCTAACTGGAGTGTTTACTCAAGTAAGCACCACCTGAACCATTGATGCTTCTTCACAGTTCTCAATGAACTGGAAAAGCTCATAATAAAGAACAGGAGGGCATCCCAAAGCTGTGCAGCTTTTGGGTGTGCCATGGAGCAAAGTGAAGAGTCAAAACTTTTGGAAGCAGGCGGGGTTCCAAGAAGGCAAGAGAAAATGCTTTTTTAGCATGAGTTTTCTTCTGATAAGGGGAAAATGGCTGGGAAGTGGGAAAAGTGGAAAAAAATGAAGCCAGAATGGCGATATGACTTCTTCGGCAAAGGTGTCTTTTTCAGACAATTTTTTTGAAAGCACAGCTTTCTGGGTTTGGCCCCCTAACTTGACCTTTTGTGGGGCAGACTGGCTATTCTTCCTGACTGAGATTTAACCGCTAAGGTTTATAAAAGTATTTTGCTTTCAAGATTAGGAATAGTAAGCAGTGATACAAACTGCTACGTCTACATGCATTGTTTTAGCCATGGATAACCACATGGCTGATCCTTAACATTGAATTACTTTCTGATGAAAATGTGTTATTAACTTTGTACCTGATTCTACTTGTATTGAATGAATCTGCGTAGAGCAAGTGGTCCAATAACCATAATTGTTTATAATTATTTGAATACATGAGCTGTTAAAAATATTGCAAATACTAAATACTCAAATACTTCAGAAAAAAACCTCAGTTCCAAGAACAATATACATTTCTTAATACAAGTGAATCTAAAAAAATAGTCCAGCTATTTCCTCAGCGATCAGTGAACAGAACTGTTCATAGTGCTGTTCTTGAGAAAAAGTACACCAAAGATTTCTAACATACTCCAAAACTCGCAATACTCACTGAGTACATTCTGCAGTTTTCCCCTTGCTCTGATAATCCATAATACATTGTATTAAGTGGTGATTTTCATCTAGCATCTGCATAAAAGACATAAGACCAAAACACATTACTATGAGAATGCCATTAAAGTCCTGTGTTTTTGTGATACTCCACATTCACCCTTCTTGGCAGCGGGTGGTGGTTTGTGCAGTTTTGTTGCCTTGGGATATTACAAAGCGTCTACGCGTGACTTTATTGAGCCACAAGATCGTGCTTTTCAAATCATTCATTTACAAACAGTTATCTTTAAAGGAGTTAGTTGAAATACCCAACACAGAAGAATTAATGGACTTACCTTTTTTCCTCCTTAAATGGCAGATAGATTTTTATGCTGAAGAAGGAAAATGCTTTCACTATGAAATACCTCTGCCTCATTCTAAAATATCACCCAACCCTTTCCAAAACTTCAGATTTTACTAACATGCCTGCTTTCCAACAAGAAACATACTTGCAACCAATTTAAACCTACTAGTTTTCCTGCACAGGACTAGCGTGTGCAGACTACTGAACTCGATGAAGTATAAAATTTGCATTAGTGGATCTACTGAAGCCACATTTAAGACAATTACATCCCAATATGTCCTTTGGGGTAGTTCAGTTCTAATACAGGGAGGACTTAAAATGAAAACACATAGTAATTACATATCAGTTAATTTATGTGTATCAGTGGCTGCTAGCTTAGCTTCATTCAATCAATTCTAGCGACTGACTTGTTCCAAGAAGATCAGAGCTGCTGGACAAAATGACCGCTGACCTTTATTTAACGAACCTATAATACAATTAAAAGCTTAAACTCTCTCACGGCAGTTCGCTCTGCCTTAGCCTCTGCTCTGTCACAGTCTTTGATTTGTTTTAAAAGTTCAAATACAATAGTTTGTCTCTTTCCCCCGGCTTTCTTGTCAATGCAGCAAGCTTTCTGCAGGTGAATGGATGGAAAAATAACAACAGTATTTACAAATTTAGATTTGCCTCTGGCAAAAACTCACTACATAATACGGTTTGTAGGTACCGCTGCTATTAAGTGCTTGCAAGATTGGGCCTTTGAACCACCGTGTCATCAGGGTGGAAGAACTCTTGAGAAAAGAACAACATGTTTTCATACGAGTTGAATGTGAATTAATCCGTGTAGGCATATGTTCTGATCAGAACAAATTCTTGACCCATTCAGATGCAAAGAAAGAGCTAGACTATAGGAAAAGGAGCAGGAGAGTCTTTTTGATGCACTTGCAATCTAGCCAGTTCGCTCCCTTAGAGAACTCAGCTTGTCCTGCTTCTTGCTTGTGATTTGCAGGTTGGTCTTAACTTTGCCGGCCACCCTTGTCCATCACAGGCTCCGGCTGCCGGAACTCGCAGTGATCGCCGGTGGCTCAAGTCAGCGAGGATCTGCGGAACGGAGGCGCTGCGGTGGCCGGCCACGGCGGGTCGGCAGGCTGCTCCCCATGCTGACGGGGAACGTCACAACTGTGTCAGTCAAGAATCCATGTTCCTCCTGCATGCGTGCCTATGCTCACATGGCAACCTGGACACAGCACAGCATTTTAAGAGAAAACACTCCTGCCTGCTGCACGGTGCAGCTCTTTGTTATGTGCTCTGTACTCATTGTCGTACAGAATTTTCACCTGTGTCAGTGGAAATTTTGTATCTAGAATTAGCAAAGAATATAAACCCGTCCTTTCCTGTTTCCACAACAGGTATCGCTGACAATATTTTCACATTCAGTTAAGATGCATATTCAACAGCAAGAGTCCAAGCAACATTACGGGTATCCTCGTCAGAAAAGGGCTACGCTTCTACAATTAGCTGCAAAACATTTTGCTTACTGAAAAAGGAATCGGGAATAGCTCTTTTCCTAACTTACTAGGAAAGAAGAACCGAGTTCTGATCTCCATTACACAGAAGAAACTGAAGTTTACTGCCCTGCAAATTCTATTTGATGAACTGTTTTACAGCACCGCCATCACTGCTGTCTTGTCAAAAGCCCTAACTTCCTCCATGTGAAAGGTGTTTTAGGAAGAGTTGGTACTGGAATAATAACAGCTTTGAAAGACTATTAAAATCGAGTTAGTTTATAAAAATAAGCTGCTTATATATTACAAATGAAAAAAAGAATAATCTTGGTTTTCAATGAAATTGGTACGTGTTCTAAAAAGCTCACTTCAATGAGGATTTTTTGAGCTCCTAGGCCAGCGCCTGCTCCTTCCCTCCCTGCCCCGTGTCTACACTCGACTGTAAAGCCCATCTTGTTACTGTGCCTGCAAGTCTCATCCTCAGCATCACCGCCTGTCAAAAAGAAAATCACCGCCAACAGCCCACCATGGATGAGCAGTCCTGAAGTAACAGGCCAGCAAATGTACCCGAGATGGGAAACGGTAAAGAAATAACATTTGGAAGCTTCCATAAAGTTTATGAATATGCAAAAAGGAAAGGGCTTGAAAATCAGACTGAAGATACTTTGGCTGCCCTTTGTCTGTGGATACAGTCGTGGGTTTAAGTACAGACTACCTGAATTACGACATTCTGTCCTAACCCCAACCAATCTGGAGGTTAAAGAAAAACTTATCCGCCGAGTCTGAAATATTTTAGCATTTAAAATTCATCGGTTCACAATACTACAGGTGCTGCAAGAGCTACACAAAATGGGATTAGTTCCCAAATAGCCTCCTGAGATTGAAGTCATCTCTTCCGACTCTGACGGCAGTTTGCTCTGCCTTAGCCTCTGCTCTGTCACAGTCTTCCACTGAGGTTTTTTTTGTTTCCCTGGAAGTCATAGATTGGCACCGGATAATGGTTGGGCTGCAAAGCCCACTGGTGATCGGTTAATGGCCGTACGAGCAATGGCACGTCTTCGTTGGCCACCGTTTGCGAACGGACCACGCAGGACGTGCGCACCTCGCTCCCCCGCACCACACAGCTCCACGCAAACGGAATACCTGTGCGGTGGGGCACACGCAAAAAACATGGTGGAAGGACAAATGACAAATAGCGGTCAAAGTAAAAACATGCATGTTCTTTATTGACATTTCCAGCCTCTTCCTCGCTGACCGTTACCTTCCGCAGGAGGAAGGGGTGTCGGGCATGTGTGCACAGTCCCTGCCGTCAACCCTGCGGAATAGGAAACAATAACTTCCCAACTAGGAACCCTCTGCTGCGGCCTCCACGGGAGACCCAGGCGGAGACCTCCTCTCCAGAGAAAATCTTTCAAAACCTTTGTTTGTCGGTTAAACGTCAATAAACACACCGCAAATAATAGTGTAAGAAAAATACCAGTGATTGGTGCTCCCTCTATCTTCTGAGAGAGATTAAAATTCTGCATCCAAATACAAAAGAAAACCCTTGCAAATTCAGTATTTTATTTTAATTCATTCTTGAGGTGGGTTTTCCTTCGGGCCGGCAGCTGACATACCATCAGAAATGAACCGTATATCTGCAGATTTTATGGCAATTTCCCAACGTATTACTGGCAGCTTTTCCCCCCTTCGCCAGCAGCAGAGATACCGTGCCATCCCAATTTTATTCCCCAAGTCCTCCTCTGGCTCTCTCTTCGCAGTGATCCGAACACCTTTGCTTTGTTCCTCCTCCTCCTCCTCCTCCTTCCCCCACCTCTCTCTCCAGCTGTCCATCTCTGCAGCCCTCGCACATTCACTAGTTTTCCTGATCGCCCTAGAAATCCGCCTCCTTCCTCAGCTGCAGGAGCACGGACGGAATCAATGTCTAAACCCGTCTGTATAAAAGCATGCTTTTTTACCTTCTGGATAGTTTGCTGGGTGACCTCCCCTTTGCCTCTTGGGCGAGCAGAAGCAAAGGCAACCGACATGCTGGGGGTGTTTTTATGTGTCTATAATATATCGGTTCCAGGCTCTAATAATATTGTTATTATCTGGCCGCTATTGCCGTGCACGGATTCTCCGCAGTGCACGGGGAGGGGAGCCGGCGCAATGGTACGCTCTGCGCCCCGCAATGGGCCACGGGCACCGCGCCGCCAGCCGGCGCGCACCGCCCTCGCCCCGCCGCCCGCGCCGCCGGCTCGGGGCGGGGAGGCGGCGGCGGGGATTTGGGGAGGGGGCGGGAGGCGGCGGCCGCCGGCCCCGCCGCCTCCTCCCCGCCCGCCGCACATGGTGCGGCCCTGCTGCGGGGCTTCCTGTCGCCGGCGAGCGGCAGCTCCCCGCCGCCGCCAGCGGCTGCCAGCTGCGCCAACTGCGTAGGACGGCCACGGTGTACGCCAAGTGCGGGGCGCGGGGGAGGGGGGAGCGAGGCGGCCGCCTACGCCGGGTGCGTAACGCGGGCGCCGTACGCCAGGAGCGTAGGCGCGGCCCCGCCTCCCGCCCCTCCGCGCTGGGCTGCAGCGTACGGAGTTGGCGCAGGGGGCGCCGTCGGCGTGCCGCCGGAATGGCGCGCGGCTCCGGAAGCGGCGGGCGGAGGGCGGGGGGATGAGTGTGCGGTTTTGAGGGAGGCGGCTGGTTCCGGCCCCGCGGGGACGCACGGGCGGCAGCCATGAGCTACGACCGGGCCATCACCGTCTTTTCCCCGGACGGGCACCTCTTCCAGGTGGAGTACGCCCAGGAGGCGGTGAAGAAGGGCTCCACCGCGGTGAGTGAGCGCGGGGAGGCGGGGGCGGGGGCGCCGCCGGGCCGGGCCCCTCGCTGAGGGAGGGAAGGCCCGGCTCGCTGAGGGAGGCAAGACAAGGCCCGGCTCGCTGAGGGAGGCAAGGCAAGGCCCGGCTCGCTGAGGGAGGCAAGGCCGGCCCGGCCCGGCCCGGCTCGGCTCGCTGAGGGAGGCAAGGCAAGGCCCGGCTCGCTGAGGGAGGCAAGGCAAGGCCCGGCTCGCTGAGGGAGGCAAGGCAAGGCCCGGCTCGCTGAGGGAGGCAAGGCAAGGCCCGGCTCGCTGAGGGAGGCAAGGCAAGGCCCGGCTCGCTGAGGGAGGCAAGGCAAGGCCCGGCTCGCTGAGGGAGGCAAGGCAAGGCCCGGCTCGCTGAGGGAGGCAAGGCAAGGCCCGGCTCGCTGAGGGAGGCAAGGCCGGCCCGGCCCGGCCCGGGGTCTGCCCCTCGCCGCGCTCCCCGGGCCGCCGGGCCCGCGGCACGAGTGGGGCCGGTTGCAGGGAAGGGGGGCCCGTCACGGTGCGGGTTGCTGGAAGCGTGGCCTCTTTCCAGACGGGTGCCCTGCGGCCGCAGCAGCACTGTTCGGGCTAAGTGCTGGGTTTGGAGCTGCCTTAAAAATCGCCGATTTCTTCGGAGCGGGTGGAGTGCTGTCCGTAAAGCTCTGCCTCTGTTCCAGGCCGTTACTGAGGCGTTTGGAGAGGGGGGGGGGGGGATGCTGGAGTTTTTCCGCGTTGAGGCGTTGAGCGGGAGGCCCGGTACAGGTGGGTGTCCCGGAGCCTCGGCAGCCATCGCACCGGCTGCTCCTCGGCCTGCAGCCCCTGGAGAGCCGCGTTAGCAGGGCCGCTGGCGTCCCCTGGGGGGGACAGAGCTGCTGTGGACCCGCAGGAGAGCGATGGGCTCTATTTCATTGTGCTGCCCGTGCAAGATGCACATTCCCAGTGGATCCGAGCCAGGGAAATGTGCCAGCAAAGGCATGTAGAAGCAACTTTCTGGCTCCCAGCTTCCAGTTGTCCCAAGCTTTTGCTCAATGAAGGGTTTTTTTCATTTGGGGGCGGGGGGGGGGGGGGGGGGCGGCGGGGAAGGTATTAATTTCCAAATAACAAAATGCCTGTCAAGAAAAAATTACTGCCTTTGGGATGGGAATAAATGTAACAAGACTTAGTGCCTGCTAGACTCTTCCCCACCCGAAATGAAAAATACTGTAAAAGTGGAGCTGACACCTAACATAATCTTCCTCTGTCTCATCTCTTGTTGAGTAGTTGGTTGAGTTTAATGTTTTTGGGAACATCTGTAACACAGTAGCAGCAGGGCCAGTCCGTAAGAAAAAATGATTCCCATCACCCTATGAGAATCAGTGGAAATGAGTGTGAAAGATCAATTTTTTTTTTTCCTCCCTGATGTTCAATAGATATATTCAAAGTATGAATTAGGATATTAAAGAAGCAAGCTACTGACAGGCTGCTTGTAGGTTTTGCTTGGTCTAATCTTCAGTGGTTTGGGCTCTGACTTGAGCAGTACCAGTGGACCAGTTGTAGTGGTAGTTTTGCTGTTGATCCCACTTCGGTGGCTGTGGAAACATGAATGCTGGTGTTGGGGACAACACAGTTGGTAAGAGAAGCAGGAATATATCTCTTGGGAGCCACACAGATTTAAATTGGTACGAGCTGATTATGAAACTGCACTCTGGAATCTAGTGCAATTTTTGTTACATCAGTCATTTTTCCAGGTTGTGGCAATAGGAAATAAAATGCTGACTTCAAGTTGAAATCGTGCTCACAATGTGGGGTTTTTGTGTTTTGTTTGATTTTTCCTACTCATTTCAGTAAAGTCTGCAACTGCTAGGTGTTTTGGGCGTAGCCTAACTTTCTTCTTCCTCTTTTAATGCGTTGAAGGTTGGAGTAAGAGGGAAGGATATTGTTGTTCTTGGTGTGGAAAAGAAGTCTGTGGCAAAACTTCAGGATGAAAGAACTGTGCGGAAGATCTGTGCTCTCGATGACAATGTCTGCATGGCTTTTGCAGGTATATGATCCCTTCAGGGGTTTTGGCAGTTACTGGAGCACCTTTGGGTATGTTTATGGATTCTGAGAACATAAAATACTTGGCATAACTGGCTGAGGACTGTGGGGAAGGAGTATGTTTCCACGGTTGCTTATTCTTTTTTTAAATAAGAGTAGCCTACTGTATGCATAAATATACAGAGAGAGCCAGTGATCTAATGAGAGGAAATATGTGTTCAAGTTACTAAGGTCCTCTAGGTTTAATGTGAGGATGAAGACTGAGAACTGATGTGTCATTGGCACAGATACAGATATATATTGTTTTTAAACAGTATGTATATTTAAATTTATATACATATTTATTTAATATAGTTTATACATTTAAAATTTTATATATTATATAAAAAGTACTTATTATTAATGCACATCGCAGGAGCTATAAGAGACACTTGTCAGTTATGGGGACCTTTCCCCACATGCATCAAGCCAAAAAAGCTGAATTTTGCAGTCTTGCATAAAACAAAGAAAAATACAAGAACTGTTGTAGTTCAAAAGACTCCTCCTTGAATAAGCAGCTCTGGATTTGAAGCATGAATATTCTAGTTCCACATTCTTCCTGTTCCAAATGCCTTAATTTCCATTGTTCAAAGCTTAAACAGGAGGCATGAAAGTTAACAAAAATTATGTAAATGGAGAGAAAATGTATTTCAGAAGGTTTCTCCTCTCTTCAAGTAGTTTAGAATCATTGTGTCAGTGTTAGTAATGCTTTAAGGGGAGATCTGATTTAACTGGCCAAAATAATGGGTTTTAGATGCAGTGTGCAGGAGTGAGAGGCTCAGCTGCTTCTGCTGTCTTGCTTCCTTAGCCAAGGGCTGTGATACAGGCAGGTGGGTTCACAAGCTTGAAGAAGAGTTCTCCAGTAGAAACAAGGCTGTCAGTTGAAAATGGCATCGTATGCTAAAAAGTAAAATAAGAAATAAGTTTCTTTTTAAATTTTTTCAGAGGGTCATACTCATTTTTGTCAGCTAACATCATGCTGCTGTAGCCTCATCAACTAGACAAGATTTGCTGTGCAGTTAAAGCCGGCTTATAGTTAGGGGGACTGCATATGAAATAAAACCAGTGTGTGTGAGAATTGAGATTGCTTTGCTAACTTGCTGTTAGATGGAATGCTGTCAGTAATATTCCGATTAGCTGGTTCAGAATTGCACGTGTTACCTAACTCACAAATGTGAAAGCTGTAAACTGAATCCTCTACTTATTTTGGTACATTAGCTTCTTCTGTTGCCTTAAAAATGCTATTCTTACTCATCAACCTGAGAAAGCATGACCTCTCGTTTGCTTTTTTCATTGCTGTTGATGCTGACCTTGTGAGCCTTTGGGGGCAAGACTAGTTGTTTTATTTGCACGTATGCTACAAAACATGAATCTGAGAATACACTGTCATTTCAGGGCTGACGGCTGATGCCAGAATAGTTATAAATAGAGCTCGTGTGGAGTGTCAAAGCCACAGACTTACAGTGGAGGATCCTGTCACCGTGGAGTACATCACGCGTTACATTGCTAGTCTGAAACAGGTACGTTGGACCGCACAGAGATGCTTAAAATATGTCTGGATGAACAGCGCTTCAGACTAAGTATGTAAAATGTTTGTCCTGGCCTTGTTCTACTCCGCTGGTAAAAATCGGCGTAACAAAACACATTGCAGGTGTTTATTGGAAGTAGGGATGTAGTAACAGAAAAGGCAGATTGATTACTGATTTGTTTTTTTGGTGTTGTGTCCCTCCGTCCTCCTCCCCCAAGATGAAGAAATTAATTAGAACTTGTAAGGACTGCATAACTACATTTGTGATATCATCAGGAACGCTCTGCTAATCTACAGCTCTAACTCGCTCTCCTAACAATGGTGCTGTGTTATTGTCAAAACATCTTCATGGCTCCTCTTCGTTTTCCCTCCTACTAAGCCATTGCAGGGATGGGTAAGAGGGGAAGAAATCAGTGCAGTACTTGAATAACAAATGTAAAAATATATTATGAATTTAAATGGATTACAGTCTCAAAACGTGCCCAACTGCATTCTGTGATAAAATTATTCATTTGCCAGTGTATTAAACCGATTTCCAGCAGCTAGTGGGGATTAGAAGTCTAATTTACTTATGCACAGACATGTTTCAGTATAGTGATGATGATCTAGTGCAATTCTTGTAATAATCGCTAGCTTGCCAGAGCAGAATACCGCTTTCCAAAGTTTCACTTTGTTCTTCACAGTAATCTCATGTTTGTGTCTTCCATTCTGGCACATTCCCGATTTCTCTAAAACTGTTACAAACCATGAATCTCGCTCGGTATTCCTGCTGCGATAGCGCTGCTGGTGTCAGGCCTCCTCGATCATGGGCACTTCTGGTGTGTGACATGGCAACGACTTTGCTAGCCCAGTGTCAGCAGGAGGGCTGTAACATGGGCTTTCCTGTGGCCGGCTTATCGCCACAGAGGGTGCTGGGCTTTCTGATGGAATCGTTGCAAATCATTGGTGAAAACTGACTTTGTGTTCAGGTGTTGTCATCCTCTTTTTTGGCTTCCTAAGTGTGCTTGTCAAGGCAGAGCGTTACACCTGGGCTTGCAGACTTGGTGCTCTGGGCACCACCCAGCCAAGAGAGATTCTGCCTGATAGTGGTAACCACGCAGCAGACTTCCCCAGGTGTTAGGAACAGGGCTTGAACAGTAAACACCTCTCACTTGCCTGGCTTACAGTCTTCTGTAAGACACGGATTCCTGACTTTAACAGGTGGATTGGTAAGAGAGCCCGCTAAAAGTATTTCTCATGCCTTGTCTGGTTGTAACTTGTACACTGTCTGCTTCCTGCTCTAAAAATGTTTTTAGAACTGCTTCTGAAATCAATGTCTCTTCTTTCTGATCAGAGATACACACAGAGCAACGGGCGCAGGCCTTTTGGTATCTCTGCTCTTATCGTGGGATTTGACTTTGATGGAACCCCCCGGCTGTACCAGACCGATCCCTCTGGGACATACCATGCTTGGAAGGTGAGTTGATTCTGTCTATTGCAGAGAAGTAATGAAATATTTGTGAGTTTGTCTCTTTTAAAGAGTGACTGCTGTAGAAAGGAGATCTAACTGGCCAGGTGGTGCTGGCTCACAGCTGCAAAAATCCTTAATGATCAAACTTACTGAGAATGGCAGTCTGCAGTTCAGCTTTGCTTGGGAAATCTTGCCCTGTTTTCCAGAAAAACACCTGTGCCTGACGACTGTCTCTGTGTGTGACATTTGGGCAGTAACATGTTCAGTCTCCTGAAAAATACATGGTGATCACAGAATGGTTTCGGATTATGTAATTGCACAACTCTTATTTCTTGCTTATTCTGTAAATGAAGTCTTTTCTAAACTTCCACTCACTGTCTTTTTTCCCCTCGATGTTTCCAGGCTAATGCCATTGGCAGGGGAGCCAAATCTGTGCGTGAGTTTCTGGAGAAGAACTATACTGATGAAGCCATTGAAACAGACGATCTAACTATCAAACTTGTCATCAAGGCTCTTCTGGAGGTGAGTCTGTTTCGAATGCCACCGTATGTCTGGATTAACTTCTTAAATGTGGGTACCTGTACTGTCCTGTGACGTGCACGAGGATTTTCTGTAAAAGGATCTGTGAAAACTGTTCATTGCAGGCCATACGTGTGGGATTAAATTCAAGGTTCAGAATATTTCAGGTCACGGTTTCTGTAGCTTACACAGAGGAACTTGGTAGCAGTTCTCTGGGGAGGAGAACGAACTTCAGTTCTGGGCATTGAAACAAATGCACCAAAGATGTGCTAAACCATATGCAGAATGTTTTGCTTCTTTACTGAAGTTTAAGATAGAGAAAATGTCAGAAGTCAGATGGTGGAAGTGAGGTGTTCTTCACCAGCCACTGAGTGCATGGGTGCCAGAAGGAAGACCCTTACTTTTTGAGAGTTACGCTGCTGTGGAAATCGGGAGCTTAGAGCTAATGAGCGAAATACTCCCCATCATACCTGTTCTCCTGCCAAGATGACCTGAAAGGGGGTTGTTAGAATTAATTAACGGACACGCTCCTAATACCACCATGTAACTCTTGTTAAGGTTGTGCAGTCCGGTGGGAAGAACATTGAGCTGGCGGTTATGAGGCGAGACCAGCCGCTGAAGGTAAGGCCTCCGCTTTGTTATTCTCCCTTTGCGGCTGTTTCTCTGATACTGGCGTTGTTGATCTGCCTTAGCTTCCAGCCCTTAATCTCACATTCTGCCCTGGCAAATACTTCTGTTTATTATTAGTGGCCAAGGAATGCTGTTGTGTCTGCACAAGGTACCTGTGTCTGTATAAATACCAGTTAACTTTCTTTCCCTGTCAGAACTCGAACTGCTTAAATAAAAGCCTCTAAGTTGCATGAGGATCTTGAGGGTCACCCATGTTTCTGTTTTAGATCCTAAACCCTGAAGAAATTGAGAAGTACGTTGCTGAAATTGAAAAAGAAAAGGAAGAAAATGAAAAGAAAAAACAGAAGAAAACATCATGATGTTTTCAATTCAACTGCTTAGCTGCTGCTTTTTAATTCAAGTGATGGGTTATTCTGTATAGACAACATGTAGGCATTCCACTTACTCCTACTGTGCCCCTCTCAAGACCTACAATAAACCTACTGACTTTTTTTTAAAGCTCTTATTTTAATTACCTAGGATTATTTGGTTGGTCACAAAACAGCAGTTGTGACCCATTGAAGGACAAAGACTGCATTTTTTTGTTTTCCTCAGACACTTCAGCTGGTTTAATGATTCTCTTCCATGGGGTCTCAGTTATTAGCTTTTTGGTGGTTTTTTGGTTTGTTTTTTTTTTTTTTAGTAGCTGTCTCAAGTGTTGTGTTATGACCTCAACAGAACATAACTAAACTGGAATTATGCTTTTTCTTCCCTAACTAACATCTTCAAACTTACATGGCTAGGGGGGCCTTGCAGCAGCCTGTGATGCACGGCACAGGGATGTTGGGGGGTCGTGTTTTGGGAGGTCACGGCGAAGGGATGGCTGCAGGTCTGTCATCACAGCAGAGGTGTGTGACGTGGTGCTTATATAGAGCATGCATGATTCATCCCGTTCAGAATAAAATGTTGCTGTTGTGATTGCCCACGAGGGGATTTACAGACCAGTCGCTTCCTAATGCCAAAAATAACTATGAAGAATGTTACATACAAGCCAGTGAAACCAGAAAGCTCTAGTCCTGCTTCTCCTTTTGTATTTACCCTCACCCTGCTTCCCTGTACACCTGACCCACAGGAGTTGGGTTTAACTCTGCTGCTGGCTGAGCCTGCTTGTTCCCAGTTGCAGCGATGGTGTGAGCCTTCTCTTCCCTGGTGCTGTGCACTGAAGTCCCGCTGCTCTTGAGGCAGGACCTGCTCCATGCTATCTACTCCCTGCAGCCATTAACATGTGTAATGTAATAAACTTAGCAACACCTACTTTTGAGGGTGTCAGGTGATAGCTGTTTACTCAAATGGTATAAAACTAACCCAAAGGGGATGTGGCTGGGAAGGAGGAATTTGATTTCAGAGAGGTATTTGCATTGTGGCATCTCTGCTCTCCAGTTCTGGTCATCAAAAAGCTCTTCCCAGCTGCTGGGCCTGCTGTCACCAGCCCTGCCCAGCAGGAAGGCTGGCGGGGACAGTTCTCTGGTGACAGCTGGCACCTGAAGGCCCTCGTGACATGGAGGAGGCAGAAGCAGGCGGGGGAGCTGGCCACCCCGTGCTCCTCAGAGGGGTCAGGCCTGGGCTGCACCTCCAGGAGGGTGCTGCACAGGGGTGAACAGGACTGACACCTTTATCCCATCTTCATGTGAAAAAGTGGCATGGTTTTGGTTTTTTTTTTCCCCTCTCTCTTTTGTTCCTGGGGCTTTGTTTATCTTTCAATGCAACCCCCAAGCTGGGCACAGTAAAAGGCTCTGTCCATCCTGGCTGTGTTCCTGTGGACATCTCTATTCCCAGCACTCAGGGAAGGGGAAAGCAGGGTGCTTCCCTCACGCTGTGGTGCTCGGGGTGTCTCTTCCCGTTTCAGTGAAGCCTCAGGCCTCCCCGAGCCTGAGCTCTTGCCCACAAGATCCGTGCCTGCCTGCAACAGGAATAGGGAAACTTATAAAGGTTTCCCTGTTTATATCCACCAAGGCGGTGGACCTGGAGCAGCCCTTGAAAGCAGCTCCTCAGGCTCTGCTGACAGCCAGCACAGGGCTTCACAGGCCTAGAGCAAGGCGCACCTGGCAGCCAGCCCAGCAAGGACAGAAGTGCCCCAGCCCCTGCGTGAGGCAGCTCGGCGACAGCAGCCCCCGCATCCCCCGCAAGGCTGCTCCAGGAGCACTCCCAGCAGCAGCTGCAGAGCCACAGCAACTCACACACCCAGCCGCTGGCCCCACAGCTGAGCTGTTTACAGCTCACCACTGCAAAGCAAAGTGTGGGCAGGGTACAACACAGGAATCAAGGACGGGAAGGCTGCAGCGCTGCTGCTGCTCAGGAAAGCATCGGACAGCAGCAGCTGGAGGAAGCGAGTTGCTGGGTAAGTTTCATTTACTAGTCCTTGGACTGGAATTTTGAAGTTACAAAAAGCTGCCTTCCCTTCCCAGCAGAAGTCACCACCATCATTCCCTCACATTGGGAATCTTCCACCTGGAAGCTGACAGGGCTGCAGCAGAGCAGGCAGGGTGAGCGTTCCTGCTGTTCAGTAGCCCAGGGGCTGGGCCAGGAGCTCAGCGCAGCTCCCGCACGCTGGGGCAAGCCAGGTACGGTGCCCAGCTGGCAGAGGCTGGGGCACAGCCATAGCCCAGGGACTTCAGCAGCATCAGTAACAGCGATTGTGCCGCACATATTGGAGCTGAGGCTTTGCTGTACAGACAAGGGGAATGACTGCCTTAAAAATAAATAGAAAGGTGTTATTACATAAAAGTTAACGATGACTTCTCGTTTTGCCACAGCCACCTCAGACAAGTCAGTTGACGCTGGCAGCGCAGTGTCATCTTCACACTCACCATCACACTGGCTGTTTTGCCAGCAGAGAAATTAGAGGCTCACAGCAGCTTCCAAGGAAGCCGTTTCAGCACACGCCCTGTTCTGCCGGTTTGAGCCCAGATACTGAAGGCATTTGCGGCTCCTGAACCCGCAGCGCTGCCACCCAGACCAGGCTCTGGTTAAGCTGCACCAGTGCCGGGACCCGGGCTGGGCCAGGCAGTGGCATGGTGGCACACACCAGGTGACGCTCGCAAGGCCGATTCCTCAACAAGAGCACCGGAACATGGGGTAACAGCAACAGGGGGTCCCAGTGCCTGGATTAGGGTTTTTAAGCCCATTTCTGATACCACGCAATGCGTCGCAGGCCTGCCAGAACTCTGCAGCACAGTTTTCTCCAACTCAGATTTGAGCCCCGGCAGGACAGGCACCTGACAAGTTGTAGGGAGCGATGTTACTGAGCTACATACAGAACAAAGGAGGGAAACATTAAACATTTACATGTTTATTATAATTACAATTTACATTACTCCAAAGAGCAGCCCCACTGCTATCTTCTAATTCTTAGCAATAAAGTCCTACAAAAATAAATCCAAGCTTTTACAGTAACCTAGGTCAATGCGTAACTAAAAAATTCTAGCTATATAAGGGGTTCAGTCATCAAGGTGCTTTTTCAACAAAATTCCCTACCAACCAAAGAAGGGACACATGCCTATAGCAATTTAACCCACTTATTCATGCAAACAAATGTAACCCCCTCCCCAGCCCCTCTCCCCACATACAGATTTTTAAAAACAAAAGAAAACTAAACTATTTACAGTATGGGGGGTACAGAGGAAACAAAATTAAACATGCCCATCTGTTAAGCTTCATTATATGGACTCCCATCCCTAGTTTAATGAAAACATTCCATAGTGTTCCACCACAGTCTACTAGTGTACAGAGAACTGTTTGCGTTCGGTACTACCTGCGAGCGAGGTACGAACTGAGGAAAGGAGCCGGAGCTTCAGATCTCCTTCCCAGACAGTCAGCTACTGCCAAAACCTCTTCACTCCGAGCGCGCGAGCAGAGGCGCCGGCCACTCCTGTCCCCCCCGAGGGCACAGCACGCTGTCCCCCCTGCTGCCCCCACCCAGTGAGGAGCTCCGAGCCTCTGAGGAGCGCCCAGCACCCTTCAGCTCAAGGGAGTCACGGCTCTGCGAAAGCCCGCAGCACCTCCGCGTTAGTACCAGCCAACAAACAGTTGTACGGTCATTTACACTACTACATGATCAACAATCCAGTATTCCCAAGTGACAATATACATAACTCCTCAGCACCAGGAATCCATTCTTCCAGATACCAAGTGCCACTTCACACCTGCTGCCGAGAACAGTGAGACCAGCAGCACCAAAGAATCCATTTGGTTACTCGGAACAAACAAATTATAGCTGGTTGATTTCAAGTGAGCTTTGGTTCCATGTTAAAATAGCATGACGTATCTTCTTCAGGGTTCAGAAAAGGAGTCTGACTTTAAGCTTAGACTATAGCAGCCTTTGAGAGACCCAGAAAGAAGAACCATGTAAGTTAGTCTGCACTTAAAAAAACAAAAACAAAAACACACAAACAAAAAAGACACCCTGAAGAAGGTACCCCTGAACACATTCCCTCTTCCAAAGAATATTCCAGCTGACAGTTGCTGGTCCAAAATAAGTCCAGAATATAAGCAGTAGTACATGAAGTTCTGTCGCTTGAGCTGAGACAGTAAACAATATGAACCATTTTCCCACATTAGTGCAGCAGTTGGTTGTTTTCTTTCTATATACAGTTTCATCCTCTCAGGAGATATGTTAGAACCTATTCAGAAAAAACAGGTAGAATTAGGTTTGATAGCGTGGGGATCTTCTCCCAAGAAAAAGAAAAGCAGCAAAGTATCAACTGAAATGCTTCGCTAGAGCCTCAGCTCAAACAAGCAGCTCTTGCTTTCTCAGACAGAAGGCTAGCCCAAGAAATCAACAGAACAATCAATGTGTTAAAAACACTTGTATTTCCTTCTACCACTTCAAAGGGCAGATCAGATACAACAAGGAACAATTCTGGATCTATCATGAGACTGGAGAGCAAAAGAGGTTGCACAGACAG
Organism: Pelecanus crispus; assembly: GCF_030463565.1. Classification (NCBI taxonomy): domain Eukaryota; kingdom Metazoa; phylum Chordata; class Aves; order Pelecaniformes; family Pelecanidae; genus Pelecanus; species Pelecanus crispus. The sequence goes on from NC_134656.1 coordinate 4,285,996, forward strand.
TTCAGACAAGGAGCAAGAGACAAACCTGGCCCAGAGACAGTACTTATTCTTGCTAAAAAACTTGCCTCTGCAGTTACACTCTGCCAGTACCAGCTCTGTGAGTGGTTTGGTTTCGCCTTGCTGCTCCACTACCCCTTCCACCTCGAAATCCACCACGAAAGCTGCGGCCACGAAGGAACCGTCCAGACACTCCAAACGTCTCTGTATTGAGCTTCCTTTCTTCAGCCCACGTGGTACGCCTAGAACTGAACAAGACTGCATTCAGATTTAACGTTAAGTAATCACCAACTCATTTAGCTAGGAAGCTTCAAGCACCCTGTTTTGTCGAACTAAACCGCAGCAAGAACAAGCTGCGGCGTACACATGCTCACTAACTCAATTCCTCTGCTAAGCACAGATTTGAAAGCAACAGCTGTTGGCTTTTGTAAGCTACTTTCACACTGGAAAACTAAAGATGGGCCTAGAAAAGGGTTGAACATGGTCTCACTAGCACTTCAAACACTGTCTTGTTTTCTTGAAAAATACAAACTCTTGACTCCATTGAAGCCTCTCCAGAAACCTGGGAAGCCCTGTCACAGCCGAGGTTCAGCAGACTGCTACTGATGGCTCCAGCACGTTCCTTCCTTCGCAGAGCCTGCCTCGCCCTGACCACCACACTGCAAGCGCTTGGAAGAAAGCTTGGCTAAAGCGAGGCGGAAACCCTACCAAGGGAATTTCACATACTGAGAACTAAAGGGATGTCTGACTTCACTGGGCAGTTGAAAACAGTGTCAGCAGCAAAGGACGAAGCTGTCTTTTACCATTCCCAACATTTAATTTAATGCCTTTCCACAGACAGACCTGACCTCCTCTCTGCCCAAACTCCAGGCTTAGCTTGCTCCTGTCTGCAAGTTGCACCATCTTCAGCACAGCATGACCCTGATGCCTCCTCCCACAAGTGAGATAAGAAATTTGTTTAAAAATCAATGGTTCAAAGTCAATACTGGGAAACAGAACTGGAAATTCCTGTATCATAGTTTAGGCAAGTGTATCGGTATCAGCTGAAATCCTTGCTTTTTGTTTGATCCCACTGCAGGAAGCTTGGTTAACATCACTCGTGAGCCATCAAACGTATGGCAATACTCCCTTCTAAAGACTGTTTTGCTGACTTTCTCACATTCTAGAATTTTTAAAGAATTAACCATGTGACATAGATTACATCTAGAATTCTATGCCTAAAATGGCATTAAAAAAAGCAAGCTTTTGGAAAAATACTCACCTAGATTTCAGTTCTGAAGAAATGTTGTCAAAGAAAGACTTGGATTTATCATAATAGCAGTTGGGTCCCAGAAGGTCCTCCTCTGCGCTGCCGTCATTGTTTTGAGTTGCCACTCCAGGGTCCCCTTTTTCTTCCCCCGTCTCTGCTTTGTCATCTGAAGATAATAAAACGTATTACACTTCCATGATGCATACTGAAGAGCCATCTGTTCTCTTGCTCCCTCAAACAAGATTTGAGTTGCAGCCACATGTAATCATGCAGTTTCTCAGAATGAGTTTGTCTATGCAGTCTTTACTACTAGCTCAGCAATTCATATTTAATGAAGTCACAAACCTTTAAAGTTTAGTTTCTTCTTGAATTCTTTATCAAGTTCCTCTCTGTTGAATTGTGCATTTGCACTTTCAAAGTCAAAGTCACCTTCAAACTTTATTGTATTTTCCTTCACAGTAGTTGGTCTGTTTTGTCCTCTAGAACGGTTTCTGGTTCTCCTGTTTCCTGAAAGCAGGAGAGTTTAAACACTTGGTAATGCACAGGGAGGTTAAATGACTTGCTCAAGAGCAGAGGAAACCAGGGTTACAACTCAGGAGTTTCTGGCTTCCAGTCCTGTGGTTAGGCCACACCTCTTTGAAAGTAACTTCTGACTCGGCTGTGGAAGACGTGCTACAGCAATACTTTGAATTTCTGAATGAAAAGCACTCCTGGATGTCAGTCTTACTGTTAAGACAGAGTACACCCAACTTCCCTTACAGTGTGAGGAGAAGAAATCAAAACACTATACCAAGAAAAGCTCAGGGAAGCAGGGAAAACTACCTTTTCTGGCTGCTGTTCATCTGCAAGCATCATACAAACAGTCTACAAACCTGTCATGATGGCAAACAGGAACAGGTCACTGGTTTCAGAAAATCCACCCAAGACACTCATCTACCCACAGAAGGAGCTTGGACTTTGTATAGCTTCTGGTTTCCAACTGAGAAGCTATCAACTCCTTTTTGGAAAACCTATAACCCCTTCTGCAGTGCTGCCCTCAGGCAAATTAATTTGAAAACCCAAGAGTCTGAAGTTTTGGTTCCTGCCTTTTTTCATTTTGCTTGGGCAGGAATATCTGTTTGAATTTAATTTCACTTTTTGTTGACCTGTGCTTAAACTGCAGTCTTGAGACAAGACCTCTACTCTATGGAAGTGAGGGCTCCATAGTTTCTCTCAGTTACAAGAGCTCTGGAAATTCTTAAACAGGCTGCCCTTCCCACTAAAAATTCTTCAGGTTTCAGAGAAATCTAGTTGCTGCCACCAACTCATAGCATCAATTTGTGTAGCATACCTTCAAGGTTCCAGAAAAGGCACTAGAATTCTGTCCCTGGAATGTTCTGAACTTCTGTGATTCCAGAACCTATTTTATTAGGGAAGCATCTCCAGATGCCCAAAGCATTATCAAGCTTTATTTTACTCTCAATCTTCTGTCCAATAATCCTTCACTGAAATGAACAATATTTGCCTTTATAGGCTAACGTGACTGTTTAGTGTCAGGTTAACCTACCTGATCTTCTCCTTTGAGGTCTTCTGTTTTCATCATTCACCTGTCCTTGGGTTTGCACAGGTGCTGCCTGGACTGTATCTACTGAACAAGAAGGATAAACTCAATAAAGGAGCACGAGAACAGAACTGAAACAGTTTAGCTTTGCTGTGCACCTTTGAAGGATGCTTCAAACCAGCACTTTAAAGATGAAGTGGTGCATACATACCATTTGTCTTGCTGTTGCCCTGCGGAACCTGCCGTCCATTGCGCTGAACCCCTGGAGTTACTTTCACTGGGGGTGGCTTTTGTGAATTCATGTTGTCAACTGGGCCAGTCTGAACAGCCTGCTCTACCATGGGGCTTTTGCGGACTGGGTGAACAGAAGGAAAGCCAGCACCTGGAAAAAATCCCAATGACTAAGTGCCTCTCAGAAAATGCGCTAACGCTAGTCAAACCCTACCCGCTTCTATGGAGAAACCATTTTGTCACAAATTACTCAAACCCTTCAGTGTTTATCATTACACGCTATGTTTAAGTGGCATATACACTAGGTAAGGCACTACTGCCATACAAGTCTTGGCTCTCAAGTCCAGAGCCTTAAGATCAGGAAATCTACCCATTTATTTCTTAAACCAAGTTAGACACACATTGGATAAGCTAGCCAGGTCAGTCTCTCAGACAGTTCATACGAAGATCTAATTTCTAGGTGTATCCTTGGTTATGCAGGATTTTACTTTACATGCTACTTTAAATCTGAAGCAAAAATCCACCATTTTGAAACTGCTCAAGAAAGCTCCCCCACTTTGTCAAAAAAGTTTTGCAGCAAATGCTTAACCACCTCAACTATATCCCATTTCGTAAGCCGCTTTTAGAAGTCCTTCAACTTCATTGCTTATTGCTAGCTTTCAGACAAAGAAAACCTGAAACCAGACCAGGATCTCAAAGTTACCCTTTTAAATTCCTTCTTGGTCAAGGCCAAAGTGTTACCAAGACTTCTGTTGCTCTTCCATCCAGGCTTATTTATTCACACTACAAAACATGTAAATACTTTTCATGGTTTGGTATACCTTACACCAATTATATTAAAAAGTGACAGTCTTCAGTACTCAGAAGAAACACCACATTCTAGATTTAATTAGAAGTTTTGGAGTACTACAGGTTTATGTAGTTATGCACAAGAACTGCTCGGAAGCAAACTTTAACTGAATATACTTTAAGAGCAAGAAAAGTGAAAAGCTGAAGAGTACACACAAACGAAGCCACTGACACTTCTGGGTCACCCAAGTCCACATGAGATATACCCAGTAGGTAACATCATGCAGGTTCCCAGTTAATGTACACCTGGAAAACTTGCAAGGAAGACAGACATATCCTAAGGATTATTCAGTAGGACAAAGCTGCTGTGCAAGTTTAACATGAGAAAGTTTCAAAGCTTAGCCAGAATATTGAGAAAGTACGTACAGATAGATGGCCAAAACCAGAGAGTAAGTAAAAACAGTTTCATGCCAACACAAGCATACATGCTTAAGTTAAAAAACAGATGAAACTAATTACCATGTTTAAATGCAGGCTGCACCTGGTCTCTCTGCTCTGAGGATGGTCAGTCTAGTATCTCTACTCAATCTCCTTTAAAAGTTTTTACACATAGAAGCAAGCACCCAGAACTATGTTATCTCAGCTTACCACACCTCAAATTGCTTACTGTTAGTCATGCTTTACTAATTGGGAGTCTTGACAAGGTACTATGCTCCATCATGCATGAAATCTATCCTGATATCTCCTCAATTACAGCAGTACTCCTAAATTTTCTATTAACCTGTGTCTCTAACAGCAAGGCCACCCACAATTTAAGCAGTGTGCTTATCTTTCCAGGAAAGACTAATTTAATTGCTTGCCCAGTCTCTAAGGTGACACATGTTCCTGGATAGGATGCAGCACATCAACATCCCTAAACCTGAGCCCTCTCCTGATACTTATACAAGAGGATCTGCTGTTCTGTACTTTTCCTTTCTCCTGTCTCTCTAATTGATACTTCTAGGACAGGAGGAATACTTCATGTAATGAAAAGCAAAAATAGCTGAGAACAAACTAGTTCTACTAGCATTACCAATATAAGTACTATCATTCTAGGAGGGGTTAACAAGAACAGAGTGTTTGCAAGTGCCATGCAGTTCTTCCAAATATTTGGAGTCCTCAAACTGCTGTTACCCTTGGAAGAAAGCTGATGGGGCTCTGAAGACATGTCAGGCTCTGAAACAGGTTGTGGAGACGGAGAAGAACTAGGGCTGGAAGCAGCTGCTGATGCTGGAGGGCTTACCAATTTCTCTAAAGAGATAGAGGGAAGAAGAGAAAGCAAAGATATATGGATAAGATACAAGGTAGTGAAACATCTGAAGGACTTGGAAAGAGGCACAAGAATCTCTAGAACAGCATTAGAGCAGCTTATTTACAGTCCTCTCCGGGAATACAAGTTCTTTGTACATGTGATGTATATGTAAGGTCTGTTAGGTTAGGAATGAACTGGCCTCAACTGTTAGGTATTCACATTACTTTCCAAAAGAAGTGTTAGCTATTTAGTCTCTTTCTTTTGTGTGCGTGTGTGTGTGTAAGTGCAACACAGGCCTCCTTGCGATAAGATCATTGCACAAAGTTGTTAACTACTTATTCACTGCTTGTTGCAGCCTGACACTCGGCAAGGAATTCGTTATTAGTTACTGTTATTTGGTTTCACAGTAGCTGCATACAAGGACTGTACTTTTATTCTAGCAAGTAAAGTTTTTACTTACCTAAACCTAACGAAGCTGCATACTGCTGGCTAAGTAAAGAGCTGGCAGCAAGCTGGCTGTAAGGTGGCATACCTCTAAACGGGCTGTAAGGCACATGTGGCTGAAAGGATGATGTAGAGGCAGAGCCCAGTGAAGACTGTAACAAGATAAAGTACATTTCCATTTACAGTGTCCAGAAGTCAACTCATTTTGGCAGTGATTCTCTACTTCACATACAGCATTACTAAAGCTTAAGTAAACACCGAGAAGGGTTAGTTTACCTCTTTATGATTTTCCTGCATTCTCAGCTAGGTAAACTAGCTCTGGCTTTTGTTGACTGAAGTCTTTAATGCTGCTGCTATTTTAAACATTACAACCAAATTCAGGATGCTTCAATCTGAAGATTCCTGGAGACACTTATTGGCCTTCATTTTTATAAGTCTACACCAAAATCAAGTCTTTAATCACCAGTGTTTTATCATAGCTTTCTATCAACACTTCAGGCTAACTTACTTGAACAATGGCAGGATCTTGGGGCAGGGTATGTTGAGCTTTTGGAGGTTCACAGACAGTGATGTCTTTGATGTCACTTCCTCGAAAAATAATGTATTCATAGATTTCTTCTCTCGGAGGAGCAGGTCTGTCTGTGGGCCGGTCTTCAGTACCAAAGGATCGCACTTTAGCATTAGAAAGATTACTATTAGTCCAGTATTACCATTGCAGCATTGTGTAAGTTCAGATTTATGCAATTAACAAGTACTCTTGTAATAATTGCCAAAAGTAATAAACAACAAAAAGATTACCTCCAGAACCCTGAATCTCCTTATCGCACACATCTGTTCCCTCAAATGCCAACTCTTTCAGCAGCCTGTATAAACAGTTTTGTTTACATCAAGCTGTGAAGGTAAAGACCATAGACCAGCTGGAGTGAAGAATCCTCCTCCAAAACCAAGGACTTCCCCACAGTGCTATACTGCCATATTCCCCTTCCCTCCCCAGCCCCTGTCCTGTGTAAGCCAGACAACTGCCACTGCAGCAGACCACAGGGGAGGCCCCTGAAGCAGCAGGGGAAAAGCCTTAGAAGGCTTTAGAGCTCAAAGTTGCACCTTTGGTTTCATATATTTATTAGACAGATAGAGGTAAAGTTTTATCAACGACAAGAGCTTCCTACTAAAATTCTCTCTGCTCCATGTTACTGGTTTTATGATTAATATCCACTGACTCCAAAGCAAGCTTTTAATGATCAATCCAAAATGTCAGTGCCTGCTGAGGCTTTACCAAGTCCCGGCTATCGGAACACTTGAGCAGGTACTAACCAGTGGTGTTACACATTGGAGTGGGGAAAAAAAGCTGCAATGGACTGTATGGCAGCCATCAGGTAGAAGCATAAATGAATTTGAGCCATTAAAGAAGAAGAGGTCAGACTCAGACTTACTGGATTGCTAGTGCAGGAAAACAGCATACTATATCAGACACTGACATACAAAAGCTTGAAATTTCAGCCACAAGTTACAGAAGCTCAGCAAGTTTACTAGTCTAGTTGTTTTCTGTCTTTGCGAGGCTTTGCCAGTTCAGATAAGCACCGGCACATACTGGTTTGATGTATGCTTCCTGCCAACAGGAGAATCCTGTACTGGAGTTGCATCAATTGCTTCTAACAGTTACCACAGAAGTACTCAACCTCTCTGCCAGGACACACCACAATACCTGCAGTACCTTTACAAACTACATCCTTAACAGACCTTTCACAAGCACCTGCTGTGTCACAGTCTGTGGTCATGTGCCAGCCAGCTGCCATTCCCACTGCACAGCTGGACAGACACAAGCACGGACAGCCCTGTCACATGGATGACAGGGGACAGGGGGCACCACAGCTTCCCCAGAAAAAGGGCAGCAAAAAAGTGGATCCACCCAATCCCAGTGTTGAGCATCCCCAGTATACTGTACTAACTTACTAGGAGTGTTGACAGCTGTAGACAGGGCTACTCAGCCAGAGTCCTGTTCTCAGAGGTGAAAAGCTGTACCCAGGTGGTTCCCCCTACCCTACCAAGCAGCAGTTACTATTGCAAGCGGTCTTCACCTCTGTTCAACATCGGGGTCAGCTCACAAGGTACAGCAGGTCAACGCCAAACTTTGTCCCTATCGCACTGATGCTGTTTAGCACCTCAGCTTACACCTAACTGGAAGGGAATCTTAACTGATGCAAGGACAAGCTGTCAGCCACTTCCCTTGAATGACCGTCTTCCATTAGTTCCTAGGGTGTATAACCTCTCCAAGTTATTTTAGATCTCCAGCTGCTGTTTGATCATATTACAGCTGTAACCTAGTCAACTAGAAGCAGCTTATAAACTGAAAGCAATGCTTGTGGCCTTTTAGACATGAACTGTACCACTGATATCCCTGCTCAAGATTAGATTATTACAGCACACAGCTCATGGCAAGACATACTACTGCTATCCAGGGACTACTGCAGAATCCCACTGCTAGCTCGGAAAGCACCACAACCTCTCCGAGTGCCGGGATCAGCCCATCAGCTTCCACATGGAGAAACACATGACTTGCAAAACCCAAAGCTGTCCAGGCAACCTCTCAGTTGGCTGGTCCCAATGTTTCTAACTAAAAAGGTGGAAAAGTATGCGCTTGTTGTAGACAAAACAGCAGTGAGGGCATTTGAAAAGGCTCTAGGAGTTGAGCATGCCTGCCCCTACATTTGAAGTGTTCAACGGTTTCTGGCACATCACAAAGTACAGCTTTAAGTTGCTGGAGCAGTCTGAAGGGCTGTATCCCATGAAGAGTTACAGTGACTATTGTTTACAGATGAACAGGAAATCAATCCCACACCATGCTGCAGCTAGTGTTTTACAATACAGTTTGTATTCATGTGTAGGGCTTTGTTGAGCAAGACCTCTGAAGGGTCAGGAAGCACAACAAGAGTGACTGGACATCTGGAAAGCAGAGCTCACGTGGATATTTCTTGCTCAGAACCTCTAGTTTCTTCAAACTTCTACAGAAGGGGGAGTAAGTTTCTGGTGTTCACTGACGACAGGGCAGTAACGGGCTTAAGCTTCCTTTGTTTGCAATTTAAGTTTAGCATCTAACAAGCCAGACAACTTTCTTGCAGTCCTTAATTAAGCACATGGAATCTCCTTATCCAGTGTTTAAGACATTGTGCGTGCACTGAGATTTAACAGGAACCAAATACAAATCAATTGAAGTTAGCCCTGCTTTGAGTAAGAGGCTGAACCAGATTCCTTCCTGAGGTCTCTTTCAATCTAAATTTTTCCTTATATCACTTGAAGGATAAAAATTAAGAAGAATAGCACTTAAATTACATATTGAACTTGTCTGAGCCTTAAACAGTGGCATCTAGGGCTTAATAATAATTTACTAGCTATCTGGACAACTTCAACTGCATGTCAGTAATTCACGGCTCTCCTAACCCTTCAGAGATCAAGTGTTTTAAACTGCTGCCCCTCCTAAGCACAGGGTTGCTATTGCTGTCACCAACTTCAACATTGCTGCTGTGTTCATAATTCTGACACTAATTTTGATATAAAGTCTCTCAATTTAAAAAGCCCTCTGAGCTAAAATGAAAAGCAGGGTTTGTACTGTAAAGTTTATAGAGCAGCACTTTAATTGGGGAAAAATGTATTCTCCGTCTATTGTAACAACTACTTCTTAGGCATTCCAGTTCATCAAAACTGAACACTAAGAGACCAATAAATACAAGAACTGCCAGAAATCTTATACAGAGCATGTACTTTCTCACACCATAAAGCACTTTAATCACATATGCCTTTGAAACACACCACTTAAGCTCTGAAGCAGCAAGCGCTACGTGGAAGCCAGAACTGTGTGAGAAACCATTTCTACTTGCTGCTGGGTAGAGGTGAAGACCTTCCAGCACATCCTGCAAAGGAATTGCATCCTTCCTGCAACGCCTCAATTACTTTGAGTGAAACACTAACATAAATAGCTACATTTGTACAAACAGCTACACCCTTAGAAAAAAAGTTAATTTGTGAAAACTCCCATTTTTAATTTCAGAATATACAGTAACAGGTGTCCAATACTCACGTCCAGCATCACAAACATCATTATACTGAGTAAAGACTGTGGCACAGGCTGGCGTGGGGGTAGTTGAGAATCAGGCAAGTCAGTGTCTCATACCAGCAGATAGTCTTTCAAAACAAAAGATGTTTGGTTTGTGGACAGTCCTGATGGGTTGCTGAAGGCAATGAAGAAGGTGTGAACTTCCCAGAACAGGGAAGGACAAAACTCGGGGAAAGAAAAAGCTGATGCACATTAGCTGGAGTAGCCAAGCTTGACATTAAAAGTGGTACAGAAATAAGATCTTGTTTGAGAGACTAAACAAGACAGGACAGGTTTTTCTGAGAATAAATATGGGAGTTCCCAGCAAAGGTGACAACTGAATCTGAATGACACCATTTAAGCAGAAAACAAAGATGGCTATTTCTACAGGGAAACAAGATGCACAGCCTGGATGAGCAGCCTGCGAGGTAGGAAGAGCCAGACCCCCGTGCAGAGACCCCACAGCGCTAGGTACGCCAGCTCGCAGCCCCGCCACCTCAGCAGAGTCCAGTTATTGATCATGAAAGGAACAAAGACACATCAACAGCAACTCTGCTCTCCCCAGCACCGGCCGGGGGCCCTGCTCCAGCCAAGCACCGAGATGCTGCCGGGCATCTACGGACAGACAGGAGAGGGGAACCAGACCACGAACCGTGATGCAGACCATCACCTTTCTGGCTCTGACAACAGTAAGAGGAGCCAGCACTGCTGGCAGCTCTTCTTCCTCCTCAGGAGACCGGTAACTTCCCGTGAAAACCAAGGGCTCCGCAGCATCCCGTGCCCCGCCCGCCCCAGGCCGCCCCCCCGGGGAGCCCCCGCCACGGCCACGGCCCCGCGTCGCGGAGCGGCCTCCCGAATGCTGACTCACGGAAAGGCGGCAGCGCCGGAGGCACGGGGCTCCCACCCCGCCGGCCCCCCCCTCCGCCCGCCCCGGCTCCCCGCACCCGCCCCGGCCGCAAGCGCGGCCGAGCCGCGGGCCCCGCCGCGGCCCCTCAGGGCGGGCGGGCTCCGGCCGCTGCGCGCCCAGGCCGGGCTCATTGTTCAGGGGACGGAGGCGGCGGGCGCGGCGGGCGCGCCCCCCGCGTCCCCTCAAGCCAGCGCCGGGCCGCGGCGACGGGCGCCGGAGCCAGCCTAGGCCCGACCCCCCGCCCCGCCGGGCCCCGCCGCGCCGCCTCACCCTTGGCCAGCGCCACGGTTGAGTTCTCGGTGTCGATGGTGTAGAGGATGCCCTCATAGCGGATCTGCGCCTTGGAGATCAGGCTGATCTTGCTGCCGATGTAGGGGGTCCCCGAACTCATGGCGGCGGCGGCGCTGAGCCGGGGGGGAAGGGAGGGAGGAGGCCGCGCGGGTCGCCGCACCGCCGCGCGGAGCCGCCGCGCCCGCCCACGCACACTGCGGAGCCGGGAGCCCCGCCGCGCCCGCCTTATGTAGGGCGGAGGGAGACGGGCGGGGGGGGAGGCAGGGCGGGGGCGTGCTGCGGCCCCGCCGCGCATGCGCCGCCGCCGCCTGCTCTTGACCAGCCGGGGGACGGGGTCAGCCGCGGGGGGGCGGGCGGGGGGGGGAAGCCCGGAGCCCGCGTCACGTGACCGGTCCAGGCGAGGCTGCCACGTGCGCTGCGGGCGGGGCGGAGCGAGGTGGGGCGGGGCGAGAGCTCGCGCCCTTCCCGCGCTCCGCCGCAGCTGCCGCTGAGGGAGGGGGGCGGCGGGGCCGGGCCGGGCCGCGTTGCGTTCCTGACAGACGAGCCGCGTGTCGCTGCTCACCGCCACCCGTGTCGCAGAGATTCTGTCACATAACGCGGGGGGGGGGGGGGGGTATCGCCTCGCCGAGCCGGTGGCTGAGGGGAGCTTTTCCCGCCCCGAGAGCCGCCGGCCGCCTCTCCTCACCCCGCTCCCCCCGGGCGTTCTGCAGCGTTGAGGCTGCTGTGAGGCCTCCCGCGGCCGCCGGCTGCCTCCAGCCGCGGCAGCGCTCTGACGAGCTCGGCGATGGCTGCCTCCTGCCCGAGCCCCTTCCTCCCTCGGGTGCCACGGCGGCTGCGGAGCCCGGCTGCGTGCTGGAAGAGGCCTCGGTGCGTGCCGGGGCCCTGCCCGGTGCGGCGCTGCTGGGCCTTTGTGAGGCGGGAGGCAGCCGGTGCGGTCACACCGTGGCGGGGGCCCCCAGTGCTAGGCCGCAGCTGGAGAATGACTCTTTCAGGGCAGCGTCTCCCGGGATTCCTGCGGCTCCCCAGCCATCTGCGGGTCAATGAGAGACAACCGGCAGCATCTGGCAGACACAGTCGCAGGAGGTGAAGTCACTAACCAACGTGAGGATCAGGCAGGGCAGTTCCACTTGGGGCAGCAGGTCAGAGTGCGCAAATCTCGCTAATTTGTGTGACGCAAACGAGTAGGATTCAAACCCAGCAGCTGGAGACAATACAGTGGGAGCCATTGTCTAAGTGCAAAGGGGTTTGCTGGAGCTGCAGGCACCCATGCCTTGGTTACGTGCCTTCCATCCGCGATACGACGGCGACGCAGCAGTGTGCAGTCCGCAGGTTCAGCCTCGTGTCACGACGACCTCCTTCCTCGCGCACCGTGGCTCAGAGAGCTGTTCTCTAAATGCCCCAAGCTGTCCGCCCTGTGACCTCCTGTATTTTATGGCGCCACTCTTCGTGCTGTTTATACAGCCTGGAGAGCAGATCTCCCTGTCTGAACAGGGAAGACGCCTTCCTTCCTTCTCACTATCTTACAGACACACGTGCAGTCTTTCTCTTGTTCAATTTTCGTCATTCTAGCATGGAGAGAGTTGCTGAAAAACAAGAAAGTAAACGATTTCATATATATTAATTGGGCAAGTAGTATTTTTGAATAAGAAAGTCAGCCCTTACAGTCAATCTTTTCAGATTTTAGCTCAGCCTTAAGTATAACCTACACAGAGCAAGAAAAGATTCCTTTTTTACTGCAGTAAACAGTGCCCTTTAGTGGGGAAATTACTGGTTAGAAACTTCCCTAATGAAAAAACTCACCTAGCTCCCCTGTATGAGAAGTGTCTATTTTAAGAATGTGGAAGAGTTCAAATGGAGAAAAAATAGGGCCAGAAATAATAACAAAAAAATGCTCAGTTCAGGGCAGTCACAAATAATTATTTTGAATGGGAAAAAGGATGTCAGTGTAGGCAATGCAACCAAAGGCAGAGAAGTAGTACTCCCTCTTTCGGTTTATATTCTCCAATTCCACAATGTATTTAACTTGATATTCTTTATTTCCACTCTTAAAGTATTTTTTAGAAAAGGTAAATGCGCCTCCGAGTTTTTCAGTTCAACTTGTCTGTTTCTTTATGCACACCAAAATGTCACTGATTCAGAAGCACCTCTAGTTCCAGTATTTTGTTCTGCATTCAGCAAAAGGCATTATGATTGTTTTATCCTTTTACTTTTTTTTACATACCAGGAAGGAGAAAGGGACGATCATGTACCCATACAGCAATGTGGATCCCGCAGGAACACTAGCTAAAGCAATGTGCAAAAAGGAAGAATACACCAAAGTGGCATAAACTCTACACTGGTAAAGAGAGATACGCAAACGTATAGAATTTTAGTTACAATTGTCATGGCCTTAAATTGACCTGCCTCTGGAGGGTACTCTTATTGTAATGAATTCCTCAGTATCTTTCGTTTGACAACGGTCAGAGATAACAAGTGATCAGCCAGAAGAAATATGACACCTGACATTTTAAATGCCCTGTTAACGTTATTTATTCTGCTAAAAAATAGAGTTCTTCATCCATTAAGTGTTGAAAGGGGGAATGAAAGAGCATCTTTGACTGTTTAAATTCATTACAAGCATGCGATCCTGGGCATCCCTCATATGAAGAAGGAATATTTGGCTTCATATGAAGAAGCCGATTGCAGCTCATCGTGGCACTAGGAAGAAACCTAGCAGAGTTGCACCTCATGACAGCACCAGACACAGCATTTTGGACCACCGGTAACTGTGGTCTTTGGAGACTGGAGGTAGGGTACAGTCAGAGTATGTAGCTACATAGCTAGTTCATTTACAGGAAAACCTGTGTTGGCAGAACTAAGGACACTCCCATGGCAGTTAAATGCAACTAGTGGTATTTGGGATGGTCGGGATGGTCACCACCGGTATATCTAATGACGTTTCATAGCAGTTAGAAGAGAAACCTGTGACTTAGGGCAATGATGAAAATTTGTGGGGTGTATGATGGTGAGAGAGCACTTACGTGGTGGCTGATGGCCATGCCAGTGGCAATGGGAGCTGAACGGACATCTGGCAGAGTTAATGACAGAGGGCAGCTGTTGGAAAGACATCTGGAACAAGCTCCAACTGCTGGAAGAAGTGAGCCAGGCAGTGGCTGCTGAAGCATCACCTCTCGCACCTG